>NC_142501.1:61417675-62077120 GCF_057876585.1 Rhinolophus sinicus | reverse complement strand
CATTTATTTTAGCTCTTACTTTTCTTGCCTGTGAGGTCAAATTCATAAAAATCCTCTTTGCACCCAAGGTTCATAAGTGTAGTACCTATGTTTTCTTCTATGCAGTCTATTGTTTCAGGTCTTATGCATAGGTCTTTGATCCATTTTGAGTTCATTTTGGTACAAGGTGACAGACAGCAGTCTATTTTCACTCTTTTGCACATGGCTTTCCAATTCTCCCAGCACCATTTATTCAAGAGATTGTCTTTTCTCCATTGTATGTTTTTCACTCCTTTGTTGAAAATTATGTCCATATTTACATGGGTTTATTTCTGGGTTTTCAATTCTATTCCATTGGTCAGTGTATCTGTTTTTCTGCCGATACCATACTGTTTTGATTACTATTGCTCTATAGTACAAGCTCAAGTCAGGGAGTGTGATACCTCCAGCATTTTTCTCTTTTCTTAGGGCTGCTTTGCCTATTCGGGGTCTTTTGTGGTTCCATAAAAATCTGGTAATTTTTTGTTCTATTTCTTGAAAAAATACCACCAGGATTTTGATGGGGATTACATTAAATCTGTACGTTCCTTTGAGTAATATGGACATTTTAACTATGTTGATTCTTTCAAGCTGATGTTCACTGCAGCTTTATTTACAGTGGCCAAGACATGGAAACAACCAAAGTGCACTCCAACAGATGAATGGATAAAGAAGATGCGGTATATATACAAAATGGAATACTATTCTGCCATAAGAAAAGATGAAATAGTGCCATTTGTGACAAATATTATTTCCTTGGATGGATCTTGAGATTATGATGATAAGCAAAATAAGTCACACAGAAAAAGTCGAGAACCACATGACTTCACTGATATGTAAAACTGAAAGCAACAAAGGAACAAGACAAATGAACAAAAACTCATAGACATAGACAATAGTTTAATGGTTACCAGAGGATAAAGGGGGAGAGATGAAGATGAAGGTAAACAGGATCAAATATATGGTGATGGAAAGAGAACTGACTCTGGGTAGTGAACACACAATGTGATATATTGATGATGTATTACAGATTTGTACACTTGAAACCTATGTAACTTTACTAACCATTGTCACCCCGATAAACTTGAATTAAAAAATAATAATAATTTTTGTTAAATGCTTTGGATTTAATTTCCTTCCTTGGAAACTTACCCAATCAACAGCATCAATGTCCTTGTTTCTGCCTGTATTTTTTTCTCATTTTTCCCCCTCCACTCAGCATATAAAAAGGACCAATTCTTTCCCCGTTTCTTCCTAAACCACCTCCCATTTCACATACTTTATTCCTCCTCTACTTACTCCATTTTTCTGACTTGTCCTTGAAGCAAATTCTTCCCCCTTTCCTCCTAAACCACCTCCCATCTCACAGATTTAATTTCTCCTCTACCCACTCCCATTTTTCTGACTTGTTCTTGCAGCCAAGCTTGTCCTTCCTCAACTTGAAAAGGTGCTCACAAAGTCACCAATGACTACTATCATATCCAAAGGATCCATAATTTTATGAACTTTATCAATCCTTTTTAAAGTTAAATTCTGTGATTCTACTTTTTTGAAGGGAGGGATATTCTCTCTCTCTCTCTCTCTCTCTCTCTCTCTCTCTTTAACAGCCTTCTCCTCCTCTGCTTAAATGTTAGTATTCCATAGGGCTGTATTCCTTAACTGTTCATACTCTCCAATGATATTGTAATTCATACCAATGATTCCAAAATCTGCATCCCAGGGCCAGCCCCCAAGTTCTTGAACCATATTTCCAATTCCTACTATTCCATGTCAACTCGGATATTTCAGACATTTCAACCTTGAGTCACCAATCATCTTCCCACTTCCAAATGTATTCCTTCTCTACTATTCCTTTAATAAATTATGTCATCGGTAATTTAACTTCCCAAGGCAGAAACCAAACTACTATCCTCTAGCCCTCTCTCACCCAATAACATTTAGTAACCAGATCTGTCCCTCTCCTCTTCATCCTCAGAAAAGTACCTTAGTTCTGTTCCTCCCTCCCTCTCTCTATCAAGTTTTGGGGGCAGATTACTGTAACAGCTGCCCAACTGTCTCTGTTTGAAGTCTGCCTGCTTTCAATATGTCCTCCATTCTGCTGCCACAGACATTTTAAAAACACAAATATGACGTAACTCCTTTGTTTAAATTGAAATTCTAATATCACATAACAGACTATATAAATGCTTTATATTTATATAAAGTTTTTGTATAAAGTGTTTTCACATTAATTAGTTGATCATTAGAGTAACTCTTTTCCTCTTTATTTAGCTGATGGGGAAACCAAACTTCAGAGGTTACTTGACTTACCAAGGTTAACACTACTAAGTGAGTATGCAGGGCCTGTTTTCAGTACGCACTCTAGTTTTCAGTCTCTAAAGTTCAATGCTCTATTATATTAAACTTTACTTTAAATCACATTTATCAAAGGTCTAAAGATGTAAGATGCTTAGTAAAATCATATTTCCCTCTTTATGAAATGGTAAGTGTTCTCTTTATAAAGCAAAGTAGCAGAAGGATATCATGATGTATTACCAAGTTATAAATAAGAATTGAAATATTTATTTAAAAAGCACAATCTAGCCATTTTTATCTATTTTATTTATAAGAAAGTATTTTCAAAGTGGGGAATCTTTGGTAAATCTTAGATCTTTGCCTACTGGAAACTTAGTAGTAGAGCCCGAGTGTTCATTCACACTACATCTATATGAGAGCAATGTTTTCACCTCAATTAAGCCTAAATATACACTATCTTGCTTTTCAGAGGTTTTTTGGAGTTACAGGTGAATTTTTTTCATACTCAATCTCAATTTGTTTTCATCATTATTTCTGCTTATACATTTTCTCACCTGCTGAAATCAGCCTTGAGTAGGTATGAATTCTCAATTTACTGTAGAAAAAGTACTAGACCAAAATTCTTTTTCTGACATTACCTGCTGCGAGGTGTTAGAGAAGTTACTCAGCACTAAAAATTCTAGCTTGTTCATCTTAGAAGTGGAAATTCATTCATTCAAAAAATATTTCTTGGAGGTCTGTGTATATGCTATTCCATATGAACAGGCAAGGTACCTGTGTTCCTGGAATTCAGAGTCCAGTGGGGAGAGACAGTACGTAATTAAGATATGTAGGAAAATACTGTGTTAAGTGCTGTGAAGGAAAAGTACAGGGACCTATAAAAACATATAAAGGGAACCCTATTTATAATAAGGAAAGCCTCTTTGAAAAAGTAACATTTTAGCATATGAACAGAAATTATTTCAGGAAGAGCAAGACAAAAAACCTTTCTAGACCGAAGGAACAACATGTGCGAGGACCAGTACAATTTAGGGAGTTTGGTATGTTAGAGGGACTTACTAAATGAGGTTGGAGTTTATGACAAGGGGAGGAGAAAGCTAGCTAAGGCTGAAGAAGCAGACTGGGGCAAGACTATACAGTGTGCCCTTAAGGTAATGATAAGGATTTTATCCTAAATGCAATGGAAAGCCACTGAAAGATTTTTAGAAGGGAAGAAATATAGTCTGATTTACATTTTATGAAGACCACTGGGAATATTTCACAGGATACAAATATGTGTGAAATAATTAATAACTCAAAAACTGACATGACATTATGAGTACTTTAAAAGGTCTAAATTGTATGGTGTTAAATATTCTGAAGGCATCAAGAAAGACACTTTGTATGCGGTCTACACAGAACAATTTTCAATGGCTCAAGAGGCTGGGTTAATTTCAGTACCCCAAATGAATGTTTTAATTTTCAGCCAGTCCTCAAAGGCAGAAAAATTACATTAACGACTTAAAAGGCCAATTTTTTTTTTTTTTTTTGGTTGGGGAAGATAGGCGAGTTTTAAAAGTTGTTTAGTATTTTTAAGCACAAGAAGCAAATTTAAGAAAGATATATAGGGACCAATAAATAACTCAGAAATAGTCTTAGATATAAAGAAGCTTAAAGGTAGTATGGAGGAAACGAGGAAATACCAGCAGCACAATTTAGGAAACCACAGCGTTAGTGAATGTGAGTACATAGTTCCGTTGTTTTGATTAGTATATGTTTATACTGACAACATTCAGATAAGCGGTTCCTGCTTAATTGCCTAATATTGACATTAACATAACATTATTTGTATTTTTTAGATCTTACTTTTTTCTATGTCAAGTAGGCATAAGACAGTCATCCTTTTACAACTAAGAAAATACACAAAAATATCTGCCTAATCCAATGTATCACACTTAATCTCAGAGCAATATGTATAACTATCCTGGGCAAAATTAATGGCATAAACAATTCTGGATATTAATTCACTCTATTACTAATCCTCTCATTTAATGAATTACTGTTTAAATTACATTCAAGTAGTAAAAGCATGAAACACTTTTTAATACTAAAGCAGATATACAGTATCTAGTATTTTAAATGATTATAAACCAGATATTTTGCTGAATTTTTTTAGGTATAACAAACTAAAACTCAATTTCATTGTTTCAGCAAAACTTAACCAAAAAAAGCGATGATGTTCTTTTAAATAAACAAATGGCTTTCCCATTTATATCCTAATTTTTAGGTTTCAAGCATTTCCAACCTATTTTCTGCTGAGCACATTAAATTCATCAGTTAGCAAGAACTCATTCTCATGACCTCTTTTTACATCTAAACTAAAAGACAAATAAGGAACTCAAGAAGGAGGCCAAGTAAGATTGTGAAAATGAAAAGAAAACCCACAGAATGGGAGGAAATTTGGCTAATCATCTATTGGATAATGAAAATTTGTATTTAAAATATATAAAGAAATCTTAAAACTCAATCAAAAGACAAATAACCAAATTTTTAAAATGGGCGAAGGATCTAGAAAGACAGTTTGGCAAAGAAGATACACAAATGGCCAATAAGCATATATGAAAAGGTGTGCAACATCATTAGCCATTAGCAAAACGCAAATCAAAACAACAATGGATACTTCTTTACATCCACTAAGACAGGCAATAACAAATGCTGACAATGATATGGAGAAATCAGAACCCTCATACACTGCTGGTAGCAACGTAAAATGGTGCAGCTGCTTTGGAAGAGAGACTATCAGCTCCTCAAACAACTAAACATAGGGACCCAGCAATTCCACTCCTAGGTATAAACTCAAGAGAAATGAAAACTTATGTACATACAAAACGTGCACGTGACTGTTCACGGCAGGATTATTCAGAAGAGTCAGAAAGTGTAAACAACCCAAATGTCCATCAACTGATGAAGGGATACATTCAATGAGGTATGTCCATACAATGGAATATTATTTGGCAATAAAAAGAAATTAAATACTGATATGTACAGCAACATGGATGAACCTAAAAAACATTATGCTAAGTAAATGAAGCCAGGCACAAAAGAATCATGTATTATATGATTTCATTTATATGAAATACTCAGAATGGGCAAATCTGTAGAACAGAAAGTAGATTAGGAGCTACCTAGAGCAGGGGGAATTGGGGAGAAATTGAGGGACTAATAGGTAGGGGGTTTCTTTTAGGGATGATAAAAACATTCCAAAATTGATTTTGATGATAGTTGCACAACTCTATGACTATACCCAAACCCAGCAAATTGTACACGTTAAGTGGGTGAATTGTATGATATGGGAATTATATCACAATAAAGCTGTTATATTTTTTCAAATGAGGGGGGGTGGAAGGAATAGATCTGGATGGATTTATTGGGGATGACTTCACAGAGATTGGTTTTGAGTTAGGTTTTGAAGTAAGCAAAAGTCAAGAATTAGTAAAATGTATTTGAAAAAATATAAATGATATGTAAAGCCCTGCAAGGCAGGAATAAGTAATTTGCAGGAAATGGGAACCACCACCTGTATCAAAGCAGAGCTATATTAATTAGAAATGAGACTGCTAAGAATGCTAAACCAAGGAGACCCAGAAAATTCTACAGGTTCTTCATATGGACAAAGATGAACATGGTGTTTTACTACTGGGACAAAGCTGTCACTTCTTAATTTCAGTACTTCCAAGTATCCATTCCTCAAAAAGTTGCTCCATAATATGGGTTTGGCTCTATCACTCATAGGCAGACAGTACAGTTTAAAATGCAGGCTTTTAGAGTTCACTGCCTAGGTTGGACTCTCTGCCCTACCACTGCCCAAGTGTATGACCATGTGCACTTAACTCTGTACGCCCGTTTCTGTAACTGTAAAATAAGAATACTTATTTCAGACATGTAAAAAGCTCAACAAGGTAAACAAGTGGTAACCATAGCCAAAATGACATGGTACATATAACTACTTAGCTACACCTCTCCTGAGAATCAAGTTTTTTCAGCTATTTGAAATCCATTCAAATACATGAATATAAATTTTCCATCTATACCAAAGATAAATCTCTTGATTAAACTGTTAAACTTTGTCAAGCTGTTAAAATACATTGTTAAATAACATAAAGCGATCCAAATTATCAAGTCTCTTTTACCACAAATATTTCATCTTTACTATTCTTAATCTTGTTTTCACTAAAAGAACGTGATGCTCTTTTCTCTCAAGTAATTAATTTTGCCTCTAATGCTTCCAGGTTTTAATTTAACGGACTCTCCTAAAACTTGGACTAGCCTGGCCTCAGAGTTACTCTTGGACTTGCTTGTGGGAGCCTTTGCTTTCTTTCATAAAGGAAGACCTTTCTACTTCTGCTAAATGATTCTCTTTAACAGTAAGGAAGTATTCACTAACATCTGGGTCTTCTCAAAGCTAAAAGGAGAGTGGAATGAAGTGTTAGTATTCTTAAGTCTCCTCCTCCTGGAGAAGTAAAAGTAGTCATTACCCTCCTTTTTCTTTTTGGAGAGCTTTAAGGAAACCATGCAGAATCTTACTGATAGAAGTGGTAAAGATGTTCTACGCATAATGAAATACAGGTTAATGCTACAGATGTTTCCTGCCTTACGAGATATTACAATCTGATCTTCCCTACTTGTTTTTGAGGAGCCATTTTTGATTGTCCCCTCAGATACATCATTTCAATCTGTATTCAAAATTGAGGTCACTTACTACCAGTCTTATTCTTGGTTTCTTTAGTAGTAACTTCTGTGTAACCTGGATGATAAAAGTGAAATGAACTATATTCTCTTGTTTCAAAAATAGATGGAGAAAGAATCTGGAGAAATGACTTTAAGGGAATAAATATAAGGTACAGAGTGTGAATTACAGTGTTAACTGAGAAGATGGAAATAAAAGGTACAAACTGAACTGATATTATTCAATGAAGAAAAAAAAACTAGCAAATGTTGAAAAATTCTATATGGGGACCAAGAAGGAATAGTTTAATAGTCTAATGACTTAATTAAATACTGTTTGGGTTACATTGAGTAGTGACAGCATAGAATATTTTTAATACTAAGGAGATTAACATATTTAGTATTTCAAATCATTATAAACCAGATACTTAAACCAGCTCTGAAATCATCAAGCATCTATAAAATGAGGTAAATAACAGCACTTACTTTAAAGGGTGCATAAGTGTAAAGCATTTGGAATAGTGGCTGGCACAGAGCAAGCATTCAACAAATGTTCACTCGTGGAATACGTGCAAATCAACTGATTTCCTTGAGTTCAGATGCCTTATGTATAAGAAAGGAATATAAATACATACAATGATCCTTATTTTGAGAGTCAAATCAGATAATGTATGTAAACACACTGCTCAACTTTCCCCTTATCTCCCTGCCAATATATTTGATGGTTTCAATCCACTTTTATCAAAATCATGGCTTATTAATAAAGTGATTCTAAAAATGAAGGAAAAAAAACACCACTCTAAATTCATGCTATAAAATGGATACAACTACGGTAATGACTAACATGGAAAAACTGATTGTTCTATCAGCCGTGATGCAACTTGGACTGTCAGTTTCCAGGAAGTATTGAAGAGCTATCAATATAGTAACGCGTACCTTCGACTGTCTTAATTCACATGTCTTTTGACTTTGAAAGTTTACTAAGAGAGTTATTTTTGGAAAGAAAATCAGTTGGCAAACATGGAATATAAAATACCAATCACTTATATTTGCATTTTCTGGGCTGGACTGTTCCTATGGATTCACAGTCGAAAAACAGAGTTTTATGTATTTGTGGCTTACTGTAAACCAGCACTTTTAAAATACAGTAAGTACTAAAATAAATTATCCTACAAGCTCTTACTATCTGCTTGATGTGTTATTTCTATAAAACTATATAAAAAGGAGCTTATGATTACCGATAAACAATTAAAATCCAAAATCTCAACAATAAATGATCCCAGTTTCTTTTGTTTAAATGTACTATTGGATCAAATAATATCTATTCTACATATTCAGTTCATCACCTATTAATCTTTAAACATATTTTAATTTCCAGAAGCAAGACATTAAGATTTTCTACATATTGTATTATATCTAAACTGAAGAGCCACAAGAAACAAGTAGAGGGTAAAATGGTAGAATTGTGCCACTAAAATTGACTCCACTTAAAGAGAAAAAAAAAAATGTCAATTTTCTTTTTAAAGTGAAAGCAGATTTTAAAATGCATCTTTAAAATAAGAGGGAGTGTAGTACAGTGATTTTTTAGGGTCTGACTTAAAGTCCCCGACTACCAGGGTTTAAATCCCAGATACATCACTGTGTGAACACCTACCTCTCTGAGCCCAGGACTCCTATTGTGTAGAATGTGAATTATAGTACATTAACTTTCTAGTGCCCTAGGACTGTGGTGATAAGTAAATAAGTTAACATACTTAAGTACTTAAAATAGTACCTAGCACAGTGTTTTAAAATGTAATATTATAGGTCATGGCCCGACAGATTAAAAATTGTATTATGCTTATGTGCAAGCAAGATTAATAGCTGTCACAAAACTATTTTGTAAAAAGACCATTTATTTAATACCTTGCATGTGCTAGTGGGAAAATGGTATGGTTTAGAAAAATGTAAAGCCTGAATGTCACTAAAGAGATAAATAAAATCACTGACTAAAGCTCTGGATGATCTTGGCCAAACAGGGTCCATTAATCTTGGATTCATTAACAACTTAGAAATGATTTAAAAATTTATGAAAAGGCTTAAATTAGGAAAAAAGTGTTTTTCTAAATTTTAAACAACTAAACTGTGAGACATATGCTTTAATGTCACTATTTCTGTCCTCAGTCTTACCAATTTACCAACACTGAAAAACAGTTTTGCTTTCTGGTTTCATTTCCTGGAAATGATGTAATTATACCTTCGTTTAGTGGTAAACACTTTGGCACAACTAAAATTAATTAACAGTAACAGTAATGTAAAAACTTCTTTAGGATACATGTACTAAAAAATTTGGAGTTCATACTGATTAACAGTGTCCCTTTACATTATTAACTGATTTGTGATTATAAGGTTATTTTCTGTTAGTGTGAATAAAAGTTGTGTAAACATAAGGGATCATATAATATAAAGCCTCAAAGATTTCTAAGTAAAAGAGTAGGAAAGAAGGCTCTAAAACTGAAATCAATGTCTCCTGTCTAAAAACCTCATTGATCTGATGGACTGTTCCTTGGCAATTTATTGAAACAAAATATACACATTTTAAATGACTCTAAATAAAAATTTAAGTTACTCTCTGAAGTTACCTTAAACCTATTGAGTTACTAGGGTTTATACAAAAATGACATGCAGAATTTAATTTGTAAAGTTGGCTATGTGGTACCATTAAACATACTCGCACATAAAAATTAGTGAAAATAACTGGTAAATAAATGACATTTAATAAAAATGGGGAAATAAAGCAGGTATTTTCATTTATAGTTACCTGTTTATTTGTTCATAATAGGACTATTTTAAAAGAAATCTCCAAAGAAAGTATTCCACAGTCCACAACTTGTCTTTGTAATTCATTTATTTAATTACCATCCCCTTAATGAGGTTCCTCCGTTGCTAATATACTCACACTTAATGTGCTTTAAATAAATTTTCCTTTTGTCTCAGCAGGAGAAACCACCGTGTATTTGAAGATTAAGTTATCTTTTAACCTAAGCTAAACAATTCTAGTTCTTTCATCCTTTTTCTATACCTCTAAATTCTAACAACCTTGTTCATGGTTTTCTGCATCTGTCCTTGGAGCTAAAATACAGAAATCGCATTGCGAGACAACTGCTTTCCTCCTCCTAGTGTATGTAGATCAGTGTTACTTTCATACCTCACTTTTTCCAAGAGGTATAATTGCATCAATTTTGACTTTTTTTGTGATTATAAAGTCTAGTACAAGCATATCATAAAGTTTGTGTCTCCTCATCTCAGACTCATGTAACTTACTTTCATCTCTAGAAAGTCAGTTTGCAGGTAAAAATCAGTCACTATTTACAAATAAACAGAAACTCTAGTATCCATGCAGAATCAAACCTTTATCCTTGTCCAGGTGTTAAGAGTTAGTTACCAGAGTACAAGACAATCCTACCTACAAAGCGCTCACAACCTAGTTAATGAAATTTATTCATCTTAATACATATGACTATAACATCAAACACCAGTATTAAATTTTCAAGAATAAATTTATGGTAAACCTACTATTTTTTCTCAATAGTCCAGTCTTTCCAAGATGGTTATATACATATACCAAGAAAATGTTCCTTTTGCATATGGTCCATTTTAGCTATAAGACAGGGTTTGCCAAATACCCATAAATGATTAACCCAAATAGTAAAAGAAAATTAAAAAGAGAAATAACTTTTTAATGAGTTAAAAACTCACTTTTAATGAGTTCCAAAAACATAAGCCCAAGTAACAAATGATTAAGTATCTTTACCAGTTCTGTACTTAGGAATACATTATCAAATTTGTACTTATCAAATTATTGTCCCTAAACTCTGAATCAAACTTTTGCTAAAACAAAACAAAAACACAAACTTCTGCTTTACATTACTTCCTTTTTTGACAGGTTTCACCTGCTAATTGCAAGTAAACTAGCTCACACATTAAACCAAACTGGTCTCTGCAACTCCTCAGTACTATTTTGCTCCTGCATTTTTCCCCCTTAAAATAAGCAGGGAAATCAATGTGAGAATAAATTCTACTGTTACCTAAATATCTGGGCTTCGGTTTCCTTCTCTTTAAAATGAAAACATCAGAATGTTCAAATTTATGAACTTCCTTTTATTTACTCTTTAAAATGATTTGTAGTAACCTTGTCAAAAAGCAAAAATACTTTCATTTGAAAAATACTGTACCAAACTTTAAAAAGTTTAATGCCTACCATAAACATACTGCTCCTATCATCCTGTAGTGTCAACAATACCAATTAATACTCATTATACCAAAAACATAACAATATTAAAGAGAATATCTATGTAAATGATATCCATATTTTAACTTATAGATTTCTGTTTTATGAAAATCCACATTTATCTTCTTATGAGGTGGTAATAGGTTAGGTGAATTAAGAATTTTTAAGTGTTCTTTAACAAACAATAGCAAGGATTCATTTCATCTTTAACAATCCATAGGCCAAGGTGAACATGTGTCCTAGGAAATGTCCTATTTCCCCACAGTAATAAACATCTCAAGAACACTCCAATATGAACAATAACATTTATTCAATCATATTTTTGCTCCAGTGCAACAAATACATGTTTACACCCTTAGAGATCAGCATATAAACATAGTAAGTATGCAGTTATGTAACAAGTAGGAAAAAAGTATCAAGACTTAGATAAAATACTTAAATTCAAGCCCCAAGTCTGCCATCTATTAGCTTTCTTGAAAATGATCCTAACCACCACACCATTTTATCAGCATTGGTGGCGATAAAAATGCGACTAAAATTTAATGTTATCTCATAAACAGAAAATCTTTTAACTATTTCATTGTATCAAGTTAAAACCCCCATAAAGAAATTATTATCGTCCATTTCATAGATGAAGATACTGAGGTGCAATGATTAAAATGAACTTTCCTCAAAGTCATACTGCAAGTTAAAGGGTGGAACAGTGACTCTTTCAGGTGTAAATCTTATGCTCCTTCTACTAACCCACATTGGAGCACATGAAAAAACACTCTGTGATATATATATACCACTGTTATGGTGATCATGAGAAGTGAAAATATTTTTTATTATAATAAAGAGGCACATTATCTTTCCTAATAAACAGAGCACCTTTTGTTACACATTCATATATTGAAGTTATTCTGGATGCCACTTGATATGGCCGACAAGTATTAAAATCTCTACATACTTCCTCCAGTATTTTAAGTATACCCTTTGGTATTTTATAAGTTTGTATATTAGCAAGTGACTTAAGCCTCAAGTGGACTTATCTACTTTCTGCAGGCCTATGTTATCCTTCCACCAGGAGGGAAGGGCTGCACTTCTAAGAAACGCTGCCGGTTTCTACCAAGCCTCTACTACAGCACAAGACCACGTGGTATCTCATAAGCCTAAGGTTTCCTACTCCTTCCTCTCCCTCCTTTTGACAAGGAACTGGAAACTAAGGTTTCCTTCTCTTAAGTGGCTCCCTGACACATGCCACCTGTGTAGTACGAACCGTAAACACCCTGCAGCCTGCCTCCCGGAAGAATACAAGAATCAGAATAATAGGGAACTTGGATGCCGACAATGCCGGGAAAGGAAATGACTGGAGAAGTCAAGCGGGTGAGATAGTGATAAGCCGCGGGACCAGGACCTGTCAAACATCAAGAAATTCACGCCGAGCCACTGTAACCTATCGTTCGGGAAAGGCCTTAGGTGGGAGCGGCACTACGGAAGGAAGGAGGACGAAGAGAACTACACGAGCCGCCACCGCCGCTCACCGTAAGCCTCTCGGCTTGTCTCGATAAGCCACGAACCCTGACCCTCATCTCGGGTCCAATCTTTGCACCAACATTTCCGGAGTGGCCAAAATCCTGCTGCCCAGGGCGGCCGCCGCCGGACCTGCCCGCACCTGTCACTAGCGAAAGACACCAGTCCGCAGTTCCTGCCCAGTTCCACACCATCCTCGAGCAATCGCGGCCACCTCAACCCCTTTCCCTCACCAGGTGTCCCCTTTCCGGAGCGAGGTTTTGAGCAGCGTCGCGATGTCAGACCGCTGGATGTCCAGATCCGCCGCTCCGCCTTCCGCCATCTTCTTCCACTAGCGGCAGCGGAGGCGGCAGCGACGGCGGCGGCACGCCCCGGAGCATTGTGGGAATGGCGTCCCGGGGCCCCGCCCAGTCAGCAGGTCGAAACCAAAAGAGATGTAAAGGGGGGGGGAGCCTCTTCGTTCAAGAGTTGGCCCTGAGGGCGGACTGAGTGCAATGCCGTGGTCTGCTGCCCCCCATCGGCCCTCGCTCGTCCAGCATCTCGCCTTGGCCTCCCGCCCCGGGACCGCCTGGTTTCAACTGTCCTCGGCGGGGCTTCGGTCCTCTCTGGCTTGAGCGGTGCCACGGCCCCGTCCATCCTTGACTTCAGCCTTCTCCTCCCTCTTTCCCACAGATGCCTGAAAACCCCTATTTGCGCATTCATTCACGCTTGAGGGAAGGGTAGGGTAGGGTCGGTTAGGGTGGGCGGGGTGGGGGACGTGGGGACGGCTAAGATATGGCAGAAATTTTAACAGCCCCGTGACTAGTCATTTCGTTGCGAGTCACAGAACCCAAGCTCGGTTTGGCTCAAACAAAGAACAATCCGAAACCGAACGTTTGGCTGCAATGCCCTTCCTGGGCTCCTTCCTGCGCTCCTACTCCTGCCGTAGGTGGAGAGCTTTTATAAGCTTTTTGAGACGCCTCCCCAGGCACACCCAGGTTGCTGTGCTGCAGTGAAAAACAACTTCCAGTTCCTGGAACCCGGTGTAAAATATGTGTCGAGGAATGCCAGGTACTAAAGGGAAAGAAAACGTGCAAGAAACCCACTCTCCTGGATGTCATCAAGTAACATTTTATTAGCCACATCTTCCTATGGTGTGTACACCTGGAACTAGGTAATAATACCAACTTTGATTTGAAGCCAATTGTTAACAAATGAGGAAACTGAACCTCCCAAAAGTCAAATGCCAAGGTCACAAAGAAGAGACGCAAGCTTATAACCCAAGTTCCAAAGCCCACGTGCTATTTAATATCAACTACAGCACGCTCACTACTTCTTATGAGAGCCTGAACTATAGTATAAACTGGCTACACTGGGGCCATCTTTTTTTTTTTTTTTTTTTTTTTTTTAAATCTCTGTATTCCTGGTGGCTAGCACAGTGCTGTCTAACATATAACCATCTAAATAATTGTTTAATAAGTTAATGGTGGCAAAACCGCTATTTCCAAGCGTAAGATGTACAAACATTTTACTGTAACATATATCATGTGAAAAGTCTAAAAGATGGATAAGAATTCCTGCATGATGTCTCGTTTCCCCATTTTTAATGTCTATATTAGCTCATTTGGTGGGAATGCAGTAAAAGAGGGTGTAATTATGCTAGTAAGAAGTACTGAACCCTTCCAAATTAAAGTATTTGCATTATGATTTTTGTATATTATGATCATGATTGCTTATTTTCTTCATTATAATACCATTTTGTATTACCTTGTCCTCCTTAATTTCAGAGTCTAAAAACAGCTTCCACTTGCTATTTCTTATCATTTGACAGGTTCAAAAATTAGAATTTTTCTAACCATGAGTGCCATCAAAGGTCATATTTCCCCCTTTCCCAGACAACCTCTGAAAGAGAGCAAAGTAATTTTCCAAAGAGAGGCAACATGATATGGGAAGAATACTGGAGTCATAGGAACATGATTTCAAACCTCACCTGAACCTCTAGCTACAACGTACTTCATTTTTATTTCATTTGTAAAATTAGGGGTAGTAATACTTACCTTAAAGGATTTTTATGAAGATTAAATGAAACAATATGTGTTTATTGCCTGGGACATAATAACCAACCAATAAATACTAATGTTGTTTACTGGTGACAGGATGAATTGTATAGTATATAAATTATATCTCAATAAAGCTGTTGAAAACAATCATTACAAACTTTGAAGGCAAAACCATGCTCTATATCATTTTACAAACATAACATAATTGAGAAGTGGTGCCTCATACACTGTTGTCCAGTTTCTTAATAAAATAAAAAAAATGCATTTTTGGAATGTTGAAGCCTGTATCCATGCAACAAAATAAAATAAACTTTTCTTCATTTGTATCATATTCCAAGCAATGAGTTAATTGGATATAGATGTGTAAGTTCAATGTCAATTTGAATTATAGATCAGATTTATGAGGTCATTTTGTAGACCTAAGTAGTTGCTTTCAGGGTTGGGAAATAAATAATAGTTATAGTATTTTATTTAACAAACATCTACAGAGTACCAAGCCCAATTTTAAACACTTTAAGGTAGTAATTTGAGCCTCATAGCAACACTATGAGGTATTATTATTTCCATTCTGTAGGTGAAGAGTTGAGGCAGATAGCAGAATCCAAATTTGAAACCAAGCAGTCCAGCAGCCAGAGTCTAGAAGTTTGGATAGGCTTTTATTTTTCTGCTAAACTTTATGGTCTCAATTATAGCAATCAACTTTCTAGTGACCTCAGTTTACTAATTTTTGGAAATGCTGCTTATTTGACTTATGTTGCTCTACTCTCAATTATGAAGAAAAATAAGATGTTGTTCATAAATACTAGATTGGTTAGGGTTCACATCTGCACTGAAAAACTAAGTAGAAAATTGATGAGAAATGTTACCTTCCCTCAAGTCACACAGAAAATTGAGTATAAGCCAAGGATTACATCTGCTTATTTGGAATGAGTGTTCTTCATTGATGCTTGCCTTAGTTAACTTTATAAGAACATACTATTTGCTTGGTAATTGTCATTAACTTCTCAGGCTCTCTGTATCTTTCTTGACCATTAACAACTTAACTTACAGCTTTGACAAGGGGAAAGGAGTATGCTGAGTACTTCAGAAAGTAGGTTTGGTATGAACAAAGTGCACCTTACATAAAGTAGAGTAGGTTTTGAAGTTATAAATAGTCTAGAAAGGATCTTCCAAGTAATTCTCCTCTCTGCTCACCAATACTTCTTCAGAAAGGTTCTTGTACTCAACAATCCAGAGATAGGCGTTCAAATGTAAACACTGTTGGAAAGAGTAAGCTTAAAACTAAGGTGTCAAAGTAAGGCTGGTGTTCAGCCAGGGATGGACCAAAGAAAGAAGAAAAAGTACTGCGTTTTTTAAATAAAGCTGAGTGGAAGAAAGTACAAAGGAGAATTCCAAGACGAGTTTTACCTCCTTCACAATTTCGGTTGGTGCTGGCTGGTTACATGAGCCTAAGGAAAAAACTGCCAGAATCAGCACATCCTCTGAAAGAACAACGATTGATGACCTATCGTGTTTCCTCGAAAATAAGACCGAGCCGGACAATCAGCTCTAATGCGTCTTTTGGAGCAAAAATTAATAGAAGACCCGGTATTGTATTGTATTATATTATACTATATTATATTATATTACATTATATTATTATATAAGACCCGGTCTTATTTGACTATAAGACCGGGTCTTAATTTTTGCTCCAAAAGACGCATTAGAGCTGATGGTCTGGCTAGGTCTTATTTTCAGGTAAACATGGTAGCTGTCTATTTCTTAACACTTCCTATCTTTGGTCTTCAGAAATCAGTTTCACTTTTTCTTTCCACCTTGTGTTTCCCCTGCAGTTATTCCCTCTGACGAAGTCCTCACCCCCAATTTTATTCACTGCTCTAAACCTTTCTCTCTTTTTTGTAATTTTATAACTCTGTTCTCTCTTTACTAGCTCTCTGAACAGCTAAAAGGCAGTGGAGAGATGGGGGATAGTGCAAACACCCAAACAGCATGTAGTAAAGTGCTTAATCTGCTAATGATATTTTGAAACATGAGACATGAATAAAAATTGTAAGTGTCAGGATGCAGTTTTTAAAACAAACAAATAATACAGAGGCTCCTTATTTCAGACAAATGTCAGATCCTGATAAAGAAAAAGTAGTGAAATGAATACAGTGTCTTGTACAAAGGGAGAGTATTCTTGGATTTGGACTCTGGGTCAGTGCCAGTAACTAGCTGGGTAACTTAGGCCAAGTTATTTAATCTCTGTGAGCATTAGTTTTCTCATTATAAAATAAGGTGATTAGACTCTTCCAGGGCTGAAACTCAAATGCCTGCAAGGGTTAGATATAGTTAGTGTGAATGGATGAAGCAAACCTGTTGTAAAATAGTAAGGAATTGTGGGAACTCTGATAAACTGTCTGCCCCAACTGAAGTTATTCAAATTAAAAAATTAGAACAAACAAAATTATAGTTTTTACCCTAAAGGACTTGGGAAGTTTGATTTTAACATGAGCATGAAGTCTGTAAATTGATGAATCCCAGTCTCTTCTCTTTTTTGTAAGCACACACAAAATGCTATGAAAGCAACACTACCCTGAAGGCTGATGTCAGTCTACCCTCTACTAGATACTCACGGAATGATGATAGATAGAGCTAAACTGAATTGAATCAATAAATAATAAAATAGTCTTATAGGTCTAGAATTATAACAAAAAATAATCCTGAATAGAAAGTATATTCTTAAGTCCTAGATACCCTGTTTCCCTGAAAATAAGACCTAGCTGGACAACCAGCTCTAATGCATCTTTTAGAGCAAAACTTAGTATAAGACCCGGTCTTATTTTACTTATTTATAGTAAATACTATAAATAAGTAAAATAAGTATAGTAAATTACTATAAATAAGTAAAATAAGACCGGGTCCTATATAGTTAATAATAATATAATATAATACTGGGTCTTATATTAATTTTTGCTGCAAAAGACGCATTAGAGCTGATTGTCTGGCTAGGTGTTATTTTTGGGGAAACAGAGTGTGTAAAATGAAACGTACTTGTATGGTGGGAAACTTTTCCAAGAAACAGTTGGGATATCTTGTCCAACCAAGAGTTGTGTAGAGCAAATCAAGGTTGATAGTAGGGAAAATATGCATGTGTTATATTTTCTTTATTTGTCATTTATATTTATTGACAGATACCAAGTTGCTAAAGAACCATTTCATGAAAAAAATGGAAACGTTAAGCAGCCTCTGGATACTTTCCCAATCTTCATAATAATGGCCGAACATTAGAAAGCTAAATCATTTCAAGCATGCTGATCTTTTGTTTTAAAGAACAAGTTAAATTAAACAAAATATTGATCTTACCTTTACATATTTGATCATTTTTACTTATACCAGTTTCGTTCAACAGTTAAAAAATATTTTCTTTATGCTCATGGATCTTAGAAATCTGCACATCAAAGTGAAATAGAGGGTTGTGTAATGATCCAGTGATTCTGCACTGTATAGATTCCAGAGAGATTAACTTTGTTTTCTCCCAAGAGAGGACTGAATTATTCAGACTTCCTATTTGGACAATCCTTCTCTTTATTTTGGCTTAGATAGCAAAAAGATTTAAGCTGCTTGCAAAGAGTTTTAGAACAATAGCAGGGCTTAAAGAATACCTCTACGTTCCGGGAGTGATGTAATCAGTGTATGAAACATTTTTCATGATGTTCTCTTCCTGATGTCTCTAAGCGATAGGGCATTACAGAACCTATTAAAGGTCTGTTAGAAGACATCAACAACAATGATAAAACAAGTCTAGTGATTTTAAAAAATATTTACCATTGCTTTTTGTTGTTAGCTAGTATGCTTCTTTTGGCCCTTTAGAACTATGTCAATTACAGATTTCTAAAATTATTAGTGGCCCAAGTCCCCTATATAGTACATGGGACCTGATTTCTACAGTATGAAGGATTCATGAGATGTGTAGGAAATAATAATACACCTCTACCCATAATTTAATTTACTTAATGTTTATTGAAATGTCATAATAGAATATAGTGGAAAGATTATACATTTTAGAATCAGAAAGACCTATATTTAAATGCCCCACTCTGCTACTTGCTAGTTTTGTGATACTAAAAATTTTGTTTCCTCATTTTTAAAATAGGAATAACAGACTTATTTCATGGGAATCAGTCAAAAGAGAATGAAATAATGAACATGAAATTCATAATAGAGTTCAATATATAGCAGCCATTGTCGGTTCTTCACAGAGCAATTTCTATCCCCAGCCCTCTAGGATTATTTAATCTCAGTTAAATGAACAAACTCTTGTTTAGCTCTCACATACTGTAACTGGCATCACTTTATATAGGATTTTTTTCCTTCTTAAAAATTATAATTACTTCTTCAATAAAGATGCTGGCTTGTTAGTGCATTGATTACATATTCAACAATTTCTTCTATTTGATGTCTTCACATTAAGTAGTGATAGTCCATTGGGCTCCGTTTTTAGTAGATAAATTGTGTTTCAGTTAAATAAAACTAAGAAGTGTGTATCCAATGGATGATAAATATTTTTAGTAAAAAATGCAAAAGTAATTAATTTTTCTGTTAAAAGAGAGGTACTGTCTATATACAAACAATTTAAGATTTGTTACACTATAAATGTTTAAATATAAATGTAAAAATATACTGTAGCATATAGATTTTTATAATTAGAGATAATGTTTAAGCAGAGGGAATCAAATACTTGTCTGAATAGTGTACCACACATATTTCTCTATGCCAATTTAAATAGGTAATAACTTATGGACTCTATCAAAACCTTGTTAGCTTTATATTTTTAAGGATTATAGTCTTCATTGTTGCTTTTGAGGATCACCACTGTAGAAAATATTGTTATTAAAAGTTTTGGGCTGCTGGATGGCTCAGTTGGTTAGAGTGCGAGCTCTTAAAAACAGGGTTGCTGTTTCGATTCCCACATGGGCCAATGAGCTATGCCCTCCACAACTAGACTGAAGACAATGAGCTGCCTCTGAGCCTCCAGAGGGGCAGCCGGATAGCTCAGTTGGTTAGAGCAGCCAGTTAGAGCAGGAGTTTTCAACAACGGGATTGCCAGTTCGATACCCACATGGGATGGTGGGCTATGACCCCTGCAACTAAGATTGAAGGCAGCGACTGGACTTGGAGCTCAGCTGCGCCCTCCACAACTAGATTGAAGGACAATGACTTGGAGCTGATGGGCCCTGGAGAAACACACTGTTCCCCAATTAAAAAGGAAAAAAAAAAAGCTTCTGCACAGCAAAAGAAACTATCAAAAGAAAAAAGTTTTGAAAACACTTAAAAGAGGAATATAATTTTTTTTTGGTAGTCTTCTGTCATCCTCAAACTTTAGTGGACATAAGAATCATGCAGTGGATATGTAAAATGGCACATTCTTGGGTACCTCTTAAATCAGAAAATCAGGAGGTCAGAACTAGGAACCTGCAGTGTTGGAAGCCCCCTGGATGATTTTATGCAGTTAACTAGTCCTTTGAGAAATCTTGACTTTTAGAGAGCAAGACCACAACCTATGTTTAAATGAGGGCATTGGTAATTTTTCTGCTTTTGTCTAAACATTCTGTATTTTGTATGGTGGTAGTGGATACCCACATCTACCTTTGATATTTTCTTCCTTGACCCATGCCTCTTCTGTGAGCACAGCAAGCCTAGGAAGCAGCTTGGGGACCCATGGGATTGAAAACATGACTTTTCTAAAAGGTACTGAAGTTTCCTATGTATTGTTTATAAAACTGACTCCTTTGGATATTCATATTTTGACAGGTAAGAAAGACTATAACATGAGAATTAAAGAAGTCTTGAATAAATACACTATTAGATAACAAACAGAAACCATGGCAATATGAAGATGGCTTTTAAAATCACCAAGAATAATTAACTATAATTAAATTTAAGAGGAAAACATCTAGAAAAATGCTATTTAGAGTTGCTTTTTCCTTAATCGGAGACAGATGGAACTGAAGGATTTTGGTTAGCTATGAAAAATGAACCAGTTAGATCTATGAATATAAAATATGGTTACTGAAATTAGAATCTCAATGGATAGGGATCTTAGTCAGGTTGGACTGCTATAACAAAAATCTCATAAACTGGGTGGCTTAAACAACCGAAATTTATTTTTCACAGTTCTGGAGGTTTGAGGTCTAAAATCAGGGTCCCAGCATGGTCATGTTCTGGTGAGAGCCCTTTTCTGGTTTGAAGATGGCTGCCTTCTGGCTGTGTGCTCACATGGTAGAAAGAGCTCTCCTGTCCCTTCCTCTTTTTATAAGTCCATTAATCCCATCATGAGACCCCTCCCTACCTTCATGACTTAATCTAGCCCTAATTATTTCCTAACAGTCCCACCTCTAAATACCATGACATTGGAGATTAGGGTCTCAATGTATGAATGGGGTGGGGCACTGAAATTTAGTCTATAGCAACAGGTTAAATTACAAATAAGTTGCAATGAAGAAAGAATTCATAAATTGAATTCTTGATCTGAGAAAATCTCCCTCTGTTAATTATCTTTTGCAGTGTAATCATACACCCATGTACTGGCTAGAATTCAGCAATTAAACTTTCATTTATTTCTTATACATCTATTTCTACTAGAATTTGGCAGATCTAGTTTAGATTCAACTGACTTTGACTCTAAGATGCAAGTTGAGCCCAGGTATGCTCTATATTTCTGTCATCATATGGCTACCGAAGGCGTGTAATTTTGATGGGAAAAGCTGGAGAGCAAGAGAGAAAGCCCAGCCATGAAAGCACATTGCAAGCCTCGGGTCCTGTCATGTCCATTAACATCCCTTTGGGCCAAGGATGTCATATGGCCAAGCCCAAAATCAAATAGTGGGGAAATATACTCCTCCCTGGAAAAGAAAGGGGAAGGAATGACTATTTGTTGAATTGTGTTTTAAATCTAATCTACTAGTCTGTCCTTTTAATTTCAAAAATTTGTTCATCAACCATATGTAAAATATGAGTATACTTGCTCCCATTTCAAGACACCCCAAAGTCTCATTCAATCATGAGAGCAGATTTAAGATTTGGGATCACAAGATTTATATAACATTGAGGGTATTTCCTTTGGATTCAAAGATCTCAAAACTTAAAGGATAATGTATCTGCTCTCACATGTTCAACACATGATGGTAGAACAAGTACATAGTAAACACTTCTATTTGAAAAGGAAAGGAATGAGATACACATAGGAGTCACTGGTCCACAGCAATTATGAAATCTTGTTAGGCAAATATTTCCAAGTTCCTCCACCTTGTAAGTATTGAATGTTACTTGATGAAGTCTTAATTGTTTCTTGGAAAACACTCCCCATGTATGCTTCTTCATGGCTCTTTGCTCTGCCTTCTGATGTGGAGGGAGCATCTTTCCTTTTTTATTATCTTCTTTAACCTCTCCTGAAGAGGACTTTTCTTGGTGGCTAAGATGCTTTCATGGTCTGGCCTCTGCCTGTAGAGAGTTGGGGCCTGAGGTTCTTTGAAGAGTATCAGTTGTTTTTTTGTTTGTTTGTTTTGTTTTGTTTTTAAAGTCCAGGCCTATGGTGCTTTTGCTAGTACAGCTTTCAAAAAATGTCATGGGATTTCTATATATTTGATTCCAGTCAATGCTACATGTCAAAAGCTTCACTCACAATTCTCTTTGAGATATGTTCATCTCAATCTATAAACTTAATTACAAACACTAGGGTGCATCAAGATTCTGTTGGACCATATCCTTAATATTTCTTAGATCCCTTTTATCCAGGTGGAAAAACCAAGCAGGTAACACCTATAGTAGACACTGTCTACCTAAGCTCATGCCTATGGCTGCATAATGGATAACTTATGACTAGTTTCCAATAAAAGGAAAAAGTTGACATTTATTTATGAATGGTTCAGCTCAGTTTGTGGGTGTAAGCCAGAAAAGGCTGGTGTCTATACTACAGATCCATTCATGGGTGGACTTGAAAGAGAGCAGTGAGGGGACATTTTCCTAATGAGCAGAGCTTTGGGTGACACATCTGGTCATCCACTCTGCTTGGAAACACAAATCTGGTTAGGGACCTGAAAGGAGAAATGTTAGATTGAGGACCAAGAAATCTGAGGGAAAGTTGCGTAGATTGTACTAAGGTAGTGAGCACAAGTGTCAAGAATTTTGTTTTACATGTGAGGACCAAATATAAAGCATATACCACAGAAGAAATATTGAACAAGTAGAGTGAATGACCTCAACAGGTTTCATCCAACAGCCTCTATTCCCAGAGCTGCAACAATGGTCACATGCACGGCGTAACCACAGTGCCAGTATTACTGCTACCAAAAGTCCATCCTGCCAGGCACAGAGACTATTGCTGAGACTGTGATATGGAATCCTCCCTTAGAGGAGAAACACATGATGGCAAGTTAAATACATTGTACCCTATTCTGGAAGAGTTAATGTTTTGTCTTGATTGGACTTGTCATTACAAGTAAGAATTTTTCTTTCCAGCCAAGAGTACCTCAACTACCTCTACCATCAAAGGGCTTACAGAGGGTTTTATCTCATGACATAGTGTCTTTTATAGCATATCATACAAAGGGCCACCGTGCCTAGATCATGTTCCCTTCTAGGGGGCAGCCAGTATGTAACGACTGATGATGTGGGGTTATAAAAACCTGAACCCATCGCCTCAGTTTGGAATGACTCTGAAGAACTATCTAGTTTTAGCGAGCTGGCTGAAGTATTTTTGTAAATGCATTACAGCACCTTCTTTCTCTGTCCAGTCTTGCTTTCTTCCTTTCTTCTCCAAGTGTTGATCCTGAGAATACTTCTTGGGAGGACTAATCTCCACGTCAGAATCACTTTCATAGCACTCTGACCTGCAATACCAGCTTTATCTTTTCTGAGGTTTTAATAAAGGATGTTGCAGTTACAACCTTGATTTGGTCTGTACCCTGAGGTCATGTGTTACTAGTAGCCTTGATTTGCTTTTTCTCTGCAGTTGGGATTTGGTGATAAACAAATTTTTTTTTTTCATTTGCTTCATACAAAGTTTCGTTTTTTAACCCTGCAAGTATCAGAATTTCTGGACTCTGTATTCCTTCTCAACTCTATTTGTAACCCAGGCAGTTCTTTTTCAGTTCACCGCTTTCTTAGGCCTTTGCAAATGCAGCTAGCAGCAGCCAGCTTTTAAACATTATGCTTTGAAATCACCTCATTTAAGTTCACAGATGTATTAAGTACTTGTTCTGCCTTCTATATTATTGCAGGTGACAATTTTCTCAAATGTTTTGCTACTACATAACACTGTTTCCATTTTCCCACTCTCCTATGACAATTACATCATTGCCTGCTGCCCATTCCCAAGGCCAATGCAACGTATTTCGGCATTTTGTTACTGCAGCACTCCATTTTAAATACTAAATTCTGTATCAGGCAAAATTTTCTGCCTTTCAAAATACCCCAAATCCCAGTGGCATACAATAATGTACCTATGTTTCTTACCCATGCATTTGTTGTTTGGCTGGAGTTTCACTGATCTTGGCAGGACTCAACTGGTTTCTAAGCTGTAGTTTGGGTCCCAGTCTGCTCCACCTATACGTCTTTCTCCTTAAGCCAGAAGCTAGTAGAGTCATGTTCTCATGTAGAAAGCACGACATCAAAACACAGGCCCAACTATGCAAGCCCAAAATCAGTAGCAGGGAAGTATATTCCTCCTGTAAAAAACCTTTAATCTACTATATTACTAGAATGCAGATAGAGGGATAAATACAGAAAATATAAGAGCCATTAAGACACGTGGAGAAAGGACAAAATCCAACATATGTCTAGTAGGCATTCCAGAATGAAACATAAACAATATTCAAAGTGATAATGCCTACAATAATTTTTCAGAATAAAAGAATTCTTCAGATTCAGAAATTAAAATGAATTTGATGAGAGCAAAACAAAAACAACTCTCTAAATATATACACACATACTTTCTATATACACACACATAGACACCTATATGTACAGAAATTATGAGTTTGATAAGAACAATAAAAATAAATCCACACACACATGCATACCTATAAATACCTCGACCCATTTTCATGAACATAAAAATATGAATTTCAGAGAAAAATACAAAGAGAAAAAGTTTCCTATTAAAGAAATGCCATTTACACAGAAAACTTCCCATCAGTTGCAATATATGCAAGAAGACATAATAATCAAAGTGCTGAGGGGAAAGTTACTGTCAACTTAAAATTCTGTACTCAGTTAAGTTATTATATTCAAGATGAAGGGAAATAAAGAGATATTTAGGAAACGATTGAGTTTACAACACACCTTCTCACAGATTCTTACAAAATATGCTTCAGGAAGATGAAAATTGAACTTAGAAGTAAGTGAAATGTAAGAGGCAATTGTGAACAAGCAAATAAATAAATAAAACCATTGATTAGACTGATTTTGAAAGGACGGTGTTTCAAAGAGAATTGTATGTCTTAATCCCTGTCACCTTTTCACCCACGTCCCCTAAACTCCCTCCCACCTGGTGACCACCACTTTGTTCTCTGTACTATGAGTTTGTTTCTGTTTGGTTTGTTTGTTTATTTTGTTTCTTAGATTCCGCATATAAGTGAAATCATATAGTATATGTCTTTGCCTAACTTCACTTAGCATAATAATACACTCTAAGTCTATCCATGTTGTTGCAAATGGTAAAATTTCATTCTTTTTTATGGCTAAGTGATAGTCCTTTGTAAATATGTACCATGTCTTCTTTATCCATTCACCTATCGCTGGACACTTAGGTTGCTTCCATACCTTGGCTATTGTAAATATGCTGCAGTGAACAGAGGGGTGCATACATCTTATTGAATTCGTGTTTTGGATTTCTTCAGATAAATACTCAGAAGTGGAATTGCTGGGTCACATCATAGTTCTGAGATTAAGAAGTAAAAATTGCCAGTTATTAAAATAGTCATGGGGATGTAAAGTGCAGCATAAGAAATATAGTCAATAACATAGTAATAACTATGTATGGTGTCAGACTAGATTTACTGGGTTGATCACTTCATAAAGTATATAAATGTCTAATCACTATGTTGTACACCTGTAACTAATATAATATTGTATGTCAACTGTAATTGGAAAAGAAAGTTGTATGAATGAAACTTGAGGACATTTTGCTGAAATGTCCTCAAGTGTAATAAACCAGTCGCAAAAAGACAAATACTATAAGATTCTACTTTATGAGGTATGGAGAGTGGTCAACTTTACAGACACAAAAAATATAATGGTGGTTGCAAAGGGCTGGGAGAAATGAGGATTTGTTGTTTAGTGGGTATAGAGTTTAAGTTTTATAAGATGAAAAGAGTTCTGGGGATTGGGTATATAACAATGTGAATGCATTTAAGGCTACTGAACTGTACACTAAAAAAAAAATGGTTAAGACCATAAATTTTGGGTTATTTTGCAATTAAAAATTTAAAAAAAGAAATAATTTTAACAAATATAATAAATTGAGGAAGTATAGAAATATCAGTTAACTTTAGACTTTCTTAAGACAAGAATGTTAGAAATTTAAGGGCAACAATTAAAAAAAGAAGAAGAAAATGAACAACTTTCAAGAGTAGAAAAGAGAAAAACAATACAGTAAATTAAGCTAATCTAATAGAAGGCAGTCAAAGTGAGCAGCAATAACAATAGTGAAGGGGGGAGGAGAAGCAATGGAAAGCATAGCATATAGAAAACAACATATCTATGATAGTAAAAATAAGGACTAATATCATCATCACAGTAAATGTGAGTAGACATATTTAAGGTGTTCAAAACCAGCAGTTCTTATACCTAATTATTAAAAAAAAAAAAAGCTGTAAGCTATTTATAAGAGGTACCAAAAACATAAAAACAACTGTTGCATATAAAAGGATGGGAAATAACATGCCAAGAAAATACCAAAGACAGTTGTTTTTGCTAGTGTTTCAAAATCTATTTTGAATTGTCTTACCACCTACTATCAATTAAATATCAACCAACATGGACTTTAAGGCCAAAAAAAAAAAATCCCAAACAAAACAAAACAAACAAAACTTGGTAGAAAAGAAAGCCACTGTTTAATGG
The DNA here is from genome assembly GCF_057876585.1 of Rhinolophus sinicus. Taxonomy (NCBI): domain Eukaryota; kingdom Metazoa; phylum Chordata; class Mammalia; order Chiroptera; family Rhinolophidae; genus Rhinolophus; species Rhinolophus sinicus. The sequence continues at coordinate 62,050,180 of NC_142501.1, read as the reverse complement.
TAAAAAGAACAGTTTATAAGGAAAATGTAACATCTTGAATCTTTTTGTATCTAACTGCATGACCTCAAAATATATAAAGCAGAAAAAACAAAGAATTATAAATAGAAATTGAGAAACTCTTTTCAAAGCTGATAGATCAAGCAAAAATCAGTAAAGATTAGATCAGGACAGTATAATCAACAAGCTTGATCTAATGATTATATTTAGACTCTTCCGCCCAACAATTAGAGAATACAGATTATGTCAAACAAGGAAAAAAAATTTCCAAAAATGAAACAGTACAAAGCCATTAAGAAAATTTCAAAAAATACCAAACAATACATGTCAAGATCTTTTCTGAACAAAATTAGAACTGTGTAAGAAAAAGATAGCCCCAAGCCATGTATGTACTTGAAAACTAAACTAAATAGTTCCTGACTAAAATAAACCATAGTTGGAAATTATATAACATTTATAAAGGAATAACAATGAAAATAATTTTGTGCTAAAACAGAACCAAAAGTGACATTTAAGGTCTTTAACGCGTATCAAAAAAAAAAAAAAAGAAAATTAAAGAGCTAAAATGACATTTTAAGATATTGAAAAAAGTACAACAGAATAAACCACAGCAATTAGTAAAATAAAAAACAGAAACAAAAAGAAGGATTAAAAAAAGCCCAAATCTGGTCCTTTGAAAAGGCAGGGATATTTTATAAAATAAGTAGAATGCTGCCAATGTGCAATGAATGTTAAATAATACCTTAATAATTAAGAGAAGATTGTTACTGAGCCATCACCTCTGTTTTCCGGATTTACAGTGTAGTTACTTATTACTGGTTCAAGTCCCTTGTATTTAACCACACAATAAAACAGATAATCAGTCCATGAATGGTAGCCTTTACAAATAATCATGGGTCTATATTGTTGCTTGGTTTAATCGACTGCATGACGTTTTTTAAAAATTACTCCATTTGCTTGATAAACTGAAATGGCTGTGGGGCTTCATTCCAGTCTAAAGGTACATGATATGCATTTATAAATATGGAATTAGACAGTTCTTACAGCCACATTTGCTAGCACTACATTGCAGGTCCAGCATCATAAGTACTAGAGAATTTTCTTGCCGTGCTTCCTCTTATCAGTGACATTACTAAGTGGAACGTCTTGACATTGAAACATAGTCTCTGTATGAAAATATGTAATGGAAAACTGATATCTTGATAGTCTTTCTTATTATGTAAATCTTTCATAACTGAGTGCTTTTATTTTGTTAATACCTTAATGTTTAAAATCTTAATAACTTACTTAGAATCTTAATAATTTAGCCTGTAGTTTTTAAAACAATTTTACGTAAAACACATTTGTTGTCTACTTTTGAGGTCAGTGACTCGTTTAAAAAAACTTTCATATGAACCTGGCTTTTGAGAAGAAAGGTGCTTATTTTAAAACAAAAAGTTTTTGATGAGAGTTTTACAAGTTGGTTAGTTCTTATTACTTATAGATTATGTTCATATCGGGTATGTAAATTTCAGTTTATGTGAACTTTACTCCAATCATATTTTTTTGAGGCTAGGAAGACTGCTTTGTGGATGCAGTCAGTCCTAGACGAAGTGTGTGTGAAACTAAATTTTAAAGTTTGTGCAATATAATTTTAAAGTTGGAAATATTTTAAAATTCCTTCCCATTCCCCATAAATTTAATGTGTGCCTTTCCATTCAAATTTTATGGATTTACACATATAAAAATATATTCAGGTAAAATACATAGTATTGTTTTATGTTTTAAACTACACTTAAAATGAATTCATCCTGAAAAAATCATTTTGCATTTGCTTTTTTAAAGCCAGTGTTGTTTTGGTTTTTTATATATATATATATATATATATATATATATATATATATATATATATATATATATATAGTGGATTATTTTTACTTGCTATATGATGTTCTGTCATTTAAACATACCACATTCTAATCATTTTCCTTCTGATGGATATTTCAATTTTGGCCAATATTTTGCTTTTGCAAACAATACTGAAATGGACATCCTTACATATATCCACTTGTAAACATGCATGAGAGTTTCTCTAGAGTATATATCTAGAAATAGAAATGTTGAGTTATGCAGTACATTCATGTTAACCTCCATGTCCTTTATTTACTTATTGCCAAAGTATTATACCCAAAATAGTTAAAAAGGGGCAGTGTAAAGAGTGTATCATAAAAATTGTAGTCTCTTTTTCTAGCTTTTTTTATGCTTCTCCCTAGAAACCATCACTTTCAACTGTTTTAAAAGTTGATTCTGATATTTACTTCAATTAAATATAACATGCACATACTGGCATTGCTTGATTATTAACCCTAGAGATCTATTGTCTTTCTGCTTTGGGACATAAGGACTTTTAACTCATTTGTAGCTTCTCTTTCCTTCTATTCTATACAATTTTGGATCTCAAGTTTTGATTATTAAATTTCTATCTGCATCTGCATTTTTTGACTATGTAAATATTGATCACTGCTGAGCCACGTGTTAAGCAATGTTTTTACATCCTACTTTCTCCTTTTTTTTTTTTTTTTTTTTGCTTTTTCTGAAGTTAATAATTGCTTGAGTTCTCATTTTCATTAATTTATTTTCTTTGAAAATTTGGCTAAAGTTTTCCCATAATTCCAAAATCTCCATGAAATATATCTCAATATCATTTTCATCACGCCTAAACTTTAAGTCAATTTATTTGTTCTATTTCCCCCTTGGAAACATCAACACTGGACACATCTGACATCCTGCCAATCTGAGTTGATTGCATTCATTCTCTGCTTTGATGTTCATTGTTGTCTTGGAACTTTCCTTTGTCATCATTTCTGGAATTCTCAGTGCTTGCCTTCTGTCTTCTTTCTGCCACTGGACAGAGGAAAAAGGAGCTCAGTATGAACTCTTCACCTCCTTATCCTATGCCTGATAACCTTCAAACTGGTACCTCTCTGTATTTCCAGAGAACAAACACTTATTTCTCTGTCGGGATTGGGGAAGGGCAGTTGCCTGGCTTCCTTGAGGAACAGGACTTGGGGGTCCAATCACTAGCTGTACAATCTTACAAAGAAGCCCTGTATTTTCAGCCCCTTCTCTGCATTACTGCCTCCAATTCTTGAACCTTTGTAAGATTCTGAGGGCTAAGGCAGCTTGCTTCTCTGCCTCTCCCAGTATAGGCAAAGCTGTACTTTGTGTTCGGTTTCTTCTTCTCTTTGTTGCTTAAGATGGTTTTCAAATGGGAAAGCAGTAAAAAACATCCTCCCTTCCTTCTACCATGGTATATTGATTCTTCTGAGGACCCCGAAGTTAGACTTCCACATTCCCAATAACTACTGTGGCAGTAGTTGTTAAAAACAAATTAGGAACTCGATTGAGACATCACTAAATTAGACTGAGATTACCAGAAAAGGAAATAAAAAACAAACAAACAAAAACTAGGTAAAATTTCTGTATCAGGCAGGATAAAGACTCAATGTTGCAAAATTGAAATCAGGTTAGAAAATAAAGAAAAGGGTAATCACTTTTTAAGATGGCAAAGATATTTCTGACTATTTTTGAAAAATCATCTCAAAACAATAAAGAGAAGGAAAAAACTGAAACGCAATTTTTATCTTTGATGCAAATAAGAGACATTTCTATCTCCAAACCATAGTAAATGAAGACAGAAAGGAAGTAGGTCAAATTTAAGTGCTTACTGTAGAAGTATCAGTGTGAGGCAAGTTTGCTGTATTATGATATGACCCCAATGTAACTTTACAAGTTTATCGTTCATGACTTTCTTAGATGTACTTCATGTTTAAAACAAAAAGGATCCTTCAGTTTCCCAGAATATATCTGTATTTTATATATCCTTGCTATGCAAAAACACATGTTACTCTCTCTGCATAGAAAAACAGTTTTCAGCCTTGGATTGGATGTGTGAGGTGGGGGGGTTGAGAATCAAATATTCTTCTGGTGATCTGGTATTCTCTGAAAATTAAAAACCACTGGTCTGGAATGTCCTCACCACTCCTTTTCTCTTCTGCCCTCAGGTTTCTCTGCTGCCAAACTCTACTCATTGTTTCTGGTCATCTCGAGGACAACTTCAAATTCTTCCTGCCCAGCCTCACCCTTCATTGCCTTATCCACTGATCCTCTGTAACTCTTTGTTTGTATACTTCTTATGGCACATATTATATTCTTGCACATGGAGGAGTTATACTGATTGCTCATTTCTGTCATCCCTAGACTGTAAATCCCTGAAGAGATTAAGCCTCATTTTTATATATCTCAAAGCATCTAGCACATAGGGACTTGCATATAAATGGGTCCTCAATAAATATTTGTCACATTGAATAATTCAAAACCTTTTGATGATGTGCTTGTTTTTAACAGAAACCTCAGATTATAAGTCTATGGGTGGTGATAATAAGGGAGTGATCAGTGGCAGGTCAGATTAATGATTCTTCCATGTTTCAGTGTGTGGTTTAACATATTAAGAGTCTGGCTAGCTGTAATGTTTTCAACACAAAGATAGAGTAATATACAAATGTACAAAAGTTTGTTCAAGTTTACAATTTCTAATTTCCTATGTCATAAAACAACTCTGAAATGAGAGCCATCTTTAATTATTATTGATCTCTATGCCCAATAATTACAGAGCCTATTAAATAGTATTTTCTTGACTAAAAAATTATACAGTGTAGGAAGCAAGAAATAGTAGTGCAATATATCAAAGCAATAGTACTTATTACTCAAACTTCTTGAGTCAGTCAGCCTTTGCCTGGCGAGTCCACTCAGGCTGAGGGTAAGTTAAAATCTTACTGAATCTGAGAATTATATTTTGGCCTCTACTGGAAGAATGCTTAGCTGCTATAATGGTCATGCTTTTCTTTGATTAATAGTCAAGAAAAATTAGTCTTACAGCATCAAAAGTAAAATAGGGGCAGTTACAACCCAAATAACAATAACCAGTACTCTCCATCTTTACTGCTTCTCTAACCTCTTGTGGTTCTGGGAGCCCTGGCTGCCCATCAGCACCATGTGCTACAGAGGGAGCGCCTGAGCCCAGAGATGAATCACTTCTACTTTACTGTTTGGTGCTGATGGAGAACAAAACCAAAAGCAGACATTTTTCCTCTGGGAGTTTATATAGCATGTGGTATAGGGAGACTGAATAAATCTTTATAGGATACATTCTGCAATGGACACGGCTTCTCTGGTCCACCTACTCTAGAGGCCAAAATGTGAATAAAATGGTCGCATGAGAGCTATCCAATTCACTTATCTATTAATCATAACTCCCAAGGGCTTTATTTTATCTCAGGATTTAATGATGACAATAATAAAAATGATACTAACAATAATAATACGTTGTAATAACTTAAAATCTATGTGAGCATTACCATTCTAAACCATGGAATAAACTACATTCTGTTAATTAAGCAGTAAACATATATATATATATATATATATATATATATATATATATATATATATATATATGACTAGACTCTTTCTTTTATAATCCCTCTCTGTTTTCTATGGAGAGTAGCTCTTCAGTATTATGAAGACAAGCATTAGATAATTGTTGTGGTTATTTTTCTCTGTGTAACAAACCACCCCAAACTTAGTGGCTTAAAACAGCAACAACCATTTATTTTCCTATGAATCTGCAATTTGGGCAGGGGACGGTGGGGAAAGCTCATTTCTGCTTTGTGCGGTATCACCTGGGGTGGCTTGGGTAACTCAGTAACAGGGGATTAGGCTCCTCTGAAGATGCACTCGTGTATATATCTGACAGTTGACCCTGGCTGTTTTTGAGGAACTCGGTTGGGACTCTTAGTCAGATGGATCATTTACACGTGGCCTCTCCATGTGTCTGCTTGGCTTCCCACAGAATGATGGATGGGTTCAAAGAGAGAGCATTCCAAGAGGGCAAGGCAGGAATGCATATCATTTTTATAGCCTCTCCTTAGGAGACACATAGCATCACTCCCTCCATACAGTCTTGGTGGAAGTAGTTACAATTGTCCACTCAGAATTAAAAGAAGGGCTATTCCTTGCTGAGAGGAATAAGATCTGTGTAAAAGGGCATAAAACTTTAAAGATGAGAATCAGTGCTGAAGACTTGGGGTCCATTAGCATACTGACGAGTGCCAGAGAATAGATGGGATTTCTTAAGAAGAGTATATCAAGAAAAAGATGTGGATCAAGAACAGAACCCTAAAGCACAACATTGCTTAGGGGTGGACTTGTGGGGTGGGATATATTGTGGGGGCAATCTCTGGAAAATACAATCTGCCACAGTGAGGTTGGAAATTGAAGAAGCCTAATGAGCTAAATTTCTCTCCATTGTAGACTTAATAGGGAGAAGACTCCGGAGGGAGAGAAGATTGAAATTAGTACAGAGGAAGAAAAAGGAAGACAGGTCAGCTGCTGTGGAAAGAGAGAGTCTGAGAAATTTCTGAGGTTTTCAAAGAGAATTTGGAATAAGTTTTGCTGTTTTTTGCTCTTTTTCGTAATATCTGTATGTCAGACAGTTAAGTTCGTGAACTTAACTGTCTGACCTTTCGTGTGTGTGTGTGTATATGATACATATATATGTATATGTATGTACACATATATGTATATATATATGTGTGTGTGTATGTATATATAAATGCTCCTGGATAGCAAAGATGTGTTCTAATTGGCTTAAGGGAAGCTGCAGGGTCAGGGCCAGAATAGTCCAAGGTTTTTTCTGTTATGCCTAAAAAAAACTTTGGAGGGGTTTTCCATCTATTTAAAAAAAAATTAATCGTAGTCAAATTAATCAGTCTTTTCTTTTATGGCTTTTCAGTTTGGAAGCATACTTAGAAAGAGTTTTCTCGTTTTAAGATCATAAAATTTTTTCACATGGTTTCCTCTAGTTCCTTTATGATTTATTTGTATTTGAGTCTTTGATCAATCTGAATTTTTTCTTGTTATCATATGAGAAATATGAATCTACTTTCATTATTTTCCAAAAGGCTACACACTATCCCAAAACCATTTATTAAATAATCCATCTTTTCTAGTGACTTGAAACATCTAAATTCTCATTATATTTGATGTGTTTCTGGACGCTCTAGTTAATTTTGCCCATCTGTTGGTTTATTATTTTCCTAGTACTAAACCATTTAAATTAGTTGCTTGAACTAATTCTCTTTTAATATTCTTTTTCATAAATTTATTGGCTATTACTTATTTATTTTAAAAATTTAAAAACTTATTTAAAAATTATAGTAAAATATAAATAACATAAAATTTATTATTTTTACCATTTTTATATGTACAGTTGAGTAACATTAATTATGTGCCTATTGTACAACCACTACCACCGGCCATCTCCAGAATGTTTTCATCTTCCAAAACTGAAACTCTGTACCTATTAAACAGTAACTATCCATTCCTTGCTTCTCCCAGTCCCTGGCAGTCATGATTCTACTTTCTGTTTCTACAATTTGACTACTCTACGTATCACATGTAGGTAGAATTATTCAGTATTTGTCTTTTTGTGATTGACTTATTTACTTAGCATGTTATTCTTAAGATTCAAAAATTGGGTAGCATGTATGAGAATTGATTTCCTTTATAAGATTGAATAATATTATATATATAAATATAAATATATTTGTTTTGTTTTATCTACTCTTCTGTTGATGGACACTTGGGTTGCTTTCACCTTTTGGCTATTGTAAATACTGATGCTGTGAACATAGGTGTACACATATCTATTCTAGCCCTTGCTTTCATTCTTTTGGGTATATAACCAGAATGGAATTGCTGGATCATATGGTAACCGTTTCATTTTTTGAGGAGCCATTGTACTGTTTTCCACAGTGGCCACAACATTTTACATTCCCTGTTCACTCTGTTGATAGTGTTCTTTGATGTACAAAAGCTAAAAATTTTGATCCAGTCCAATTTATTTGTTTTTTTCTTTTGTTGTATGTTCTTCTGGTGTCACATCCAAGAAATCATTGTGAAATCCAATGTCATGAAGCTTTTCCCCTAAAAGGTTTTTTGGTTTTAGCTTTTATTTAGGTCAAAGACTTGTTAAAAGAGATATTAAGAAAAGAGCTCGTTTATAATAACAATTAAAAACACCTGAGAATATATTAAATACAAAGTATGTGACAGCTACATAAAAACTATTTTTAAATAATATTAAAGGACACAAAAGAAGACTTAAATGAGGAAGCATAGCATGTTTTCAGTTAGAAAGACTCCACATCATTAAGATATAAATTCTTCTGAATCTATAAGTTTAATGTAATCCCAATAAGAATACTAATAAGATTTTTTAATTAGCCAAGCTGATTCTAAACTTAATATATTAAAAATTAACAAGTAATATATGATCAAATGAGTTATCACTTTTTCTTTATATTTGCTTCTCTAATCCTCTTGGAATTGCTTTTCATGAGTGGTGTGAGATTGGGGCCCAATGTCATTTTTCCCAATTATCCCACGTCCATTTATTAAAAAGTCTATCTTTACCCACCAATCCTTCATGCTACTTTTGTTATATATCAAGTATTCACATATGAATAGATCTTTCTTAGCTATCTGTCTATTCTGAGTCATTGATTTTAAAATACTCCATAATTTTGTTCCAGATTTCTCCTCTTTTACTAAGTTTAAAATGTTTTCAAGTCTGTAAATAAGCATGTTGAGTAATTCCTGTGAAAGAATGACATTTTGTATTCTGTTTTAAAGTTGATATGTTAGAATCATTCGTTTATTTTAATCATCTATTTAAGGAAAAAGACTCACAGATACAGTTCTAACTTAATGGAAGGAGGCACTGGCTGAATCATTTATAATAAGAGCAGTGAGGTTATAGTTAGTGACTTAATAAGTTTGGTGAGCAAATTCAACTCCTATGACAAATATTGCTTAGAACATGAAGTGAACAAAGTTTTCATTAGCAAATATCAAATGTTTCAAGTAATCAATCCTGGGAATTTTACTATTAAAATTAACTTCTGAATATTTAGAATAACTCTTTGTCCTTGGTATATAGAAATTCAAGTTTATATTGGTTTAGATTAAGTGTAGTTTTAAGTTATTTTGTGGTTACTATATGTAAATGTTCTCTAAACTTCCTCTATATCCAATGTTTTGCATTTCCAAAAGCACTTTTGTTAACAACTTCTTTCTTTCAAGTTTTCCGTAAAATGTAGATAAAATTATGACCTATGTTTTCATGTATAATTTAAAGCTATTTTTCTATTTTCACACTTCAAATAACCAATTAATTACTTTTAGTTCTGCATTTGAATTCTTATAAATAAACCTAGGTTTTTGTTTTCAAATCTGGGGCACATTTTTATTCATCAATTTATACAGATAAATATTAATAAGAGGATCTTTTAAATTGTATTTTTTTAAAAATGTTTTTCCATTAAATTTTTTTCTTTTACCATGCTCACCTTGACATATTCTTTGTCATTAATTAAAATGTTATTTTGTCCTCATCTTTTCCCATTTTCTCCAAGTCACAGTTTTCATATATTGCCATTTAATCCCGTCATCTCAAATCCAAAATGCCAAAATGTCTAGCTATTTTGCAAGTATGATATTATTGAATGTCCTATGTAAATGTGAAACTGCTTGAAAACAATGTCCTTCAGAATATCTTTGGTAAATAGAAAACTATTCTAATTTAAATGTCCTTTTGATATCCACTCTGATTATCATTGCTTTATTGACTTTGTGACTTGCAAAGAAAAATCAACCAAATGTAAAAGAGAAGATAAATCAGTGTCTAGGAATAACGTTATATCCAAGAATATTTGAAACATTTATTTAATTCATAGATGTAAGAATGTACATAAAGCTAACAGTACTGTACTATAGACTATAGAATAGTGCTTGACATATAGGTGCTGAATAAATATTTATTAAGTGAATGAATAAAATTCAGACTTTTCACAGGAGGTAAAAACAAGTACAGTTTGATTTAACATATTTAGCTTCTTTGGTGAATAGCAAATGGTAGTATTTCTCTGAGTTAATATTATCCTCCCCTTTAGTAACTTGGGAAATGAAAGTCTACTGAGTTGATCACATAGTATTTAAAGTAAAGGAGAGATGTTTTAATCAAGCATGGGGAGGGGAGTCTCCTTTACTTTTTCTTTTCTCTCTTTCTTCCACTATTTTTCTTTATAAGTTAGAAATCAATTCAATTCAGAGTTATTATGAAAAATCCAGAAGTAAAGCTTCTTTTTTCCTCTCCCCCACTTTTGGCTAACTCAGTAGTATTCTGATATGTATCATTTAGGTAGGTTTGCTTGGAAAAAGATTCTCAGATGCAGATTTGTTTGCAAAAAGTGTATTGAAGGATGCCTTTGGGCTCCATATTCATGGGGGAGCAAAGGACGGAAGACTGGCAAGAGGGAGTAGTGGAGCTGTGATGCAGTTGTGACAATGGCCTCGACCATCTTAAAGGGAGCTCTGTAACTAGTAAGGCCCTTCAGAGTTGTTTCACTTTGAAGGACGTGCTGGGCCTTAATACCCTTGCATCACTGGGGGTAGACAGCTCCCCTGGAAAGGGGCTTGATCTTGGCCAGAGGGCATTCTTGAGCTGATTTAGGGGAGGTTTGGTAGAACCCACTTTATAATGATCAGTCCCTTGGTCTCCCACGGTCAACCTCTCTGTCTTTACCAAGGTCCAACAGCACTCCAGAGGGTTCCTTCCTTCCTTCCTTCCTTCCTTCCTTCCTTCCTTCCTTCCCTCCTTCCTTTCATGGTGGTATAGTTTGATCCACAATCCTAAGGCTCTACATCGTGCTTTCACTTTGGGCGCTTACCATGAACTCCACAAAGTAGCTTTTCCCATCAAGAATACCTTAATACTGAAGGGCCTGCCAGATCATATGGTCCAAGCACAGCAACCTGGAATTGCTGTAAGTTTCTTTCCTGCTTTGGGTCCCGTTCAAACTTTTATGGGACCTGAGAAGTCAGTCAGAGCAGTATTTGCTAGTGTGTAACATGTTGCTCCAGAAACCAAACAGGAATACAAAACATTGTGCTCGGAGATACCAGGTACGATAATTCGTTCTTTAAGTTGGAAAGGATGTCATGGCTTGCCCCAGACCACTGGAAGTCTGTATGTTACTTATATGGCATTTCTCTGAATTTTTATAGGATTTAACTCCCACTCTCTTAAATGCACATGTTATATCAAATCCTGTTATAAATATTCTACTTCTTGCTCATAAAGTTCAGTTAGCATGGTACCATCAATAAAGTGAACCAAGACACTGTTGTGCCAAATGACCAGGTCTCTGGACTATATTATGTCAACGAACAAAAGAATTATCTTAGCTCTAGTTAAGACTGTAAATATATACACATATCTGCTTCAAGTGAATTTAAACAATTTCTGATCTTTGTAATAGGTGGAAAATGACATGTTTGTCAGATCAATGAGAGTAGACCATGCACCCAAGGCCATGATACTCTGCTCTAGCAAAGGCCACATCTGGCACAGCAAATGCTGTTAGATTACTTTCTAATTGAGGTTGCTTTGCTTTACTGTCACTCTCCAGGCTACATGTGTTTTGTGTAGGCTGGTTAATTGAATAGGGATATAATGAGAAACATCAACCATGCATCTTTAAGGTCTTTAAGGGTGGCACTAATCTCTGCCACTCCCCTGACACCCCATCCAGGGGTAAAATACTTAAAAAAAAAAAAAGCTTACAATCTTGGGGGAGGGGAATTTTCGGAAGCTTTAAATTGGCTTTCTCTACCACCTATGGTAGGTCTTATCCCACAGTCCAAGGAACAAATATGGAGTTCTGCTAATTGCCAAGTAGGTCCATTATAATTATGTGTTTAGGGACAGGAGAAGTGACCTTTGGATGGCTCTGTGGACTCACTGTTAGTAGGAATTTGACCAGGACTCTATTTATTACTTTATCCTCATATGCTGGTATTCTAACGGGGGGACCATGATGATGCTTTAGGATCAACTCAAACCCTGTGTCCAAAAGCCCTTAAAATGTTTGGGTATTTTCTTAGCTGAGTAAAAGCCTTAGTTCAGGTCCCATTGGGGAAGGATTGAGGAAATTGTTAACTATCAACTTGCTATGGTGATACAAGTCCTTGGGACTCCTTCTTTCAACGGGTAAAACTCACTGGTCTTTACAAATACCAGTTTTTATATAATTTTATTTAATGTTTATCACAATCCTTGTAGTTAGAGTAACTGTTATATAAGTGCCCTCTCTCTACATTTAAGAAACCAAGGTTCAGGGAGTTTAGGTCACACAAATAGTAAGTTGCAAAACCTGTGTTTGTATTGTGAAACAATGTTCTTTCTCTTAAGTGAAATACTATCCTGGAGAGGCTGTGGCTGCCTAAATTTTCCCCTAGCTAGATTGTGTTCAGATAATTCTTTGTGTCTTAAAGCAAAGCTGGAAGGCAAAAGAATAGGTACCATCAATAAGGAACCAACAATCAAAGTTTCACTCTCCTGTGTGGGTATAAAAAGATACCTTATGCAAAAATAATGATTTAGCTTTTTAGTACTCTTAGGTGAGAGTTCCACAACTTCCTTCTCTTTCTAGACATGCCACTTTTTTTGTCTTGAATCAGGAGAGTGGGTCTCAGCACTGGTGTGAGGGTTAGAGTGGGCGTCCTTGTCTTATTCCTGATCTTAAAGTAAAAGGTTGTAATTTTTCACTAGTGAGTATGTATGTTAGCTGTGGGCTTGTCATATACGGTCATTACTATGATCATACACCTAATTTGTGGTACATTCCTTTTACAGCTAATTTGTGAGAGTTTTTTTTTTTTAACTTGGAAGGATGTTAAAATTTGTCAAATGGTTTTCTGTTTCTACTGAAATGGTCATGTGATTTTTATCCTTCATTCTGTTAACATGGTGTAGTATATTTGTTGATTTGCTTGTGTTGCATCCTAGGGATAAATCCACCTTGATTGTGGTATATGATCCTTTTAATGTGCTGATGAATTTGTTTTGCTTGTATTTTGTTGAAGATTTTTGCATCTATTTTCATCAGGGATACTGGCCTTTGATTTTCTTTTCTTGTAATGGCCTTGTCTGGCTTTGTTATCTGGATAATGCTGGTCTCAAAATGAGTGTGAAATATTACCCCCTCTTCATTATTTTTTTTGAAGAGTTTGGGAAGGATTGGTATTAATTCTTCCTTAATGTTCAGTAGAATTCACTAGTGAAGTCATCTTATCTTTGTTCTTAGCTTCTCCCAGGTGCTCTAACTATGCTGGTAGCCTCAGCACTCTGAGTGAGGTGAGACAGAAGTAGGTTTCTTAGGCAACACCCTGAAAGTGTGGGGATGCTGGAGGGACACTTCAATCATTCTTTCCCCTGAGGGAGAAATTTCAGGCTGAGTGCTGTCAGCCTTGAACCAGGTGACTTGAGGGCAGGGCTGACATGTATACAGTGAAACTGTTCTTCTTATTCATTTTAAAGCTGATTTTTCTCGGTTTTGTGCTCTTCTGCGGTGTTGCATGTTCTGAACTGGAATTTGGACAGCTCTTAAAAGTATTTTGGCCGATGTATTGTTGTTTCATCAATGTCTGTGTAGGGGACTGGAACTTCCTGTTCTATCATCTTGCTGATGTCATTCAAATGTTTAAATTAGCCCTTTTTAACCTGGTGTATCTGGATGGTCTGGGGGACCACTGGACTCCTCGAAACAGTTTTTGAAATTTTACAAGAATGTGCTTTCATCAGATTCTCAATGCTTTCCCCAAAGGTTAAGCGCACAAATGGTGTTTATATACTGGTAGTGATGACGACTGATTCAGCATCTCTGTATTTAATAGTTTTTTCTAAATTTTTAATTTTAGTACACAGGTTGGGGAACATAATATCCACTGATTCCTTGGTATGGGGACATTCTAGTTCCAAATAACATAAAATCTTGAAAGACATCCGATTCATAAATTGAAACTACCTACAATTGGGATAAAGAATAATTGAGTTTAAAGGATTTCAGTGGCTGATAAACATTTTAATTCTTTAGCTTGAATTATAAATTCCAAAAGACCAGACCAAGTATATTTACAAAGCACAGTACCATGCACACACATTAGTACCCAATGGCAGCTTGTACCTTTAATAATTATTAAACAAATTGAACTTACTTAAATTGTTAAAGTAATCATCCTGAAAACTAGACAGACTGTCCATACAACAGAGTGAAAATAGGGATTTCTCCTCTGAATTCTAAAGCATGGCTTTAGAAGTATTTTATTCTTCCTTCTTACCATTTCTATTACTTGGGTGTCCCTTACCCAAGTCAGGGGGAATTGAGGGATATGTGGTATACAAGCAGCTGCCTGTCTAAATCCAGAAGAAAAGATTTTCTGTAGTGGCTCCTGGATATGAATTGATTCCAACACAGGAGCCAAAATTTGTGGCCTCAAAACTTCCAGTGTTGCTGGTATAAGTTCTGCTAATACAGTTATTTCACAACCTTTAATATAATTATTTCCAACAAACAGAACAAAATGCATTATTTGTAGCTTTTATCTTATATACTTCCATGGTTTGTTTTTGTGTTGTTTGGTTTTTTAGAACTAGAATATGAGACAAAGACTTCAAGCAGCAATTACCTGTTTGGGCTTATTTTTAGGCATCTTCAGGTTCTGTGTTATTAAAAATTATTAAGGTAAATAATTTTTACCTTGGAATTTACATCTCTTGCACTCAAGTGGTTAGATGTATTTTTTATTCTCCTTAACATAATGCAATAGTTAAGAAACCTAATGTGTCATCACAATTGCAATTTATTTTCATTTCTTGAGAGTTGGATTACACCTTTGATAATTTAGAATGCCAAATGAATAAAAAAGAAAGCGTTTTCAAATATCTCATTTTTATTAGTACTTATTTTATTTGGGTAAAGCATATCTCAACTATCCTGACAGGCTTTTAAAAGAAAGCAATTCTACCTGCCAAGGAAAGAAGAAATGATGTTTGGAGAATGGTTATTAAGCAGAGAGGAGTAGAGTGACTTTTCCTCCACAGATGTCAGAGGACTTGGGTAGGCTCAGCTTTAATACCTTGTCAACTTACAAAGCATTTAATGGTGGCAGAGAGGAGTTTTCCTAGAGGATATTCTTGGAGAATATAAAACTTGATCATAAAGAGATGGAGACTATCTTCTTTAAAAGATACAACCAGAAGAAATAGGCTTATTGTAAAATAGAGAGTTCAAGGACCTCCTTTACAAGTGGTTTTTTGGAGAGATTGCTGAATTTCCATTGCTCAATATTATTAAAATGAGAGAGAGGTTTTGAGTCTGGGATAGTTTGAAGGCAATGTTTAGAATTTAAGGCAAACTGAGTACTTTTGAAAACTTCCTTTCCAATTCTATGAATTGATGGTAAAGATACACTAAATCTCCTTCTGTCCACTTTTTCCTGATTTGAACCACAAAGAATAATTAAATTATGATCTTTAACAATATTTATTGCTTTACCACTAGCTTTGTACAATATAGTGATTTATTGCGAAGTTAGCCATTGATAATAAAGTTAGTACTAATAAAGAACTGAACTTAGGGAAATATTTATTTTTAAATGTAAACTGGGCAAGTTATCCCTATAATTGTTCTTTATAATTGCCTTTTTTACTCATTTGGATTTATTATGCTTTTGTCAGTGGGAGAGGAAGGACTTACAGGGAAGAAGCCAAACATTTTTAATATCCCTGGTATATTTGTGAGAATGCTTTTTATTGCACATATGGAAACTAATCAAAATGTTGAGAGCCACTGGTCTAATCCACAGCCTTGTACATGTAGGCACTGTGTTGGGGCCAAAATGATTGTAGAGATAGGTTTTAAAAATAGAGGTCGACTAAGAGAGCCCAAGCACCAATCCTGAATAATTTTGAATGAAGACATAGTACCATTAAAATTCTTTTCTTTTCTTTTTAAAACTTTTTTAAAATTAAAATTTAATGGTTAGTAAAGTTACACACCGTGTTTTCCCGAAAATAAGACCTACCCTGACCATCAGCTCTAATGCATCTTTTGTATTTAATGTAACATAAGACTGGGTCTTATATTAATTTTTGCTCCAAAAGATGCATTAGAGCTCGTGGTCCGACTAGGCTTTATTTTTGGGGAAACATGGTAGGTTTCAAGTGCACAATTCTGTAATATAGCATCTATATATCACATTGTGTGTTCACCACCCAGAATCAGTTCTCCTTCCATCACCATATATTTGATCCTGTTTATCCTCATCTATTACCCCCCTCTCCCTTACCCTCTGATATATGGGATATAAAACTGAAAGCAACAAAGGAACAAGACAAACAAACAAAGAAACAAAAATATTTTAGTGGTTACCAGAGGATAAAAATTCTTTTCGTATACTCAGAGTTCTATGGATATTTTTCTACTTTTTAAAATTTAAAATAAACATATACTCTATACCCCATCTCTAAAACTCACTCTTCTTTGCCATTCATGTAATTGGATTGATGAGCTAATAGCTTCATTCTGTGGTGATGTCATCATTTAAAAAATATAAATTATATTTCAATATAATAAAATATCATTTTATTTTAAAGTGTGATATTTTATTTTTTAATTTTTTTTGGCTTTAAAAAATTAGTTTCAGGTGCATAAAACAACATAATGATTAGACATTTATACCCCTTCCATGATAACCCTCTCCGCTCCCCCCGCTAAGTCTACTACCCTTCTGACATGATATCATTATTTTTGCTTTATTACATTGTGCTTTCTAAAAGGCAGGTGCTATCTACATACAATTAAGTGTGTAGTAAATCCCCTTAGATGATGATCCTGTTTTAATATTAGCCCTAATGGATCTCTTGCAGCATGTAGTTCACTTGCATTTGTCATTACAACTTGGTGGAACTTGATTTCTATAGGTTTCCCATCAGTTGTTGAGCTAGAGATTTTGCTGAATACCTCCAATATTGACAATTCCGCTAATTCTTTCTGTGGCTCATTGCACTCTCTAATTAACCTCTACATTTAAAAAAAATGTGCAAAAGAAAAAAATCCTAAATATACCTCCTCTTATTTTTGACTGTTCTCTTATGTATGATTAAAATTTTAAAAATCTCATTTCTTTTTTTCTAACGTTTTGTGACAGGCACATCTTCACTTATGCTATTTACATTCTTCATTTAAAAAATTTTACTTCCTCATCTTCATGTGCTTCTTTCTTTCGTGGGAATTACTTCTATATGTACAAGACCACTCAAGACTCCGGGACCTCTGTCATGATTTATTTTTGTTGCCGTAAAACAGTTATGTACTATCATGCTTATTTGTAGAAACGCTTAGCATTTGCCTGCAGTTGCTCTGTTTTGACACTGGGTGGCCCAAATGCACAGAGAAGTTGAAACTAACTTCTGTAGGCAATATTTTGATCACCTTGGATGACAGAAATCATTCTATAACACACTAAAAATGGGAGGAAATTTTGTACAGGAATCCAAATAGAGTTTTCATGAAGGAATTTCAGGGTTTGATTTCAAGTTTTCTGGAAATAATTAAATCAGAACAATATGTAGAGTGAAAAGAACTCTGGACAGGGTACTAGGAGACGTGAGTTCTTGTTTATGCTCTTGAATTAAAAAAAACCCTAATTGCTCAAATTACTTAATCTCTGAGCTTTCATTTATGAGTCATAAAATGAGATAATATCTACTCTATAGATAATAGCTATAATCCTAACTAGTATCTTATGGACGTGTTATGAGAAGAGGTGTTAGTTTTCTTTTTTATTTTTATTACAAATTTATAAACCTTGCCCTCTATTAGCTTCAGTTAAAAATAGTCTTTGATGTACGGTTAGTTAGTGGATCTCACTCCTCTCCATTCTCAGCCACATTCTGCGGATGAACAAAACTATGGATTATTGATATCTATTTAGTTAGCAAATAATACAGGGAAATAGTTTGGGCAAAGGCTATGAAGACCCAACCTCTTAAGTATCATACTGAAAATTGCCTTTCACCCTGGTCTGTACCATCAGAATGTACCTTGCCATGCTAAGTATTTGGTTTCCTACTAAAGTGAGAGTTGGTCTGCTTCTACAACTTTGCATTGGGAAGTGGGGGGAGGAATGAGGGCAAAAAGAGAGAGGCACCAAAAGCAATCTAATTAATCCGATAAACCAGGCAGGAAGAATGAGGATTAGAAGTAAGGTTAATTGTACATGAATATTACAAGCATGACAAAGTCAAGAAATAGATCATTGGAAGCTGTGTAGTATTAGCAGGAGCTGTGAATCACACTAAGTGGAGACTGAAGGGGGATCAACTCTGGATAACTGTCATGAAAATCTTGTAAATGAAGACAGCCAATGAATTAAATGAGATAAAGTTGTTAAAGACCCTGGACTTCCTACCTCATACCAATGGAAATTTTAATTTCTGATGGAGGAAGGCAATGGTTGGTAAGACAACATCCTCAGTCCTGATGAGCCTGCCCTCTAATCTATACTGCTGAGACTGGCATACTCATTATATGGACCACTAGTTTCTCACACCGTGTTTCCCCGAAAATAAGACTTGGCCGGACCATCAGTTCTAATGTGTCTTTTGGAGCAAAAATTAATATAAGACCAGTCTTATTTTAATATAATATTATTTATATTATGTAGTCATATTTATATTTATATATTATATTAAAATAAGACTGGGTCTAATATAATATAATATAATATAATATAATATAATATAATATAATACTGAATCTTATGTAATATAAGACCGGGTATAATATAATATAATACCAGATCTTATATGATATAATATAATATAAAACCAGGTCTTATATTAATTTTTGCTCCAAAAGACACATTAGAGCTGATGGTCTGGCTAAGTTTTATTTTCGGAAAAACACAGTAGATCTGGAGTCTGTCACTTTCTGCCCTGTCCTAGCCCCATGCTAGCTGTTCATAATGATTCTATAGCTACTTACTTGCAGCCTACTGAGTTCTAGAAATCACGAGATCTCAGCCTACCATGATATTAACAGCTTCTTTCTACTAGAAAGTGGTGTCTGTAAATAGTTTTTTGCTGCCTTATACAATAGAACTGAAATGTCCAAAAGGCCAATATTCATAGAACCTAATGTTCTGCCCATTAATAAATAAGTACCAACTAATAACTGTAATCAATAAATAGTTTTATTTTTCTCCCATTGTCTTGATGTCTCAGGCTACTACCTTGTGTGTTGCCCATTGGGCCCATAGAACTAATGCATCTTTAGCCCATGAAATGACAGATTTGCCTCTTGACTATCAGATCATCCATTGTGGTTTTTTTGGGGGGTGGGGGTGGGACTGTTGTTCTTGGTCACTTTAGCCAACCTCCGACCTTTAGAATTTTTCAGAAGCAGGCACGTCTCTCTAATTTCACATTTGCCCCCAAACTGCCAAGAAACACATGTTAGATTCTTGGAAGTGCTTTTCTCTCTCTGGTCTCTGCAAGTATCCAGTCAGGTTGTGAGACCAAGATTGCCCATCTTACCCCATCACTCCCTGTGGCTGACCTTCATGTTACCAAGGGATGAAGATGTCTAGACACTAGAGACATGGGCTCAATGCCAGTATCTAAGTTGTCACAGGGAAGGGCTTGTATTGGGTTCAGCATGAAGCTGATGCTGGGTCTTTCTTACCAAGCTATTCTGGTGATGTGAGTACGCCTTGGGAAAAAGGTCTATGTGCTTGCAACTTAAACAAGTTGATCATAAAAAGCTGGGGCTTCTGGAGTGTAGGGCTGTTTTTCTTTGATCTTTGGCTGAGTAAAACACTGTGGAAAAGTGGAACTTCCTCTGTATCCTAGGAACCACTGCGTTTCAGCTGTTGGAGCAAAGTGGACTTCAGTTACTATTCTAAAATAGGGCCTGGCACTAAAATGTGCATGGAAGCAGCTGAATGTAGGAAATAGAAACAAGCAGGTGGAGCTCTGAAGGGCAGAAGGTCAAGATAGACCTTAAGGAGTGCATTTGAGCTCCTTGTCTCTGTGCGCACACAGCAGAGAAAAAGGCTAATTTCATAGACATATGTCAGCTTTCTTCAAGATTACCAGAGACCACTTGGGAATCTAATATTCAGATCAGTGTAATTTTTGTGATCAGCAGGACAGAAGCTTGGAGTCATTATTGTTGGATATTTAAAGAAATGTGATCATATGTTTTTCCACAATCTTGTGAATTAAGATATATTGATTACTCATCCATCGTTCCAGGTTCTGCAGCTTTACTAGGTGAAAACAAAGACGTGAGAAATATCTACAAAAAATGAGTCAATTACAACACAATGTGATAAGTATTAAGATGGAGAGAAGTATGTATCAAGTATTTGGAACCACATAAGAGAAATAATACAATGGAGTAAGAGAACTGCAGATTATTTCTTAGAGGAGATAACCCTTGTCCTGAGCCTTAATGAATTAGTTGGAATTAACTAGGTAGACATTATTTACAGATGTGGTGTGGAGGTGCTAAGGGTTTCAATCAAGTCCATTTATAATAGGTATTATTCATCTCAAGTCTTTGGAACATGGTGAAAAATAAGGAAGTAAGCAAATAAAGTCTCTGAATAACCAAAATTGATGGTGTCAGAGCCATGCACCAAAGATGGTAATCACTGCCAAGTAAGAGTTGCTAGTGATTTCTAGCTTAACAAGTCAGATTTTATAATACTGCTGATAAATCTGAATTGCAAATTAAAGCCTTGGGAGTCATTCAACGGCTAATGTGAAAAGTACATACAATTTGTACTGTCTAGTGAGACAAAGAATTATAGAGACATGTTCCATTGTATTGGTAAAAGCTGTTGGACTGACTATATCTTTTAAACTGATACTGGGAACAAGTTCAGGGACTTGATAATCTGGACAAATTTCTTGTTCTTACCCAAGATAGGTGTCCTTTAATCTGTAATGGGAATATTCTGCTTTCCACAGGTCAGCCAAAACATACCTGGTGGGTTAAGCTACTGTGCAAAAGGCTGACCTTCTGGAATAGCTACTGCACTAGTAGATTGCAAAAATGAAAACAAACTCTTTCCCTGTAGCAGGTTCTTGAATTTTTTTTTTAGCTCTGCTCATTAAGAGATGGAGTCTTTTTTCACACCTTGAGTATGGGTTGGCCTGATGAACTGTGTGACCAAGGGGGCTGGAGCAAACATGAAGTAAGCAGAGACTTGGAAAGTGCTTGGGTATTGAGGCTTCCCCTATTGCTACTCTTGGAAGCCTGTGACTGCCACCATGTTAAACAGCTAGGCCAGCTTGTTAGACGATAAGAGACACGTGGCCTCGATACCAACTCAACACTCCAGCTTACAGTCAGCCAATTGTTAGGTAATGAGTGAGGCACTATACTGCCACTTGACCACAGATACGTAAGTAAAGCTCAACTGAGTCCAGAGGAACTGCCCAGTTGAACCTCGCTGAGCTGAACCCAAATTGCCAATGCACAGAAGTGTGAACTACCTAGATAAACGTTTGTTTTTTAAGCCACTGACTTTTGGGGTGGTTTTTCCATTTGCCTACCTACTACATATAGGACATTTTTCTTGCCTCTGTTCTTTCTTATGTGGCTCTGTGGAGCAGTTCTCTTGATTTATTTCCATGGCATCTGTCTGCTACTTGACCTGTTTGGTTTCCTGATTACTGACCATAAAGTATTTATAGACTATTTATGGTATGTTAGGTACTATGTTATGTAATAGGGATACTAAAAGTTAATAGCATGCTACCTTGGGTCATATGGAATGAATTCTGTGCTTCCTTCTGTTCACCTAATTACACGAAAAGCACTGAAAAGATAAGTGGGAGAAGCATTATTGAAAAAATAGAAATAAGGTGGTTAGTACCAAAGAAACAAAACAAGAGAAGACAAGTGGGGCTGAGTAGCTTATATGAGGCACTCTTCTTCACTTATGCACTAGGAATAAGAATTTTTTGTTCATTTGTTTTAATACCATACTGTACACCTTGGCAGAACACTGAAGGGAGCTGCCATTTATTATTATTTTTTTCTGTCTTTGCCACTAATAACTTCTTTCTGTTCTTATTAATGGACCCAAGTCTTCTGGCTAAGGCTTTTCCATATCTAGGTGTAAATAACTTTCATTTCCGTGTAGTATCAGGGTAGCATGTCTTAGTGGTGGTGCTGGGGAAGATAGGAAAAAGAAAAATCAAAGCCGAAACCAAGCCAAATAAAAAACAAAAACTGTTTTTGAATTTAGGTATACATCTGGTTTGAATCCCAGCTCTGTCACTTAGTGATGGTCTCAATAATTTCCGTATGTAAAATGGGGTTATATCATCTACTTTATGGGATGGTGTGAGGAATTGAGATAAGGAGCTGAGATCACATATAAAGCCTCTAGCAGAAAGCTCTAAGAGCCCCAAAGTGACATTTTAGTAAGCCCTCAGGACATGGAGTTGCAATCCACTGAAGTCCAGCATTCAAAGCAATTATTTCTCCTGCTTAGACAGGAGAAAGTGGGCAATTTAAATACACAGATGCTAAGAAATATCATCTCAAGATTTCTATTAAACTAGGGACATATTTGCCATTTTGTTCTTTTTGGAGAGAAAAAAAAATTTGTTTTAAAGGGTAGGAGGTGCTGGGAGTAAGAATACCTTGATTTAAAAATCATTGGAAATTATTTATCTGGATATTTATAAAAATTACAAAAGTTATTACAGAACTTTAGTTTCATATGACTTTAAGTAAGAAATTCTATTATATTTTGCAGTTAGTTTATACATTTGTTATCTTTACTAACTTTTCTTAATATTTTTTGTGAAAACAGAATGGGTTTAATTAGGAAAATAAAGATGAAAATGACACACATTTTAATAGAAATAAACTTTTGACAATATGACAAAATTGTAGATTTTCCTATAACCGTGGAGAGCTAATGAATCAGAAGCTGGAAGGATTATAATGTATGCTTTATATTTCTTGTAGGAATGGCTGGCCAATGTTCTAAAGTGATTTTGTAAATGGCTGTTCCTCCCAACACAGAGCTTGGGTTTCCAATGTCATTCCTGCTTGGATTCCATCCCACTACTTAACATAGCAGACAGAGAATTACTGTAAGATTTGCAGTGAAATAGTGCCAGGTGTTTTAAAACGTAAACTGCTCCCTGGGGAAATAAGTTGCTAGGGAAGAAGAATAAAATAAAAATCTTTGATCACATGACATGAATCTTTTGAAAGAAACCATTTATTTGAAGGTACCTCAAATATGGCCAAGTGCTAGAGACAGTCAAATCTACTATAGTATAATAAGCTGAAATAGGAAAAGTTACATGATTTATTTTTGGCTCCTTGTTTTAAATGACTTCAATCAGTCTAAGTTATTTCCTTAAAAATTATTTTATTTCTTTAAGCCTATACTAAATTAGATTATCAAGTTAAAATTGAACGACTCTAAAAATTCAGGGTGAATGGGAGGAAGTTTAATCATAACTTTAATACATATTTTATAATTTTTAAACATAGGGAAACATCTTGAAAGCAGACTTTTAAACAGTAAGTGCACAAAATCTAGATACTAAAGTTGTAGATGGGGCCTAGCTTAAACTTGACTAACATAACAAAACAAAGTCTTTTATTAAAACAACCAACTCGACCTAGTTAAAATACTTGATGTCTTTTAGATATAAAAATATGGTTGAATTACAAAGCATGTTAAGATAAAAATCACTAACAAGTGAAACATATATTCCATATTTATATGTAAATATGGTACCTCGTATTACTTTTATAGCTGGTGGAGAGAATGTGATTCCAAGTTCGTCAATGGTTTAAGTGAGTCAGAGCTCTAAAAGCACAAAACTTTAGAGTTGGAGGAATTTAGTCACCTTGCCAATTACTAGTCTAGTTGAGTAAGAGGTATGAATACTGGCTCCAAAGCAAGATCTCTGAGATATCGCTGGTTGTAAGGGACCTGTAAGATTTCCTGGATCAGCATCTTATTTCTTTGCTTCAGCTAGTCTTGTCTCTTTCTAAATCCATGACTAGTACTTATTCATTTTTGCATAATATTCTAATCACTAGATGAAGGTTTTGCTCATCACCAAACCTGATCAAAGTGAGCCTAAGAAGACCCTTCGTTTGAACTCATATTCAGACTGCTTAAACCAACACCCAATTCGACCAAACCCATAAGGACGTGACCTTCCAGGGTCTTGCTATTAAATTTCTGTAAATAGCACAAGATTTCTTTAGCAAAGACTCTGGTTACATATGGCTGCAGTGCAAATCGTCTCTGTAAATCCATTAGAGGTTGGAATTTGTAAAAATGCAAAATTCTCTGAAACCAGATACTGTTTTCTTTTTCTTTGCGGGGGAAATTGGAATCCTAGTTACAGCCAGTAAAGCCTTCTAACCTGATTCTCCCTCTAGAGGGAGACATAGTCCAGCTTTTATAATCAATTGCCTGCCTTTCATCTTTTACTGTCTTTTTTTTCTGCAGGACCGCTGTTTGCTCTCAGTAGCAGCTGCGGTGGCTAACAGAACTGGCTGTTGGGAAAGAGAAGGAGGGAGGCAACGTCGTCTGGTTCTTCCATCCCATTTTACTGCTTAACTCAACCTGGAGTGTTGGGATCTATTCTTTCTCTGCTTTCTCCTTGCTCTACACAGGGAGACAAGTCACTCCGCACTCCTTGGACAGCCACGCTGGGAGGAATAAGGGGTCTGGGTGGAATGGGGCTTTTGCCCTTTACGGTGACTTTGTAAAAGATACCACCAGTGTGTTTTGACAGTACAGCGCTTAGGGTGGGAGACAGAGAGGAGTCTTTGATTACTAAACCGCCTACGTTTTCTTTCTTCTGGTGATCTGGATTTGTTTCCTCGGCCTCCTCCCCTGCCCCTTCTCTTCTCCCCTCCCGCCTTTAGACAAGTGACTCAGGCGACACCTGCTCGCTTGTATTGGATGTTGGAACTCACACCTTCTCGTTGGTGACGGTGCCAGCGCATTGGGGAGAGGGGTACAGCAGCGGATTTCCCTTCCTTCAGCCCAGGATGCCTAGAGGGGCAGCGGTTGGACTGCGTGAGGCTCTGCCCGCAGCACTTCTAGGCGGGATTGAGGGGCTGCAGCTGGACAGGAGTTGCTGCTAATTGGACTCGGCGCAAAGTCTCTGAGAGGGCATCAGCTGGGACCTCGCTGCTAAAAGCGGGCACCTGAACCGAGGAATCTAGGCGCCTCGCGGGCGGAGGACAGCGGAGCTCAGAGCATCTCTTCCTTCTGCCCCGAACCTCCCCGGCAACTCCTCCACGTTGGAGCCCCGGGACCTGAGAGAGCCAGGGACCTGGTGAAGTACGAGGCCGAGGCTCCTTTCCTGAAGGTGAATCGTTGCGTCCAACTGCCTTTCCCCAGAGAGCAAAAGGGAGGGCGGGAGACAGGGAACCGAGGATGTGTGAGCGTGTGTGAGAGGGAGAGACAACGTGAGGCGAGAGGAAAAGTCTGCGTTCGGCGTTAAAATCAAACAAATCAGAGATGGAATAAGAGCGGTAATTGCTGCGAGACCGCCTCGATTCTAGCAGTGGGGAGCTGAGCGCACCGCGCGCATCGGGAGAGGACAGCGGGCGACCGCGGGCGCTGGCAAGGGCTGCGGGACTCCGGCTTGTCCTCAATAAACAATTCTTTTGATGACTTTGACACTGTGGAATAAAAAGGGGGAAAAAGAGAGGAGGCTCACGCGCTCCACCTTCCATTCACTGTAAGGGGATTCCAGTTTAAATGTCAAGAGATTCCTGAACCCTGTTTGCCATCGGAGGAGGACACACACCAGCGCGCGCGCACACACACACGCACGCTCCGGACCTCACTCACACGCGCTCCAGGAGCACACACCACCGGACTTCGGTTCCCTATGCCCCTGAACAGGGACAGCGGATTGGCATCTTGGATGCAATGCAAGAGCGATAAGGCTGGCGCGGGCCCGCGGAAGCTGCAGGAGCATCGCTAGGTGTTGCCGCCACCAGGAAGCCGGGCTGCAGGTAGGTGCCAGCCGCACCTTCCGCGACCCTCCGGCGCTTGGGACTCGGGCGGCAGCTGAAGTACCCGGGGCCCGGAAGGCCTGCCCTCCCCGGGGGTCGGGGGCTGTATGGGGCTCGCCAGATGAAGGCGAGAGGTGAACGCAGAGGCGGTTGAGCAACCAGCATCTCCCTCCAGGGCGGTTAGAACAGGGGCGGGGGTGGAGGGACGCCGAGAGTGGATCAGAGGTTCCGAGAAGGAGGTTCCGAGAGCGGTGCCCTCCCACTCTTCCCTGCTCCGTTTCTCACAACATAGCGAGCGACCCGGCCGAGGATTAAAGTGCGTTTTAATTCGATCCCTCAACCGAACCTAATTAGGAGTTGGGGGTCGCGTTCAAGGGAGGATCAGTGAGATGTGTCAGGTCACCTTTCTGAAATCTGTACTTTCTGTCCACTTCTGATTAGTTAGTTCTCGGGCCTGCCTGCAGACGGTGGGCGTTTCAATGAGGCTATTGATTTCTCCATCTCTAACTATTTTCGTAAAGAATCATCGTCATAAGTTCCGGAGCCTCGTCCATTTAAAGGTTTACTTAGATTTGGGAACCGGACGCTTTATTACTGAATGAAATAAAGCTTTAATAAAGGATATTACAGGAGAGCTTTAGGAAAAGGATCGTTTTACGAAGAGCATTCAGAAAAAGAACAGCTTCGAGAAACTAATGGTTTTCATTTCTTTCTGGATAGATGCCTCCCAAATCTTGCTAATAGTACGCGGTTTTTCTGCCCCACTGCTTTGCTGTCCCTTCCCCCTTTTGTTGCAAAAGGCCTGGTTCCTACCCAGAGGTGTTTTCCTTAGATTACTGATCTGCACTTGCTAGTGGGGAACGTGTTGTTTTCAGGTACTGCCTTTGCAAAGGAAAGTTTGAGATCCGTCACCCTATTTCTCCTAGAACTGCAGGCTGAGGTATCTAGTCTCCGCTTGAAAAGGAACTGCGGGCGCTTGCAGAGCCCCCGAGTAGACGCGACGTTTTCCCATTCAGTATTCCCGGTTCTGACCGAGTGTTAAACAATTGCCTGAAGCGTTTGGAATCAAATGTATAGTCACCACAGTGGCTAGCTAGCCTCTCTTTACTTGTGCTGGGTGAGTTTGGTTTGTGGCAATAAGACAGAAAATATCTTCCCTTTGTGAGTGTTAAATCCCCTCTTGATTTTTTTTCAGAATCGTTTTTTGAAAAAACAAAAACAAACCTCTGTGCAACCTTTACTCTGAAAAGTACCCCAAAGCAGTCAGTGTACAAAGAGTCCTTTACTTAGGACAGGATGAGTTTCAATAACTATTGACTGAATGATAATTATCTGGTTCCTGTCTTCCCCTACAAGATTGTTTGCGGCAGCAACACCTCTGACTGTTATCAATTAACACATTAAAACTGCTCTATTAGGCAATGTGGGTTAAGACAATGGAGTAATTAAGATTTCCGCGTAAAGTGCTAAATGGCAATAACGCAAAGGAGACTGAAAATACTCCTCAAGCAGAGGATTCAGATGATTTGTATTTACAGCCATTCTATGTTTCCACATATACTCTCAGACTGGTGAATCTTTTACAATTTCAGGTTTGGAAACTAAGAGCCTTAAAAATGATCAGACACAGCTTTTTGAGTCTTGCTTTTACTCGGGGTCCTGCTCCAAACCGTTTGGAGTGTACTTTTTCTTCTAATAAACTACTCTTTCACCACTTAAAAAAATAATAATAATAATAAATAATGATCAGACACATTAAATTTTAATTTTCTCTTCCTACTTTATTCTCTTCTGGATCTCATCCTGAGCCAATTGTTTGCATATTGACCTCTTTAGAGTCTAATTTTTAAAGCCATCAGTAGCCTTTGAAAGGCCATCTGTAACCATACTGGAGCTTATTATATTTTGATTTTTTAAAATTTTCAAGGAATAAAATGGGGTTGCATTATTTATAGATGTAATACTATGAAAGCAGTGTCACGCCAACTGAGAGCTTAGGCACCGTGACTTAAGAGGCAGAACACAGTTTTAGTGTGTTGCTTTTTATTGGGCAATTTTTGACATTAAAATCTTCATTTCTTGCCTTTAATAAAATTTTGTAGTTTAGGATGCTTAAACTTACATATTAATATATAGTGCTATGATATATGTCTCTTAAAGAAGAACCAGAAACCTTGACATTAAAGCAAACATCTATAATGCTACAAGTTGTGTTAAAGGGGAATCGGAGGTTTCTGGGTTTGTGTGATTTTGAATCTGAAAAATATTAGCTATTTTAACAATGACAAATTGGAGAATGAAGATTCATTGAGATGCCCATAGCTGTATGTCAAAAAAGATAGGTATTGCTTAGAGACTGCCTCATAGTATTTACTAACCACCAAGTTGTAAAATGTGATGACACAGCTGTAAACAGGTCTGTTTTTAGACATGGCTTCTTTTCCTTTTCAAAAATTTAAAAAGTGGTGAAACTTAGAGGGTGATAAAAGATTTCATAAAAATTATTTTGCATGTTATCAGAAAAATTTGATGGTCCTGGATCCAGTATCTTCAATATAGCATTTTAATAATGATCCTTTTACAATGTGTTTTTGAACATTGAATTGTTGAGGTGCGTTTTAGGGTTATGAATAGCATTTTAGGTTATGAATTGCCCTATACAGGTAGAGTAAGATGTGGGTCTCCAGCATTTTCCAGGCATTTCTTATTATGGGCCTTAATAAAAGGTAGTCAGATTCTGCCTAAGTTCAGCTGTGACTGCAAACTAACGAACATTTGCCTTTCTAATGCATGTTTTAAACTAAGAATGTTCTGAAGTGTCATCAGTTATTTCTAATCTATTTGAGAAGATGAAACAAACCAGAGTGCAAACAGTTCAGTGCCCCTGCTTTTACTTCTTTAGTATTTTATTAGGGATGCCTCATTAAGTCGCATTATTCTGCAGCTGTTTTGTTCATTAAAGATTCGAGTAAAAATGAAGAAATTTTCTGTGCGATGCAGTTTTGTTTTCTCGGTGACACACCACAAGTTAGTAAAATAAGCATCTAACATAGCCCCCTTTGATCTATGCCTGATATTTACAAATGTAATTCATCAACTTGTTATTAGTAGGGCTCCATCAAAACAAAGAGAAGAAACGGATTAACACAGATGCTGCTAGATATGAAGGCCAAACCAGCTAAGTCAACCTCATCTGGTCCACATACTTAGACAGTATTTCACATGATAAATCTTGCTCATGAAGCATTGATTTTTGTTTTTTAATGCCATGTAATGCAATGAATTTGCTGTTTTGTTAAAAAATTCTTTGGTTAACTTTATTTTGAACTACAGTACTTGGAGCATATTGAACTATACCACTGGAAGAGGAGGAATAATATTACAATGATTTACCATATTTCTTTTTAGAGAACAGTTTTATTATATATAGGTCTGGAGCACAGTCTGAAACGGGAGATGGAAAGGTGGGCCTAGCAAACAGAGACCTAGAAGTTTTTGTTCTTTTTTAGTTGTCATTGACCACTGGATTTATTGGGTAATTTTAAGGAAGTCTGATTCTATTCATTTGACACAGTGATTCAGTGTCCTTGTCAATGAAATATAACTAACGATTCTTGTCTTCTACTTCTTAACAGAAATTTTAAGAGGAATGGTTAGACTTACTAGAATGTGAAGAAAAGTAGGAG
This sequence comes from Rhinolophus sinicus, assembly GCF_057876585.1. NCBI lineage: Eukaryota > Metazoa > Chordata > Mammalia > Chiroptera > Rhinolophidae > Rhinolophus > Rhinolophus sinicus. Next base: position 62,020,461 of record NC_142501.1, on the reverse strand, counting down.
TTAAATACATTTCTCTACAATGCCTATCTAATCTTGTATCTATACATATATATGCACATGCATCCATTGATGCAAATGCTTTTAATGGCACCCATGTAAAATACTGGTTTTGTATTGAAGGGGGCAAGAACAACTGTTTAAAAATGTCTACATTTTTGCCCCTATTTTACATGATTTGACCTACAGCAACTGTATCCGTGGTTTAACAAGGTCATTTGTAATTGAGTTTTACTGTTTGAGCTGTTACATGCAGTATATTTTTCTCTTTAGTTTTTCTTTTGGAGGTATTTTATTTGTTGGGCTACACATGCAAAAAAAAAATCAATTTGTCTTCTATGTAGGGGCGTTTTGGATTTGTTTATTGACACTATGACTGGGAATTTCAACACATTTTAGTGTGTTGTCTAAAGTGTGTCTGTATGCTGCCTTTATTAAATATGCGCCTTCACAGTAAAAACATAAACCATGGGTTATGTCAGAACATGCTAATCTGGTTTACAAATGGTATCTACAAATTTTCCAGAAGCATATTGATAGTCTATTCCAAATTTATGTTAGATTTCCAAAACCCACCCACTTCCAATGTGTATACCACATGTATATGTTGGATTTCATCCTGTGCTATAATGACATTGGAAAATATAAGACTTTCAGGTTATTTGGGATTCAGATGAACAGTGAATATATTAGCTATAGGGAAAACATTCCATTTTGTTCACAGTGATCCATATGGAGTATGAGAGACAACTAAGGAATCAGAGCTTATAGCTTATGGCTTTTATTAGATAAATCTCTTTTAATCACTTCCTTCAGTCTCCTAAATTACTCCATAGTAGCTGTAACTATTTCATGATTTCCCCTGAATGGCCAGTTAGTAAAGGTACATCTCCTTTTCCCTAGCAGTCGCACAAGAATAGTCATTAAATTATATTTATATTGCTTCTTTTATACAGTAGATTTTTGAAACTCTTTACAGAGAGATTGGATAACGTGATAATGTTGCATTCTTAACAATTATGGGGGTAGGCTGAACTTAGTACTTTGACAAAATGGGGACAAGCAGCCGTACAAGTCTCCTTTGCTCTTTTATCTCCTGGTTCTATTCTAAAGCTAATTCTTCACATAAGCCTGGAGAGTGCAAAGTAGCTTTTGATGAATGCAAGATTTGTTTTACTAAATATTGATATGTTTCTTTTTCTTTTCTGCTATGAACCAGTCAGTGTATAGTTGCATGCATGGGAATGGGTGACTGCGTTGACCTTTAAAGGTCATTCAAATATTCGAAACCTTTCAATTTACAGTGTTAATTGCCTATGGCCTCCTGTTGCTTCATTTGGAGCTTTCTGTTGAGTTTACTAATACAGAATAACACTTTAGCTTTCTGTTGTGGATTAGGCAGCTCTTTATAAGCATGTTTATGAAGGTGTCCATAGTAGGCACTATAACAGATGATTTTTGGAAAAGTGTATTTGTGATTTGGAATTAAAGTTTTCAAGCCAGAATAGCCTGGGCTAGGAGGAGACAGATTCTGGTATAAAAAAAAAATCATCATTCAAAATTATTATATGTAAAAACTGTGCACAGCTTTATTTGATTCTGGCGGAGTTTTTCTTTTTCAATGTCCTTGGAGATTCCAATGAGAATTCTACTTAAATATTGGGGGAAGGAAATAGGCTTACTCTCTTCAGCTCTATTTTGAAAAAGACCATCTATATAAGAAAAGCGAGATGTGTTATTTGTTCCAGTCTTTCTCATAGCTTCATATTCTTTGTCTTTATGGCTCGGAGTAAGCAAAAGTAGGGAACTGAAAAAGGGTTATGTGGTCATAGGGATCTTAATAACAAAACCTCAACCTAGTAATAGGATGCAGAAACTTAGAGTGTATCCTTTGAGAGAGCAGTTTTTCTACAGCTCTAAAACCTGGTCTCTTTGAACAACAGAGCTTTATGTACCAGGGTAGGGAATTTGTGACTGCTCAGATCAGTCAAGTATTCAGAAATGGCTAATAAATGTCATTTGAGGAAAACAACATATACACTTATATTTTCACTTGTATTAGTTTATGGAGAGTTGCAAATTCATTTAAGGTGGACAAAACTGGTTGTTGTTTTCATTTCTTTCTTAATTTTACCTTGTTATAGGTGTATGGTGAATGGCATACTGAAATTTGTTGGTGCTGGAGAGTTCAGTAAATTCCTTTTTAGAATGGCTGTCGGACGTATTAGTATCAGTCACCTGGTCCTGCTTTTGTTTGTATTTTCTCCAGAAAGATGAGTTGACTTGAGTGAAACGGCTCTAACTTTAGTTCCTTTATGGGGTGTAAGGAGAAAGGAGGTAGATGATCTACCATTCAGTCGTGCAATCCACAGGCTAAGGGCAGAGCGAAAGGGCATTGCAAGCTCATACTCCATAAAACCATTTTGAGCAGTTTTAAATTCAAGGAAAACTTTTTAACCTATTTTTTTCAGCTTTAGTTCTTGAAATATTATATCATAGTAGTTTCCTGCTAAGATACATATTTAGCATTACTGCAAACACCATATAGATTGTTGGCGTGTTTATATAAATATACCAGAATTGGGTCAAAATTAGACGTTGCTCTTTGAAAATACATTTGCTAGTCACACCATTTGTTGAGTGGTGAAACTTCATGGGCTTGCATTTTGGATGGATAAAGTTTGAAAATGATTATTATAAAACCAATGTGGTGCAGTGGCTAGAGCTCTGCTTTTGTAGCTCTACCAATAAATAACAATGTAACCACAAGAAAATCATTTTATTTCTCTGTGCCTCAGTTTCTCAGCAGTATATTTTTCGGTCAAGTTTTCAAGACAATTAAAAATCTAGTTTTCTGTTTTCCCTGTGTTCAGACCTACTAAGCATCATGCAGTGGGAGGTATAGGAATAGCATTGCAGGACACCCCTTTTAGTTAGGATCTAGCCCATAGTTACTGGCACATCAATGCTTTTTCAATAGGTTGTCTGTAAATGTTGCCCAGCTTTGTAAGATTGCGATGGTGATGATGATTATGGTGATGAGTAAAGACTATATACATGGGGATGTAAAATTGAATTGATTAAATCTATAATTTAGTTTAGCCATTTTGCCTACTTTGCATGATGCTGTTTTATGGCAAAACAAGTTGTTTTGCTAGGCCATGAGTCTTAGGCTCGTTAGGGTTACATGCCTTTTCTCTATTGCCAGTTTTCACAGTCACTGAAATAAAATGGTTTTGTTGATCCACCCAAGTAGAACTAGGCTAGCAAATGAATAATCTTCATATACCTGTTGATAATTAAATACATTCATTCAAAATCTGTGTATGAATTTTTGAGCATTTATAATTCTTGGAATAGTTCATTCATTTATTCAATAAATATTTATTGAGCACTTGCTAGGTGCTTGGGGTGTCTCAGTAAACAGAAAAGACAAAGACACCTGTCCTCATAGGGTTTACCATTTTGGTATATTACTTGAAGTTTTGAAATGAATCAGGAGGAATGGTTCAAGAATGTATTGTGCTGTGTCTACTCTTGCTACTAATTCTTGTTTATTACTAAAGTACAGTTCTGAAAAGAAATAGTTAAAATAGTTAAAATGTCAGAGTTGGAATGAGTTGTGTAGAAAAATAGCATAGTATATATTTAAGGTGAGGGAGTATGTAATTCAGTGGGTTGATTCCAGCTTACAAGGTCCATGATCAAACTGAGGGTGACACAAACAGTAGCTCCTTTTCCTGAATTACACATATGAAAGAATAATTTCACATAGGCTGAATGCCTTGAGAGCAGTGACGTGATGCTCCCTAGAGCCTCTTTAAAGGGTCGCAAATGCAAACACCTGTAGAGGTCAGGCTGGGAAGTGAATATGAGAAGCAGACCAAATGGAAGATGACAAATGGCAACTGACACTCAGCCTCAGCTAATGTTGGGGAGGCCATAAGGAGTGGTGGAGCTTCCGGCCAGCATCGAAGTGGGACAGCTTGAGCCTTGGCTCCACTTGATGCCATGCTAGAACGTGGGTCTGGTGTTGCCAGATTTTATCATTTATAGAGGAGAACTTAGGTGTGCAGATTTTCTGATGTGTAAGTTCAAGATTTATAAATATGGTATTGAATTGAAAGTTGAAATAGTGTGTGGTCCAACAGACATATCTGTAGGCCATATACAGGCTAAGGGGCGTGAGCATGTCACTGTTGACGGAAGGATATGTGAGGACAGCTAGTTAGAGAGATAGGGGTATGCCTGCCCTCTTATCATTTCTAACCATAATCTTACAACCCCATTGGTATCTGGAGTCAGAGTGGTTGCCAGTAAATGGCTCAGCTGGAGCAGCTGAACGGTAACAAGGAGTGGCTTCATCTCCTCTGTTTAGTTTTCTTCCTATTGACTCATTGTGCAGTTGATGTTGAACTTACCTTGAAGTTGGTGGCATCTTGTAAGGTTTAAGAGATATGCTGGGAATTCAGAAGTTTAAATTTATTCCAAATATTTGGAATGGGCTGTATAGTTCTATAAGGCCTTATTCCTTTAGACCAGTGCTTCTTAAACTTCCACATGCACACAAATCATCTGGGGGAATTTTGCTAAAATACAGGTTCTGGAGTGGGGTCTGAGATCCTGCATTTCTAACGTGCTCCCAAGAGAAGCTAATGCTCTTGACCCGTGGACTACAGTTTGAGTCTCAAGGCTTTAGAGAGCTTTTTTACCACTGAATTTCATTCCGTGCATGTGGAAAGATGGGAGGCCTCCAACTCTTAATGTCTCTGACAGGTTTCTCCCTGTGGTTAGCAGCCCAAACCTGTCCACTGACTGCAAACACTTTTCTCAAAGTCTCTTTAATCTGAGTACAGAATTTATAAGCATTTTGCTTATTTTTCTATTGTTCTATTTCGAGGACGTATTCTTACTCCAAACCATTAATCAGAAATTGTCTGTTCTTCACATATTAATGCAAGTTTGATTTACTTCCTACCATTTGAAGACGTAAGTTTATTTATTTTGTAACCAAGGCATTATATTATACATGGATATATAATCTTATACAGCGCCAGTTTTAGCTTCCTAAATCATTTTTGGAATTTCAGCAGTAGTTGCCTCCTTTTAGGACTTCAAAATTTTGGCCGCCATGTCTAGATTTTTATTCCACTTAAGTAGTTTTTATGAGTAGGTAGGAGGATAGACTTGAAAAAAGACGTGTGTTTATTGGGTTTACAGCTTTAAACTGAATATATCTTCTTCTTTTTTTTTGGTCCGCTAATCCTAAATACCTTTCCAAATGTGGTCTCTTTAAGATTGAAGACATAATAACATTATTTAGGGAATTTTAATTCTTTATGTATTATTAGCATTCCCCCCCCCCCCCCCAAGCCAGTTTTACTAATAACAAGTGTCATAGCTAGGTTTGTGACTCTGGTCTACTCCGGTGTGACCTGGGCCTCATGTCACAAGCTCAGGTCACTAAGTGAAATATTTTGTCAGTTTTATCAATGCCTTGGAAATTCTTATGTTTCTTATGCTGGCATGTTATAAATGAGATTAGATTCAGACATGTCAGTCTGAGGGAGTGAAGCAATTTGTTTTCTTGCAAGTTGTATGATTAATATAGTTTGCAATAGTCATACTATTAAAGCTCTCTCAATTTCTTTCTTTTAAGTGCTTAGAAATGTCTATGGTATTAGAATAGTTTTGTTCATAGCTGAATAATGGTATGGATTCACTTTACTAAGTCTGTTACACTGTAAACTCTATGAAGAAGAACCATATGTATCATGTTTCTATCAATTCCCAGCTCTTAGCCTAGTGTCTAGAACATAATAGGTACTTAATAAATTTAATGGGAAGATGATCAAGAGTTGATATTGATAAAATGTCTTTTTGCATATTTCTTCAATGTGTCAAGAAGCATTCTGTGAAGCATTGTCACTTGTTCTAATTGAGTGTGGTGTGTGTGTGTGTGTGTGTGAGAGAGAGAGAGAGAGAGAGAGAGAGAGAGAGAGAGAGAGAGAGAGAGAGAGAGAGAGAGAGAGGCAGAGAGAATTTATTGGAGAGAGGAGAAAGAGGAAGAGAGAGGGAGAGAGAAAGAGAGGGCTGAGAGGCTATTTATTTTTACCTACACCTGACAGGTATTTTTAGCGTTAAAAAATACTTACATTCTAAGCAAAACATCAAGGACAGATATAAAATAAGCATACTGACTGATATTTCCATTCTTTTCACAATTTATTGTAACCTGGAGGTTTAGAGACTACATATGCTTGTGAGTCTCCTGTTGTATAAATAAATATTTGTCAATGTCAAATTTAAGTGTTGTTAATCACATATGAAATATATTTTGATTGCTCTTGTCAGTGACTTGACTCATCATTCATTAGGGAATTTAAAACCATTTATTCTTATCTACATAATTACCATTTTCATAATTTATTATGAATCAGATTTGCTTTTTTCACCTTCAGGAAAACTTTTGACTGTGAAACCATTGTTCTTGGCTTCAATGATATTGAAAATTATTGGTATTCTAATTTTAAATGCTGTTTAGTACAGATAATGGGCATTTAAGTATTTATTGATTTTATTTTAGTCCTTCTGGATCAAGTAAAGCTTTTAAGTGCTTGCTGCCATAGAAGATTTTACAAAATTAAAACTTTGACTATATTTGATTATTAAGGGAACCCATGTGTATTATAAAACAAACAAACAAAAAATCAACTAAATCATTAAAAACTTAAAAGAATTTTTGCATTGCCTTTATTTTAAAAGATTGCACTAAACTATATTATATATTAGCATCCCAATATGCCTAAAAAGTTTCTCAAAACCCTGAATATGATGTCTTCACTCTTTGAAGTATAAAACATACTTTTGGAACTCTTCAATTAGTCAGAAGACAAGCTTTGAGCTGAATGGACCTGTTTTTTTCCCCGTATTGTCCAGAAAAACTGAGTATAATGAAGATCTAAGGTTATTGAGCTACGGCTACTGTGGAACTTATTGAAAAACATAGATCTATTTTTCTTCCCCAACTCAATCCCAAATATGAGACTAATGAAAAATTTATAGACTGTATACTACTAAAAGATTTTCAAAATCAATCAGAATTAAAATTGTATACTGGTGAATTTTACCTTGGGGCAAAATTGTTATACATCTAGAAAGACTGGGTACGCTATGGTTTTCCTTGCCTAGTATCTTTTCCCAGCAGCTGATTACATCTAGTCTTTAAAGTGGACTTCAAGGTTTGTGGCTAATACTTCACTTTGTATTTTGTGAAATCTGCCACAAGTTCATTGGGTATATGGTATGGCAGACTGGAGTGCAATGAAGGAAAAAAGCAGATTGAAAAGCTGGCAGTTAGAGATTGAGAAGGTTAGCATTTTGTAGGATATAAATGGGAAGAGGAATTAGATAGGAGGCCAGATGGAGTGAAAGGGAGAAAATAGAGGTCAGGAAGGAAGTTTGTTCTAACTAGCATTTTCATACAAAGAGGAAATCCTTGACCTTTGAGAGAGGTAAGAAGTTAGACAAAGAATAAATCCATTGTAGTTCTCGGGGAACAAAGAGATAAAATGGCAACAAACTGAAGCAAGACTATAGAGGAAAGAAAAATGCCTGGTGCCAAACCAGAATTTCCCCTTGGTCTTGTGAAAATTCTATCCAGGAATGAGAAATTTTTGTCAAGGCTTTTTACCAAACTAAAAGTCAGAAAGAATGTTACTGAACCGTTTTGTCATTGGTTTTCTCATTGGTAAATTGGATTTAATGATTACTTAGATCCTTCCAAGCTCTCCAAGTCAATGATGACCATGGGTCATCCTTCTATGCTTCCATTCTGTCACATTAACATATCTCCAACACTGCACTTTCTCTCTGCTGCTTCCCTATACTGCGAAATTCTTGAGGTCAAGGAATGTGTCTTACTTCACCTTGTACCACCCAAGCCTAACCTAGGACATTTTCAGGCATTTAATTAAGCATTTAATTAATTGATCTTTAATTTTTTTATTCTAAAATTCTAAATTATTTAAATCTTTTATTTCTATACTAAACAGAATGTGTTCCAGAGGCATACATAATAACTATATTTGCACAGTGCTGTATTATTTACAAAAATGCTCTTATGCCTATGATTTCATTTGACACTATAAAATGACTGCGGTTTAAGGCGGAGGGCTATCTTCAAGTTCAGGTGAGAAAACTCTGGTAGAGAGTGGTTAGAAATTAGACAACCAGGGAGCGCCAAGAGGCTGGTTTGAATTTAGAGCCTATTTGCTGAGAGACAATTTTCCATGGGTCTGTCAAGACAGTAACTGCCCTTTTGTTCCATAATATCTTTTAAAGGATGTTTAAAAAGTGAACAGCCTTGGAAGATACTGTGTCCAACATAATAAAAATAATGTCTTCCTCTAGGGCAAAGGGCAGGCATGTTTTTAGCCTATTATAAAATATTTGGGTTCATTAAGCTCAAGGTTCCACAAACCAATGAGTGTGCAATATCCACATAGATGCCTTTGTGTCACACCTGTGGGACATGGGGGCAGAGGGAACCTCCTGAAATGTGATGTTCATGCTGCTTGCTATGCAATGAGTACTCAAGACCTCTGTCTCTGACCCAGGAGTCTCTTTTGCCAGCATCCATAAAATATGGTAGGCTAACTTGTAAGCAAGTAGGGTAAAAAATCTCAGACCGTTTCCAGTTCTTGATAGTGTATCTTTCTGTCACATCAAATGAAGTCTCTTTTTCTTTGCCTAGTTTATGTCCGTTTTTGTAGCTGCCCTAAGTAAAGTTGTAACAAAAATGAGTGACCTATTTAATAGAACGCTGCCAGGCTTTTCCTGTTCCCCCACTGGAGTTCCTCCAGAGGCCCATCCTCCTCTGATATTTAGAAAGATGCTTTGGTGGCACTGTAGAGGATAGTTTCCTTGGCGGACAGGAAAGGAAGCCAGGGAGACCAACTAGAGAGCTACTGTAGTGATTCTGCTGAGAACTGGCAAGAGTTTGAAGAAAAGAGTTGGAAGAAGGGAGGAAAAGAAGACACAATTTAGAGGTGGGAGATGGAGCAAACTGGTCTTGGAGATTGGCTATGTGGGAGAGGGAGAGAAAAGAGGCAAGAATAGGTCCTGGCTTAGGTGACTGGTATTGTTTATATAGTAAGATTCCTCAAACTACTGTAGTCTATCTAGATAAAGACAATAGGTTTAATTTTAAGCATTTTGAGTCTGAGATGCCCTTGGGATACCCAAGAGGAAATCTAAGTAAATAGTGGTAAATTTTAGTCTGGAGTTTAAGACAAAATTATGGGTTAGAGATAGAGGTTGGGAGTCATCAGCGTACATGTAGCAGTGTACATGAAACCTCTAACTGGATGAGATCTCCAGAAGAGTGTTTAAAAAACACCAAGGAGAGAGCCGTGGGGAACAAGACCATATATAAAAGAATCTCAGCTCTTTTAAATGTCAGCAGGAAGAGTCACCTTTCTCTGTGTTAGTCTCTCTCTGGGTTTTTACCCAGTTTACAGCAACTTGGCCTACATGGAGTCCACCTTTCCGGCAGTGATCTGCTGCCTAGAAAAGCTGATGATAGCAGGAAGAGAGAGCAATGAAGGAAAGTGGGGAGCATGCCTAGAGTTCTCCATTTCCATTTCCACTCTGCTACCCCCTGAATATCATTATGTCCCAAGGCTGTCCCCCTGCATAGCTGTCACGAATAAGAACATGTGAGGGGATGGAGATTTTTCCCTGTGGTCTTTATTCTCTATGGAGATCTATAGACATTTAAAAAATTGAAAACTTGAGCGTATACAGTGTGTCTGCCACTGTGGTAAACACTTTACATGAATTATCTCATTTAATCCACACAGTAATTTCAGAGGAAGGTATTATTATTATCACTATTTTAGAAACAAGTGACTTGACCGAGGACACAGCTTATAAGAAGTGGAGGTAAGTCTTGAATCACACACCCTGCCTTCAGAGCTGAGTTTTAACCATACAGTACTGCATCTCAATCACACTTTTTGAAAAATGAGACTCATTCTGCTTAGTAGAATACTGGTTAGAGAATTATCTTGGTTCAAATTATTTATATCTAGACATCCTAAATCTGTCTTATTTCTTTAAGTTTAGAATTATATCATTAAAATTACACTGTAACATTCATAGCATTCTTTGAAAATGTCACAGATTTCCCATAAACGGCTTTCTATGACTGTCTTATTTCATTTGATGAAAAATTTTAAATAATGAGATATAAAACTAGCATTCAAGAAAATCTGAAAAATTTATATACTCATGTATTTATTCCTTTGAATTGAAAACCAAAACAAAACAACAACTCCAACTTCTAACCAAATGTGAGCTAAAGTGTGTCTTTTTCTGGAATTTAAATTCAGGCTGAAATATTCCGTTACATTTATCTTACAAAAAATCTCTCTTGTGCTCTTTGCTGTGTAAGAAATGGAAATCTTGGGGGCAGGGTGGGAATAGCCTATGCAGCAGCCCTGTTTGCAGACCTCAGTTGCATTTGTAGAACATCGATATAAGACTAATTAGATGCTAAATGCTTGGTGAGTATTGAGCAGTGCAATCTTCTAATTTTCTGATTAATGACGAAGCTTCATGAAAACATTAATTATATTGAAAGAATTCAGACAATTCCTTTTGAGTAAACAGAAAATATATCTGTAAATGGACATTTTCCCTAATAATATTATAATACAGGCAACAGTCTATGGTAATAAGAATAGTATGTTCCTATTCTTGAATGTTATGGATGTTTTTAATATGATGACAACATCAGAGGAGGAATACTGTGTTATAGTTGTCTTTTCTTTTGACTCTGTCTTTAGAACTCAATGTTGGAAAAGAATGGGAACAGATTGATCTCTTTTTATTAATGATAGGTATAAATGCAATAAGTGGTGTGTGTGTGTGTGTGTGTGTGTGTGTGTGTGTGTATGTCTGTATGTGTATTTTCAGAATATATAATACATATTATATGCTCTTTGTATACTTGATTCACTTCTTTGGTCTGAATTATAGTTGTTGATTACAGAATGGAATAGTAATTGGTGATAATTTGTCTTAATTATCAGTAAGTTAAGTATCACTATAGATTGTGCTCTAAAATTATAAATAGAAACAAAACTTTCTAGCTGGGGCTAAGAGACAGGTCCTTGTGAAGAATAAGGTTTAAAATCATAACAAACAGAATGTAACTCCATTTGATGAGCCACTTTGTCGAAGATGACAGGGCAGCTTTTTGTTTGTTTTTTGTTTTTAAACGACTGGGGATATGGCAAAATGAAAATGTGGTATAAGAAGAGCTTATTGTAAATACACAGTAACTAAAAAAGAAGAAAAATGTGAAGTTTGAAGAAATGATATAATCAGAGTAGTGAGTAGGCATTTCAGATATTTTCCTTTACACATTTATAATAACATTTACACGTGATTCCCCCTCCCCTCCCAATAATCTTATAGTTTTAAGCCAGGAAAAAACTTAGCAGTATTTAGAATCTGAGAGCCTCACTTTATAAATGATGTCCCAAGGGCCAGAAAAGTAGCCAGATTTGCTGAAGGGCACAGAAATTGTGGCAGACCCAAGTCTGGAACCCATGTTTCCTGACTTTCCAATGGGATATTTTCACTACAAATAATCTTTGTCACCTTTTCATAGAATCAAAGTTCTGGGAATTTGAGAGGCACCTAATCTATCTTGCTTTCTTACACTGATTTAGAAAGTTACATGAATATTGATCCAATTAAGGGGAAAAATCCACAGAGAAAGGAATGCTAAAATTTCATTCAATAATTTATTCTAGAGTTTAAAACTCTGTTTGTCAATACACATTTAGCCATTATTTATGGAGCACCTACTATGTGTCAGACACTGTGCTATATGCTGCAGATACTTGATAAGTAAAGCAGAGAGTGTCCCTGGAGTTTATAATCTAATGAGAGAACAGCCAATAAACAAAATGTATTTCTGAATGTACATACACGCAAAAATATTTGCAGATTAGGTTAAGTACTATGTCAGAATATTTATCTTAGGTTAAGTACTATGTCAGAATATTTATCTTCAGATATTTAGAAAACAGTGTTGTGCTGTGTTTCCCTGAAAATAAGACCGGGTATTATATTAGGTTTTGCTCCAAAAGACGCATTAGGGCTTATGTTCAGGGGATGTCCTCCTGAAAAATCATGCTAGGGCTTATTTTTCAGTTAGGTCTTATTTTTGGGGAAACACGGCATCAGTGGACAGACGTACAAGGATAAAGATTTTGATTCAAAATGAGAGTAAACTTGCAATATTTAGAGCTGTCCAAAGATTAAGAGTTTTAGAAAGTGGTAGATTTCTAACACTAGGAGTGTTCATGAAAGTACAACTGGACAGCTCACAGGAGAGTATGATTTTGGGGGCATTCAGACATTAGATGGACCCTTTATTGGTGTCTTTCTTTTAACTTCCTTATGGGTAAATTAAATTCTTTCTTTTAATTTCTTTATGGCTAATTCCAGAGGATTTTATGTAGCCTTCATTTTATTTGATTTCTCTGACATTTCATCTAGGTGACCATTCCCTTCTTTTCCAACTCCACTCTATTCCCCCACAGGCTTATTAAACAGTATTTATGGTTGTCTTTGTACTTCTATGATATTTGCTTAGAGCCTCTTTGGCTGGCTTTTCTTCCTCATCCTTTCCTTGAAATAGTGATGTTCCCCAATACTCTGTTCCTGGCATCTCTCTCTTATCAACAAATTTACATTTCCTTGATGGACTCATTGACTCTCATTACTTAACTAGTGCCTATGTGTCGATGATTTCCAAATCTGAGTTTCCTCGTAAGACCTTTTCAGTCTGAATGTCCAACTGTATACTAGGTCTCTCCATCTGGATGTCTCAGAGGAATCAAACTCAACATGTCTTAGATGGAACTCATTCTCAACTCCCTCAATATTCTTCTCCCTCTGTTTTCCTTTGTCATCAAATAATATTTAAATCTGTCCAAAGACAAAGTTGCTTCAGAAAGTGGTGAATTTTCAACCCTGGAAGTTGTTGTGGATCCTTACCATTCACCAAGTCATCTTGATCAGAAACTCAGACACAGGTTTAAAAGACACTGGTCTGGGACACAATCCATGACACGTGGGAGATACTTAATAACTGGATCACAAATGAATGGATGATGTTAATGATTGATACTGGTACCACTTTTTTTTTTTTTCTTCTGCTCTCAACGGAGATTAAACTGTTTGAATAAGGAAGGTTGTGGAATAACCTTTTCCACATATTTTCAATTAAGAATGTCTTAAAGGGAAATTGATGAAGACACCCTTCAAGGTCTTTTCCAGTTAGTCAATCTCCTTTTATCCTGTGAATGTAGAGGACATGAGACTAACATTTACTGAGTACCCTACATCAGGCCATGTCCTAAATTAGGAACCTTCATATATACTGTATATTAGTTCATATATTCCTCACTGACCCAAGGGCCCAAGGGATTAGTATCAATATCTGCATCCTCATTTTATAACTAAATAGTTGAAAGTCTAAGAGGTTAGGAATTCTGCTGAAGGCCACGAAGCTTATTAGGTGACTAAACTTGAATTTGAACCCAGGATATATGAATTTAAAGGCAAAGGCTTTCTCCAGTTTCCATTTATATTCTGTTTGTATTTTCAACTTACCAAGGTCACTGGCATATTAATTCTATCTTTATATGTAAAAACACTTTGCATGTTCATCTAACTGTATGTAATTAGCATGTATTGAGCACCTACTTTGCATTTATACTGAGTATTATATGCAGTAAAAAGAGGCAGAAGTCAGCCCTTGTCTTGAAAAGAGCTTTTGACGTAGTTGCCTACAGAATTACTGAACATGCTGTCTGGTTCATCATGAAGGTTGTGGAAAAATATTTTAAATCATTCTGGATCCAAGATTATGCCTGTAGCACTTCATTTTTCCTGTTGAATTGTTATAGTTGCATGATCTTGGAAACTTTTTGGTGTATTGATGAATATATTATTTATATAATGTCAAGAGACTCTTCTATATAGATGGAGCTGTTGAAGCCCTCTACTGGGTACTTGCACAACTTTGATTTATATCTATTAATGTATCCACCTTGTAATGAAATTACTTATATATTTGCCTTTATAACTAGATTATATGATTCTTGAGGGCAGAGACTGTTATTTTCCTATTTTCTGGCACTTTGTCCCTTAGTGGATCTTTGTTGGAGGATGAAGGAAGGAAGGAAAGCATCCTTGTCTTCTATTACCTGAACCTATAATTTTGTCAAATAAGAATATTATGTTTGTCTAAAATGTTTTCTTGTTTTACTACATGATACATATACTGTTTTTCTTTTTGACAAAGAGATTTTGTGATGATTTGCTTCAATAGGTTTCCAGTTGCGTATAAAAATATACATGTGAGAGACAATACACTTAAACTCGGACCATCTTCTAATCCTCCATGAATTTTTAAAAATGATAGATGTGGGCCTATGGCCAATTTCTTACTATTATAACAGATTTATATATTTATTTTTACTTGATCTCAGTATTATCAGTATGCAGTGCACCAAAAGGGAAGAAAAGAGGTCCTGTATAGTATCCCATGAAATTTTTGTCTTTTGGGGGTTGCCTTTTCTCAAAGATTCATTACCAAGGGAATGTCCTGCAGCAGAAGTTTCTTGTTACTGCTCTAACTTTGTTCTCCTCATCACAGTAATTTTCTTTCAAAATACAGGGCCTATGTTTCAGAATTTGGAATTGTTCTATACTGTAAAATTTTAGCAGAGTGGAGCTCAAAAATTGCACATGGAGGATTTGCTTGCTGTTGTTTTCTCTATTCTTTTTTTCTCTTTAAATACTATAGATTGTATGAGTCAGTTATCAGTAGAGAAGTGATGATTAATAATGAAACAATAATAGTAACAGTGATTAATACTAAAATAATAGCAATAATGCTACATATGGGACTATGTGACACCTTAAATGTGGTGGGTCATAGTGAACTGAATAATGTGGCTAGGTTGCAAACAACTTATTGGTTCCAAAATATTGATCAATCAAGAAGCGCTACAGCATCCTAAGTATAAAACTAAGAATAAACAGTTTTAAAAATTGTGGCTATAAAATGTTCTGAGGTAGAGCCATAATAATAGTCTAATAACTAATGTAGTCTGCTACCTGATAAAACCCATGTTGCCCCAGGGGTTTATAGCTCTAGATGGTCCCTATTTAGTAAATCCTATAAAGAAGTAATAAACAAATGCATACCTTTGGTAGAGCAAATGTGGAAATGGAAGAACATAAAAGCAGAGTGATCTATCTCAGGAACCTGGCTGACTTGATGTGCAAGTTGGACAAGTTTCAAAACGAGTATTTCTTTCGTGTCTTGGCAGCATTTCAAAAGAAGGTGCATCTTGACACTAGCTGTATCACTAGGAAATTTCTTTCCTCAAAGAGGTCTAAAGCACTTAGCCAGTGTGATGCTAATGACTTAATGTAAGATTCACCTGACTTAAAAAGTATCTGTAATTAGAATTATGGTGATGAAAACACTGGATTCTTGCATATAGTCTCCTTGTTCGGCATTTCAAAGAGGGATATCAATTATTTCAGGCCTCAAAGATACTATTAAGTCTTGCCCTAGGGTCCTTGGGACTTGAGTTTTCTCTTCTGGCTTCCATAAATCCCTGGTACAACAAGACAAACAAGAAGACAGTTATGGTACTTGGAAAGAACTTAGAAAGCAATACAAGATGTGCATTGTTTTAGAGTATTTTTTAGATATGTGTTTATATTGTAAGCTGATTTCTATTATACACCTCAGACTAATTTCTATTATGTGGGTGCTGTCAGTTATGAACAGAATATACGAATAAAAGCATTTATTAAAAAAAACCCTGTTACTTATTTAAAAACATCTATTTTTTTGTGCTGTTTTCTAACTTACCACTCTTCTTATTGGCTTCACTCTTTAAAGTAATCCATATACACTTACAAACCTTTTACTAAATGCATATTTAAGGCACAGAAAACACTGCAAAGCTAATACACTAATACCTGTAATACAGGTAGTCATCAATTTATAATACAAATGGTTGTGTGCAGGGACGTGTGTGATGCATTTGAGAATATTGCAGTGTATCAAATAGATCATAGACTTTGGAATTAGACAACTAAAATTAGAGTTATAGCTCTATTGCCTACTAGCTATATGATATTGACCCAATCGCCCCATTTCCACAAAACCCAAAGCTTTGAAATTCCCATGCTTTGGGTACATGAGGAAGGTTGGAGAAAGTAAACACAGAAGGAGGAACTAGAGAGATGGTAGTTGAATTAATGTGGTGTGATGGTATTAAATGTAGCAGAGAGGTTAAAAGAGGGTGAGGAAAAAGTTGAGATAAAAGCCATCACATTCTGAATTACAATTTAATCAGAATAGAAACTGAGAAGGCTTGCTCCCTGAAGATAAATGAAGTTTAGCTCTTCTTTATAAGGATGTTTTGTATGACAAAATAGCTCATTATAATTGGGAAAAAAAATATTTCCCCAAAGTATTAGGGAAATAGTATTAGATTTGTTAGGGGGCCTGCATTCCAATTTTAGCACAGCCAGTAGCTAGCTTTGTAACTTTGGGCAAATAATTTATCTGGGCCTCATCTGTAAAATGAACTGTTGAGGGAGGAGAAGCATATATGATTACTACTATTACTACCACCAATACATTAATAAATTATCAGCTATTGTTTATTGACCCCTTCGTGCCATGTACTAATTACTTTATCCTTATTTAATGTTTTATCTAAAATTTTGTGATTTAATCAGAAATGCCTCAGAAGCACTAATACTGGAAACGACTGAATTAACCAAGATTATATTTAAAAGTTTTTCCAGTTAATTTTTCGATTTTCCAATTGATTAATTGCTAGGTAGGTTAAAAAAAAAAATATTTTCACTCTTGAGTGAATTGTGTGTGTGTTAATGTCTAAGACCTGAACCCTGGCTAGATTTAAAACGTACAAATTCTCATGGGAAATAGCACTTGCATTTTTAGGCATATTGCTTCCACTAAAGACAGACATACTTATTAAGAAACTGAATGAAATATTTCTTTAAAAGAACTCAGTGTCTCAATAAGTCTGCCTAGTGTTTGTCTGCAAGTTTCAGCACGATAATGTCTTCTTGAGTATAAAAATATATCTTAAATTCTCTAGAACAAGGTAAATGTTCTCAGGTTCGACAGAGAGAGAAATTGTTGAAAAATTAAGTGAAACTTTGGCTGCCCTTCAAAAACCTCAAGTTTACCAAATTGTAGATCAATGGACTCAGTTCTTACTAAAACTTCTTTGTACAGTAGGGTCCATGGCATAAGCATGGATGTTCTTTGAGCCGTACTTGTGAAAAACAAATCCAATACTCAATTACTTGTTCCACTCTCTTTGATTGCCTGAAATAAGACTATTTATAACATTTTCATTTTCTCTGCTTTCCAAAAATAAATCAAATCTCAGCTCTGCTTATAGAAGCATCTGTTGAAGTGAAAATTCTTTTATTGAAATCATGGGAAAGAGTTAAAAATGCAACCTTCCCCCACTTCTCCTCCCTGCCGCCAATCCTTGTGTTTTTAATATAGCTATCAAAAGAAATATGGCATGTCAGTACCCATGATTATTGCTGATGTCCATGTCTCACTTTGCCCAGCGTTTCAAAGATTTGTTGCCATTATGTTAGGCCAGTGAGAGATTTACAGTATGTGGAAAACAAACAGGTACATTTGCCATACTTAAATAACAGCCTCTCTCTAAACACATCTGTCTTCAGATGCAGATTTTACAAATGAAAGAGGATATTCTGTGGGTTCTTACATTTACTGACCTCTCAGTTGGTTTCAACAAATCGTCTTTAAATAGGTAAGACACCTCCCTGAAGATGAGAAGGAAGGTCAGAGAAAAACTAGAACCACTGCCCTTAGCCATTGTGAGAGAGAGTATAAGAAAAGTGAGCAGTGATTGCTTCGGGCCCAGAAGATAAGGCGCTGAGAACAGTCATGCCATCTTAATAACAACACTCCAAACTGCTGTTAACTGTTAGGGAAATAAAATAAATAGTTGTCGACAGATAAAAGACCAGTTCCTAAGAGCAATGAAGAGTTGTGATTCCTGTTTTCTACTTGTGTTTGGAGATTCTGAGTGGAAGTGAGGCTCGTTTGTACAGAATTGTAAAGGGAGTGTGGCACTGAACATACCCCTTCATATTTCCCATGGAAGATCCTTGCTAAATCATGTATTTTGCTCCTTTCCGAGACAAGCTGGGTTATATTTTAAGTCTTTTGAAATATTTTAACCTTTTTTCCCCCTGGCATTCAGATATCTGCACTATTGTCCTGACTTCATTACTGGTTCTGTCTTCCAAACTCCTACATGCACTCCACATTTTAATGTGTTTAGATTTCTCCAAATACTCTTTGTTTTCCCTCTTGTGTATTTTATTTATGCTACGTCTTCTAGTAGCCATCTTTTACATTTGCCATTGGAGAAATCTTTCCCTTACATTACTATATATAGGCAGGAAGATGGGGAGAGGGAAGGGAGGGAGGAAGTGTGGGAAACAAAGGAGGGAGGAAATGAGATCGTTCTTAAGAAAAGGTGCACCCATAGCTAATACTTGTAATAGATTATAATAGTATTACCATTGCAGGCAGGGAAAAATCCCCACCACCTGTGTCGCCATGACAGTTTCTATAAGGGCTAATTAAGAACAAGGGACTCCCATCTCCCCAGGGGAAGAAGTGGTCAGCAGAGACCCGCCCGGGGCACCCCTAAATCTTGAATATTTTGCACGCTCATTCGAATAAAATCCTAAGCTTCTTTGTTCTTTGGTGCAGTTGCTTTTCTTCTGGGCCTGCCCACTCTCAGGCCATCTTGAGAGTGTACTGTACTATTTCCTTTCTTTTAATAAATCCACTGCTTGCTTGGCTTGTTTGCATTATTCTGTATATCCTGGAATTCCTTCCTGTGCTGATACAAGAACCCTTGTTCTCGGTAACAATTAGACCTTATAAAAGATGGACTTTTTTTGTTTGTTTGTTTGTTTGTTTTGTTTGGTGGTATGCCGCAAAGAGACATTTATAGAGAGATGCAGAATTTTCTAATTGACATCTAACTTCCTTTCAAATTATAAGACTTCATAATTTATGATTGCAGAAGCCAAGGAGGAATCCTAGTCAGACAAAGTAAATTTGCTGGGGACCAGAGAAATAGACTGGGCATTTCAGTGCCCAGAGTTCACACTACACACTGTTGGGGAATTATAATTAATTAAAAACATCTCCTTTCAACTTCAAAAAACCTCTCACTCCACAAAGAAGAGAAAGAAAACAATTTTGTTACTGAATAAGCACTGAATCAGAATGTAAAATACAACACAGGCAATCTACTATGAGATAGAAAGATAGAAAGAAAGAAAGAAATCTCACTCTTTTGTATAGCTAAGCAGATATAAATCATTATATACACATTCTCCAGATAAACAATAACTAGTCCTCAAGTAGAAGGACTTGACAACATCACTCGTCAAGCATAGTTTATCCTGTATGCACCGGGTAATTGGGATTAGCATCTATGTTAACTAATTGGCTTTATCCAGAGGAGAAACAAACTTCTCATTTCTTTATGACAAGAGGTACTTTTGCAACTTGGCACAAAGCATCCACCAAATTAGGCTCCAGCCCTTCCACAGACACTGGGAGGCAGGGGCACTATAATCCTTGATATTTACATTTCGGAAAGATGGTTCCCAGGTTCTTGAGAAAGGCATTCCTGGGTCTTAAAGCTAGCAAGAGGCCTATTTAACTTTTAAAAAGATTTACATATATTTCAAAGAGACAGAGAATGAACTTACAAGTTTTCTAAAGTAAATTAAAAAAGGGATGGTGTGGGGAAAGAGGTCTCTTCCTTTGTTTTCTTCTTTTTTAAAAAATCACTCCAAGGTTTTAAACTTTCTTTAATATGTAGAAGAGTGATCCTCTCATTCATTGTGCTGTTGCTGTAGATACACATTCAGACATTCTTCACTCTAAAGTGTTTTTCTTTTCTAGTAGTATTTTATACATCAGAATGTTAATTTCTTACTGTAAAATACACATAATGTAAAATTTACTATTTTAACCATTGTAAAGAGTACAATTCAGGGGTATCAAGTACATTCATACTGTTCAACTTTCACCACCAGAATTATTTTTATCTTGCAAAACTGAAACTGTACCCATTAAACAATAATTCCCATAACCCTCTCTCCCCAGCCCCTGGCAACTACCATCCTACTTTCTGTCATGGCCGCTCCCGGGTTGTGAAATAATTCACAAGGCACAAAGGAATAGAAGTTAGAAAGTTTATTCAAGAAGAAAAGCTCTGGCAGAGAAGCTGCCTGGGGCAGAGTCTAGATAGAGCAGACAACTGCACCAATCTTTAGGTTAACTTTTCTTATATAGGAAAACATAGGTAATTTTCTGAAAGCAGAGGATGTGACATATAGACTGAAGTCATTTGATTGACATGTGAAGGTTGTAAAACTGGTTTCTTTTTGTCCCCCTCCCCCCACCCTGCCTTTTTGTCTTATTGCTTATATCTTCTCCTGCCCTCGACTGGGTTTATTTCATTGGCTCCCTCGTTCTCAGGCCTTTAGGCTCGGCCTGAATTACACCTCTGGCTTTCCTGGGTGTCCAATTTGCAGCTTGCAGTAGATGGTGGGACCTCTCAGCCTTTATAATCACATAAGCCAATTCCTCATAATAAATCTCCTTTTATATCCTATTGCTTCTGTTTCTCTGGAGAACCCTAATACAGGAGGTGACGTTAAACCTTGGTAGAAATCTTTATCAACTGCCTGCAAACACACTCATAGACCTATTGATTTTTTCTTGCACCTAATCATCTTCTGAGATCATAGTGCCGTTAGGGAGAGAAGAAAGGCCAGGAGAGACATCCCTGGTGGAGGAAAAGACAATTGCGTGGCTGGGCTTGCAAGATATTTTCAAAAAGGACTTCAGATACAGCCTCAGTACCAACCACTTCACTTTTTTGAGCTCTAAAAGCACAGGGCCTGTTTCGGACCTGGCACACACACAGCTGTTCAGTACTTATTTCTTAAGTTGAATGACAGGGGTAAGGGTAGGGAGGTGAGAGTAGAAGCTTAAAGACACAGAGCTTCAGGGGCAGGGCATTGCAGGAATGCAGGAACAGGCTATCATGGGGGAAGCTAAGAGCGCCAAACACTGTCTCCCTCAGCTACTTTACTTTGATCACACTGAGCTTAGTTCAAAAACTGGGACTTGATAGAAAATGCAAGCATTGTATTCAGATTCTACCATAAAAGATATTTATTGTGGCTTTCTATTAAAACAACTTGGAGTCTGACACTCAGAGGAGCAGACTATTCCTTTAAAAATATTTCTGAGTTATAATTTCTAGATGGAGGAAATGCACCGTACAAAATACTTAAGAATTTTATGATTCTCAGTGATTGAACATAGTATGCTCAGCTTATGGTGGCAGTTCTGCTGGTAGTGATAGCTTGAATATTTTATTAATGGTCATTACGTTGAGTGTTGGTTTCTTCAGGATTATTAAAATCCTTTGTTTAGCTATTTTGTTTCTGCTTTATTCTCTCCTGAACCTGTCTTTTGGAAAACCATTGACTATAGCACCACATGGGCCAATACTTTAAGGAAACAACTTGAGCATTCAAAATGTTTTTTAGCCACATATAACACATTTAAAGAAACAGAAGAGTTCTTCAGTGCTATGTCAAATTACATCATGGGACAGGAAGAAATTATGTTTCTTCTATAATGAGTCTTTTGGTAGCCTGAACTCTAGTAATTTCTTTGAGAACTCCATATTGAAATAAGAGTTGGTTGTCATACTTGTATAATGCGTGAAGTTATTACCTTTTACTTTTTAAACTGTATATTCCAATTAAAGGTGAATATTTCCTTTTTTCTTGCTTTAAATGAATTAAGGAATTGTATGCTTGTCTTCCAATGTATTTTCCTTTTCATTTGTACTGGGTCTTTAGACTGGGATTGGAAGTACATGAACCTTGTTCAAGTGATGGAGACAATGAAGGAGATTAACATTGTATTTTGCTTTTAACTACATATCTTACCTTTATCATCCTGCCTTGGAAACTAAAGGGGAGAGAATAAAAAGAAACATAAAAAATAAGATCAGTTATATTTTCACAAGCATGTCTTAATAACTGGGTTGTGTAGGAAGGAACTAAATCTGAACAACAGAGACCTAAGTCTGAGATGCAAGATGCAGTTTTAAGGGTACGTAGCAATCTAAGTGTCCTTAGTTCTAAGGAATTTAGCTTATAGATCTCAGACGACTTACTTTACTCTATTCTCATGGAAAATTGACAGTGTGTGGAAAAATATGTCCCTATATGCTAATAAATTGTGAGGAACTCACCAGGAGAATGTCTGGGTCAGCTCTTCAGTTGTTTTCTTGAGGTAATTAGAATCTTTCTCTTAGTAGACTAATACCAATAGAATATGTTTTAATGAAATATATGAAAAAAATGATATTTATGATTTGAGATACTACCTATTATGTACACCTATATGCAGCAGCTTAGTCCTTTCTAAGTGTCTTTTGTTACTTTTTCATATTTACAGATTTAATATAAATAAAATTTGAATGCAATTCAGCTAATTACTGTGATCTATGTGACAGGTTCTGTCTGTTTAGATTATAGTAAGTATAGAATGCTGCTTGTACCGTGTTTCCCGGAAAACAAGACCTAGCCGGACCATCAGCTCTAATGCATCTTTTGGAGCAAAAATTAAGATAAGACCCAGTCTTATTTTACTACAATATAAGACCCAGTATGGTATAATATAATATAATATAATATAATATAATATAATATAATATAATATAATATAGTATAGTATAATATAATATAATAACATAATACTACAATACAATACAATACAATACAATACAATACAATACAATACAATACAATACAATACAATACAATACAATATAATACCGGGTCTTATTTTACTATAATATAAGACCTGGTCTTATATAATATAAAATTTAAGACTGGATCTTATATTAATTTTTGCTCCAAAAGATGCATTAGAGCTGCTTGTCCAGCTAGGTCTTATTTTTGGGGAAACAGGGTTGTTTAAATAATTTATTTGCAATAAACCTTAAAGGTATTGATTTTTTTTTTTCAGACAGTTTATAGGGAATATGATTTAATCTATCAGACCCTCAGATATATATATATATAGATATATGTGTGTCTATATCTATCTATCTATCTAACTATCTATCTATCTATCTATCTATCTATCTATCTATCTATCTATCTATCTTCCCACTCAACAAATATTTATGGAGCACTTACTTCTGTAATGTTCGAGGTACTGATGATAGAGCTATAAACAAGACAGACAGTGTCCCTGCTTTTGTAGAACTTACAGTCTTGTCACGTGGGAAGGCACAGGATAAACAAATATACCAAATAAAATGTCAGATAATTTTAAATGCTATAAAGAAATAAAAGCAAGGTGATGGTGAGTGACCCTTTCAGAATGAGAAGGGCCGGTGGAGGTTAGCTAGCTATTTGGTCATGATGTTCAGAGAAGGCATGTCTATGGAGGTGACATTTGAATCAGCACCAGAAAGACGAGAAGGGGATGGCCATGTGAAAACTAGGGAGGTGATAGCAAGGGCAAAAGCCCTGAGGTGGGAGTGAACTGGTGTGATTTAGGGGGGCAGAGGTGTAATGAGGGAGGGCAGGCTTGCCCGCTGAGGTCTTATTGGCTGTGGTACAGTGTACGTGCATGTGTAAGTGTGGGTAGTGTTTTCTAAGGCTTTCCAAACAATCTCCTAATGTCACTAACTACGTGAACATCATGCATGTTCAAATTGCATTTTAATGTCTATCTGTGCTCTAATATTCAATAAAAATTGAGTTACTGCGCCGACTGCTTCTTCATAGAGCACTGTAATTATATTGTCACTAAAAAAGAATATTTTCCTAATTTCTTTCTTGAATTGACTTTTTTAAAAATAAAAAATATTTTCCTCTTCCCAAACCATTTTGTAGGCTATAAAAAAATTCATAGGCTTCTTGAAGAAAAAAACAAACAAATAAACAATGTCTATTATATGTTCTTGGATACTGAACATAAATTACTTTAGAATTTGTGCTTAAATTTTTTTCTATGACTGTCCTTCCCTTTATTTTACATTTTTGAAGGAGAACATAGAGCTTCAAAGCATTTTAATTCACAAACTGCATAATTACCATTTAATTTTATCACATATAAATAAGGTAAAGGCATATATACCCCATTTTTAGAAAAAAATTGAGTCATCAAAGGTAAATGGTGTTCTTAAATAAAGCAAATAATAAGCTTTTATGCTTTGCCTTAATATTATAGATCATAATTAAATTACATGTTTTTAATTTATATTGTCTCGAATACACAAGGAAAAGAGATTCATCCCTTCCGTTTGCTTCAGGGTGTGTGTGTGTGTGTGTGTGTGTGTGTGTGTGTGTATGTGTGTGTGCGCGTGCATGTGTGCGAGACAGACCTAATATACTAGATATTAGGTAGTATATCTATATATCAGATAAAATATATATTTTATCTAAAGGTCTTTTTCCATGATATTGTAAGTGTATGAAAATAGTGTAATATTTATTGCACTTAAAAAATCAACTTTGTTTAGCTTGATGGTTAATGAAACACTCTCAAATATGGTATCTCATATAATCCTTAACACCAACTCTGGAAAGAATATTGAGGCGGACATTGCTAGTTACCTATTCATTCCATTCTCCCCTTTTTTACTATAATCACCCCAATTTTGACTGGGCTGGCAATGTGTCTTGCCTTAAAAACCTACATTTCCTAACCTTTGACATAATTTTAGCCAATGAAATATCGTGTTTCCCAGAAAATAAAACCACGTCTTATATTAATTTTTGCTCCAAAAGATGCATTAGGGCTTATGTTCAAGGGATGTCATCCTGAAAAATCATGCTAGGGCTTATTTTCCGGTTAGGTCTTATTTTCAGGTAAACATGGTATAAGCAGAAGTCTTAGTTGGATCTGGAGAGTTTTGTCTCTTCCAGTAAAGCCTCTGCTCTGTTCTCTTTCTCTTCACCGGCCTCCCTTCTTTCCTTTATCACAGACACATTGTTAGAGCTGTCACAGATTTCTTGAGACCAGAGGGAAAGGCCAAGAGGATGCTAGTAACCATGACCCTTGCATCTTAAATCACCAAACCAAGTCCAGCAACTTCACACTCCTGGACTCCTTGTTTTGTGAAAACAACCCCCGCAGTTTATCTGCAATCCATTACTAATAAAAATATATTACTAGTACTCTCATGTTAGAGTTCCAGTAATTTGATTAAGAGCACATAGAATATAAGTGGCAGTCTTTGAGACTTGAACATCTATTACTCTGTAGCATACACTGTTTTTCCCTGTTCTACGTTGTCTAATTAGAAACCGTGTCTAATTAGATTGGAATATTTTCCAGAGCAGAGACTAACATTCCTGATACAGTTCACCTGATACAATAATGGGATGTGACAGATTAGGGGTCAAGGTACCAATCATACTTGTATGCAGAAGTAGCAGATAAATCAATTTTTGTTGTCACTGTCTCTCTGCTGTGGACAGCTACTACCAGCCACCAGTCAGACAAACCATAGCTGGCCTTTCTACCCTCAAACTCCAGATTTCTAATTAAAATTGTAGAAATTAGAAGTTGTAGTCATTCATTATAACCAAAATTATTGAAGGCCACGCACTGGGCAAGGTGGTGGTACTAGAAATATTAATGGATTCTTACTACAGTACATATATATGTAGGTGGCCTCCCTCCTCTGTTTGTCATGCCAGACATCAACATATCACAACACTTTGGCATCTTTTGTCCTATAGCAAGGGTTCAACAAATTTTCAGTGTGATTAAAATCAAAACGTGAATATTTTCTGGAGAACTGGCTCTATTGTTGTAATATAATTTGACACGTCAATGGCTGTTAAATCTATGTCTTTAGACCCACAATTATGCTGTTATTTGGGCAAAAGCAATTATGCATGCAAGTAGCTGCAGCTGTGTACAAAATAGCCTGAAATTACGCACTGCCCCTATCAGAGCTCTTTGCCTCACTTCTATGGGAGAGTGATCCTGAGATTCAGAACAGCATAACACAGATCTTTAAACAGGAAATGAATTATCATGCCACGGAAAACACTGTCGGAATGTTCATGTCTATTCTTCCAATCTGCATTAGACAATTTGGGTTCCAAGTTTCCAGAGAACTTCGGACCTTTCATATCACAAGCAATCAACAAATAAGTAAAATCTCTAAACAGTGAATAATTAGTCACATTTTACTGCTATCATTTCGGTCAAGAGTGAATTCCTGAGTTTGACTGTCAAGGTGCCTCATCCTACTGGGGATCTTCTTACCTCTAAGCTGTTTTATCTGTATAAGGAACTGACATCAGTTCACATTTTCCCCAGTAGTTTGCAGCAAATCATATTCACTTTAAGTTATTCCTCCACATTGTTCTATGTGCATGCAAATTAGTAATCTGAGAATGTGAATGTAATTAAAAAATGCTCTCTAATGAGCGTGGAAGGAAAAACCTTCCAGACATCATCTTTTTTCCCTGTAGATACAGTTGACTGCAGTGTAAGGTGTTTGCACATTTTCCAAAGCAGTATCATTCTGCTGTGTATTTTACAGATAGGCCTGCTGTTCCCTGTTCCAGAGGACTGTACTAAATCAGAAATGTCTGCTTTATTGAATATATTTTGCACTATAGCCTTGCATCGTGTTTCCTATTCCTGCCTTGAACCATAAACATCTTAAAGACTAACATCACTTTGTTTCACTTGTTCACCGGGTAACTGTATCTGATAACTAAATGAAACATAACTGAAGAATTTATTTCTTGAGTCTTGTTAGTATTCCGAATCCCATAAATACACTTCTCTAAATAATAGAATCTATTCTAATGTATGGCATGGAAGCTCTGTTGGATTTGATGGTGTGTAGAAATAGAGATTTTTATTCCGTGTACAAGGTACACAAATCTGGAGGAGAAAGAAATTAGCTTACTAACACTTTTCTGGCCAGAAAAGTGAAAAAATTACAGGCCAAATCACAGTAAACTGGCTGAAGGATTTTCTTCTCCAAAACAGTATAATATGAAATTGCTACGGAAGTCTTACTCTAAAGTATCAAATCTTTTCTACATGACTCTAAATATCTATACACACATCAGATATTGCAAATGGGATATATGCAGTGTGTGCCAAAATATGTATACACATTTTTAGAAAGGAAAATACTATTAAAATTGTAATACTTGATATGCAAGGATGGACAATTAAGTTCGCGAACTCATCCTAGAAAAAGTGCTACATACCTCATTGCTGAATATCACTAGGGTCACCTTTAAAGTACTCCCCTTGGGAAGCTATGCACCATTGCCCGTGCCTAGACCACCCTTTAAAGCAATTTTAGAACTCTTTTTCTGGAATGGCCATCAGAGCTGTTGTTGTATTACCCTTGATGTCCTGAATGTCATCAAAATGTCTTCCTTTCAATATTTGCTTTATCTTCGAGTAAAGAAAGAAGTCATTGGGGGCCAGATCAGGTGAGTAGGGAGGGTGTTCCAATATGGCTATTTGTTTAGTGGCTAAAAACTCCCTCACAGAAAGTGCTGTGTGAGCTGGTGCATTGTCGTGATGCAAGAGCCATGAATTGTTTCATACAGCATTTTCAGCACTTCCAAATAGTAAACTTGGTTAACTTTTTGTCCAGTTGGTACAAATTCATAATGAATAATCCCTCTGATATCAAAAAAGGTTAGCAACATCGTTGCAATAAGTTCATGAACTTAATTGTCAGACCTCGTATACTGATAACAAAAGATGAATACAAGTCACGTTTGACTTCTGCAATTACAAGAGGTGCTCAAAGTGTTTACCATCAGCATCCAGACACATCTGATTACAGCGAACTACTGCTTGAGCAATGTTGACCAAAGTGTGCACTTTTATACATTGTTTTGATACCCCCGGTATATTGTTATTCTGGGCAATTTCTGCAGTTAGAGAAGACCTTCCTTTTTATAGAGAATGAATTTTAGGCTTCTCTGCAAGTACAAAGTCTAGGAATACTATCTTTCTCTGTGGAGGCTTTCAGTAAGGACTGAACTGCAAGAGGTTGGCAAGAGGAACGCACTGATGGACAGTGGACATTCACCATGGGCTGCCTTCAGCCCTGGCTCATGAGTCTGTGTTGTCACAGAGGCACTATAGGAGGCAGCTGAAACCAGCAAGATAGGTATTGATTGGCTGGATGACCTTGGGCGTTTGTTTGCTAAAGTTGTTGAATTTGTAAAGAGTTAAAAGAATGGCCTTCCTCCTTAAAAGAAGAAAACCTGTCTGCATCTCCAGGTACCTCTTGGAGCCTTTCTGGTTCCAGGAGTCAGATTTTGGGCACATTTGAAACTACAAACTGGAAACTGCAAATCAGTCCTCCCCTGTCCCTTTGGTGGTGGTAGCGACACGAATGTGAGCAAACCTGTGAAATAAAGTATGTAAATAACCTACACGGTGGTAATATAAGATCCCTAATGGGTAAAAAATAAGTTGAGCTTTAGGTGAAAGTACACATGTGTCTATTGTGACTTTTGTTTTTAAATGACAAGGCCTTCAGCACTTGGTTGTGCCTATTTCGATCTAGCCCCAGTCCTGTCTAATCATGATCACATATGGGGGACAAAGCATTTAGGTGGAATCCATATTCTTTGTGCCAAACTACCTCTGACTTGCAACTGTTTGATTTTATTTTAGATTTTGTTTTGAGGGCAGTGTATGGTGTGACAGTTAATATTTTTGAGCAGATGAGTGACGGGATCAGAAAAGGCCTGTTAGGAACATTAATCTGATGATTGATTGTAAGATGCGTGGGAAGACAGGTTCAGTCTGTGAGATGATTTAGGAGGTTAAGAGAGAAGAATATAATATCAGTTGTCTACCCCTTTAGGCAAATTTAAATCAATGCTTTCTGTTTCCAGAACATGCTAATTCAATTCATTTATTTACCTAAAATACCATATCTGTTTTCAAAAACAAATATGAGACAGGTTACTTTTATATTACATATAAAAGTAGATATACAAAAAGACCATGAAAATAAAAGAGCAAGAGTCATTTAAGCAAGATCTCGTTTAAGAAAGCATCATGTTTAGTCATCTTGCTGCATACCACACGGGTTGGCACCCAAGTACTCAATTAATGTTGCCTGAATTAATGGAGAGTGAGGTGATAATTGATAATTGGGTCAGAAAAAATAGCATCTGGGATATAGGTCCCCCCCCAACCTTGTGCCTTTGAACACTAAATTTAACTTTCAGTTTATTGGCAGCTAAAGGCAAACCTAAATTACAAGTTCCTTGATATCTTTAGAAAATACAGAAGATTTTTCTATGTTTTTCTAAGGGGCAGTTTATTGAATTTTTTTTTTTAGATGAGGGACATGGACAACATCTTCAACAGCAATTTCACGAGGCAGAAATGTTTGTCATACTGCTGTTCCTTATATTGACCCCTGGTAAAGGAAAGGCATAATATTAAATTATAGTTCTGTGAAGAAATTTCTGTGGCTGAGTGAGAGTTGAAGGAAGTTATTTGGTATAGCTGAGTACTAAAGAAGGAATCTCAAAAATGATGACTGTGTTTTGGCATAGTTATTAACATACAGTTTTTTTGTTTCTTTTTTTATGATAGTGCTATAATTGGTAAACAAGTTCAGTTGCTCTTTCAGGCATCTTTTCTTATTTGACAAAGCAAGGGGATATACGAGGTCAGACAATTAAGTTCGTGAACTCATCTTAGAAAAAGTACTACTTACCTTATTGCTGAATATCACTAAGGTCATCTTTGAAGTACTCCCATTGGGAAGCTATGCACCTACACCAGTGCCTAGTCTACCCTTCAAAGCAATTTTGGAACTCTTTTTCTGGAATGGCCATCAAAGCTGTCATCATCATATTACCCTTGGTGTCCTGAATGTCATCAAAATGTCTTCCTTTCAATATTTCCTTTCTCTTCAGGTGAAGAAAAAAGTCAAGTGAGTAGGGCATGTGTTCCAATACAGTTATTTGTTTAGTGGCTAAAAACTCCCTCACAGGCAGTGCCGTGTGAGCTGGTGCATTGTCGCGATGCAAGAGCCATGGATTGTTGGCGAAAAGTTCAGGTCATCTAACTTTTTCATGCAGCCTTTTCAGCACTTCTGAATAGTAAACTTGGTTAACTATTTGTCCAGTTGGTACAAGTTCATAATGAATAATCCCTCTGATAGCAAAAAAGGTTAGCAACATCGTTGCAACAAGTTCGCGAACTTAAGTGTCAGACCTCATGTATTCAGTTCACCTAAAAAAAGTCATACAGCAAACGTTTATTTTTTGGCAGCAAAACCGTGTGTTTTTTTTTTTTCTCATACAGAATCTTCAGCCTAATATACAAAATGGATGAAATCTGATCTGCTTTGGTTGACAATGTGTGAGTGAGAGAGAGTGGAGAGAGCCACATTTCTGAATTTCCCACCACCATCAAAGCTCTTATGATACCTCTGTGGAATGTCAGGGCTCTGTGGAACCATTTTCCAACCTCTTTCTAAAAACTTTAGAAAGTTGCCTAGGTCTGTGTCTTACGCCTTTTTCTCCACCATTTATTGGACCTCAATTTGAACTCTCAAGAGCCAATTTCTGTTCATGCTGATTCTTAAGAAATTGCAACAAAGAACCTGAAGGAATATTGCTGGGATTTATATCAAGAACGTGGAGTGGATTCATGAATGTTTTTGTCTTAGAATCAAAAGCAAATTATATCTGTATGTTTGTGCTAAGGTCTAGCTCAGGATCAGGCTGAGGGCATATCCACTCCAGCTGAAGTGTACGAAATAGGTATGGTCTAGAAAATAATTCTGTGTGTTCCTAAGAGTAGAATGTCAGGTAATGGGTCAAAGAAAATATAAATTTGAAAGACTATCAGTTGGGATGTCTACATAATCCACGAATACCTTAACAGGGAGAGCCCAGCATATACATTAAAACACATTTGATCTTTTATTGGAGAGGGGGCTGCTATTTGGTATTAGAAAGAATGTTTTCTAACTCAGTATATCATTTAACTAAGAAAAAGCCGTCTAATATTAACCAAGATTAGTGAAACCCTCTTGTCTCTATTTTGTCTAGTGGTCATATTTTGAAAAAGGACCCAAACTTTACCAAGAGTCACTCTCTAGATCTCAGGCTCTGTATAAACCAATGGAGTTTGGGAGTTTTAAAGCTCCCCAAAGATTATCAGGTCAGAGTCTGAATCTGATTTTTTTTTTTTTTTTGGTACTGTGACATCCTAATGATTTTTAGTCTTTATATAGATATATTCAGAGAACTCTCAGGATTATGGAAAAGGCAGCCCTTTGTCTCTTAAAGCCTTGGATCATGCTTCTACATGTAACTGGATGTTGAGTGGCACTTTTCCTGTTGCCTGGGATATATGAACTAGATCTCAAAGCTAAGAACAGAGAGGTTAAACCTCCCACATTTAAGAGAGTCCCTATATTTGGGAAGCTAAGGGACAGAAGCCTTGCTATCCCAAATCTCCAGTGTACTGGCCCCCCAGTTCCAGTGTACAAAAGAAGATGGGCTGAGCTTTGCACACACAGAAGGGGGAGCTTTGCGGCACACAGAGTATCAGCGTTAGGTGGACAGTGCTTAGATAGTGGGTGGGGGAATTATGCCAAGCAGAAGAAAGTTGCTTCAAGGTGAAATGAGGGGGACTCCAAAAAAATTTCTCATGGAAACTGAGGGGTGCCTGCAAGAAGGGGAAATGTCATTCCTTGCTAAATTTGGGAAAGGGTTTGTTGGTGTATCCCTGTCCTTATATCAGCAGGAGAAAGGAAAACTGTAGTGAAATATTAGGTCAGATTGGAGGAGAAGAGGGAATAGCCTTCATTCCTGCTTTTGCACATGGCAAGGAAAGAAGCATGAATTTCTCTTTGGTCACATAGATACCAAAAAGTAGTTGGGCTTACGCTGTTTTCCTATATCCCACAGAGTACGAGGGCCCTTCTCACAGCAAAGGGCTTTGGGCTGTACCACTGGTGGTAGGAGTTGAGGGTGGGCCAGTAAAGAGGTCACACTGGAACTGAACTTCATTTTGTCAAGGGACTGTACAATGAGGATGCCTTGCAGAGTCAGCTAAGAATTCATACACGGGCCTTACAAGAGACTGAGGAGTTGGAAATTTGTTCCAGATTGGGCTTCCATGGCCAACCAGTGGTAGCCAGTAATGCCTTACATTCAGGTATGAGACCGTTGTTCCTTTCATCTGAAGAGACAGAGACAGCAGGGTAGGGGATGTCTCAGAGGGAGACCACTGATGTTCACTCTAAGGTGAAGGAAGAAGAAGAGTAAAAGAATATTTTGTTGTGAACTCCTTTCAGGTTACTTCTACCAGAAACTGAGTAGTGACGGGAGAGGGAAAAGCTTTGAGTCTGATATGAGATTGGAAATCAGACTGGACAAGCTATTAAAACAAAAGGTGATTAAGCAGTTATGGAGTCTGCCCAGGATTCTGCTAAATGAGCAGCCACAATGGGGAAGGGAAGAGCCACTTAGGAGGCTTGAAAACATCATTTTAAGCTTATACCCCATGGAGAAGAGGCTTTTAAGTAAACTGGTATATGTAGTTGATGATTTACTAACACTCCAGGTGGAATATCAAGGCCAAGGCCATCTATCTGGCTGAGGCATAACTACCAGACCAATATTTTATGAAATGAGAAAATAGTCCTCCTTGACCAGTCCATATTGAGAGGGCAGTGGCTTAATGAGAAGACTGCCAGCCATGTGGTGATGACATCCTATGGCATTGCATGTAGGTGGGGCTCTACTAGAGGCTCTGGGATATTGCTTTAAATGATGTCAAATTTTAGGGGTCTCTCCTTTGGGGATAATCTTAGTGTATATTTTAAATTTTAAATTAAAAAGAAACAAATCCAGGATACCTTGAGATGTAAAGGGTTAGTCTTTTTCTTCTTGATTCTGTATCTAAAATAATAGCACACATTTATATATTACCACAATGGCAACAGCTCTCGTTTTAGGTTCTTTTTCTTAATTTTTTCCTATAAATGTCCAACCAGATCTGATCTGGACTTTTCTTTTTCCTTTTTTCTTTTCTTTTCTTGTGGGGGAGGGATAGGGTCATTCCTTCATAGGGCTTTGGTGATCTTACCTTTTTTTGTTGAGCTCTCCTAAACACAAGTGATTGGCAGGAATGAAACCCAGGTATGACTGCATGCTTCAATAAAGGTGGTTCCAGAGGCAGGCCTCTTTCTACTTTTTAGAAGTAACAATATTAAACACGAAGCTGGCTTAATTTTGAATTTTGTAAGAGATATTTCTTACAGGAACTTGGCTAGCATCTCATTCTCTCCATATTGAAATATACCTGGTAGAGAAGGACACAGACTCCTTACTTAAGAACAATAGACAGCAGTCACAGTTTGCCAGTTCCATTTGTTTCCCACAGGAGAAAGAAAAAAACAAACAATCAATTATGATAAACATAAGGGAGCTCTAGAACTTTAAAGGATAATTTGACCACGGGTCTCCAAGAAACAGATACCATCAGGAGGAGACTTGGTGAATGAGGTTGTAGGGGCAGACGGGGACAATTCTTACTAGGTTATGAGTAGATGTGTCAGGGCTGCTGGCTGCTCGTGTACTATACTCATCCAGGTAGCACCCTTCACGTAGACCATATGAAAGGCATGTGCTGGAATTGTGCAGTATGGTGGCTCTAGGTGTGTTACTTGAGACAGATTTTACGGATAAAAAAAATGTTCCTAGTCCGGTAGTCTTTGGGCTGGTCAGATTCTCTGAGAATTTCAGCAGGTAAAAAATTCCCTTATATGATTAGTTCTAAGGTCTAAGTTCTGTATACTGATCACTTGCCTTGATAGAAGGTCAGGCATGCCTTTGGCAATACCTGGTTCTTTCCTAAGTAAATTTGCAAATGAAATTAGGAGACTTTTGTCAGATGACCAGTCATGTATGGAAGAGTCTTTTGCAAAAGGGGCTTAGTATTTTCAGGGAGGTAAAGAAGTCTGTGAGTCTTAGAGGACTGTGGGATTATGCAAGAGGGGAGTGGGAGGTAATTGAACATGGTGTAGCCATCTCTTCTTGAAAAACATTGTTAGGCACAATTTTATTGTAATTACTTAATTAATTTTAATTAATTAATTTTAATTAACTTTAATTAATCAATAATTAATTTTTAGGTACCATTGTAAACTGTGTCAACCGGTTAAGTTTCTTTAAGAACAAAGGAATTTGGAAAGGCAGACTTAGAGGGATTGTATGGTAAGTGGTCTCTTGCACTGGAATGCCTGGTTTTAAATCCCAGCCAAGCCCTTATTCACAGTATAACTTTGAACGTGTTCCTTGACCTCTTATGTGCTTCCCTTGTCTCCACTGGAAAATGGAGATACTAGTAGTACTTATATACTAGGGTGTCATAAGGATTAAAGATGTTGGTCCCCATGACTGGTTAAGCCATTGCCAGGAAATATAGTTACAATTCAATAAATGATAACCATTTAAAAAATTATCTCAAGCTCTCTGCCTTGAGCAAAGGGTGGATCTGTTTAATTGGATTTCTTTGAAAATCCACCTAAATGTAAAGGGGATTATAATAATTTAATGAGAGACATGCCTTCTTCTAGCCAATGTCAGGTGGAGCTTGAGGTGGAACTGAAGAATTTTATTGAAAGGTCTGACTTGGGTAGAACTTTTCTCCTACTTTCTTCTCAGCTGTTGTGCAATATTGGGTAGTCAGGCAAGGGAGACAATGTGAATTTTCACTGTGGTGTGTCTTCAGTTAGGCTCCAAATTGTTCTGGGGACATAACTGTGCCATGATCTGAAACATGATGCAATATAGTGAAAGGAGTGTAGGAGTTGGGAGACTGAGAGACAAAGCTGGCGTTCTTGGCCTGCTGCTTACCAGTGTGCACCTCTGCATAATAATAACAGAGCCACCACTGGCCACAGACTGTCTCAGTCAGTTTTTATATGGTATTTCTAATTCTCATCCCATTTAACCCTTGTGATTTTCATTTATTCAACAAATGTTAATAGAGGGCCTAGCGTGGGCCAGGCAGGGCACTAGAGGAGTGGACAGTGTACCAGGCTCTGGTAGATATTATTTTTCCCTTCTTTTCACATGCCAGAATTGGCTCAGATAGGTTAAATAAGTTAAATCCCTAAGGTCACAGGCTTATAAAATGCAAGTCACTTAGCCTTTATGAGCCTCAGTTCATTCTCTTATAAAATAGGGGACAATAATACCTACCAGTAGCCAACACAGGGAGATAAAAATGCCTCTTTCGTTGGGTAGTGAAGATAACATGTAGAGCCTGGCACTCAGTAAGTGGCTGATAATAATAGAAACAACAGTAATCTAGTGTGAAGGCCAGTTTCAATGCATTTCCATAGGAAAACTTAGTTTATGAGACTCCTAAGTTACCAGGATCAGTGATGAGCGTGGCCCCGTCAATCTACCTTGGCTGAGTTCAGTGCTTAGCGAGGCTTGCTGAGGAGTCCCTTTAAGGATATTGGAAAGGTCTGTGCAGAATGAACTATATAAAATAAGCAATCAGTTTCTCCTGTTTGGGGCGGGGCTTTCCTCAAAATTGCTTTGCTTATATTGTCTCTTGCTGTTTACAGTTAAAAAATTTTAAGAAGCAGATAATAGAAAGCCAAATCAAAGATTATTCATGGAAAAAGACAAAACCATTAAACTGCACTACACAGTAGAATGTGAATATTGAAACAACAGTCAAGGGGCCAGGCGCTTTATTTTTTGTTGTTTGAATGTTGCGAATAACAAGTCTCAGGTTTATCCTCAAAGCAGGGAGCAGAGA
This sequence comes from Rhinolophus sinicus, assembly GCF_057876585.1. NCBI lineage: Eukaryota > Metazoa > Chordata > Mammalia > Chiroptera > Rhinolophidae > Rhinolophus > Rhinolophus sinicus. The sequence goes on along the minus strand of NC_142501.1, from coordinate 61,984,373 downwards.
CATGGAAGATTTCAGGTAAAGCTTCTGAAAGCTGAGGCTAGGTGAGAGCCCATGCAACAGCACCAGGCACTGGACCCTTCCGGGCAGCCACCAACAATGTTGAGCCGCTTCAGAAAAAAGCATACCTGTTGGCTGAGGTAAGCCCCATGCCTGCAACATTCCTGGTCAGGCTAAACAAACATGCGGGTCCCAGAACTCAGCATTCTCTCTGAAATTTCCATCTCCAGAGATGCGTAGGGACTTGAACCCTCTCTTCTGAAATGAAGACCTTTGTTCATGGTTAAAGGAATGTCAGGCATCTATGATCAGGTTGGTGACGTGGGGCAATTAATTTCGCTTCTCTGAGACTGTTTTCCAAAACTGTAAAACAGGAATGATTAAAATCTACCAGGAGAAGCTGATCATGAAAAAATGTGAATAGAGGTCCATCCCTGATATCCACCCATCAGGGGTCCATCTGTCCTCTCTACAGTCAAGGCTGTTTTCCCTCAGCCCCATGTGCTAACTTTTTGATCTGATATGAACAGTGCCTATAGTCTTTGATCAGCTAGTTTCTCAGATTTCCCTGTTGCTACAGGAAATCACCCATTTCTGACAGCACTAGTACACAGTTGGCACTGGGAAATTGATTGGAATATGAACTGGGCACCACTCTAGGCTGGCTGAAAGCATGTGGTTAGGGTGTCTATTGGAGAAACAAAGTAGATGGATTGAGTGGAAGCAGACATTGAGACAGAGCTTGAGGTGAGGGTACCGGATATTTATTAGGGATCAACACCTGTGAAGGTAAATAGGTTTGCGTGAGGGGAGAGGTTGAATTGTGATATAGAATTGACAAAGCCTTGCTCCCTGGTAATGACCTCTGGAGTAAGTATTGTTCATCAGAGTTGTCCTGCATTGGCCAAACTGTCTATATACCCACCTTGCTTGAATACCAGATTTGGGTGGCACCGGAAGGGCTTGAGCTCTGGTGAGGCAGTGTTCTGCAGCTGAGGGGAAGCTAAAGAAGCTGGTAGCCAAAGCTGTTCTCTGTTTTTGGGCAGGAGGACGTCCTTCTTTGAACGTCTACCACAACATTCTTTAATGAAGAAAACCACCACTCCTGTTGCAGACACTCTCACAAAACCATTTATAATCTGCAGACGTGGGCTTGCAGAGGCTGGGATAAAAATTTAATCCCACAACTAAATAATAGGAAACTGCTAAAATATTTACAGTAAAATCTGCCAAGTTCCCAGGACAAATCTCTTCATAAAACACATTTACCCAAGAGCACATCGTGCTCTGGGGAAATAAAATACACAGTGCTGCTCTGGTATTGTCTTTCTAAAGTCTTTATATTAAGAAATACAAATAAACAATAATAAATGACAGTGTCCTCTCTCTCCATCTTTCCTCCTGCTGTTTAAAAGAAAGGAAAACCAATATTTATTGAGTACCCACAATGTAGTGAAGAGATAATTGGATTGGGGGTTAGGAGACTTTGTTTTAGTCCAGGGTCAGTCACTGTGTGACCTTGGGCAAGTCACTCCTCAAATCCAAACGTCAATTATCTTGTCTGTGTAATGAGGAAATGGGCTAGATCCTTTCCAGTTCTGATATGTTTGTTATGACTTTTAAATAATAAGAAAGCCTTTCCCCAAAGTGTTGGTTCCTCAGTCTATTTACGACTATGTGATAAATGCTATGTGATAAAGCATTTTATGACATGCTATGTTTCAAGCAATGCTTGGTAATAAGTTGTATGTGATGGGTCACGTAGCCTATGGTTCACTGGGAGAAATGCTTCTCTGATATTGACGTTGGCTAACATACTGCTCCTCCCATTCCCAACCAAGAGAAGACATACCAATGGATTCTTTGAATTGCTATGTTTAATTTTATATTAAATCAATGTGTAAACTATAAAATCGTATGCATAATCTTCATATTTTATCATAAAATTTTATATTTTATTTTTCCAGTAAGAACAATTTTTAGTGCTGATACTCTGGGGTAGAATGTTATAGTTTATCCCACTTCTTTGTAAATGACAATCCCTAAATAGGGGAAATGAATCCTACAAGATACTTAAGAATTTTATGACACTCAGTAATTCAGTAAAGAGTACTCATTGTACAGTATTGGATGCATTGGTTATGATAGCACCAAGTAATCAAACTAATGACTATCTTCCTCATTAGTTACTTCAGGAGTGTTAAAACACATTTGCTTGCTTATTTGCATTTATTTTATTTTCCCACATCCACCTTTTAACAAGTGATTGACAAGACCTCTGCCTAAGTTGGTATTAAAGATCAACAGCTTTGGGAGCTTTCCCCCTCCTCCATCGCCTGCCATTTTGGGAGCTTTCCCCCTCCTCCATCGCCTGCCATTTTAACCACATCTAACAATTTCATACAATCATATGATTTCTTCATTTGTATGTTGAGTTACTCCATGGGCAAGGACAGAAATTATTTTTTTCACCCTATTGCTCATCTTTGGGTGGCATGAAATCTATGAATTCTTTTGGCACTTATTATTGAATTAAAGATTGCAAGCATGTTTAAAATGGAAAGGTCACACCTCTTCTGAAAAAGGTTATTTTACATTAAAATAAACATTTGGTTTCCATTGCTTTAGATGTCTTAAATGCTGCACTGAACTGGAAAGAGGATGTGAAACAGACATTTGGTTGTACCAGGGGAAGCCAAACTTTGCTGAGCTCTGCATATGCACTCAAAGGCTGCATTTAATTGGTGTGCAGTGGAGTGTAGCAAGGCAACCCTCCTACTGCAGCAGCCATCATCCAAGTAGGCTCTCAAAGCCTGCACAGTTCAGTGTTTTCTGTTGGTCTGTCAACTGAGACCTGAAGTGCCAGTGACCATGTATTTATTATTCATTCATCGGATGTTGATTGTGCACCTGTTATGTGTCTGGCATTGTTCTAGGAACTAGAGCTACAGTATCACACAAACTATCACACAAAAGTTCCTGTTCTTGTGAAACTTATATTCCACAGGGGGCAGAAAACAGAACATAAGCAAACAAGTATTGTAAATGGTATGTCAAGTGATAATAAGTGCCTTGGAGAAAATAAAGAAGGGTAGGGGAATAAGGAATGAGGTAGGAGTTGGTATACAATTTTAAATAGTGTGGTCAGGAAAGACCTCACAGAGGAGACAGCATTTGAGGCACAGACTTAAAAGATACATGGGAGTTAGTGATGTGGAATCTGGGGGAAGAACATTCCAGGGAGAGGGAATAAGCAGTATAGAGGTCAAGAGGTACATCAAGGAGGCCAGTGTAGCTAGATCCATGGGGAGGGATTGCAAAGATCTGAGGTGAGGTCAGAGAGGTGGGGATGGGGCCTGACAGAGTAGAGTTTGTCGGTTTTTGTAAGGCATGTAGTTTTTATTCTGAGTGTGTTGCAGAGGCACTGTGGGATTTAGCAGAAGAGTGAGGCTGTGATCTAACCTATGCTCTAAAAGGATCACTTTGGCTGCTGTGTTGAGAATAGAATGTCTGAGGACAAGGATGGGAGCTGGGAGACCAGTGAGGAAGCTATTATGAGCATCCTATAGAGGTAATGCTGGCTTATACCAGGGAGGTTGCAGGAGAGGTGGTGCGAAAAAGTTGAGATTCTTTTGACTAGAGTAGGTATGTTCTCTAAGAAAGGCGCCCTGGCCTCTGACTGTATTCTAAGCACTGTGGGTGACCATGCCATAAACTTAGCTGTGGGGAAATAGAATACAATAGAGAGAATGTGGGCTTTGGAATTAGCGAGATCTAAGTTAGAATCCCATTTCTATCACCTACCAGGGGTGTGACCTCTCGTAGCCACCATTTTTGTTTTTGAATGGGATTGCTATGGTCTGAGTGTGTTCCCCTCAAATTCATATGTTGAAATCTGACCGCCAAGGTGATGGTATTAGGAGGTGTGGCCTTTGGGAGGTAATTAGGTCATGAGGGTGGTGCCCTCATGGATGGGATTAGTGCCCTTATAAAAGAGTCTCCAGAAAGAGCCCTTGCCCCGTTCCACCTTGTGAGGACATCATGAGAAGGTGCTGGCTGTGAACTGGGAAGAGAGCTCTCACCAGAACACATCCTTGCTTGGTGTTTGACTTGACACATCTTGACTCCAATGTCTCACAGTTCTGGTGGCTTGATCTTGGACTTCTCAACCTTCAGAGCTGTCGGAAATAAATTTCTGTTGTTTATAAACTACCCAGTCTATGACATTTTGTTACAGCAGCCGAATGGACTAAGACAGGGTATAATAACGAACTTCCGGGGTTTTATGAAGATTTAATGTGGTAATGTGATGAAAACAACTCATGCAAGTTTTAGCATACTTATGTGCTTCTTACATATTAAATATCTTCAATTCTTCATTAACTAAGATATGGTCATTTATACTGTAAATTCATTAGATCATGTTCCTTTGTCCATGAACTGTAAATTCATTCCTTTGATTCTTTGGACAGAATCTGTACAGGGCATTTCCTAGTACATCGATCCTTGAGGTAGCAAGGTGAGAAACAGGAGCTTTTCTGGCCAAATAGCTGCAACTGTATTGAAGACAAATTCCTAATACAATGTTTTTTTTTTTTCTTTAAGTTTCTGTCCCACGTTTAAGGTGAGAGTTCTTTCCAAAGCAGAGGCTTCTATTGGGGGGAGGAAGAGGGGTTTCCAAGGATAGACTTAGGGGCTCAAGGAATTCCCTCAAATTTTATGAAAATTTGGCTTATGTATGTGTGTGTGTGTGTGTGTGTGTGTATGTGTGTGTCTGTGTGTGTGTGTTTCCCCCTGGGAATAAGAAATGGAGGATCATAAGATTCTCTAAGAGGTTCATGAGCCCCCAAACATTACCAGCCACTGTTCTATAAAGCTTTACTTAGCCAATGGCTATGATCTAAACACCTCTCACCCTACCTCCCCCAATAAGAGAAATTGTTGCCTACTCTTGCTAATTCTCTTAACAAATATTTCACCACAAAACACTTTGTGGTTAGAAGATGTTATCCAGGCTTCTTATATTTCTCAGTCTGTCAATATCTTTTGTCTTCGACTCCCCAACCACTGCTAATTATAAACCTCTCTGCGTATAAACTGTTTACAGAAAAAGCTTAGGATGTCTTTATACCTTGTACTTATTGTTGTGAATTACAAGGACAGCTCATTTTTTTCTGTGCAGTGTTTCCCCAAGCCCTTGGAGGGGTAATCATATTCTGAAAAGGTTTGTCCTCTGCTATTTGTATTTGTTGAATATTAGAATGATACAGTCTTATAGAAGGAAAAACCAGATATCTTTGAAAATTATCAGAGTTGACAGAAGAATCACGAGTGAGATGAAAACTGCCACATTCTGTCTGACTCTGGATTTGTATCTAACCAACCCATCTGTATCCAGACTATATTCAATGATTCATAGCAATTGTGGATCACTGTATTAAATAAAATAACTTATAAGATTCTTAGCTCTTCTAAATTGATGAAAAGAAATACACTTTTTCTCCTAATAAAAATCTCTATAATTTAAAAACAAAAATCTGTCCACTTGTTAACTAGGAATCATACCCCAAATACTGCCGTGTGTGCAAGCCATTGAATTTACGAAGTTAAAATATCGCATGCAAAATAAGTGTCTAGGCAGTGATGAGTCAAGCATTGTCTTACCAGGATTCATCATGATGCCTCTGGCATGAAAAAGAACATTCTTCTCCTAATACACACGGAGAACAAAGTCAGTCAGGGTGAAGAAGCCATGCATTCCTTCTACACACGTAGTATTTGTCCTGAGATTTACATTGTTTATCAGTTCGCATCATAGACTAAGTAAAATCCTCCTTCTTTAGCTACTGACCAGTCAAGAGATAAGTGTTTTCTAATAGCACTTTATCTGATTTTTTTACTTTATTGTATAATGCAAGCTTTGTTACTGACTTAATCGAGCTGATGATATCCTTAAGTGGAATAATTCAGAGGTGGTAAATCAGCCTCTCAATAGGCTTTCTAACAAAAACCTTATTTTCTTGTTTAATTTTTTTTTACCATGTGTAAAATCTGTTTTTATTACATGCTTTTTCTTTCTAACATTTATTTTCATTTTCAAATAACCAATTGCTTTGTATCTGTAGTGAATTTTCCAAATCTTACCTTGTAAAATCTGCCTGGCTCTAAAACCTTGTAATGAAGAAATTTTTACTGTTGTTGAGTAGTTGAGTTTCCAAATCTTAAATTGGACAGCAATCTTGCGATGCCTGTCACTGGAGTGCTAAGCAATTTATTGAATTATCCAGGCCTTCAGAACTGGCATTTTGCTTCATATCAAGTTAGATGAGTCAGGTTTTGCTAAGAATGTGGCTTTGCTCAGTCATTTGGGAAAAAAACCAAACAAACAACTGGTTCTTTTTTGCAATAGGCTCTTGCTCACAACCTCAGATCTTGGTACCAGTCTTCTTGGAAGAGGTCAGGGACTAGGCTTTGTTGAGCAGTTACGGTGTGCCTGCAGCTGTGGCCAAGACACATTCTTCCCTTTGTATCGCTTACAGTTTACCAGGGAAAAGAGATAATTAAATAGTTACAGTACGCGCGATTAGTATGATATGGCATTATTGCAATGGACAGTAGGGGGTCTTAACTTAGTGTTTGGGGCCAGAGAAAGCCTTTGGAAAAGAATGATGTTAACGGTCTGATAGAACAGTAGAAACTGGGGGAAGGGAGATGGGATCAGGCAGAGGGTAGGTAATGTTGCAATGCTGGGATGGAAGAAAAGGACTTCTGTCAAGAGGAATAGCATGTGTAAAAGCATGTTTGCAGAATTAAAATAAATCCAGATAGATACGGAACATAGAGTTTGAGTGGTATGAGGTGAACTGGAGACATACGGACCATTCATTTGACAATGATGTGCTGGATGCTGAAGATGGATGAAGTACATAGATATGCTTCCTGCCCTCATCATTTTACTTTCTAGGGAAAGAGACACTAGATAAATAAGGAAAACAAATCAAAACCCAAATTAGTGTCGATGGTGGTAAATGCAGTGAAAGAAATTAAGGGTATGTGATAGCAATGTGGGCGGGCTACAGGGTTGTCAGGGGTGATCTGGTGAAGGAAGTGACACTTACACTGAATCCTGAAGGACCAGGCCAAGCCAACAATAAGAAATGGAAGAAAAAGAGCATTCCAGCAAGGAAATATTCTTTGCAAAGGCCGTGATTCAGGAAAGAAGGTGGGATGTTTGGGGTTTTGCAAGGAGGCCAGTGTAGCTAAACGTAATCATCTAGGAGGACAGTATAGTGAGATGAAGATGGAGAGGTGAGCAGGTAGAGCTCTGGCCTCAGTTTTACAAGGAACCAGAGAGGCTGTTTGCCCAGGGTTATCCCAGGTAGTAAATGGCAAAGCTATGAAGATAGTGCAAGCCTGTATGCTCCATGTTTGTTTGTCTGAGCCTACGTTTGTTGGTATATTCATTGAACTAATTAATATGTATTGCCAGCCTGTGCTCCATGGACATAATATTTTCTCAGCTACTCAAGATCCTTGCCTTCATGGAGCTATTTATTGCTCTTTTCCCTGAGTCATGTTGCATCCTTGGAGGGCAAAGGGAGGACAAGAGAACTTCCATCTGTAAGTAATGGAAAAACAAAGATCAATATGGCTTATGTATTAAAAGAGAATTGTTTGCTTATGTAATTGAAATAGGCTTCCAGGATGATTGAGTAAATCTCCATTTCTCTTGCTCCCTGCCCTTCTCTTGATTCAGTTTTGTCCAGTTCCAGATTTTGTCCACATACTACACTGTCCAAAAGGAGAAAGGGTTCTAAAATTTCCGTTATAAGTCCCGAGCTTTGTGTGATTGGGTTGACCTTGACAGAACCAGGACAACATGCTGACTGGCTTCCATATTTATAGCTAAACTAAGTGTTGTGGCTAAGATATTCCCGTTTATTCTTAATGGGGAGTGATATTGATCCTTGGGTGTGTGTGTGTATGGAAACTTATAGAAAGGTGTGCAGGAGTGCTGCTGTTGTCACCATTAAGGGAGAGGGGGCAAAACTGACATTTAGTGGGTGAGGTCCAGGGATGTTAGTGGCCTTTAATGCATAGAACAGGCCCGCACCACAAAGAATTGTGCCACATTCTGCATACCTTTTTGGATGTACTTCTGGACAATACATAGGTGAACATTTTTATATAATCATCTGACCCTAGAACTTAGTTGTTTCACATTTAAACACAAAGTGGGATGTGGGGGGCACTATTTTAATGTATACTGTATTTTCCAGAAATGTAGCTATTGTGTGTATTGTAAGAATAGTGTGCTTTGTTCAGAATTTTTTCAAGGTTTGTTCACTGATTTGAAAAAAATCACATACCAGTTGGGATGATGCCCTGGTATTTGAGTTTTCTGTGTAATACACCTTATTACCCACATTTATAGGTGTCTCATGTCATGGTGATTCCATTTAAAGTTGTAGGTATTTGACTACATTTATCATGCCTGAGTATTTACATATTGAAATACATTTGTTTTATGAATTACTTTTATTTCTGCTTTACATTTTATTTTGAACATTATATTAATTTTTGTATGGGGATAATTATATCTACTTATAAATTTCATCGTAGTATAGGAAGGGGCATTATAAAATATTTATTGCATAAAGGGGCTGTTGGGTCTGATTGGGTTGAAATTTCTGGTTTGGACTCATCAGAGCCACCCCAGGAGTTGTGGGTGGGATCAATACCTGTACAGCATGATTAATATACATGAGGGGAAAGGTGGAATGGATATTGGGAAGTTATCCGCAATCTAATGGATACTCATTTGATAAGTGTCGGCCTTTCTCAAGACAGAAGTGATTAGAATTTAAGGCTTTTAATGTTAAATGTACTCTGAGGGAAAATCCAGATTAAGGCAACTTCTTATGAATATGGGCCCAAATCATTCATTTTAAAAAGCAAGTTAACCTGGGATGAAATGTGATAGAACTCTTAATTCATGGGGCAAATTTTATCAATGTAGATTTTAGATTCTCTCTCTCTCTTTTTTTACTCCAGTTTTATGTGGTTGTCTCTTATTCATTACTTTAGCACACCCCTTCCCATTTTAGTATTTTGAACTAAATGCACACTTCCAGCATCTAGAAGGGTTCTTACATGGAAAACTAGACCTGTCTATGAAGTTGTAAATGGGGATAACTGAAATACTAACTCCTAGTTAAAAAAACAAAAAAAGCCATCGTAGAATAAATGAAAGCGTGAAAATGGAAAGTAGCAAGTGCAAACACAGAATAGTGGCTTGCTTTATTTTATAGGTTAAAGAGTTTAGATAAAAACTCAGACTGGAGTTACAGGAACATATCTGGTTCCTTTAAAGCAGAGTTTAAAAAAAGATAGACCATTGGAAAATGGCCATTTTTAAATGGTGCAAATACATTTTTTTCTACTGCTTCCAAATTCACACCCAAGTGAACCCTTTATCTGTTTCCTTGCATTAAACTAAAAAACCCAAAGTGTATTCCTATTGTTGTGGTCATAGTGGATCTGTTGCCGTGCACATAGAGTCAGGGAGGTGCTCCAGGAGCACAACTGAGTCATTTGCATTTTACAGAGAGATTTGTGGAGGGCTACTTACTAGGTAACACTCCCAAAACTCTTCACTTCCAGGACTTACTCAGTTTCTATAAAATAACTGGCTTATATACCAAACCTCCTTTAAATGTGCATGAGCTATCTACTTGCTGTTGGATATGCTTAAGTCCATAGCGAAAGTACAAATGTTACCTCTTTTTTTTTTCCTGCGTGTGGGTGCCACCCAGAGTAGTCCTCACAACTTAAGGGGTGGTAGGTAGTCTCTTTATGTTGTGATTACTTAGCAGAGAGCTGGCTCTGACATTTTGCTTTTGACCCCTAAATTTCTAGCTCCTCTAGTGAACTGCATGCAGTACATGTTTTTTCATTGCTTCGTATGTGACATTCTTTCACAAAAGCCAATGAGCTATACAGCATTGTCCCTTTTCATTAGTGAGGTTTTCAATTTTAACATGTTATTTTATGTCAGCTGGCTTTTTTCAGTTTTGCATCAACACTGTAATCAGTAGCTAACATTTTGTTAAGCAATTTGTTGATCCCTATCACTTGTCAGGTTTTCAATTTGCTAACTACTGACATGATTTTCCTTTTTTTGTTTAGAGAAGGATTTTTGCAGTTTAATAAAATGTTCCCAAACATACCATTTTCTCTCTCCTCTCTTTTCTCTTTCTTGACCCTTACTTCTAAATAGGTGCATCCCTTTCAAAGAAAACATGTTTGAAAATCTGAACAATTAAAGCATACCAAATATGGGTCAGTGAATTTCTAGTGCCACCTGGAGAAGACCACTGTGCGGAGTGTGTCATGCATCTACGTGCGGAAAAACTCAACCTCTGTCATCCTCCCTACACTTAGTGGATGCTCAGAAAATGTCAAGTGAGACAAAATGGGGAACACTTACAAATAATCACTTTCTAAGTTGAAGTAATAAAAAACTCTAATTTCCATTCATTTTCTTGCCGAAATATATCCTAGGGAGTGGGTTAGCGAGTGAAAATGTCACACTGTGGTCTTCTTTTATTTGCAATATTAACTTATATAGTCACTTATTCCTTACCTTCTTAAATTGTGTATTTCATTTTCATCACTTTAATTTGACCTAAAATGTAATGTTTTCCCTCCTTCTTGTGAGTTTGAGCAATAGCAGGAGAAACTGAAGGTTTCCTGATAGCAGTGGAAAAGATATGATTTACCATGTTTACAGAGAATAAAAGAAAAAGCTGGGGGGTGGGGTGGGGTGCATTATGTGTCAGTCTGAACCATGGTTGTAAAGTCCCCTTGGTCTTCGAGTCACTTGGGACAATTTTTCAGAAGAACATCCCCTTGTTTTCTAATTAGCTGTTAAACATAGCTGCTAACATATATGAAAGTTAAGTTTAGGAATACAGTAAATACTTTGGATTTAAGTTTATAACAAGGAGATGATGGGATTTATTGGTTACTATGTTGGTTAATGGAATGTAACTAAAGCATAACAAAGACTTGTAGTTCACCCAGGATGGTTGGGAAACGGAATATTAGAGTATTCTGGATCTTCAGGAGTTGCTACACATTCTACCCTCTATAGCAGTGATTCTCAATGGGGGCAGTTTTGACCCTTAGGGGACACTTGACAATACCTGGGGACATTTTTGATCATCAGGGTGGTGAGGGGGAGAGATGCCATAGCATTTAGTGGGTAACATCCAGGGAAGCTGCTGAGCACCTTACAATGCAAAGGACCATCCTCACAACAAAGAATTGTCTTATCCTAAATGTCTATAGTTCTGAGTTTGAGAAACTCTGCAGGTTAGCAGTTTGTATCAAATCAGAACTCAGAAAAATCCAGTTAAACTTCAAGATGACAGCAAGCATTTTTGGTGATTTAGATAATAATTCAGCATCTTACAGAGTTTCGCTGTCTTTGTCAACCTCAATTACCACTGTGTTGGTGAAGTGTGGAAGTGTTGGTTCATGAGTTCTCCTGGTTGCTAGATGAAAAGATGTTATGCTGTGGAACATTTATTTGAAGAGGCTCAATCAATTCTTATGTCATCGTAGTCATCTGATTAGAATTGTTACTTTTTTCTTATAGAGAGGATTATTTACTTTTTACATTATAAGAGAATTAAAATAACTTGATCTTTGTTAATGAGTTTTGAATATACTTTAAAGATAATAAGTGACATGGTTTTAGAATAATATTTCTATCAACACAGCTGTTGTTACAATACCCTGTGCTTTTATTTTATGTCTTTGGGGGGGGACATAAGAAAGACAAATTTTCCTTCTACGTGAATAAAGTTTATTTGTGTACACAACCCAAGAAAGTGGAAAGAAAAACACCCACGTCTGAGTAGAAAAACAAAGGAATCTATTTACTAGTGAATTAAATATTGAGGACTATCTCATTCCCATTCTGGGGCTAGCACAGTAAATAAGGTAGAACTTTTTATGATGTCGTTTACTGAATTATTTGGAAAACAATAAAAGTTTAAACCATGAGACTGAATTTAATTTTATGTGTCTGTAGTACCTTCTTGCAGATATGAATTCAGACACAATATGTGGTATTTACAACTATCGAGACCTAAATATAGAAATCACCTGTTGTGTGACCCTAATCTTATCCTCAGAACCACTCTTTGAGTTGTGAGGTGGTTAAGTAGCTCATCAGTAAGTCGGTTGATGCAATCAATGATTCCTTTTTTATTAAGCACACATTAAACACCTGATGTATGTGATGCTATTCTTGGAAGAAGGGACATACAAGTAAACATGAATAAGGAATAGTCCCTGCCCTTCTATATGCAACTGCAGGAGGAAATGCTGGGGATAAGGAAGAGAGGTAGAGAGGGGAGTGTTGAGAATGTTGAGTGGGACAGGAGCAGTGAGGAGAGTGGAGTCACGTGAATAGTAGTAAAGTGTTATAAGTGGTAGAAGAGGATAAACAAAGCAGGAAAGGCATAAAATCTGTCACTTATACCTGTGTTGATCTCTTGTTCTTTACCTGAATTTGTTTTTAACCCTTTCTTTTAGACACTTTTATCACTCGTCTATGTTGAATAATTAGCTTGGGAAGGGCAGGGTAAACAAGATTAATTTGTACTTGTTTCACAACCTTTGAGTTTCCAAGGAAATGAATTATCTGAGGGCGAACTCAGTGCATTGATTTAGTCACACTTAAAAATAACATGCATGTGGTTTCCAGGGCCATTTCTCTGAATAGATTAATATTGAATAAACAATAAAAATTCTTGAGCCTACAAATTCTGCAGTTTCTATTTCAAAGCATAATCCTAATTCAACTTTTAAGTATTTTTTGTTTTGTCCTAGAAGAGAGTGATAAAATTGACCTGAACAAACTGCTGAGATAGAAGAAGAAAGAACTCAGACACCTTAATTTTAACATGTGCAAAATAGAATGCATTATTTTCCACCATAACTTTGCTTCTTACTCCCTATCCATTTTTTATTACCTGGATTGATTGTGCCATCAGTGGATTTCTTTCTTACCCGTCTTGATATCTTTAAATCTATTCTCCACATTGCTGTCAGAGTGATCTACAGAAACCACAGATATGAAGGGAATAATATTAGCAGGTAAATTTAACTGAGTACTTACTATGTACTTGGTCTTTAAGTGGTGAATATACAGTTAATCTTGAAATTTTCACAATGGTATGATATCAGAACTATTATTTATTATTGTCTATTCTGTACAGACACACACACACACACACACACACAAAATTGAAAACCAAGGCACAAAAAGAAACTTGCTCTAGGTGACATATAATACATACTAGAGGCAGGATTTAACCTCAGTGTTCTGATTTAGGAGCACGGGCTTATAACTGCCATGCTATGCTGTTCTGCTTAAGACATTTATTGTCTCCCAGAACCTACCACAAAATTCAAAGTACACTTATCTCTCATTTAATTACTTTAACTCATCAAAACAACAAAACAGACAAAAAAACTATTGTTAAACTAAAAGTACAAAAAAAAACCCTATTAATTTTAATGAGAAAAAATTATAATGAGTTCCATCCCAATTTAAGATACCTAAACAGTTTTCACAGGTAGAAAAAGATAGCAATTCAACAATGAAAACAGATTTTGAAAGTAAAACAAGATTTTGAAAGTAAATAAATCCAATTTCTACACAAAAATGAAGGTTTATTATGCTTGCCAAAGGAAGAAGAAAAGACTTGGAAGTGGGTAGTGAATGGTAGCAGTAGAGTGCCAGGAAATCATTCTTTGGAAGGTACACTCTTCTTTCTGTCCCTTATTCTTCAGCAATTCTTCAGCCATTTTGGACTTATGATTATCTTGTACTCAAAGTTCACTTCGTAAGTGATAGCACAGAAAAACACCTTGAGGTCAAAATAAAAGAAAAACCCAAGACCACATCTAATACATGAACCCATGATGAAACAAGAGCATGCTGCATACCATAGACTGATGCTTTATTTTCATTTCTTTCAAAAAATATTTTGGTTTATCCCAATGTGCTTAATTCAAATGTATTCCACAAGAAACTTGGTGACTGAAAATTGACTAGTCAAGTAAATTGGTGAGTGTGTCTCCCTAAAACAGTAACACCAGCATATCATGTCTTATCATGTATTTACTCAGTAGATTTTAGCAAAAAAAATGTTGCTCTATTAAAAAAGACTCATTCAAAAATGGCATAACTTTTCAAGGGTCATAATGGTGAAAAATAATTAGCTAAGCAGTCATTATGAAATAAGTTTATACTTGGCACACAAAGTCCCCCAAGGTTCTGTCCCTGTATTGCTCTCCAGCCTCGTCTTTCCCCACATCCTATCTCATACCTTACTTATTGGCATTACTGCATTAGTTATACTTATACAGCCATATGGTGCTGTTTCATACCTCGGTTCCCCCTGCATGGAATATCTACCTTTCCATTCCATGCACACCCAGTGGGTTTGTGGCACAGCCAGGAATTCCAAATGTTGGAAACCTCAGTCTTTTAAAATAGGGCTGCTAGCAAACTTGCCAGACTTTGCCCTGGCAAAAGACATTATTATTCTGGTCAGAAAACGTGTTTCCCCTCTGACCTATAGAGAGACAGACTATGTCTTCCAAGGTTGTTTGGTATACAAACATTCCTGAACAGTTAGTCTGAAACAAAAGTTCTGTGAATGCCTTTGCTCAGAAAGTGCAGAAACAGGAGATAGCCTTGGAAAATTGTCCCCCAACCGTCGTTACACTTGGCATATTGTTTTATTAAGATTATCCATGTAAGTGTCGGTTTGAACTCATTTATAGCAGAAATTTAATGAATAAAAGAATAAACAAAGACCTTTAAAAATCTGGGGCATGCAGGGCTATACCAAAAGTTATTTTACGGAAGATAATCCATTAAAGCACACTAAGCACAACTGAATTTTAAATGCCAGGTAACTCATAGACAACCAGCTGGTTTTCCACGATCTAGGCTCGAATATATTTGAAAAGAATTTCTTATTATATAATGATAATACCAAATTCAGCATTGCTTATGTGCTAAGTACTGCATTAAACTCTTTACAAGTAATGCCTTTGTGTATCCCCATAAGCAACTCTGTGAAGTATTATTATCTGCTATGGAAACAGACTCAGAAAGGTTAAGTAACTTGTTCAAAGTCATACGTGTTCAAAGTCACGCAGGCCGTCATTGGTGGAGATGGGATTTGAGCTCAGGTGGTTTGGCTCTGAAGGTTGTATTTTTTTTTTTTTAAATCACATGATTTTTTAAATTTTTTAATTTTATTGGGGAATATTGGGAAACCAGTGTGTTTCTCCAGGGCCCATCAGTTCCAAGTCATTGTCCTTCAATCTAGTTGTGGAGGGTGCAGCTCAGCTCCAAGTCTAGTCGCTGTTTTTTCAATCTTAGTTACAGGGGGTACAGCCCACCATCCCATGTGGGAATTGGACCAGCAACGTTGTTGTTGAGAGCTCGTGCTCTAACCAACTGAGCTGTCCGGCCGCCCCTGGAGGTTGTATTTTTAACCACTGAAATTATATAGTTACTTACAGGAAAAAAAAATTCTACATGAGTTATCTTAGGTTCTCTCAACAGATGCTGTTTCTCCAAAACTAAACTTAGATAGACAGAACAAACATATGCCTTATTTACAGGGTCTAGTATGTATGCATTTGGGGAACTAAACTGGACCATGTTAGTAAAGATGCCTCTGCCTTGCAAAATAAATTCTGCAGGGATGGTAAGACCAGGTTAGCATTTTTGTCTATGAGTGTTGGGGATGAAGGACCCATGACAACATTATTATTGCTAACCTCCAGCTAACCCAGGGCGAGAGCAGGCCAGCTTCATGGGTGTGCGACCTATGCAGTCACATAGGCCCCCTGTGCTTAGAAGGGCTGTGCCTTGAAGGGTTTACTTGGTTGGTTTCTTGCTTTGTCACTGTCTTGAAACTTTTAATGCTTTTTGAATAAGGGACCCTGCATTTTTATTTTATACCAGCCATCTCAAATTCTGTAGCTAGTCATGGGCTGAAGATTTGGTTAACTCTGTGGCAGCTATTTTTGGCAGTGGAGAAGGGAGATGGCCTGGCAACACCAGAAGCACTACCAGCCAAGATCTTCAGGCACCGAAGGAGAGAAAAGCTCAGGTCTGGAATTTCTAGACTGTAGAATATCCAGTTGCCTGGGTATTTGATAATTCCACAAGATCTCCTTGGGACTGATATAAAATATTTATTGTGGAATACTAATCTATCTTAAGGGAAAAGATATATATTACACACAGTATTTTCCAGATTTCCATTCTTTATCCTGGTCCAATGATGGTTTGTTTTAGGTCAGTTTAACCATTCTCTTTTATAATTAGCACTGAAACAATTGAATTAGAAATCATATTTTCTTTTAAAAGGAAATCAATATCTACTATTTCTGTTTTGATGTATGAGTTACATTTCTGTTATCCTTAGAAATTAGGGTTTTTTTCTTGTTTTTTTTTGGTGTGGGTGACTGTGTAGGCTCAAACACTGTAGCATCAGGGTTGCTAGTATATGTCATCAACAGCTTTGATTTGTGATAATTGAGTACTACTACCTTGCTGCTGCTGTTTTCTTCACTTCCTCAGAGTCCTTACTTAGAGATTTTGTATGGGCCTCCATTATATTCATCTGCATTTGCTTCTGACAAACACATAAGTAATCTAGGTCTTATGTCTTGTGATTATTTTCCTTTGCAGTTTTATACCATCTTTGCAATCTTTGAGATCCCCTGCTGAGTTCTACCAGTCTACCACAAATGAAAATAAGCAGGGGCAAAAACACCAATTTGAGGAGCAGTTTCTTAAAAACTACTTGTCTTGATTTAGTTACTATATTTTGTTGGATATTGATTTTAATTTTACTTAAAACAGAAACTGTGGGGAATGAGTTCCCTAACCTCCAATTCTACAGAGCTGTATGTTTTACTGCTGCAGACCCAGCAGAGGGAGCCCAAGGTAATGAAGGAAACTGGAGTTGTTTTGATGAGTCAGAACTAGTAATTCAGTCAAAAAGCGATTTTGGGGGGAAATTGGAGGGGAGTCATGATATCTGGGTGTGTGTGTTAGAAGGAAGAAGTAAAATAGAAGGTGCAAACCGTGTGGCTTTTAAGATATACTTGAAATGTGGTAGATATATTACACCTTCTGAAGGAAAACGAAACAGCTGATGGAGAGAAATATTTGATTTTCAGACCCTGAGAAGGTACTTTAATGCTAAACGTGTAAAATGACTTTCTTTTTCTTACTTTTCCAGTTAACTTATTTTCTCTTAAAAGTTTTTAGATTGAATCCTTATGCATTTCCATTTCTTGTGATTTTTATATTTCGGGTAATTTCCCAGTGAAAGCTTTTTTTCATTTTCTTCTTCAGTCCATCATCTCACTGGCCAACACATTGTGTGTGCATCCATGTCTGAGTATGGAAAATCTTGGAGGCTATTTAAGTTTAGGTGAATATTTGTTCAATGGAGTAATCAATTAGTCGACCAACTATTCAAACAGTACTTATTGAACTTCTAGTACTATATGAGGTGGAGAGAGAGAACACGTGTGTGTGTGTGTGTGTGTGTGTGTGTGTGTGTGTGTGTGTGTACAGGAGGGTGCAGCCATGAGGGAGAATCAAAACCATTTTCTGTTCTCAATGAACTTACATATAACTGAGTAAATAAATGTGCTTGATAAAAACAAAACATTATGGAACCAAATGCTAAGCAGTAGTTCAAAGTGCCCACAAAGCAAACTGAACATAAAGTAGATGTTCATAGAAGCGAGACGCAGATCACTGAGGGCGTTGGAAGAGCCCAGAGAGCTTCAAGGAGGACATGACTGGTCCTGAATGATGTGTGGTTTTGTGCATGGTGAGAGGAGAAGGGAGGAGGGTACAGGCCCTTCCTTGGTGGAGAAGGAACATGAGAAAGGCTGTGAGCAACAAAGTATGGTTTATGATTGAGATACGGGGTCACTGTGTGTGGTTATGCTTTTTGTGTCCTGCATACTCCTAGGGGTGCATTTTGCAATAAAGCCTGTGTGAATGGTGCTTCTGCAGGTACCTTGTGCCTTAGAATGAGGTCTGGAGTGGCCGTAGTTATGTTGAACAGTGGTTCCTCACCCTTTATATGTTATAATTGTCCATCACTCTGTTGAGAGGAGTCTAAAAAGAGGCAGTAGAGCACAGTAAATACAGATCGGACTGTATAACCAGGCAGCCTGGATTTGATTGTTGGACACTTTGGAAAATAGATGTGTGACCTAGCGTAAGTTCCTTAGCCTCTTTATGCCTTACTTCCCTCATCTATAAAATGGCAAGATAATAATAGTACCTACAGCAAGGAATTAGTACCTACTGCAATGGTTAAACAAGACAGATTGTCATCTGCTTAAATAGTGCCTAGAGCCTAGTGAGCCCTGAGTGTTACCTGTTATTATCATAAGAGCTAATGCGTCACTCAAGCAGAAATCATATATCCTACTTTTTCAAGTATAGAAATATTCCATTACATTTTCCATTATGAAAATCCTAGGTCTCATCTAAGCTTCTTTGTCTTTTGCTGGTTGAGAATGATGAAGCAGATCATATAGTTTTAGATTGCGCTGGTTTCACAGGCTGATTTATGGCAGTAAATCATATAGCATGGCTTCTCTTGTTTCAATGAAAAACAAAGATGACACCCATTTCCATAAGAGTGACACTCACCTGGGAATTCAGCCGTCCTGCTTGTGCATCCAGTGTCTCCACATTTTCCAGATGTTTTAAACCATGGACTGAGGATAAGTTGCATGAGATCACTGTTGTATTTCCTGTGCCTGGCATTCATTCTTTTTCTTTTTCTTTTTTTTAATAAATGGGTCAATGATTGAATGAAGACATCATTTTGAAAATGATCCCTGTCTTCTACAAATTTGTTGGCAATCCTGTTCCTAGCATAGGTGAAGTAGGCATTCTGCAGAACGTCTTGAGGGATGTCTAATTAAATAGCTTCTCTGGTGGTTTATCCATTGCCACAAAATGAAAATCACTTATATTTTAGATCAGTTGATAGTTTACAAATGCTCTTATACTTCATGTCATTTCCTACAGCATTCCTAGGAATTCTTTATTATTTTTGGAAAACAGAAGACCTAAAGCAGGCATTAAAAATATTCATAATTTTATATAGAGCTGGTCCTGCTGTTGGGTTTGGTGGAAACCTAAAGCCAAGTAACTGAGTAGACTGTAACCATTGAAATATACAATGCCGTATCCTCTTAAGTGCTTGGTAATTACAAGTATATTTGAACTCAATCAACATTTGTGGTACTTCTATTATATAACTTATCATAGTTGGTCCCATTTCAAATTTATTTATGGTTCCCTGATTATATTATGGAGCAAATTGGTATTCTTTATATTATCTAGTACAGTGCTTTGCCCATAGTAGATGTTTAATAGATATTTGTTAAATGGATTGGAAGTTAAACCCTTTTACTTTTATAGAGTAAAATAGTGGAGAAATAGAGAAACAAGTGCTCCTCTGAGATAGTGAATATTTGGCAATTAATTTACTTTTCGGTGTGCCATTTCTTTATTTGTGAACCAGTTATATATAAGGTAGGGGTTAACTCAATTTCATTTTGGAGCAGAACTCAAAATAACAAATATAAAAATGATTGCAAAACAAATTAAATCATAGTTTGAATGCAAAAATGAAAAAGGAAGTTGCTACTGTGTTTCCCCGAAAATAAGACCCAGCTGGACCATCAGCTCTAATGAGTCTTTTGGAGCAAAAATTAATATAAGACCCAGTATTCTATTCTATTCTATTCTATTCTATTCTATTCTATTCTATTCTATTCTATTCTATTCTATTCTATTCTATTCTATTCTATTCTGTCTTATTTTAATATAAGACCGGATATTATATTATATTTTATATTACATTAGACACGGTCTTATATTTAAATAAGACTGGGTCTTATATTAATTTTTGCTCCAAAAGATGCATTAGAGCTGATGATCTGGCTAGGTCTTATTTTCGGGGAAACACGGTATGTGGAACAATGATTGTGCTTGCCTTTTCTACATTGCCATTGCTTTCTGTGTGTTATGTGGGTATCTGTGAGTTTGTGTGTGTGTTTCAGTTAGTCTGAATAGATTTTTAAATATGCTGTGATGAGAGGATTGTGGATGCTTAGTTGTCAGGAAAAGCACTTTCATGTTTCTCGCCTCTTCATATTTATTCTTATTGTATATGATGGAATTAACTTCAATTTCTACTCTGTAAGATTTTCTTTTATTTACAAAAGTATAATATAAGTAAATAATATCAAAATTTTGGGATATCATGTAATAGCGATTTCCTATAACTAAAGATCAATTCCTGAAGTGTAAATACTCGTAGCTCATTAACTATAAAGAAAAATATGAAATTAGATCTATTAGATCTAAAAATATGAAATTAAATATAAAAAAATCAACTACACATGGATTAAGGATTTAAATGTCAAAAGCAAATCATTAAACAGTAGAAAATATAGGTGAATGTATATTTGATCTAGACATAGGAAAATATTCCTTAAACAAGGAATAAAGCATGGGTTATAAAAGACAAATTTTACTACATTAGAAAAAAAAAAAAACTTAAGCTCATCGGAGCACTTAAAAAAAATGAAAAGTCCTATCACGAACTAGAGGAAGACATTCACAATATACACAACTATCGAAGGATTGGTGTGAAGAGCACAAAATAATCTACAAATCAGTAAGAAAAATGGACAAAAGTCCTTAATAGACATTTCACAGAAAAGAAACTCATATGGCCAACAAACTTGTGAAGAGATGTTCATTACATCTCATATTCATTAGTGATCATGGACATGCAAATAAAGACAATAATACAATATCATTTTATTCATCTTTTGGCAAAACATTACCAACCTGATAATATCAATTATTGGAGAGGAAATAGATACACTAGATGTTCTAGATACACTGCTGGTCCGAGTGCAAATTGGTGCAATCATTTTAGAAAGCATTGAACCTTTTGGAAAAAGTTGCATATTCATATATCCTGTGGCCCAGGAATTCCACTGCTAGGTATCCAATAAAACTCATTTACGGGTACAACAGAAAACATATACAAGGATGTTCATATCAGTGCTATTTAAGGAATTATCTGGAAAAAATCCAAATGCATGTCAGTAGAAGAGTAGATGAATAAACTATGATCTGTTCACAATAAAATATAATGCAGTAGTCGGATGAAATACAACATTTACAAATACGAATGAATCTTAGCAATATAATACTAAGTAAAAACAAAGCCGGAGATGTGTCTCCTCTACGGTCCTGTGGGGCCTCTTGCACATTGGTGTTAGCTGTTCTGGAAGATGGCTACCTATCTCTTTTGAGGTATTCCTCAGTCTTTCAAAGGGAAATTTGAGTAAGTGACACAGCACACATTTGAAGTCAAAGAGTCTCAAGCATATCCTCCATTTTTTCTTGAAGACTAACTTTAGTATTATTGTGTCATGTTCCAAAATCTAACACCTTACAGTACTTGTTTAACAACACAGGTCACTTTAAGTCAGGAAATAGATGATGCAGAAACGAAGACAAGTGGCTGAGATAAGATAGAAGGTTTTCTCACACCTAATAGGTGCAAGCAGTCTAGGGCTGGCAAAGTGGCTCCCTAGCGAAGGGGCACTGAGGCCTGTCTTCTCCCTTCACTTCCTACCACACCTACCTCCCCAAACCAAGAGACCAATTTTCAGCACCATAGAAGCATGGATATAAATCCCATCTCTGGCCAAGGCAGTCAGTAAGGCTCACTTTTGGCTGCAAGTGCTTGATTAAAATGGCCCAAGTAGTTCAGCAAAACATTTAATACTTTATTTTTCAAGTGTTGGTCGAGTCTTGGTGGCATCTCTGTGAGGTCGTGAAGAAACCTAGCTCTTTCCTCCCCTCTTCTCTGCCTTTTTCATCATGTCGATTTTTGATCCTTGAACTTGTCACTTTATATTTGAAAAATAGCCCCATAGCCTCACACTAGCATCCCAAACAGGGAGCAAGTTTGCTTTTCCTTTTATGTCGCCACCTTCTCCTTCTCCCTCTCCCCTTTCGCTCTCCCCTCCCCCTCTTCCTCTTTTCTTCCTTCTTCTTCCAGAGGAACAAAAGTTTCCCAGAAGCCCCTCAGAAAACCTATGCTTGCATCTTTTTGTTGTAAATTCAATTTATTTAAACTAAAGAACAAAACAAAAACAGCTCACCTGTTTCTTCCACCCTCACCCCTGCCTCTGGCAACTACCAATTTGTTCTCTGTATCTGTGAACTTGGTTTTAAAATTTATTTATTTATTAATAAAAAAGGTCATATGGTATTTGTCTTTCTCTGTGTGACTTATTCACTTAGCATAATGCCCTTGAGGTTCATGCATGTTGTTGCAAATGGCAAGATTTCATTCTTTTTTTTTATGGCTGAATAATATTCCCGTGTGTGTGTGTGTGTGTGGGGGGGGGGGGGTATGTGTGTGTGTGTACTGGGGGTGCCAAAAAAATGTATACATTTTAAGAGATGGTATCTATGTATTACTTTTGAAATTGAATTGGATTGAATTATGGTAGCAATGTATAGTATGACGTTCACTCAAAAGATGGCGTTAATCAAATGAATGCTAGCATCATTCATTGTATTACAATTTTAATATAGTTTTTTCCTTTCTTAAAATGTATATACGTTTTTTTGGCACCCTCTGTACTTGGTTCCTTTGTCATTAATTAATTGACCATATATATGTGTAGGTTTATTTCTGGGCTCTCTATTATGGTTCATTGGTCTATGTGTCTATTTTTATGTCACTGTTATACTGTTTTAGTTACTTTAGCTTTGTAATATAGTTTGAAATCAGGGAGTGTGATGCCTCCAGCTTTGTTCTTGTTAAGATTGCTTTGGCTATTCAGGGTCTTTTGTGGTTTCATTCAAATTTTAGGATTGTTCTATTTCTGTGAAAAATGCCATTGGAATACCCTCCAAATTTTGTGAAAGTCTTATCAATTATTTTTATTTATTTTACGGACACTGATAAAAGAACTGATATCTAATTTCATTAAAAATGTGATTGGGTATTATTTTCCTAGACTAGCTAATGCATCCTTCCTCTCACAATACTATTTCTGTTATTCCCTTGTTTCTCCTATATTTTGGATCTTAGACCACAGAAGGATCCAGAGAATTGCAGAATCAAATGATTTTACTGAGGTTGAGGCATCAGAAATGATGGGGCTATTGTGGATGAGCATGAATGAACACCTGGCAATAACCTCCTTGGGCCAGTGACCAAGGACAATAAAGGCAGGTGGATGTCTGAGTAGATACCATTGGAGATAAATGGCATTTGAGGGTCATATTCACTCCCTAGTCCCTGGGTTGTGGTACTGCTAAGATCACTCCACAGGGTAGAAATTGGACATAACCTTGGGAAACCAGGACTGTGGGGGAGTGCAGGTGAGGGTAGATGAAGGGATGTATCTTTTTACTGAGATGATGTTTTCATCACACAGTTATAGAAATATCAATATACAAACAGTGATCTTTCTTGATCCCCTGAGTTTACAGTTTGTGGTTTGGACCTGGCACTGTACATTACTTATATTTTGGTTTAGTTACAACAGTCTGCTAACAAGGACTGAAAAAGATTGAGTTGCAGCATGGCTTGATCCAAGGCTGGAGACTCTTAACTGTAACAATCTTACCATAGCTCTTGTAATATGATGTAATAAATTGGAAAAAAATCAGTACAGTGTGAAATACTGGCCTTTTGTAGAGCATGAAGATGATCTTGTATATAAACTTGGAAAATGGGGATCTGGGGAGGGAAGCAGACACGATCTTCATGACAATAGGAAGGTAACTCTTGTTAGTCTTCAGTTTGATAACATTCCAGTCATGGTGAATTTATTAGTTTCTCTTCTAGCCTTTAGATTAAAATAAAAATGGAAAATTGCCAACTAACAGGGGAAGAATTACTCAAAGGTGGTTAGTATTTCGAGAAAAAAATGTACAAAGAAAGTTGTGTTAATTTTAGAAATTAGCTTTGGCCTAAATGACCAAAATCACTGCGTTTCAACCAATCCATAATTAGATCAGCCCATGTTCAATTAAACAATGCCCTTGAATTAGAATATGTCCTGTAACAGGACTATGACAAAAATTAGTATAAAAATTACTTGGAGAAATCTTTGGGGACTCTTGGATTTATGAATCATACTAAGAAAAACAACCTGTACAATTGCAATAGTGACAATTGATATGAACATGCTTGGTATTATTAAGTAGTGGTTAAAATCTTAGGCTTTGAATTCAGGTCAACTCTCAATCAAAGGCTGGCTCTACCATTAAGTATCTGTGTGTGCCTGGGCAATGAACTTTGCCTTTCTGTAAAATGCAAATAGGAGCACAACTCTATATTACTGTTGTAGACATCAAGTCTGATCATGTATTTACTGTGCCTGGCATTGGTTATAATTTACATTATTATTAAAAATTTTACTGATTGGAAGTTTTTAGCAAGCCTGACCCATGAAATAAAATGTTTTTCTTTGTTGATTTAACTGAGTATGTTCAACTGTTGAGACATTATGATTTTTGCATTTCCTAAACAATTCAATTTTGTTACACATTAGAAATTATTGGTACATGGTAAAAGCTTTTATATGGCTTTTCACAAAGTATGGCCAAAAAAATGCCATGAAATTACAGTGAATGAAAGAATGAATTCTTTAGGCAATACTCTTTATGGCTTCTTAAACAAAATAGGAAAAAGAAGATAATTCGAATGGCCTCTGGCAGATATTAATGATAATATTAATGTAATACCACAGTAATTTATATTCTATTTAGTAGCATTCTTCTTGCAGTCATCCAGGAGATTTGAACAAATGGATCGGTGAGCTTTTATATGCTAGGTGAGGAAAGAGGAGGTTGTTGTTACAAATTTGCACTGAGGAAAATACAAATGCAGAAAAGTTAAGAAGTCCATTAATATCCTAATGAAATAACTTTTCTTTCAGGCTTCTATTGCAGTTTCCTCTCCAAATAAAAGCCTTACTTAAGAAAATTAAAATTGCATTAAGTCAGAATTCTGAAAATGCTGAGGTCCCTAAACTAAAATTAAGAAAATATGGCTTTAAAAATTCTTCAGAATTCACTAGTTTATTTTCATTTTTGAGACAGAATATGGTATATTTGCAAAAATAAAGTATAGACCAAACTTAGGATATTGGTAGCATTCACATGAAGTTCTCTTTGGTTTTTCTTCCTTCTTTGCCTTTTGCCATTTTGAAGAAATGATGTCTCTTTTTTAGTTAGTAGTTTTATTAACTCTGATTGGTCCCCATTCTCAACTTTTTTTTTTTTTTTTTTAAGAAACAAAACAGAAACAAACTCATGGATACAGAGAACAAACTGATAGTCTCCAGATGGGAAGGGTGTTGGAGGGCACAGGTGAAAAGGGGGAAGGAATTAAGAAGTACAAATTGCAGTTATAAAAATAGTCACAGGGATGTATGTAAAGTACAGCATAGGGGACATAGTCAATAATATTGTAAAAATTATGGTGCTAGAAGTGTGCTAGACTTATCGAAGTGATCACTTCATAAGGTACATAAATGTCTAATCACTATGTTGTACTGAAACTAATATAATATTGTATGTCAACTATAATTGAATAATACATTTTGAAAAAGAGAAAATACCAGAGATGTTTTACACTTTTGCTCAAACTGCAGATTGATCTAAATTTTTGTTTAGCTTTAAACTTTTTTATGAATTGGCTTTATTACTAGTGAATCTTAACAGTATGAGGACATGAAAGCAAAAATCAATGCAGGAGGAGCACTGAGAAAGCAGAATATTTCTTGTTAGGGCTTTTGTCTTGACCTTTGTCAATGAGGAGAGCAGCACAGAGGGTGACAGTGAATAAAGAAAGGGTATCATTTCTTGAGAGATTCTTTACTGGAGTCAAAAGGTAGCGGTGATCCTTTGAAAATAGAACACTGTACTGCAGTACAAATGAAACTCTTTTATTATACAAGTTCCTCCATTGCTGCTGCTTCTCCTGGCAGGGAAGCTATTTTAACTTTTAATTTGCTGAAAAGCAAATAAGGCAGCTGTCTTCACACTAGGAAATGAGGGGTGAGGGTTGGAGAAACAGCTTCTCTTTTCATGTAAATTAAAGGGGAATATGCTAAAGAAAAGTTTACTGTTACTCTACAGATTCTCAGCAAGCAGGCCAGAGTGTCATCTTCAGTGATTCTCTTATGCCTTCTTTTAATTTGCTGAACACATCAGACCTGGGCAGATTTTAGATTGACAGCATTGAACCATCCCTTTTCTTTTTGCCTCTTCCTCCACCTTCCAAAACACCAAAAAAACCAGAAAACTTTTTGGATGATGTCTGAATTTAGGACTCGACTTAGTGTTTTCATTAAACCTTTATTCTTTTTTTTAATGATACTCCTTTTTATCAAAGCATTTTCCTAGAGGGACCGAAGCACCTACTTTTCATTAAATAGGAGCTGTGTTAGCAACTTCATCAGTGTTGCATGTGATTTACTAATGGCAACAGCCTCTGGATGATTCCTTTTGATGTTGACCTCCAAAGGTCTCATCAAGAAAGCATTACTCTCTGCATTATCCCCTTCTGACTTCTGGTGGTTTTGTTTTATTTGGCTATTGATTGGTATTACACATCCTTCTTAATGCTAACATTAGATGATGCTTTATAAGAGCACTTAGTGGAAAATTACTGTGTATAGGTAGAAAGTTCATGAAATAGTTTGAATTACGTGTCTTGGATGCGTCATCAGCCATGTATGTTCTAACTATAAGACTGATTGGGAATTTTGGGAAGTTGATTCATTTAACTTATCTCTGTATACTTTTTGTCTTTTGTAGGGTAACATGCATTATTTAGATGAATACAAAACTCCCCTTTGTACTCAATATAATACATTTTTAATGACTAATGTATAGATAATCTCATCCAGAGGAGCAAAAGTGTTTCCCTTTGGTTATCATTATGAATTTACTTCTGAACAAATTTAAAATGAAATCATTATTCCTGTCAGAAATGGGCAGGAAAACAAAAGCTTATTAAGAATTTGCTTTTCCCTTGGTGAAATATATTATCAACAATCATTGCAGTCCATAATGCATGTGGTTTGGCATGACATATTAATTTGTGCTGATTTAATGGTTGTAGATACCATTTTTGTTTTACTCTTTTTTATTTTCTCTTCTGGGGACTTGCAGTTGTCCACATATCTTCTATAAATAAGTTTGCATTATGGTAATCACACTGCACAAGTGTGGGGGCAGAGCCCCAGAAAGTAGTTTCCAGGCTCTCAGCCTCACATAGACAGGTGCTGGCTCAGGTAGTAAATGGCCATCAACTGTGATTGCATGGCCATCAGCTGTGGCTAGTTGGCCGTCAGCTGTAACCAGTGAGCCATTGGCCACTAATATAACTGCTGTGGCTACGCTAGGAGAAGAGAGAGAAAAGAATGGGGGCTAGCAAGAAGATGGCGGCTGGGCTGGCAAGCGTGGATGGCGGTTTGAGGACAGTGTGGATCCAGCCTCCAGTGAGAGTATAGTGCCGCCAGAGAGAATATAGTGGTATGACTCCCCTGCCTATGGCTCCGTGGGTGTTCCTTTTCGGCCTCACCATATCCTGCGTTCTTGTATGGGGAGCGGGAGCAGAGACCTCGCCGGATGCCCTGCATGCCAACAAGTATGGTGTAAGTACCAATACAAATTAAGAGGCTCTAATTCTCCCTGTTGAAAATAAGGGATGAGACTTCTCCTCCTTACTTTTTCTTAGAACATTTACTTTAGCTAAATTCGTAGTTGTAAGTAATTTCCCCTTCTCTTTAAAATGTATATAAATCTCTCTGAAAACTGAATAGGCCTTTCCTCAGCTTTATGACACAAGAATGTTTTCCACAAGGACCTGTGAGCCATCTCTTTGAAATGTAAACATCTAGGAAGATAGCCCTGCCTCCCAGTGTCTGTGGGAGGGCTGGAGACTAATTTAGTGGGAGCCTTGCACCAAAACTGCAAAACTACTTCCTGTCATAAAGGTATGAGAAGTTGTTTCTCCTCTGAATAAAGCCACTTATCAGATAAACTTAAGGTGAACTATGTGTGACAAATGGTGCTGTCAAGTCCTTCTACTTGAATACCAGTTGTTGTTGATCTTGAAAACACGTATGGTATGATTTGTATCTAAGGATGAGATTTCCTTTCATCTTTGCAATCTCTTAGCAAATTGCAAGTGATGTACGTTACGGTCTGGTTTAATTCTTTTTTAAAAATAGAAGTGTTTTTATTTTTCCTCTATTACCTTTGGGAAGAGGATTTTTGAATTGTGATACAATTTTTTAAAAAATCGCATTTCCCCAACAATGGTCGTGGACTATTATAAAAAGTAAAGGACAGGATTAAGAAGTACAAATTGGTAGTTACAAAATAGTCATGGGATGTAAAGTAAAGCATAGGGAATATAGCCAACAATATGGTAATAACTGTATAGTGCCGGGTATTAGACTATCAGGGGGATCACTTAAATTATATAAACATCTAACCACTATGCTGTACACCTGAAATTAATATAAAATAATACTGAATGTCAACTGTAATTGAAAAATTTAAAAAGGGGGGAAAAGGTAAAGGGAAATAAGAGGTTCAAATTTCCAGATATAAAACAAACAAGTCATGGAGATGTAATATACAGCATGGGGAATATTGTCAATAATATTGTGATAGCGTGGTACGGTGTCACATGGTTGCTGGACTTATCATGGCGATCACTTCTTTAGGTGTATAAATGTTGAATAATTATGGTATATATCTGAAACTAATATAATATTGCATGGTCGCTGTGCTTTTAATAAAAAGTTAAAAAAAGTTAAAAAAAGAAATGAAGAAAACAAAAAATCTTGGGGGAGCTCTCCTAACTAAAAAAAATAAAATAACACGGACCAATTTGTGCCTTTAGTTGTGCTGTGTCTTTCCTTCTTTAATCAGATGTTCAATTCAGAGAGACCCTCTTGGCTAAAAAGCAATGAGGATTAAACAGTCATACGTAAAAATAAAACAAGACTGTTTCATTAGCATTTTTTTTTTTTTTTTTGCAAAAGAACAGCCTTCCAAATTCAGCCATGGAAGCTATTGTGCAGATAACATTAGCTAAGTGGCACGTTTGTCACTTTTTCTTTTAATTATTGCTTAATAAATTCTCTCAAACAATCTATTTCAGGCTAATTTTATTCCATTATAGTTATCACTATTCATTTTAAATATCACTTGTTTTCAATTATATAGTTTGTAGAATCCTGAAAATGTGAAACTTGGCATTACTGACTCAAAGGTGACTTGTAGCACAGGAATGATTTATGCCCATGGAATTGCAGAGGTCTAAAAATAGGGCTTGATGTTACATTAATATGTATTGCGGTACACAAGCACAATAGGGTTAGAGGAGGATGGAGTTTCATCCCGACTCTCAGTTTGCTTGCTTTTGTCTCCAAGTCTGAGCAGCACTGGAATAATTAGACATCGCTCATTTGTCCTTTGTATCATTTCCTATCAGTGCAAACCACCCTCCCCCAGCTCCCAGGTGTTTATGAGGAAGCATGTAGTCTGTAAATAGCCATTCTGCACAACTCTAGTTGCTGCCTTAATTTGAAGATACCCTTCGTATATTGAACTGGACAATAGCAGATCATTGCGGCTAGGTTCTAATGGGGTAAGCATGTAACTCTGACCTTAGGATGAGATCAAAACGAAAGGGTTTAGCTACACGTACAGCATATATTACAGATTTTGAGAAGGTGTTTCTGTTGGCAAAGTGAAAGCCAGCAGTTCTGGACAAGAAGCATCTCTGAATGAACAGCAAACATTTTGGTCAATGTTTTCTCTGGTTTGATGCTTCTGATTTCAGATGTAATGAGTGTGAGATGGCAGTGTTGACAGATGCCTTTCTTCAAAATTTCTAAATATGAACTCTGATCAGATGAGTGGAAGTCATGTAATTGAGTTCACACATCTGTTGTTGACAGGGATAGAGTTGCATGAGCATAAGAATATGCTGTAGAAAAAGAAATCAAGGCTAGTACCATGCATTATTGGTTGACGTAGGAATTGGGTAGTCTCTCTCCTTGTTGGAGGGACTGGAGTGAACTGTTGATAAGACAAAATAGTGATGGAGTAACTGTATTCAGGACAGTCCCAGAGCCTTTAATGAAATCTGTGAGAATTGAACATGATAGCTATAGGTTTGCATACATATCATGAGTTGCTAGCTTACTTTTTCTCCATGAGAATATATTTGATTATCTTACTTGAAGCTGAGGAGGCAGTTTGGTCCAGCGTCTATTATTGTCCTATAATGAAAGAATTATTTAGATTTTTGTGGTAGCTCTGGAATTCTATAAAGCCATGATAACTTCGAATATTTCTGACACTATTGTTTAATATGTAGCTCAGCTCTTGGAGTTCACTGGACAAAAATCTCAGGGATCACCGTCTCAGCAATAATTTTATATCTATGTAATGGTTTCTGTGTTGCTGTGGTGTAACAATGTGGAACACATATTAGTCACCAGCTGCCAATTTACATACACACTGGGAAAAGTAATCTAATTTTCAGGGAGTATTAACTTGATGTTAATACATGATGATGTTTAATTTAATTGTGACCTTTGAGTTATACTTTTTGAAAAAATTGTCTCATGTTTTCACAACATGAACTGTTGAAAAGTCAGGCTATTATGGCTGATTTTTTAAATGGACTTAGAAAAATATTTTAAATATGGCAGTAGTTTCTATCTGAATCCAGTCCATTCCATTTTAATCCAAACAACAACCTAGTGAATTTGCCCTTATTATCTACTTTAAAGTCAAACCAGTATATAATTAAGGGAGGGCAAAGCAGTAGTATAGTGAAAGCAGGAAGGAAATTTTCCTCTTACATTCTTAAAGTTAATTATGCAGCAAAAAGAAGCTTGCTCCCACCAGCTTTACCTCATCCAGGCAAACTCCTACTTGTCCTACAAAACCCATTAGTAATGTTGCTTTTTATACTGTGAATCTTTTCCCAACCTCCTGCCCTATCCACAGGCACAGCTGATTACTCTCTCAGCACTTTGTTCATGTTTTGTTACCATTGCTATGTGTTTTAGAATTTTTCATATTTTCCTCTTTCCCTTGGTTGTGAGTTCCTTGAGGACAGAGACTATTCCTTATTCATTTCAATATGCCATTGTCTAATGCTAAACCTAGAATTAGACCTAGAATACGTACTCATTAAATATTAGTGAAAAATGAATGGGTTCTCAAACAGACTCCAGAAGTGATCCATCCTTACTGTGTTGAAGTAAAACGTTCTATGTAGGGTGGTAATGGTGCATGCCCTCTGATGGAGTGCTCTTCTAGAAGGTTCATCTAGGCTCCTGCAGCCCATCAGCTGCAGATCTACCTTGGAACCCACTTGCATTCTACAGTGTTTTGCTTTTCAGGAAAAGAGCCATATCTGGGTTTATAGCAGAACTAACTCTCAATCTAAGGAAATGTGGTAATCAACTATTGTATGATGAGTGGACATCTCGAGGTAAATGTAAAATACCTTCAATGTAAGTTCAAATTCATGATAAGCATGATTAGGGATCATTATGTGAATTCTTTGCACCTTTAGACTTATTTAGGAGGTGGTCTGATAATTTGGTGTCAGCCACGGCACTGTATGAGTCAACTCCACGAGTCAAGTATATATTGGCTCTTGAGGGTCTCGGGAGCATGGGTTATTAGTTAGGAAATCTGGACTGTGAAGTGCTGGCTCCTTAAGCTGCTTTTATGTTTGAGGGATGTTGGAGGGATGTTGGAGAGTCTTCAGGACTTTTCTGTGTCTTGGTTAATTCTGGAGCACTCTTGAGACACAGATGGTTTCTTAGTTGTTATTGGATAATCTGTTACTCACTTAGGCCATTTTTGCATTGCGAGTGTTTGCACATGTGTATCTAAGTTTCTGCATGTATAGGTGTTGTCTTAGTCAGTTTGGGCTTCCAAACAGAGTACCATAGACTGGGTGGCTTCAACAACAGACATTTTTTTTCCTTACAGTTCTGGAGAAGAAAATCTGATATCAGGTTGCCAGCATGGTCTGGTTCTTGGTAAGGACTAAACCTTTTGGTTTAGTCTTCTCATCGTATCCTCATATGGCAGAAAGCAGAGAGAGAGTGCAAACTATTGTGTTTCTTCCTTTGAGGGCACTGATCCCATTCATGAGGGCTCCACCTTTACTACCTAGTTATTTCCTAAAGACCCCCTCCCGCCTTCTAATACCATCCCTTAATGGTTAGAATTTCAACAGAAGAATTGGTGGGGGATGGGGGGCATAAACATTCAGCCCATAATGGGTATAGCTTACATTTTCACAAGTAAAAAGCATTCCATAAGAAACTATAGGATGTAGCTTATCATGGTGATTAAGACCTCTTTTCTGATGTATCTCTACCATATACATAACTTTCTAAGCCTCGTTTTTCTCAGTTTTGGTGATAATGGGGATCAAAATAGCACCTACATTGAGGCCAGTGCATGAGTTGGGCATGGTTCATCCCCAAGGAGCAGCATTAATATGGTGGTGCATGTGACTGGCACACTGAGTTTTCAAGAGCATGATGAGTGCAGCCATGTCTGTGAGGCCTGCTGGTTCTGAGAGTTAATGAGTCACTGCACATGGAGTGCTTAGCACAGTGTTTGACACTCAGGATGATCACCTTCCCTGTTACAGGCAGGTTCTCACTCTTCTTTTATAAGAAGGCTGGATAGGATAAGAGGGTGACATGGGCTATAACAAGTAATGTTTTAAAGTGATGCTAACAAGTGAGTAAGGGATTAAAAATAGAACCCATTTCATAAATCATTGCTAGAGTCTATGTTTAGAAGTCAGCTTGTTTGCTAGAAATCCCAGACCAAACTGTATAAATGTATAATTACAGCCACATTTTATGTATTTGGAGGTGATTTTCTATCTCTAATCCTACTTTCTGAGACGTCAATCCTCTAGAATATAACTTTCATTAGAAATAAGGAAATAAACTGAGGAGGCCTCTGAAATAGTGCTTTCAAAGAACTTATGAAGACACGGAATTGACTTTCTGGGTTCTTCCAGAATTTCCATGACTCTCAATAAAACTGTACTTCTTTTTTTAATAATCTCTTTAATGTTTTCCTACAATATATTAAAATGAAAAAATATGGAACACTTCATGAATTTGCATGTCATCCTTGCACAAGGGCCATGCTAATCTCCGTATTGTTCCAGTTTTAATATATGTTCTGCCAAAGCGAGCACTATAAACCTATAGTTCTTTAACAACATGGTCATCTTGTTTCCTCATAGCAGACTGGAAGAGCAAACCTGAAGGTGTGTGTGTGAGTGTGTGTGTGTGTGTGTGTGTGTGCGCGCGCACACATATCTGGGTGGAGAGGCTACTATTATGAAGAGACAGCGTTTACGGTACATACAATACATAATAACAGCAAATGGAATAATCAAAAGCTTAATCTGGAGGGGTGAAAAAGAAAAGTGAAAAAAAAAATCTTCGTATCACTGGTTACCCCTTAGGTCTTAAAGAAATGTGCTCAGTATTTTGTATTTTAAAAGGAAATTCACATCTGAAATTCATTCTCATTTTATAACCATTTATTAACTAAAGTACGGTCCAAATGAAAAAAAATTGGTAGTTAAGAGGAGGCAGCATGGTATGGTGAAAAGAGGATTTGGAGTTAGACTGGGTTTACATTCCAAATTCACGTCTATGCTTAGGGGGTGTGGGCCCGTTACTTAATGCTGTGAGTGTGGTTTTCCTATCTTTCTTACCTATAAAGCTGAAGTGATACTTCCCACCATGCGGGTTGCTGTGAGGCTGGGATGATATCATATACCGGGGTGACAAAAAGATGTATACAAGTGGACACTTTGGTCAACATTGCTCAAGCAGTAATTTGCTGTAATCAGAAGTATCTGGAGGCTGATACCATGTTTCCCTGAAAATAAGACCTAGACAGACAATCAGCCCTAACACGTCTTTTGGAACAAAAATTAATGTAAGAATTGGTCTTATTTTACTGTAATAGAAGACCGGGTATAATATAATATAATACACTGGGTCTTATATATATTTTTGCTCCAAAATACGCATTAGAGCTGATTATTCGGCTAAGTCTTATTTTAGGGGAACCAGGGTACTAACCCCTTTGAGCACCTCTTGTGAAATCAAATGTAACTTGTATTCATCTTTTGTTATCGGTATATATCGAGTATCGAAACGTTAATACAGTTTTCCTTTCTTAAAATGTGTATACATGTTTTTGGCACCATCTGTGTGTTAAGTGCGGCCAGCAAAGGCCTGGCACATCGCTGCCTCTTGATACATTATTTGTTTCCTTACCTGCTTGGTGATATTTCTTTATCCGAAACACCCCATTCTCAATGAGATTTCACTACATTGCTATTTCTCTGACTGGATTTTAAATTTATAATGCACATGTCTGACAATAACTGACCATTGAACTCGGTAATTATGAACTTTGAATGATCTAGACACTGCTAACAGCCGGCAGGTATGAGTCTGTAGTGAAGTGCTAGGGTGGTCGAAGAGTCTCAAAACTATTTGTTTGGTAGTTTTGTGAGGTTTCTGGAATGTTATGACTCTCTAGTATGAAGGAGGAAAGATAAATTTTATTTATTACCAGTGCTACTGAAGTTAAGACTGATCACATTTTTGTGTTAAATGCACTTTTAATATAGTTCGGATAATGGCTCTGGGCTGTGTTACAATTCACTTTTTTTTTTTTTTCATTTACTGTTAGGTGCTTTTTGTCATTATTATATATCTTATTGATTTGGAGGATGTTCTAGAGACTTACACTATTGATTAGGCAGAGTGTTTCTATATTTTGTGATTTAGCAGTTTTTGCTCTTTGTGTTATCATTACCACTAGAATCAAATTGAAAAGACCTACAGATCCTTTTCTATCATGGAATTTTTAGAGTCTTGTATGACATGTAAAGGATTAAAGAATTTTATGAGAGCTGCCTAATTCCTTTAAATTTATCTAAAATACACCATCTGCTTTGTAACCTCAAGTGATCTTATGGTTTATTAGATTTATTAAGCACACTTTCAATGTGTAAATATAATTTAATAATTGTTCCCACAGGTGTCTAATTAGGCTTTAATTTCTGCCACTAGAATTAAATCGAGTGAAATGTTTGTAGGTCTCTAAGTCATAGTAATAGTTCTCAATGTTAACTGGTCAAATATGAATTTGTATTTTGATTTATTTACAATTTTAATATCTTTAAGTCTGATATCAGATCACCACATGAAAGAGACTGTTTCTTCAGCTTTTTGGGGTTATTTTGTTATCCAAGATTAATTCTGTTGCAAGTGATGGAGAGATCCAACTCAAACTAGCTTAACAAAAAGAATTGACCAACTCAAGTAGCTTGGAAGGATACAGGGTTAGATCTTAGAATTGGAGGAAAAGGAGGAAAAATTGGGGCCCTAATGAATGGAACCAGGGTTTCAATGATAGCAGAAATCTCTCTGTTTTTCTTTCTTTCTCATGTTTCTATTTCTTTGTACATTTGTTCTATTTAGAAGGATTTTTTCCATAAGGCAGGACATGGCCTTTGTAGCAGCCTAAGCTCCCCGTAGAACAACTTCTTTCTCTTCTTGTTCATTTGTCAGTGTCAGGGAAGACTCTGGTTGACCAGGCCTTCGTCATGTGCTCGTGGGGATGATGGGAAGGCTTACTAGGTATAGACAGGTTAACCTCAGTCATTCACTTTTGAACCCTACTGAAAACCTGATGAGTATTACAGACCCTGCAGGAAAATCTCTAAGCACAAATGGATCTAAGTATTTGCATACTTTTTCAAAGAGCTAGTTCATAGTCTCTCCTTAGAGGTTTATGGAATTCAAGTTAAAGACCCCTGTGAAAAATTGTTAAGGTACTGCAATTCTTCTTGGAAATAAAATTTTGGCAAATGACCTTCCATTTCCAATACAGTAAATATTTTCTGTTTTAAAAAAGTGTGTGTGTGTGTGTGTGTGTGTGTGTGTGTGTGTGTTTGTGTGTGTCCAATAGGATTCAAAGAAAAATCTCCTTGTAATATAAGGGGATATAAAGACTTTGTTAATTGGGGATCAACTTCACAAGCTTAAAACATCTTCAAGTTATAATGACAGAGCAGCTTCCAAGAATGTGAACACAGCTGAGAAGAACCAAAACTTTCCTCACATTGATTATTTGATTTGCCAGATAGAAGAAAAGAGGAATCCTAGAGTCTCTAATAAATCAAGCTTTTCCATGAAATATAGGAGTGGGATAGAAGCGATAGGAGGAGACAGAAGACACTTACTGAAAAGAAATGGAGTCCACTTGGACTACTGCATACTCCTGTACTTGGCTTTCTAGCGTCTACTCTTGCCTTCTTCTTAGTTCTTTCCAGAACTAAGAGTAGTCATTTAAAATATAATCAAGCAGACCATGTCAATACTGTTCATTGGCCAATCCTCGTGATCAAAATATTTAGTTTGACCCGTAAGCCATGATCTGGCTCCTACTCCTGTCCCCACCCTGTCATCATATGCCAGTTTCACTGTTACCACTGACCAGCCTTCTTCCCATTCCTTACATGTGCCAAGCTCTTATTTTTCTTAGGACTTAAACCATATTGCACCTTATTCTATGAATATCTTCTTTGCACTGTTTTCTTAGCTCTCTCCTACTTATCCTTGGTTTAATTATTACTTCCTCAGAAAGACTTCCAGGAACCAAAGTCTAAATAAACTCCTTTTTGTTCTTCTCCCAATAGTATTGTATTACTGCAAGTTGCAAGGATATATTTGTTTGTTTATTTAAAGTCTCTCTCCCTTTTGCATTTTAAATGCTGTGCAATGAGATATTATGTCTGTTTTGTTCATTTGGTGCCTGACTGTGCTTGGGACATAATTCTTACCCAGTACATGCTTTTTTTTTGAATAATCAGTGAAGAAATGGAAAGGGAATAGGGGAGATTAGAAACAGCTTGCAATAGCTGACTACAAAGCTTAGAAATAGCAAGAGGGTGGTAAACAACAGTAGACAGTCTGATGGTGGAGTCAAAGGAGAGCTACATGCACAAAGCCCACGGAGCATCATTTCTGCCTGGGGCACAGGGCTGTGTGATTTTAGGCATGTGCCCCATGAGGACATGCACAGGCACATGTACCTCCTGCTCAACAGCCCCTGTGCAAATCAGTGTGACATTTGGGAGGTCTGGCAATCAGTATAGTTTAGCAGCCTGGGGAACAGTTTGCACACTGTCTTTAAGTGACAAGCTAAGCCATTTGTGCCTATGGTTCAACACGAGCTCCTCTGTCCAGTCTGACATCATCTGTAACATTGATTTTTCATTATTGAAATACAGGAAGTTGCCTTGTATACTTTAGAGGAATTTTCATGAAAAATAATTCAAAGGCAAAATTTGATCATTTACCTTCTTCTGGGAATACTTACAAAAGGAGACACCCATTTGTAATTGGGATTTGTAATTCTGGATTATAAATTATTATTTATAATAATAAATCATTATTACCCAATTTAGTAAATCTTTTCAAATAAACTTTATTCCCCTGCTTTTTCATTAGTATTTTGCATTTCCTTATCTGTGAATAGGATCACATTGTGATGTGCTACATTCTTACTATCTCATCCTATTTTTTTAAAAAATGGTTTTTTTATTCAGATATACTTAGAGAAGAGCACCCTCATCTTTATGTTTTCTCTATTGTACTTATGTGATTTTAGTATTTTTATTATTAGTGATGTGTGGATGCTTGACTTTTGAAAGAGCACGTCTCAATCTATACAATATCTTTAACATCAAGAAAGGAGTCGCCGGATTCATCTGGGGAGTTGGGCTGTGCTAAAAGATATTAACAGCCCACCAACAAATAAGTTCTCTGAAGAAGAGAACCAAAAGTCACCCCTATGGCTTTCTTTTCTTAAAAAATTTTTATTGGGGAATGTTGGGGAACAGTGTGTTTTTCCAGGACCCATCAGCTCCAAGTCAAGTCATTGTCCTTCAATCTAGTTGTGGAGGGCGCAGCTCAGCTCCAAATCTAGTCTCTGCTTTCAATCTAGTTGTGGGAGGTGCAGCCCACCATCCCATGTGGGAATTGAACCAGCAACCTTGTTGTTAAGAGCTCACGCTCTAACCAACTGAGGCCATCCGGCCGCCCCACCCCTATGCTTTTCTTGATAACAGCTTTCACATCTTACCATGAGATGCTAGCTTCATGGTAGTGAGAAATAGTAATGTAAAAAGGTATTAAGGAAGATACAGCAATATTGAGAGCCATCTTCCTAATATCAGTTTTTGTAGAAGTTCACTCTTTGAACCAGATCTGTAATGCTCTTTTCTTGGGGCTTTGTATAACTGGCTCCTTCTTTTCTTTTAGATTTCGGTTTAAATATTATATCCTCAGTGAGGCTCTCTGAGGTAGGCCAGCTCACAAAGACTTGGTTCATACTTGAGGACCTGCAAGAAATGACTTCATCTTTGAGCAAAATTTTTTTTATTTTGTATTAATATGAATCGGAAAATAAGCAATGCAAGGGTACACAAGTTTAATGATACAACAGGGAGGATGGATGCAAATTACTGGAAACTCCTGTGTGGTTTTTAAAAAAAAGATTTTTATTAAAATATAGCTAACATACAATATTATTAGTTTCATGTATAAACCATAGTTATTCAACATTTATATACCTAAAGAAGTGATCACCATAAGTCAAGAAACCATCCTACACTGTACCATGCCCTCACAATATTATTGACTATATTCCCTATGCTGTATAATACATCCCCAAGACTTATTTGTTTTATACTTGGAAATTTGAACCTCCTATTCTCCTTCACCCCACCCCCCATTTTCATTTTTCAATGGCAATTGACATTCAGTATTATTTTATATTAATTTTAGGTGTACAGCATAGTAGTTAGACATTTATATAATTTAAGAAGTCATCCCCCTGACTAGTCTAATACCCACCTGGCACTATACATAGTTACTACTGTATTATTGACTATATTTCCTATGCTTTACTTACCTATGACTATTTTTGTAACTGCCAATTTGTACTTCTTAATTCCTTCACCTTTTCACCCTGCCCCACAACCCCCCTCCCATCTATCACCTTGATAAATCTAGTACCCATCTGACACCATACAT
Source organism: Rhinolophus sinicus (assembly GCF_057876585.1). Classification (NCBI taxonomy): domain Eukaryota; kingdom Metazoa; phylum Chordata; class Mammalia; order Chiroptera; family Rhinolophidae; genus Rhinolophus; species Rhinolophus sinicus. The sequence goes on along the minus strand of NC_142501.1, from coordinate 61,944,953 downwards.
AGTTATTAAAATATTATTAACTATATTCCTTGTGCTATACCCTACATCTCCATAACTACTTTGTAGCAACCAATTTGTACTTCTTAATCCTTTCCCCTTTTTACCCATCCCTAACCCCACTCTCATCTTAAAGAAGTCCCTCTAAGATTCTTTGTAATATTGGGTTGGCAATGATGAACTCCTTTAGCTTTTTCTTGTCTGGGAAGATCTTTATCTGCCCTTCAATTCTAAATGATAGCTTTGCTGAGTAGAGTAATGTTGGCTGTAGGTACCTGCTTTTCATCACTTTGAATATTTCCTGCCAATCCCTTCTGGCCTGCAAAGTTTCTGTTGAGAAATATGCTGACAGTCTTACGGGAGCTCCCTTGTAGGTAACTAACTGCGTTTCTCTTGCTGCTTTTAAGAATCTTTCTTTGTCTTTAAACTTTGGCATTTTAATTCTGATGTATATTGGTGTGGGCCTTTTTGGGTTCATCTTGTTTGGGACTCTGTGTGCTTCCTGTGCTTGTATGTCTTTCAGCAGGTTAGGGAAATCTTCCATCATTGTTTCTTCAGATGGGTTCTTAATTCTTTGCTCTTTTTAATTTCCTTCTGGTAACCCTATGATGTAAATGTTGGTAGGCTTGATGTTGTCCCAGAGGTCCCTCAAACTATCCTCATTTTTTTGGATTCTTTTTTCTTTTTGCTGTTTGGTTGGATGTTTTCTGCTGCCTTTACCTCTAAGTTGCTGATTTGATCCTCTGCATCATCTAATCTACTGTTGATTCTCTCTAATGTATTCTTTGTTTCAGTTATTGTACTCTTTATTTCTGACTGGTTCTTTTTTATATTTTCTATCTCTGTTTTTAATACTCCCTATATCTTTGTTAAAGGTCTCCCTGAGATTATTGAGCATCCTCATAACCAGTGTTTTGAAGTCTGCATCTGGTAGAGTGTTTGTCTCCATTTTGTTTTTCTGTAGCTTTGTTCTGTTCTTTTATTTGGGACATGTTTCTTTGTCTCCCCATTTTGCCTGCCTTCCTGTGCTTGTTTCTATGTATTAAGTAGGGCTGCTATGTCTCCCAGTCTTAGTAGAGTGGCCTTATGTAGTATGTGTCTGGTGGGGCCCAATGTTGCAGTCTTCCTTGCCATCAGAGCTGGGTGCTCCAGGAGTGTCACTTGTGTGGGCTGTGTGTGCTCTCCTGCTGTAGTTGAGCCTTGGCTTCTGTTTCCATATCAATGTGAGAGTTTCACTCTTGGGTTGATTGTTTGTGAGGACCGGTCATGACTACAGTGGAGGAGCTGTAGTGAAGGGTCTGACCCTACAGAACAGGATTAGCTTTAGCTGGACTCTGGTGCCTACCCAGTGTGCCCTTGGAATGTGTTGTCCTTGCAGATGGCTGGATCATCCTTGCAGATGCTGGATCATTCCTTGCAGATGCTCTGGAAGCTGGCCTCTAGGTGTGTTGGATCCCAGGACCTCCTGGGAGGGTCTCCACTGCAGGCCAAGTTTAGCTGCAGCCTGTGCCCTTCCTGGGACCACCTGGCATGAGCCACAAAGCAATCCACAGATGGCTGCCACCTATGTTGGGCTTGGAGGTGCCTTGAGAGTTCCAGCTGTGTAAGAGACCACCTGTGACTAGTGCTGGGCTTAGGGTTGCTTAGTAAGAGGTATGGGACATGCCAAAGCCAGATACTGCTTATTTGCATTTTGTGAACCTTTGAGATATTTTAGGAAGCCCACAGTATGAACCAAGACAGGCTGTTTGTTTGGAATAACCACTCGCTTGGGTTCGTCCCAAAATTAGGTGGGGCAGGGTCTCTGGAAATGACCAGGGTGGGGCAAATTAATGGTGTTAACACAGTTGATAGAGACTCAGATATGGCAGCTGCCTGCATCTGCTTGCTGGGAGGGGATAGGGATCAACAAAGAAACAATGATTTCTGCCAGCTTCTCCATGTGTGAGAAAGCTGCCCCTCCAGCTCTTGCCTTGAAGCCAGTCAACTCAGTTCTTCCCTGTGTGTCTCTGGTGCTTTTCGATCTGCTGCCCCAGCCCTGGAGGTCAGAGCAAGTGATTCCATCAGTGAGTTAGTCCTTTAAGAGGAGCGCCTGGTACTGCTGCCTTCCTTTGTCTCACTCAGCTCCAATCTGCACTGATTTTCACAGCCAGAATTTATAGGGACTTCTCTCCCTGGCACTGGAACCCTGGGCTGGGACCCTGGTGTGGGACTGGGACCCCTTAGTCCTCCAGAGGTACTTCTGCAGCTGAGCTATCCCTACCGAGTTTTAATGGTCACACATGGGTGTGAGACTAGCCCGTTCTGCATCTCTGCCCATCCTACCATTCTCAAAGTGGCTTCTTCTATATGTTCTTAGTTGTAGGGCTTTGGTTCAGCTAGACTTCAGGTGATTCTCGATGGTTGTTTGTAGTTTAGTTGTAATTTTGATCTGGTTATGAAAGGAGGCGTGTAGGCACAGTGCTTACCTACTCTACCATGTTGACCCGAAAATCCTTGAGCACTTTTTGAAATCTCCTGTGTTTTTCAAAACCTCACCTAAAGTTTAATTGAATAAGGATCCTTTAGGTAAGAGGTATTTTTTGCCTTTTAACCCTTTTTAGACGAGTGTGAGAGTTGGGCCTATCAACTCATGGGGGCTTGCCTTATTAAAAGAATTTCATTGAGCCATGCCACTCAAATGTGGACACTGGATTAATAATTTCTTGCTGTGGCACTTGTACATTGTATTCACTGCTGTAACATCAGGCCTTAAATGGTTTTGGTGTGTTGGGCTGACCATGGTTTTCTAGATCTTTCCTAACCATCCCTTTATTCTCTACCACAGTGTCATGTTTATTTCCCTCATAAATTCAAATAATACGCATTTGTTTACTTGTTTCTTGACTGTCTACCCCTCAAGATGTTAACTCCAGCAGGGTGGGAATTATATCCTTTCTCTCAGGTACAGTGTAAGCACCAAGGACAGTATCTGACACTTAAAGACCTTGCATTTCCTACTCCCATGGTTTCATGCTTACGATGCTTTTGTGGTTATACATATCATGAGGTAGAGAAGTTTTCTAAGAGTGTGAAAGCCATATATTTTCACTGCAACACTCAAAAACCTTAGCAAGGCCTTATCTATGAGGTCTGGGACCTGAGATCTGAAGGTAGGTAAGCAGGTATAATTACCATTAGAAACATCCTTAGCATTTGGAAAGCTATGCAGTTAAGGAGAATTTGTCAATCACTGATGTTTTGCTGTTATCTCTCCTCATTCCTGCAAATTATATTACCATTGAAACATGCATATTTCAATTTGTCACAATTTGGACAGTTTTCTAAGCAATAAGTACTGTAGTTTGGAGAGCAGGCTGTAGATTCAATTGCCTGTGTTTCTATCCTGGCTCTGCCTCTTTGATGTATATGATTTTTGGAGGTTTCTTAATCTCTCTGAGTTTAGTTCATTTTAAAAATGAATCTAGTAATAGAATATATTTTATAAGTCTCCTATAATGATGAAATGAATTAATATGTTCAATGTGTTTAGAACAGTATCTGGAAGAGTGTGACATTCAGTGTTAGCCAAAATAAATAAACAAGTAAATATATTAGATAATTCAGGGGTAAAATTTAAGTTTGTATTTGTTCTGTTTTTCCCTATGTTATGTGTCCATTTGAAATTTTGAAAGGTAAATTAATTTATTCCTAAAATTCTTTATTAATAAAGCCAAGAACCACTTAAGTCAGTGATAAACATGGTTTTAAAGTTGAGAGACCAACCCTGAGAAGGATGGGGAAGGTTGGCTCCTAGGCACCTGAATTTACAAGTATCCACAGGAAGGAATTTGAAAAACGCAAAGTTCCTGAATGTATAATCAAAGTGCCTACTACTTCTCAAAGCATTCACCCCTGGAGGTTGCACCCATATGAACCCTGCTACAATTGCTGAGGACATGTTAAAATATCCTCTTTTGGACTTGCCTTCAGAGCAAATTTACAAACTTTACAAGTACGTCTGTCTTTTTATTTTGTAGTTAAATCTTGTTTTAGATTCAAGATAGTATTACTCAATTTTATCCTTCACCTGATTTATTGGACTTGACACCAAATCATTTTGGTTCTGTAAAAGAAATCCACGCTCAAAGTATGAACATGTAGTCCTCTGAGGACAATCAGAAGTGTGTGATGTGGATTTTGGTGACTTTTTTGAAGGCGGAGTTCCACAAAAGTTCTGAGCATATGGCACTATCAGAGGAATATGGTGCAGCCTTGCAAGATTATCTCTCTGAGGAGAACAACACCTATTTGGATTTATAAGTTCTAGTAGTTATTATCTTTTTAACTAAAATTTAGATTCCCCAGTGGGTCTTGTTGATTCTTTGCTTTTAAGATACATAACAACTTTGAAGCCAAAATTCATTTGAATGTGTGAATTCTATTAGTTTTAAAAAAAAAATGTCTAGCAATGTCAATATGCAATCTATTTTTGTTATCGTTGGATCTTACCATTAAACATTTATCATTCTAATTACACATATTTGAAATCTTCATTTCTATCATCAATACTACTTTGATAAACCCACAGCATGCACACAAGAGTAGCTTATGTTAAAAACATATAAATGCATTCAGTCATTGATTTATATCACAACACATTCCTAAAAATCGTTCTATAAAGCAAATAATATCATCCCAAAGGAAAAATATTGTTGGAGATTTTACTTCTAACCAATGACAGAAAATCAAATAAATCAGAGCTGTAGCAATAATGCATTTTAAATACAAAACTGTAACAACCAAGCCTTTTATAATAGTCTAAAATAATAAAGCTGTGTACTAAGTCCTATCAAATATCCGTAAGTATACTGGATGTATTGATTATAAAGAGGATATAAATGGACGATAAAGTTATTACATTGTAAAGAAAATCTCTATTGATGTGTAAAGTTGACTGGAAACTAATATCTGGCCAATAATAAATGGTAATCGTTCATTTTATTATAATGGTTTTATAAATTTGGAGGGATTTGGAGGGAGATGTTTAGCAGGGTCCGTGTCTCTGAAACTCTTTAAAGAAATTTAAACATTATGCCTTTACTCCCTCGATAGAATACTCTTGCAAACAGGAAAATACTTAAAACAACAACAACAAAAAACCATACCCTTAACCTTGGAGCCATCTTGTAACCTAGTTTAGTAGATTTTCAATACATTTGTTAATGAGATTGATTGATTCATTTATTCATTCCTTAATTCAAAGGATCTATATTGGACATCTGCCATGTTCTAGGTCCTGTTCTAGACATTGGGTTATTAGAAGTTGGTTGAGCAGGAATCAGTGAAGAGGGTTAAAATGAGTGGAAGGAAAACCAGGTGAATGTCGTGTTGGGGAAGTCAGAAAGATATTTCATGGTAACTGGGATGATTGCTTGTGTCAAATAATCTGAAGACTGAAAACTGACCATGGAATATGTAAAGTTGAAGGGTCATTTGTGACCTTGATAGGGGTGGTTTTGGAGGGAATGAAAGCCTGATTGGAGAGAATGAAAGCTAGATATTGGAGATAGGAGTTTAACCATCTCCTTTAAGGAAGTTTGCTGTAAAGGGTTGGAGAGAAATTAGGTGATTAGGAAATTAGGAGATGAACTTACAGGGGAATGAGGTCAAGAAAGTGTTTTTTTTTTTAATTAATATAAAATGGGAGAAATCACAGAATGTTTGTGTGTCTATTATAGATCTAGATATAGATCTAATAGAGGAACAATCTGCTCATATAAGAAAGAGTGAGGAAAGAAGAGCTGGATCAGTGTTCCTGAGGAGGTGTGAGGGGATGGGATCTAGTGCACAAATGGACGGTAGATCTTAGCTAGAAGCACAGAGGGTTCCATGTTATCAAGAAAGAAGGTAAAGTTTGTGGGAATAGATGCCGATGGGTGGATAGACGTAGCAGTGGGTATTATTTATATTCTTAAAAATAATTTTAAGTCTTCAAAGGATTCAGTATTGTTGCTCAATATCACACCAGATAATAATCAGCTGAAAATAATATGTCACTCAACTTGATACCCTGTTGACAGTCATTATACTGCTTTACACTTCATTGGAAACTCATTAAAGCACCTAATAGCAACTCTTGAAATGATGCTTCAAAGTCTCTTTCTTAGAGCAGGTCTGAGACAGTTATGGAAATGTATTGTGATTGAGCTTGCCCTTTGCCTTCAATTTGACAAATCATTAAATGAATACGTAGGGACTGGAATCACCTAGGTGTGGCTTTTAATTTGGGGCCTTCAAATGATTGCACTGGAGATACGAGTAATGAGAAACGATGGCAAATAACTTTATGAGATCTGAATTTCTGGGTCCAACTACCAATTGATCTATCAGTTCTTCATGGGTACTTTGATGGGCTTCCTCTTCTCTACCCTTTAGTGATAGAAGGTTGTAATGTACATGGCATAAAAATGTAAGGACTGTATCTGGAGAGACATTACATAACGAATTTCTGTGTGTTTATGTAAATAGACACATTATGCTAAAGAGGGAGGCAAATATTTAATATACATCTACTGTATGCGAGGCATATGCCGACCTCTGTAATGATGTTATTTAATGTCAAGTGGACATTCACTGCCTTGAATAAAAATGAGAAATAGAGACGTAAATGCTGTAGTTGCTTAGAAAAACAAAATCACTGTGGACTGGAACAGTCGCAGAAAACTTGGATGAGAAACGTGGAACTTGCTGTGGGACTTAAAGCCAAGTCTTTGTGTTGGCAACCTGAGATAAGGAAAGGATATATCTGCACCTAGCAAAATGCTTGGCACATAGTAAGCACTTTACAATGCCTGTTTGCTTAATTTTGCTCTGTGATGTGTGTGAATATTCAAATCTTTTGTTCGAATTTCCTGAAGGTGACAAAACAATGGAGAATAGGCACAGATATCTGTATATATGTAGTGAAGAATCCAGCTTTGCCAGCATTATCTAGTCTTAATTAGAAATCTAATTTAGGCCCTACTGGCTATCTTCTGGAGGATTTATGAAATGTTTCAACAAAAGTGGCAGATTTCTGGAAAGGACTGAACAACAAAAGAAGAGAACTTTTGCTCACTCATCTTGATCTAACTAGAAATATTTGCTCTGGAAAATGAAGGTTGTAATTGGGTTTCTTATTTTTAGGAAAAAAAACTTGTTCAACATGAAAGAAAAGGGAATGATTAGATGATTGTGGAAAAGAGGTAGAAAATAGATGAGTTTTTCAGTTGACCTTGAGGCTCTAGCACTTGGATTGGTGGTGACTCTATTTCAGTCTCCAATTTTTCTTCAATTGCCAAAGGAAAATGTCTTATTCATACAGTCTTGAGGCAAGCTCTTTCTCTTTCTAAATCAGCAGATTGTAATGCCAACTGTTCTGTTTAAAAATCCCACTATTCTCTAAACTGTAAAAGTATGCTTCTATTTTCTAAACTAGAGACATATTTTATTTTCTATTTTCTTTAATGTTGCAGTAAAATTTTGATAACTTTGTGGTAGAGTTTGAAAATTTTCTATTAGATTATGCATGTATAAATGACTGCCAGGAGATGTTGTCCAGAGTCCAAATTCCTATAGCTAATCACTTTTCTGTAGAGAAAGCTTTCAAATCAGTCCATTAATTGAAATTCTTGAAGATATTCCCCAAGAGCTTAACTCTTCTGAACCTAGAGGTTAGAGACTGTTTTCAAGTCATGGTGATATTTTACCCATCGAAAAAGCCAGGATCTGAATGTGAACTGAAACCAAGGGAGACTCTAATGTTAAGTAAAATGAGCAGTCACTGCAAGGGCCTGAAGGTAACTATGCGTGGAACACAATATTCAGGCAGTCTTGTGAGAATTGATATTATTTAGGGAGCACACAACTCATAAAGGATAACATCTAAATGATATCCAGCTTAATTTAGAGTACAGGATACAATGATGAGTGAGGTTTGATGGATCTGTGGAAGTATCTGTGGTTAAAGAACTCTGTGAAGGGAATAAAAGCAAATGACAGTGGCAAGATGAGTGATATTTGCACAGGCAAAGCCTAATCAAATATGTTTTCCATAGCTGTTGATCTTGAAAACCTGAAAAAATAGTGGACTTCACCCAACCTTCAATTCTAATGACTTTTTAGCAATTACTTGTTTCAGCTTGGTGGTTTTTAAAAGATCATTCAGATACTTCTGTGAATCATACATATTTAAAAGATTGGACCAAGTCAACAGGAATATAGAGTAGATTCAATTGGCCTTTAGGGATTCATATTCTCTCTCTCCCCCCTTCCTGCTTATGATGTTACAGCTGAATTTAGACTCTAGTTAAGTCCTGCTGCTCTTCATATCCTGTTTGGCTCATCCTGAGGCTATCAACTGACAAAACCAAGGACTAAAATTAAGAAAATCATCATTGAGTCCTTGGGCACTGCTAGCGTTCTTCCATTTAGGGTAATACTGGAAATCATATGTAGATGGCTCACAAAACTGAGGCTTAAAATAGTCTGGAAATTATGGGTAGCAGATGAAGTGCAACAGTTCCACCTGAAATACAACTCATTTTTCTATTTGCTTCTTTACCCAGATCACATGAACTGCCAGAACCCAGTCAATTATCCGTTACTTAAAAAAATGTCGGTTCATTTTGTAGTAAGATGTTTTAATCTTAACTAACTGGCCTTCAAATAATAATAAAGGACAGGAGATGAGGGTAAGGGGGATCGAATATATGGTGATGGAAGGAGAACTGACTCTGGGTGATGAACACACAATGGGATTTATAGATGATGTAATACAGAATTGTACACCTGAAATCTATGTAATTTTACTAACAATTGTCACCCCAATAAATTTAATACAATAAAATTAAAAAAAAAAGGACAATACTTGTAGTAGTAAGCTTTGGTGTTAATTTGGTTTAACAATTATCTCAGGGTTGGTTTTTTGGCCCTGGCCTTGAGGAAGTCTGTTGAACTTTAGAATTAAGAAAAACATTTAGAGTATTTTTTTCATTGCTGCTGTTTCTCCTTTAGATAAAAGAAAAGAAAAAGCAGTACTGTTTTATAAGAGGTTATTTTTTTGTTTGTTTTTTGTTTTGTGAGGAGAATAGATAGCAAGTATTTCTTCAGGCCACATCGTTCTGGGTTTTTCTTTTTTTTTTTTCTTACAAGGCAAAATAATAAATACTTGAGAGTATCTCAGGAAATGACGACTTCCAAATAACCAAACATATTTCTTTGACTACTAATTTTACACAGGGCTATCTTCATCACTTCTAATTATCTAGATGTAAGGTATTCTTGTGCCATTATCCTCTTTCTAAAGAAGAGTTCTTATGTAGCCTTAGTTCCTTACTTTTGATGTGTTTGCTAACCAATTGCCTGTGCATTTTCTGTGGCTCAAGTGGTCTCGCTTTAGGGCACTTTTCCCTGAGAGTTTCCTTGAGAGTCTTTCCTTCTTTTCACTTAGTGATATAAGCCCATTGCAGGCTCCAGGCTCCAGCTCATTCTATCACAGTCTTGCGAGACCAAAGATCACCTTCCATGATCTTCGTCTCTGCCTGAGCAGAAGGACCAGGGTCGCATCTTAACCTGTATAGGCTGTTCCTTCCTGAAAATTGCTCTTTTTTCTTTATTTTCTGGCCAGTTATTCGAATTATCATTTAGCTGGCTAATTCAATTTGCCTTAGTTTTTTTTTTCTACTGAAGTTTTGAGATGCATACATATCTACTGAATTGAGATGGAAAGAGAAACATGGGATTCTTGAATGATGATGGATAAAAAGGACTCATGAATATAACAAATATCTTTCCTTCCTTAATGATACGGTTTATAGACCATTTTTGATATATCAGTACCACACACTTGTAGTTGATCAAGTTGAAGAGTCATCCTTGATTCTTCTTTATCTTTTATTTCCCATAGCTACCGTGACTATATTATTTATTGTCCAAACTGGGATAATGTTGAGAATAAAAGAGGCACTAACTGTACAGGGCGCTAGGACAATAGAAAAAATTAGCTTTGTCCCAGGTGAACAGTCAATGTATGATTACCCTATCCATAAATAAATCAAAAATATTTGTTGGCTTTACCTTCAAAACGTATGTTAAATGCACTCATTTGTCTCCGTCTCCACTGCTGTCATCTATTCCAAGCCATTACCATGTCTACTCTGTACTGTGATAACCGCTCCTAGTTTATTGGCTTTGATTTGTTTTCTGTGATTTATTTTTAATTTATTTTTTATTTGCTATGATTTGTTTTCTACACAGCTGTCAAAATCATCTTTACACACAATTAGATCACATAATTCCCTTGCTCCCGAATCTCCCTAGGTTCCAGTGTCCTTAAAAGAAAATTCACACTGCTTCCCTTCTTGCATTTCCTTACCTATCTCTTGTAGGTCATCCCACATCAATATAATCCTAGCACTCACTTTACTGGGCCATCTTTCTAGTTCATCAAATGCAAAGCTCATGTATTTGTTTTGGCTCTGCCTACAATGCTTCCTCCCAGCTTCCAGATCTCACCTTTCTGACTCTTATTATTCAGTCTCAGAAAAATGTCACCTCCTCTGGTGCTATCTTTAGCCTTTCTCCTATCACTTTGTCATATTGTTTCTTTATAGCACTTCTTAATGTCTGAAATTATCCTATTTTTTAAAAATTGTTGTAAAATATACATGATATAAAATTTACCATGTTAACCAATTTTAAATGTACAGTTCAGTGACATTAAGTACATTTACATTGTTGTGCAACCATCTTCAGAACTTTTTTCATATTCCTACACTGAAATGTCATACCGATTAAAAAATAACTTCCCATTTCTCCCTTCCCTCAACCCCTAGCTCCCACCCTTCTGTTTTCTGTCTCTATGAGTTTGAATACTCATAGTACCTCATGTAAGTGGAACCACACAGTAGTTGTTCTTTTTTGACTGGCTTATTTCACTTAGCACAGAGTTCATCTATGTTGTAGCATGTGCCAGAATCTCTTTTCCTTTTTAAGGCTGAGTGATATTTCCATTGTGTATGTATATACCATATTTTCTTTATCTATTTGTTGATGGACACTTGCTTTTGCCTTTTGGCTGTTGTGAATAATACTCCGTTGAACATGGGCATATAGATACCTGTTCCTGTCCCTACTTTCAAATCTTTTGGGTGTATACTCAGAAATGGAATTGTTGGATTATATGGTAAGTCTATGTTTAGGTTTCTCAGGGTTCACCATACTGTTTTCCATGGTGGCTGAACCATTTTATACTCCTACCAGCAATGAACAGGGTTTGAATTTTTCCACATCCTCACCCATACTCATTTCCTGTGTGGGTTTTGTTTTGTTTTAATAATAGTCATTCTAATGGATGTGAAGTGGTATTTTACTGTGGTTTTGATTTGTATTTCCCCAATTGTTAGTGATGTTGAGCATCTTTTCATCTGCTTATTGTCCATTTGTATCCCCATTTTGGAGAAAGAACTATTCAACAAGCCCTTTGCCCATGTTTTAAGACAGTTCCTTACCAGATATATGGTTTGCAGATATTGTCTCCCATTCTATGAGTTGCCTTTTAACTCTGTTGATAGTGTCCTTTGATGCACAAATATTTTTAATTTTAAGGAAGTCTAAATTATCTATTTTTTCTTTTGATATTATATCCAAGAAATAACTGCCAAATCCAATGTCATGAAGCATTTTCCCTATGTGTTCTTCTAGGAGTTTTATAATTTTAGCTCTTGCTTTTTAGATCTTTGATCCATTTGAAATTATTTTTTGTATACGGTGCATGGTACCTATTCTAGTTTTTGATTTCTATCACTCCAATAAAATATAAGCTCTATGACATCATGGATTGTGCCTGCCTTGCTCTATATTGTATCCCTTAGTCCTTTCATCGGGGCTTGGCACATAGTAAAATGTGGAATGAATGAATAAAAGAAGATATTCAAGTGAAGTTTCTAAGGCAAATAAATGTTTACTTTTCAGAATCATAAATTCTTGTGCCAGCTTGAGAGTTATTTATTTAATTTATGTTGGCCACCTTATCAGTTAACTTTCTTCTGTTGCTCTTGTTTTTTTTATGACCATTATAGCCTAGAAGTTATCCTCCTGTAAATATGGTTAATCAGACTTAATTTGTTTCAATTTACTAAGATTGGGATAAAACATAAGAAACTAATGTAATGTACCAAACATACCACTGAAAAGTTTTCTTTCATCTGAAGAAGAAATGGGGGCAATGAGTTTCAGAATAGGTCTTCTCTTTAGATTTTTGAAGTTTCATGTAAATCGTCTTTTCACTTTAACTTTGGTTGGTTTCTGGGAGAAATCCAGTCCTATTTATGATTTATAACATAGTATATGACTAATAATTGAGGAAATGGGCCTAAAACTTAAATGGTGCTCCTCTTAATAATTGGAGAACAGAGAAGACTTCTCTTCACCATCCCCCCTGAGCGGATGGAGATAGGGAGATCTGATAAAAGAAAGATAAATCATAGTTTATTTGATGACAGAGGTTCGCGGGACTGAATGATGGATCTAAGGTTGGATAGGCTGGAACAGTGGAAAACAGCCTTATCTCAGTCTGGGATGTGGTTATCACTTTGGTTGGATGTGGAGTGGGGGCTTGGGGGCCTCAACAAATAGCAAAGGAGTATTCATCTTGGAGAAGCCTGACAAGCCAGGGGTCCGAGAAGACCAACAATGACACTTGGATTTTTCAGTTCTTAGTAGGAGCTGCAACTGAGGAATTCCTCGTGGATCTGGAGGTTATATGTGATGAATACAGTGGCTTCTGAGGCAATTCTAACAAGTTTGTTTCTCTTTTTGAGGAAAGAAATATAAATTTTGATATTCTTTTAATTGAAATCATCAAAAGAACTGAATTTTGAGTATATCTTCTAGGTTATGTGGCATAGAGGAACAACAGCTGTTATCAAAAAAGCCTTAGTAAATGTTTTAATCGATGTCAACATGTCTTATCTATAACTTTTCTCTCACAATTTTTTTTTTTTTTTGTTAATGTGAGATTTATTTTCAACTCTACGGATTATGGGTAAAAGAAAACAAAGTAAATTCTCTGGTTGGGTTTTAGAGTATTTCTCACAGCTTATCAGTCAGATATATTTCTGATATCTGTACTGCTTCTTTGTCCAGTCTTTGCTTCTAGGCATGAGTGTTTATGATAGTCTAAGTATAAAGTCTGCTAATTATGAAGGAAAATGTCAACAGAAGTAAATGAACCACTGGAGGGAGAACTTGCCTTTGACTATTTTTCCCCCCTTTCTGGGGAGCAGCATTTCTCTTCTCATAAAAATTATTCTAGACTCATGTCTAAACATTGCTCTCAGGTTTTGGCAAACATTTTTAACTGCATTAGTAGATATGCCAAGAGACCTCTCCCACTTCTTGTGAGTATGGCTTTGCACTGCTTTATTCAATGTCATTTGTATTATATTTCTACCATTGTACTGACTATTATAATTAAAGAAAAGCAAATGAAAAAAATGCTGATAATTGTCATAATTGGGTTTATTATTTAAACAAGTATTAGATAAGACATTAGGTTTTTAAATTAAGCATATAATTGGGAAATAGTTTTGTGTTCTCCAAAAGGTTTCTTGTAAACTTGATTTGAAAATTATTGGAGGGAAAGGAATAGAAAAAGGTGAAAGAAAATATTAGAAAAATGTAGTACAGTTGCCAGATGATTTTGTCTCTCTTTGCATGTCTAGTACAGATTTTGATGAAAGGTTGTTTTTTATTTTTGAAAATGTACTGTGTACTCATACTTAAGCCATAAATCTCTTGAATTTGGAGTTCAGTTTAAAAACACGCTGGGAATACTGATGCATCTCTTCTTATATGTATCTTTTGAAGCATACACACAATGAGAATAAAACATCTTCCAAGTAACAGTCAGCAGTTCAGGGAGAATTCAAATTAGACGATAAAAAAATAAAAAAAAAAAAAGGTCACATAAATGCTAAAGTTACTAACAATGTAAATGTTCTAGGTATTTTAATGACAAAAATAATCTGTTGAGACTCTAGTACACTAAAGATACTCCTACACTAGTTTCTCCACTGTCTATCTGGCCACTGCTACATAAAAAAATAATACTTAAAACATAGAAGACATATTTCTCTGCCTTATGCTAAAACTGGGAGACAAACCGAAATTCTTAATGGTAGAATAAAATTTAATTTGTAAAGGATGTACAAGTCTTTGTAGATCACAAATGTGATTTCAGTTTGCAGCTATAAAAATATTTTTTCAGACTCAGATGAACAAAAGCTCACCCCTATTTAATTTGTTTTGCTTTAATGGTGGAGGGGGTGGAGAGATATTATTCAAAGATAGAGGTATTTCAAAAGATAAAACCTGTTGTATTTGGCATGTTCCCCAGAGAAATATTTAATGGGATTTTGACTGGGAGTGTGTGGAAAGCATTTTTTCTACTTTGTGAAATTTCTTTACACATGAAAAGTCTCTTCTGATAACAGGCATGTTAGAAGGAAGAAGTGGTCCCTACCATTGTGAAAGCTGTAGACATTATAGCAGTGCATTTTTTACCCATAGAGATGATTCAGATCGGATTGTATCATAGTCATATCAGATCATAGCAGGTTCATATCAGACTAGATTGTGAAAAAAGGGGAAGGGATTAAGAAGTCCAAATTGGTAGTTACAAAATAGTCACAGGGATGTAAAGTAAAGCATACAATATAGTAAATATAATCACTGTGTATTTTACCAGGTGAGTACTAGACTAGTCAGGGTGATCACTTCTTAAATTATATAAATGTCTAACCACTATGCTGTCCACTTGAAATTAATGTAAAATAATACTGAATGTAAAAAAAAAAATTCCCAATGCCTGGAATTTAGAAGACACTCAACAAATGTTTATTGAGGCAACAGAGTCTACTACTGGTTCAAAGTCCCTATTCTGGAACCAGATTTTGAGTGTTTAAATTTCAGCTGTATCACTTAGAATGATTTTTGGGCATTTTTTTTTCTATTTAGTTTCCTCATTATTAAAAGGAGTACAATAATAATACCTGTTCTTAAAGGGTTGTTGCAAGGATTAAATGGAAAAGAAAAATGCTACATAACACGATGGACTCATAGTTACTGTTAGGGTTAACTTTTTTTTAGTGAGTGAGTAAATGACAAAAATTACTCTTAGAGGCTATATTTCAAAATTATATTTCGCATTCTTCAGAATTCAATTGAAATGTTCCACTGTGATGAGTTTATGACTGGTTATTATTTCGATACATGATGTTAATTACTGTCTTTGCTTGACTTCATAGCCCATACCAGGACTCTTCTGCTCAGGCATTCAGGTGCTCCCTGGAGACTGAGTCAGAAATCACTTCCCTGGGAAGTTAATACATGAACTTTATAAGCTTCATGAAGGCAAGGCTGTGTCTCGTGTTGAGGCCGCACCTCAGCCTGTGACCGTGTTTGGCACAATTAACAGGTGTATCAGCAAGCACTGACTGTGCTATACCCTCCCTGCGCAAAGCAAGGTAAACAAGATATAATGTTTGTACACTTAAGAAAACCCCAATTACTTACTAATAAAGATGACGGAGCGATGGTGGAATAGGAAGTGCCTCAGGCCAGATGAAAAGTAAATTGGAATCAGCTCGTGGTTTTGTTTCTAACTTGCTGAGGAAAAATCATTTACCCTTTCTCAAACTGAGGGTTTTTTTTTCTCACCTGTGTAATGAAAAATGTGATATATGCTCTATTTTACAAGGATTTTTTTAAACTATAAAATTAATATTATTTAAAAAAAATTAATGTGACCATAGTTGTAAAGGTAACTTAAAAAGTTAAACTGATTAATTACAAGATATTGTTCTGATTCTACAAATAGAAGTAGTACTTAGGGGAAGGTTTTGATGCTTAGACAAATAGACCATTAGTCAAGGCTAGGAGGTTGCTTTTTCATGAACTGGTTGAAGAGACTACACTTCATGGATATTAACCAAGCTGAAACCATTTTTCTGTTCTGTCACCTGGTAAATTTTATAATATAAATACGTTATGTGTGAATGTACGGTCATACAAAGAAAGAATCATTATTTTATAAATTATGAAACTAAAGGCCAGAGAAACTCAGAGATTTAATAGATCCACATTAAATAATGTATAGATTTTCGAATTTTTAAAGTTCACCTGTGTGGCAAATCAAAGAAGTCACGAGCAGCGCACATTCTTCTCCTCTGTGTCTGTTGTTCCTTTTTCTGTTTTCCCTCCCATCCTTGCCCAGGGGGTAATTAAATATAGTGAATGCTTATGTGGTAGGAAAGAACTATTAAATTGGAAGGGTATTGCTGTGGATAGAATTATAAGATGCCCCACAAGATGTCTACCCTCTGGTGTATGTCCTTACATAATTCCCTCCCTTCCCATGTAGGCCTGAACGGTGAATATAATGGGGCTTAAAGAAAGCGAGATTGTCTTTTATGAGCCTGACCTACCTCATCAGGTGGGTCTTTGCTGCATTCTTCCTAGAGAATGAGATTCAGGGTGAGTGGAATTTTTTTTTTTTTTTTTTTTTGACACAAGTTGCTTGTTTTGAATATGGAGAGGGCCACATGGCAAGGAATGTGGGCGGCCTTTAGGAGCTGAGCGTGAACTCCCGCTGACAGCCAACATGGAATTAAGGACTGTAACTCTACAACTGTCAGGGACTGAATTCTGCCACAACTGCATGGTCTCTAAAGAGGAGCTGAGCTCCAGATAAGAAGGAGGCTGGCTGACTCCTTGATTTTAGCCTGTGAGGCCTGAGCAGTGAAACCAGTCTTTGTGCTTGGACTTCTGACCTATGGATCTATGAGCTAATAAACTGGTATTGTTTTAAGTGACCAAGTTTGTGGTAATTTGTGATGTAGCAATAGAAAATTAATGCAGGGAGATTAAGTGCTTGGCTTTGTTATTAGTGTGCTACTGGATTTACTTTCGATGAGCAGCTTCTTCTGAAAAAAGAAAAAAAAAAAGTAAATTGGACCAGATTAATTTGCATACCCTAGAGTTATTTTGAGACAGGAATACTGATTTTAGGTCATAGATTTAGTAACAACATACTGTTAAATTTTATCAAGCCACAGTATTGACTCTAACCCCACAGACCTTTCAGAAATATTAAATAATTTGAAATTAATTGATAAAATATATTTTTATTAATGTTGACATTTTAAATTCATGCTCTTTTTCTTATGTCAGTTTACTATCTGCCCCTGTGACAGAGATGAAGGCGATTGATGAGAAATACAGACTTTGAATTTGCAGATTTTGGAACTCTGTGTCAATGTGCATGCATGAGAGAGAGAGAGAGAGAGAGAGAGAGAGAGAGAGAGAGAGAGAGAGAGAGAGAGAGAGAGAGAGAGAGATTAACTAGAGATTCAAATGGATTTGGGTGTGTGAGACCAGCAGTTTACCTAGGCTTCTATTGGCATGGATAGAGTTTTTTTGTGTGTTTTTTTTTTGTGGAGGAAAGGGGCTTGCAAAGGACATGCTAGTGTATACTTCCTGGAGAGCTGAGGTTGGAGAGAGGGGAAGTTACAGATGATGACGTAGCATTGGGAATACAATTTGACTTGGACTACATATGACCCTACAGAGAGAAAGGCTACAGTCAGAATTTAAGGAATTGTTTCCAAGAAAACTTTGCGAAACATGCACATAAACTGGGCTGCATGGATCGCCAGGGGCCAAAGTGAATTAGAGTGGAGGGTTTTAGTGTTCTCCCCTCTTCCTTGTGAATTGCTCTGGAGATAGGAAGGCCACAGGTACTCAGTGATGTACCCAGAGGAACACTGCAGCACTGGAGGAGAAGACTAAAACCACTGATGGAGAGAGAGCTCATAGGAGACCTAACAGATTCATTGAGTGTAAGGTAAGGTATAGGGAGTAGCAATAGTAAATTTGGAGCATGTTGATTTTGACATGCCTGTAATATAGAAGTACAGGTTTCAAAATATGGATTGGGAACTTAGAATGAGGTTTGTGTTGAAGGTATGGGTTTTGACAATCAGCATATTGGTGGCAGTTGAATTCATGGATGTGGATGAGATTATCCTGGGGGAGTATATGGGATAATAAGGAAAAGCTCTGGAGATAGGAAGGCAATACTGGATAATATGATAAGTTGTCAGAGTTTGGAAGAGAATTGGAACAAAGTGGTATCCTGGCAGCTAAGGGAGAAATGAAGTTTTATGTCTTTATAAAATTTCTTCTGTGCTTAATACCTGTAACACCTAATAATGCCTATTGTACAGTTTTAGAGGGGTTTAATGATCCATTCATTAAAATAAAAATCTTCTCAGAAATCAGCCACACTCAATGCTAATCCTTATTTCTTCACCAACAGTATTACTTTCCTTTAACAATCCAGAAAGAAGTTACTAAGGATTTCCTTTTTTTGTAATTAAACAGTCATTACTTGATAATTTAAGAGAGAACTTTAATTTTTAATTTACTCTTATGTAAAAGATGGTTTATGCATTGACTGAGACAAAATATCAGTGAATATTTCTTTGTCAATTAATGAAAACAGTGCACAGAATAAAAGCATCTCATTAAACCATGGTCATGTGTTTTGCAGATTCTGAAATCACTAGTGTCAAAATAATTTAAAGAAGTGTCTTTAAACTGTTGATTTTAAGGAGAGACCTAATCAAGTCAGGGAACAATAATTCTCTAGGTTGCTAATTAATGAATTTAATAATTTACCTAATGTTGAATAATTCCTTTTATGGTTGATGGATTCATACATAGTTATCTAGGATTTGAAGAATATGCAATATTTTCACTTATATTAAATATCTCAAAAAGTTAATCACCTAAATCTAGACTAATATACTGGAGGAATCTAAAATTCATTGAGGCTTCATTTCTATCACAATTCCACTTTTGAGCTCTTTTCTCCTCTTCAGAGGTTTCAGTTTCATATTATTTTTTTCCCAGAGATTTTGATGCTGCCCTGAACAGCTATTTACATCTTCAGGGTCTTCAGAAAAACTGTCGTATCTGAATTCTAGACCATAAGGGTACTTACTTATGGGAATAAGAAATACATTATATCTTTATTCCTTTTGCTTTTTGTATTGTATAATACTAGAACAGCTGGTAAATTCTGTGGAAAAAGAATTGGTAGAAGTTGTTATTTTACTCCATTCTTTTGGGAAGTTAGGAACTATTGTTTCACTATGACATGAGATTGGGTGAAGAATGTTTCTGGAAAGTTCCTGGCCAATACACACAGACTTATATGTGGCGTCTAATCTTAGCAAAAGAAAAATTTGGAAGAGTTGTGAGGAGAATATTAGATTTTATTGAGGGAGATACCTGAAAAACCCTAAGGAAACCTTCGGAAGCAGAAAAAATATAACGGTCCCAACTGTCATGTCAATAATAAAACTTTGCTGAAATCCAGGACAGAAAAGTGATTTTCAAAAAAAGTTATACAGATTTCACACTGGAAATATTTATTTATTTATTTTAAAAAGTCAATTTCTATTTCTAGTGCCTTAAATCTCACTGAGTTATCCTGCTAACAAAACCTAAAGATAATTGGGAGACTTTTTCCTAAGAGACTTTAAAATTTAAAATTCTTCATTTTCCTTTGCCTATTTCTTCATATAGGTCTAGTGTAAGAATAATAGAGATTACACCAGACATACTCAAATATATAGAAGTAGAAAAGGCTGATCTTAGCTAAATTTTAATAAAACAACAGCAAACAATATTTGCTTCCTTTTGAAATGTACAGTTCAAATTAGCTGAATTTACTAAGTGAGACATTAGAGATACTGCCACAAAGAGGCGATATAATGTAGTCTAAAGAGCATGGGTTTTGGTTTAGTGTCTCCTATGCCAGTTGAGGGCTGTGTACTAATTGGCAAGTCCGATAAGTGCTCTGAATTCTAGTTTGGAATCTGCAAAATAAAAGGAACGTAGTGAGGATCAATTGAGAATATTTTTGAAAATATTTTGTAAACTATAAAATTTTAGTTCAAAACCATTTAATTGAAATAGTACTTGTCATAAACAATATAATAATCAGAAAACAATTTTATTTGTAGCTCGTGGGTGTTCTTAGTGTTTTGATCTGCACTTATTCTTGTATGACTTAATGGATTAATAAACCTGAAAAAGTAAAAGCAAAAGCCTCTGTTGGTTATTGACTATAAAACACCCCCCCCACACACATATTACATATAAAATATGTATTATATGTAATATGTATTATGTAATATATGTGTCTGAATGTACATGCATACATATGTGTGTGTGTGCATGACCTATTCATTTGGGTAGGCTAAGCTGTTGCAACAAATAGATACCAAAGTAGAGGTTAAGGTTAAATAACAGTCCGAAATTAAATGTTTTCATCTGGCTGGCAGTTCTGCTCCTTACAGTCAGTTAGGAACAGTGCTGAAATGGCCATTGGAGCTATGAGAAGGGAGCGAGTCTAATTCGGAACCACTGATTTACACTCAAGCCAGGGAAGTGGAATTTGTACACATTGCTCCCACCCACACTCCATGGGCAAGAGCTTGGTGGCTACATTTAACTGCAAGGGATTCTGGGGATATACAACGTCTAGCTTAGCATCCATATCCCATCTAGAATTTTATTAACAAATTGGAAGAACAACTGATTTTGCTGGACAGGTAGCATGTCCATCAGGATGACTACTGCTTTTTCTTTATTTCTCTTTTAATGGAATACTTAGTACATTGAATGATTTACACATTAAGTGATATACTATGCAGATAGTACATTTCTGTCTGGCCTATTGTTAGTACTCAAGCAATAGCTGCTATCATTATACAAACTTTTCATTTAATAACAGTGAACAAGAATATTGTATTGATACAGGGCTTGGGAATTGAAAATATAATAGCGCATGTCCATCTTTCATGTGTCAAGTTTCCTGTAGTCATTAAATATTTAAAAATTGTGTAGATAAAAGGATTCTGGATGTGCTGGATCTGACTAGTGCATATATATGCTTGGTTAATGCTATTTGTTGTGAAAATAAATCGGAGGTTGAAGGATGTGGATTCAGAAGCAATAGAGAAATGGCATTTCTTATTTTCAAAGCATTCTATATATGTATTTGTAGTGATAGGAAAAATCTTTGACATATGTAAGGTCTTACTGCAAATACGCCCTAATTAACAAACTTATCACCATCTAAGAATTTTCATGAATTATGAATGAGCTCATAAGCCATATCTCTCCCCAAACAATTAAGTTGAATTAGAGACTAGAATTTGAGAGGGTTCAAAGGAACTTCCTTTTAAATGAGCCCTTCAATTTTAAGATTAAGCAACATTAAGTATAAGAATTTTTGCAATGGAAACATATTTACTTACTGATATATGCTGGAAAAACACTACGCTTGTGTTGTCTCGCTGGCTGGCATGTTGTGGTGCCTGATGGTCTGTATACTGTCTGGGAGCAGAATTCTGAAGTTAATCTTGGCTTTGCCATATATTATCTTTTCGTGTGTGTGTGTGTGTGTGTGTGTGTGTGTGTGTGTGTGTATGCGTATGCATGTGTGCACATATTTTAACTCTGGGAAATAAATGGATAATGATACCTAAATCATCAAGAGCATACCTTGCTTTGTCATTATTTTATAGGATTCATTCTTGTCTATATAGGTACAGGAAGATCGGTGTCACCTGAGTCCACCTGTCACTTTATAATGTTGGATAACTGAAACTGTACTGTGTACCTACTATATCTAGCAGATTATAAAAAATAGGGAGACGCTAACATGAAATTTGAAGTGAAAGAGACCTAAAGTCAACTCCTGGCTCTATCACTTATTGTGCAGTATTGCACAAGTTACCTTTTCTGAACGTGAGTTTTCTCATCCATAATAATAATGCCCACCTCATAGAACTGATGTGAAGATTAAATGGAAAAAGACTATCTGAAAAATGTCTAGTACACTGAAGGGAGCAATACTAAAGTAAAAGCAAAATCTTTAGGCGGGAGTGTTTAGGATGAGGTAGTTGTAGTATTTTTTTTCTGAATTTCAGTCTCCATTTTTGCTTGCTTCTGTCCACTGATCTGCATTGCTTGTGTTTGTTTTCCATAATGCTATAAATGGGATGTGGCACTTCCTGGTATCAAAAGCAGTATCTTGGATTAGTCTGGTTTAGCCCTGTCCCTGTCTTCTGTCCTGTTCTGGTGGGAGTGATTTTAGAGATTTCAGTGGCTTCAGATGAGAACAAGAACATCCAAGAACTATATTCTCATATTGATTTCTCTTTCTAATTAAACAGTCTCATTGCACAAGAATGACTTACTTCAGGACGAAAGTCAGCTTTGTCAGCTGCTGAGGGGATTTGTTCTTTTTTTTAACTTTGCTTCATCGTTTTGGTTGTTCAGTGTTTTAACTGGTGGAGTGGGTCATTTTTAACATCGAGGTTGCAAGATGTCGTTGCCCAAGGATGCTCGTCCTCAGGCCCATTTTACCTTTCAGCTCACCCATCTTTTTCCAGAGATGGAACTTTGTCGAAGCCAGGATGCTCAGAGAAAGAGTATGACAAAATAGTGTCTAAAATGCAATGTAAGTAGTGTAGTTTCCCTGCCTATTACGCTACTGTTAATTTTTATAAACATGAGGGTGGTGAAGTATATTGCTTGATAAAACACCAAGAACTGGGATGCCTTGGTATCTCTAACAGGATGTGGCCCGAACAAAACTCTATTTCCCTTACCCCCACAAATTTCCTTCTTCTGGTCTTCCCCATTTCAGTATTGGCACTATCATCCACCCAACTGAACAAATGTCTCGGAGTTAGCCTTACTCCCCACATTTATTCCATCAGCCGATTACGATTAACCCTATATTCAAAACATATCCCAAACCTGGTTTTTCTTTTTCTCCTAATATCCTAGTCCAAACTAGCATGATACTTCTTTGGAATACTTCCTTGGATGGCTGCTCCCCAGCAATTCATCTTCTGTGGAGCATCTAGACTAATATTTTAAAAATGTAAATGAGCTCATGTCACTCTCCTGCTTAAAAAACCCCTCTAAGTTCCCCATCTTGCATAGAGGAAAAGCCACTCTTCTTATTAGGGCTTCCAAGGTCCTATATGACCTGCCTACTTCTCTGAGTTTATTCTGTTGGTCCTGTTCTCACCCTAGCTCACTATGCCCTAGCCTTGTGCCGAACGTATTTGCACTGAAAGCCTGTGCACTGAATGTTCTCTCTGCCTGGAGAGCTCTTTCTTCTTATCATCATAAGATTGTTTCCTTCCTGACATTCCAATTGCAGCCTAAGTGCCACCTTCTCAGAGAGGACTTTCCTATTGCTTTCCTTCACATTGCTACTTTTAGTCTTTCCATAGCATTTATCATCCTCTGACACATTAGGCTCTAGGCTTCAGAAGAGGGACTCTACAAGTTCTCGTCATCAATCACAGCACCTAGAACAGTGCCTGTTCTACAACAGGTTTGATACATTTTTGAGAGACATTTTTTTTTCTTTGAGTAGATCTCTTTGCAGTTCGTATCTTTAACAAAACCTTAACTTCACATTAATTATATGAGGACACTAATTAATGGTAGGTTGTGTCAGTTTATTTCATGTGTTCAGATTTGATTACTCTGTTTGAAATTTAGTGTAGTTGAAACAGTCATGTTTTATAACCAAGAGATGGATGATGAGACTATAATAAACTATACACTGACCCCTGCAAAATTGACATGAAAAGCAAAAAAGAGAAAACAATACATAAGAAAGAGTGTACTGACACATCACGGTGCACTAGAATGATATTCATCGTTATTTAACCTTTAGGTGAGGTATTCAGAGTCCAAGATAATGAGGGGAATTTTCTATGAGTATTTCTTTTGACTACAAATAATTTCTGAATTTGTGTTCAGATTACCCTTAACTCATTGGTTAACTACTAGCAGAGCCAACTGAATGGAGCTGTGTCACTTCCTCTATCAGTAAGGGAGCACTCAATATATAAATTCTTTAGCCAAAGAGCTGTCACTAGAAGTCTTTGGGTTTCAAATGAATCATGTGAAAGATCAGATTGTTCAATATGTTTCCTTTTATGGTTATTGCTCCTGTCTGGTATATTTTAAAGCCCATTTTGCAATACGTGTTTGGTGAGTTTTGTGGTATATTGTCTCTCTTTTTTCTCTCTCCTTTTTGCTTTCCTCCCCCCATCATCTCTTCGTCTTTGGAAAGGATTATATCCTTTAAGGATTGCTTAAAAAAACTTGCCAGTTCTTTCTATCAGTGTTCGAAAGAGATTAAGAAAGTCTCTGCTGTCCATTGCTATTATTATATTTTATTCAATACATCTTTTAAACTCAAATTTCCCAATACTGTTCTTAAAATAAAGCAGCACAAGCAATAAATATCTTGAAAAGGAAACTGACTTCTGTATCTTTGGACTATCCTCCTGTTCCTTGTTGAGAGCTGGTCTCCGATGGCTCATGAAAGAATGAATGACTGGACAAGTTAATATTACTCCTAAGACTAGCAAGCAAGTGTATAAATGTCTTCGGAAAGTCAGGCCACCTTGCAACATTATAGATATTAGAAAGAACTCAGCATATGTGCATTGGCCATAATAAGCATGATACTTAATCCAAGTAAAGTTTTAAAAAATGTGGTAGTGCATGTTTACCACGTTAATGAAGAGTGCAGTGGATATGCACATAGAAGCTAGTGCAACGTGCGTGGTCATTATTATGTTGTTCCTGTCATGTGGAAGAGCTAAAATTCAAACACCTAAGGGTGGCATTTGAGTCCCGAGTAGTGCTATATTATTTGTTTCTCTTTTTTTTCAAATATAAGAAGCAAACACTTGGACTTAACATTTACACATACACCTGGCACTTAGGAAGTGCTCAACACACGTTAGCTAGTCTCATTATACGGTTTAAGGCATTTCTTTTCTATTGTTCATGTTCCTGGGGAAGCTGGTCATGCTATTAAAATCTAATTTGGGTGAGCTCCTAGGGCGTGTAGCCTCTGAAGGAAAGCTATCTGTTAAGCCCTGGAAGACTGGGGTTCAGCATGATCTTAATGTTGGTAATATATCAGGTGTGTATAGAATAAAGAATTATCTGTCCCCTTGGACTCGCACTAAGAACACCAGATCAGTGATTTCCAGAAAATGAACAAAACAAACCTTTAAAGAAACCCCTGTTTGGATTATTTCCTGCCCCCCGTGTCACTAGGGATTTTGTTATGGTCAGAGATGTACTACAAAGAGTAACTATAAGAAAGGAGTCAGTCAGCCTGGAGAGCAGGTTACCAGTGTGGAGCCCGGAAGCCATTTATTGGCGGCTTCCAATAGCATAAGCTAATCCCTTGTGTGGAAATTGGGATACAAAATGACGCTACTTCTTTTGTGATTGAGGTTTTCAAGCTGGGTTTGTTCATTTCCAGAGATTACATGCTTTGTGATACCCCTACATAAGAAACTTTTCAAACACGGATAAAATTGGTGACACTCAGGCTCACAGTTTCTGAGTAGCATCCTCTTATTGGTGTGGGCTTTGATGTTGGGAACACTGATGACTCCAGTCAGTAGGAATTCATTTCTATGTTTAAATGATTATGTACGATCATCAATATTTCTGTTGGATGCAATCATGCGGACAACAGGCTCACATTTCCCAGTGTCTCTTAACAATGGCTGAGTAGTGTAAAACACCTGAGATCCTCTTTGTGAAGTCAGAGGTAACATTTGGCTTGGTGAAGGAGAAATCCTCTAAACTGAAGTTTTTGAATAATATTTGGAGTCTGTGAGTTTTTTCATTTCTGTATGCTAACAGAAAGTGAGCCCATCTGATGAACTGACTGGCATGATATATAAGCCCCTTGCTTAACTATTGCAAGACCTGTTCTAAGGAGGCAGGTGGCAGACGAGATAATTGCTCTTAGGGTGCCAGCAAGAAAAATAGCTTAGCTTTGATATCTTTCAGCTTTTCCAAAGAGGGCAGAGGTGAGGTTTTAAAAAGAGAATTCCATCCCGTCTTTGTCTCCCACAGCTTCATCCTACAGCTTCGTTAGTAGCAAGATGCCTATGAGGTAGATTTGTACAGGTAACTGAGGATGCCTTTGGAACTAAAGAGAGGCCTCTGAGAGAGCAAGTCAGCTCATGTCGGGTATTTGTAATTTAAAATTTCTTGAAGGTTCACTTCTGTAGTTCTAGTTCTCTCCCTTCAATTGTATTCATAAGGACATCACAATTGTTCACCACAGTGTTTCCTGCATTAAAAAGAAATTAAAATTTGTGTAGAGGGTTGTTCTGAGTTGCATTGATGTTTGTATTTTCAAAGTAAGGAAGGGAAATAAGGCTTATTATTTCTATTTTAAAAGATGCCAAGAAAAAAGGAATTATAATCCAGTGGCTATAGAATCAAGCCACTGTGGAATTGTGCAACGGAGTTTGTAGAATTGAAGATCCAATACTGATACTCTTCCTTTTAGAAGAATCTAAGTAAATCAAAAAGTAAAACCAAATTATTAATAAAGGAAAGTAATAAAGAGACACAGTCAAATTGAAATAAGTCATGTAAGTAATACCATAAAAATGCAAGTCTAACTGTGAAGTCTGATGTTTTATTTGCCTTTTCAATGATACCTGGATATTTAGAAGACATCTGAGTATTTTCTTGAAAGTTCCTTTTGATATTTGAAGGACAGTAAAATTTTGTCTGCTACTTTACCATTAAAAACATTGGGATGTTTCAGGAAAAGAAGGGGTTATCAGCCTTCATTTGTATGGGGAATTCTCCTGTTTTTACTTTTTAGTTACTAATTCGCAGTATCCTTTCTCTGTGAAAAATTACTCTTTCTTGTCATACAGAACAGATAGGGTTTATCTCAAGATTTTCCTACATACATTGGTAGTCTCCAGCTTACACTGACATTAACAATTGTAACCAGCTGTTTTTTAAAGTGCTATGATTCTGGAGGCTGTTGGTGTGTTTGCTACTGACATGCAAGAAATAACTTGTTTTTCTTTTGTCATTTTGTGGATGATTAGGCTGAGCACAGGTGTAAATATTATTTTTGAGGTAAAATCTCATACATAAAGAACTCAGAGTTCTAGTTCCACCCGTATGAATCATAACACACACACACACACACATATACACATACACACACACACACACACAGAGACACAGATTTTTTTGTCAGCATACTTAATGCTTCTTGATTAGTCAAACTGTACGATTTTAAAAATTGACCACACCTGATGATCTTTTGTATGATACAAAAACCAACTAAGAATAAATTCAAAAAGTTTTGTAATACATTAGACTTTGGTCCTATACGCAGATAGTATGACACATTTTTCAGTCTGAGTACTAATTTTTCAAGTTTGGGTATGATTTGGAGTTCTCAACTGAATATTTTTTCAATATCATTATGGTATTTTTATTGGTAAGACTAGTCAGGAAAACGAGCCTTTTACATTATGATCAGTAATTGATTGTTTCTTCATAGAACTTTAGCCTGCAACAGGTTTTTGATTATTTGACTTTTGTAATTTGGAAATTCCTAGTCCCGTTTACTCCCCATACAAATATTGTTGACATTTTGACTGCTGTATGGTTCTCTTGGAAGTGAGGTGTATGGCTCAGGTTTTCTTGGAAATGAGGTGTATCGCTTTAATGAGATTTGCTTAGTAAAATACGAATGTTGTGTATTACATTCTGATTTCATGCAAAACTTGTACTCTTTATGAAAATAACTTGCAGAAAATGCTTGCCTCATGATTGGTTTTTGGAATTAAATTCCTTGGAGGAAAAAGAAGGCTCCATAATTTGCTAATTTGAGGGAGTGCTGTTAGGCTTAGTGTTAAAATATAGCAAAACCAGCTATTTAAAGTAATATTATATGTAGCATTCAATTATGTATTCATAACACCTCATATTGTCAGTTAAAATAGTGAAATTAATATTGATGACTTAGAAAAACATAGACAACATAAATTGGACTTCTACTTCATAAGATGATGTAAATTCATAGAAGACTCACGGGGAGGAATGTCAGTGCAATTCCTACGGTGATAGTTATTGGAAGTTCTGTGAATTATGTGGAAACCATGCCCACATGATGGTTGTCGTTTACCATCACTTTCTTTCAAGTTTGCAGACTAGTGTATATTGAACTAATGTATATCTTAATATCACTAATATTAGAGAATACAGTTTGGTCATATGAGTCAGTTTTTTTTCTAAAATTGTATTGTATATGAAACAAATGGAAAATTTAATGATTATATTGAACAGAAACCTACTTTTATTTTATTTGGATAATTAGGATTTTACATTCTATCTGTTGAATCTACCAAAGGCAAATTTGAAAAGCAAAGTCCAACACATTTAGGTGCTGTATATTTTCCCTCTTATTCTCCTTCTATTGTGTTTGGCTTCCGTGCTACCTCTGGGTTCCCTTTCTAAGTTGTACTGGCAATATGTTAATAAGAAATCACACGTAAGTTGTTTATTGTGTGATGACTACAGTTTTCTAAATTGGCACAAACTTTTTTTATATCTATGTGTGCAGTGACACAGCATGGCAAAATCGTCTACCTATGTGTTCCAGAAGCCCACAAAATAAAACTATATTTCCTCCAGAATTTAAAAGATAATAGTGTTTATAACTGTCAGCTGAAATTTATAGTAAACTGTAGAAAGATCATTAACTTTGAACTCAATCTCAACTCTGACAC
This sequence comes from Rhinolophus sinicus, assembly GCF_057876585.1. Classification (NCBI taxonomy): domain Eukaryota; kingdom Metazoa; phylum Chordata; class Mammalia; order Chiroptera; family Rhinolophidae; genus Rhinolophus; species Rhinolophus sinicus. Next base: position 61,916,181 of record NC_142501.1, on the reverse strand, counting down.
TTACTAGTTATTTGACCTAAAGCAAGTTTTCAAAAATTGCCTCAGCCTCAGTTTCCTCATCTTTAATATGATAATGTCACATAAATGACACAGTTGTAAGGAATGCATTATGTATATTAAGCACCTTGCAGTATCTCAGGAACAGAGAAGTGAACAACAATAGCTCTCGTTGTTTTACTCTTACTCTTAAACATTAGGATTATCTAATTTATTTTTTGTGTGTGTTTAGCCACCTTTCCTAGGTGTGACAACCAAAAACTATTGGCTTCCTTTGTATTTGGATTCATTTCTGGGAATATCTATGTCATTAATGATGATTAAATTTTGTTCTTAAAGGTTTTTGATTATAGGAAATCTGCATGTTGCATTAACCATAATATTTGATATATCAAAATACCTTATTTTCACTTGGATAACAAATAATTTACTATGTGAGTAGCATTCATTGGCCAAATAGAAAAATATCATCTGGTTAACCATTGGGATTAACATTTCATTGCCTTTGAATCTGCCTTTTTACCAAGGATGCCTTTTCTAGAGCTGCATACTGGATGCATTTCATTGCTACCGAAAGATCCCAAGGGTACTGACTAAAGGTTAACCCAAACTACTGTGTTTCCCCGAAAGTAAGACCTAGTGGGACCATCAGCTCTAATGTGTCTTTTGGAGCAAAAATTAATATAAGACCCAGTCTTATTTTATTATAACATAACGCCGGGTCTTATATAATATAGTATCATCTAAGACCAGGTCTTATATTAATTTTTGCTCCAAAAGTCACATTAGAGCTGATGGTCCCACTAGGTCTTATTTTTGGGGAAACAGAGTATATATGGAATACACATTTCTGTTCACTCCAATAAACTTTAACAGATAAATGAATAAGAATTTTATGGTAAGATATGGCTCCTAGATTTATTCATAGCACAAAGTAGATGCACAAATAATCCAATTATTACATTTATCGACTTAGATTAGCACTAATAATTGCAGGACTATTTCATGTTAAGGTTTGGGGACAGCTTAAATAGTAAGAAATCATAACCAATTTTACCTTGTACAAAACAGGTCTCATTTATATGAAGACTAAAATGACTGATATGCAAAAAGAAACTAATCTTCTAATGGGTGTAAATAAATATACTCTGAAATCGCAAAGAACAGTTTTAAATTTGCCATTTCAGGTTAAGTTTATGGAAAACACTTGCATCATGAAAAAAGACAATTATTCTGAAGTGATAAAATACCACAAGCATAAACCTAGAGAAAGAAAGAAAGAAAAAAAAGGAACTAATATATTGTCATTATTAAAGTTTTTATGAAAACAAATAATATTTCCCTATTGTAATATGGTTTGGTATTATAGATTTGGATTATTATTGTTTCATAAAGCTTTTTAATGATATGCAGTGGGAACTTAATAGTACATAGCTTGCAAAATTATTGTTAGTTCTGTATCACAAAATAAGGGCACCCCAATAACAAAGTTCTATTCTAGTCACTTTATTTAGGAAGTTTATTTCCTCTTTGGAAACTTTCTAAAATCACTTTTACATAATAGCTAGTAATTTAATTATAGCAATTATTTGAAGCTTCCCATCCTGTACTATGCATGACAAAAGGAGACCATTAATAAAGCTTTTTTCTTCTTCCTCCCAAACCAGTCTCTATTTGTAGCCAGTATAACATTTCTGCCTAAGAACCATCATGTAGCAAAGTCACTAGGACTGTGTGACAGGCAGAATAATGGCCCCTCAAGGATGTCTGTCTGCGTCCTGATACTCAGAATGTGTGAATGTTACCTTCCATAGCTATTTTAATCAGTGTGGGCTGTTATAACAGAGTATCATAGATTGGGGTGGGGGGTGCATATAAACAACAGAAACTTGTTTCTCACAGATCTGGGGTCTGAAAGTCTGAGATCAGGGTGGCAGCATGGTTGGGTTCCACTGAGGACCCTATTCCAGGTTTCAGATAACCATTTTCTTGTATCCTTCCAAGGCAAAGAGGGTGAGACAGAGCTGTCTGGGAACTCTTTTATAAGGACACTAATCCCATTTATGAGGGCAGTACTCTCATGATCTCATCACCTCCCAAAGGCCCCACCTCCTAATACCATCACATTGGGGGTTAGAATTTCAATGTATGAATTTTAGGGGGACACAGACAAATATTTAGTTAATAATAATGGCAAAAGAGGCTTTGAAGATATGATCAAGGGTAAAGACGTCGAGATAGGAGATTTTACTGGGTTATCTCGCTGGGCCGAATCTAATTAGAGGAGTCCTTCAGAGTGGAACACCGTTCCCTGATTGGTCAGAAAGATGAGACAGAAGGAGGATGAGGAAAGGAAGATTCAAAGTGTGAGAGAGACTCAACCTGCTGTTGCTGGCTTTGAAGATGGAGGAAGGGGGCCATGAATTAAAAATTGGGGTGGCCTTTAAAAACTGGGAAAGTTCTTCAGTTTATCACCAACAAGAAAATGGAGACTAAATTTTTTTATTTTTATTTTTATTAAATTTATTGAGGTGACAATTGTTAGTAAAATTACATAGATTTCAGGTGTACAATTCTGTATTACATCATCTATAAATCCCATTGTGTGTTTAATGCTGAACGAAATAAGTCAGACAGAAAAAGCAGAGAACCATGTGATTTCACTGATATGTGGTATATAAACCAAAAGCAACAAAAGAACAAGACAAACAAATGAGAAACAGAAACTCATAGACACAGACAATGGTTTGGTGGTTGCCAGAGACTAAATTTTACAACGTCAAGGAACTGAATTTTGTCAACAAGCAAGAAATAGTTTTTCCCTTAGAGCCTCCAGCAAGGAATGAAGCTCGCCAACACCTTGGTTTTAGTATACTGAGCTACAGAACTGTAAGCTCATAAATTTTTGTTTTTGTAAGCCACTATGTTTGTTGTAATTTGTTACAGCAAGAAAAGAAAATGAATACAGGTGAGTTTCTCTCTACACACCATTCCAGCAGATCAAGATAAAGAGGATCAGTAGGTTTGGACCTTATTAAGTTTATCTTCACAGTGGAAAGAAGCCAAGTTGGCTTGGATCCTATAGTGCTGAATTCTTGACCAGCCCCCCACCACAACTGCAGGATCATGAGGAAGCTTGCAGATGAGATACTTTGATGTACCATGTTTCCCCCAAAATAAGACCTAGCTGGACCATCAGCTCTAATGAGTCTTTTGGAGCAAAAATTAATATAAGACCCAGTGTTATTTTAATATAAGACGCGGTCTTATATAAGAATGGATGTTATATTACATTATGTTATTTTATATTATATAAGACCCGGTCTTATAGTATAATAAGACCGGGTCTTATGTTAATTTTTGCTCCAAAAGACGCATTAGAGCTAGCTGATGGTCCAGCTAGGTCTTATTTTTGGGGAAACACGGTAATAACTCCTTTTGTTGTGATAAGTTTTGTCTCCAAACCCCTGGCCTTTATAAAGTGGATTGTAGTGTGCATGGGCTTCTAGCAAGGATCTTTTGTCCTTCTGATGTAAGGCCTAGACTAAAACCAATACCGTTATACTCCTTGGCCCTTTCCACCAGCCCCACCCTTTGAACTTGACCCTTGAAATCTTTCTGCTAAGACGATAAGGGAAAGGTGAACCCAAGGAAAAATGACTTCTTCCTGAAATTTAGAGCAGAGGTGGCCTAACTGGCCCACTCACAGGTGTCCTTTGAGTGGGCTGGGGACAGATCCTCCTTAGCTAAGCAATATGAAGACTGTCTTTGCACTCCATCTACATGGTAGCAAACACTTTAAAATAAGACCAAGAGTCACGAGAGAAATCTTTTTAAAAAAGAAATTCAGCATGTTAAAAGAAAACTCCATGCACAGGAGAAAAGTTCTCTTGTCAGGTCACAGTGAAAGCCCATCTCCTATTCCGTTACTATGACTACTACTACTACTTCTGTTATATTGAATTTAAACTGAAAAAGCAACAACAACAACAACAACAACAAAAACAGTTTACCCATTTCTCTCACCTTCCATACCCTGCCTCTGGCAATCTGTTTTCCAATCTGCTCTCTGTATCTGTGAGCGTGCTTTTTTTAAAATTTTAATTTATTGTTATTTTTAGATTTCACATGTAAGAGAGATTATATGTTATTTGTCTGACTTATTTCACTTAGCATAATGCCCTGAAGGTCCATCCAGGTTGTTACAAATGATAAGATTTCATTCTTTTTCATGGCTAAATAATATTCCATTGCATATAGTATATACCACAGTTTCTTTATCCATTCATCCACCAATGGACACTTAGGTTGTTTCCATGTCTTGCTACTATAAATAATGCTGCAGTGAACATGGGGGTGGTGCATTATCTTTTCAAGTTAGTGTTTTTGTCTTCTTTGTATAAATACCCAGGAGTAGAATAGCTGGATCTACTTTTAATTTTTTGAGGAAATTCCATACTATTTTCCATAGTGGCTGCACCAGTTTACATTCCCATAAATGGTGCATAAGTGTCCCCTTTTCTCCACATCCTCACCAATACTTATTATATCTTGTCTTTTTGATAATAGTCACTCAAACAGCTGGGAGGTGATATCTCACTGTGATTTTGATTTCCTTTGGTGATTAGTGATTAGCATCTTTTCATTTGCCTATTGGCTATCTGTATGTTTTCTTTGGAAAAATGTCTATTTGGATCTTCTACCGATTTTTTAATCAGATTTTTTTTTTTTTTTGCTATTGAGTTGTATTATTTCTTTATACATTTTGGATATTAGGCCTTTATCAGGTATGTCATGTGAAAACATGTTCTCCTATTCAGTAGGCCGTCTTTTCATTTTGTTGATGGTTTCCTCTGCTGTGTAGAAACTTTTTAATTTTGGTACCACTTGTTTATTTATGCTTTTGTTGCTTTTGCTTTTGGTGTCAGATTCAAAAAACTATTGCAAAAACTTATATTAGGGAACTTTGTTCCTATATTTTCTTTCAGTAGTTTTATAGTTTCAGGTCTTATGTTCAAGTCTTTAATCCATTTTGAGTTAATTTTTGTGTATGGTGTGTAAGATAGTGGTCTAGTTTCATTTTTTGAATGTGGCTGTCCAATTTTTCCAACAACTTTTATTGAAGAGACTGTTCCTTCCCCTATGTATATTCTTGGTTCCTTTGTCCTAAATTAATTGACCATATATGCATAGGTTTATTTCTGGGCTTTCTATTGTGTTTCTTTGACCAGAGGAGATAAGAATTTAATCATATCCTGCATCAGTCCTCCCCATCCAGATGCAAGAAACTTGAGTTCCGCCTACAGGACAGAGCATGTTATTAACAGACTTAGCAAGCATTTTAAGATAACAGATTTGATTTTAAAAATGAAGGGTTATATCTGATTTTAACTAAAGTGGCCAAATAAGGTGTCTCTTTATTTTATATTTCTTTTTCTCAGCTTCCCTTGGGCTTTTTGGTGCCAGGTCTTTCACACCCTTACAATAAATAGTTTAATGTCCTCATGCTTAATAAAATGCTTACTTGAATGTAAGTTCTCTGTGGGCGAGGAGCTTTGCCACTTCTATCCATGGATGTGTCACCACAAACTTGAGAATTGTCTGATCTGATAACTTGTAGGTGGTGCTCAATGAATATTTGTCAAATGAATGAATGATGTTTTTTTACTTTCGAGACCTTGTAGCTTTCTAATTCCTGTGGTGCCTCCAGGTTCCAAAATTAATTTTTGTACCTTGTTACATGAGTAACCTCCTAGTGGCAATCTGATTCAATTATATGAAAAAATTGTAATAAAAATGTAGCATTTTTTTTCTCCCTTACATCTTATGACTGCCCTTTTACCACCCCACTATAGGGTATATTCTGCCTATAGGAACTTGTATTTGATGGCTTCTTAGAGCAGAGGACAGGAGACAAAACCTAAGGCCCACCCAAAGTGGGCGATTTTAGAAACCAAAGCATTGCATCCGCAGTGAAAGAGTAATCAATAAAAACCCACTGTGCACAAAGGCAAGGCAAGAAAATATGAGTATGCTTGTCTTCACATTGTTATATTGTAGGGAGAAAGAAAATGAGTCCTGAGAATTTGTGAAAACAATATGGCTGTCACATGAGTTTGGAGATTGAATTCTTGCCCCTTGTGTGGTTCATAAAAAACCGTAAGCCAGATGCTAATTTTGACGTGTTCTCAATTTCTTTTTTCCTGAGAAAAGCTAGAAGCAAAGCTAATCTTCTCTAGAGGAGGTTTTTTCTATCCATGCCTCCAAGAATTTCCTTAAACACACTAACAAAAAAAATGATCTCAAAGTTTCAACAAGGCCCCATGAGAGAGAACCAGCTGAAACAACACATAACAGAAGCAGACCCAGTGTCAGGCAGAACTAACGTGTGCCCACGGTCCTTGCTTCCCAATATTCACATCCTGTGTAGTGTCCTCTCCTTGAGCATGGGTGGGACCTGTGACTGTGAATTAGTAGAGTATGGCAAAGGGGATGGATTGTAATTTCTGTGATTATGATATATAATATTATACTGCACATCTTTCGAAGAGAGTTTCTCCCTTGGTGGCTTTCAAGAAACAAGCTTCTATGTGATGAGATACCCTATGGAGAATACCCTGAGGCCAGAAGTGGAGAGCAGTCTCCAGCCACCAGCCAGCAAGAAAGTGAGATCCTTCATCTGGAAGACTACGGGGAACTGAGTACTGCCAACAAGCATGTCAGCTTGGAAGTGGATCCTTCTCTAAATCAAGTCTCAGATGAGACCATGACTCTGGCCAACACCCTGATTGCAGCTTTGTGAGACCCTGAGCAAAGGACTTAGGCCACATCCAGACTCCTGACCCACAGAAACTGTGAGATAATGTGTGTTTTCTTCTCAGTTACTAAATTTGGGATCATACTGTTATGCAACAATAAAGAACTAATCTGCAAAAACGTCAGATATTAGAATTATTAGACACAACAATAATAAATATGTTTAATATAGTTTGAAACAGTAAAGAACGGGATTAAAATATGAGCCATGAACAAGAAACTACAGAACTGATCAAACCGATTTAAAAAGTAAATCAAACAGATTTAAATAGAACTTCTAAATGAAAAAATATAAAAATTGATATTAAAACCTCAATGGACAGCCTACACAATAGACAGAGCTGAAAATGGAATTAGTGACTTATAAAAGAGAGCAGAAGAAATTATTCTGAATGAACTTACCTTGGCTCTTGCTGTTTTATTCTGCCTGGAATACTTTACTTCAGATGGTCAGATGGCTTACTCCTTCACTTCTGTCACGTTTCTGCTCAGATGATACCTTATAAAAAATAGAATGAGAAAGCAACTTAATAATTTAAAATAAAAGAAGAAAAAAATATCAAAAATAAGAAAAATATAGAAGACACAATGTAATAAAGTAAGAGTAAGTCCAAATATAATTATAATTTAGAAAGAAAACAGGGTTTCAAGAGAGAGGGTCAATGGAGTCAAAATTTGTTTCTTTGGAAAGCCTAACATAATTAGCAAGTTTCTAGATGATGGAACCAGAGAAAAAAGAGAGAAAGCAAGAATAAATTATTAAGAATCAAAAAGGGGGACACAATTGAGAAATTAACAAGATCAGAAAGATATGCGTAATTTAATGGTAGTGAATTTGAAAACTTAAACCAAAGTGGAAAAAAGTTTTTTAGAAAATCACTTTCTACCAAAACTCAACAAGAAATAGAAAATCTAAAAAATTATAAGTAAATTCATCCCAGCATTCAAGAAATAAGTAATTCCAATATTCTACCACAAACTTTTTCAGAGAATAGCAATGGGAGGTGTAGCATTTCTATTGACACCCAAATCAGTAAAGGACAGTATGAAAAAAGAAATTTGCAAGTCTTACTCTCTCAGGAACACAGAGAGAAAAGCCCTGAAGAAAATACTGGCTAATCTTATTCTGATAAAGGATTAGACCCCACCCCCTTCCCTCCCACCTTTTAAGAAGTAGATTTAACAGGGAACAGGTGAGTCAGTGTCTCTGCGGTAGTTCTTGATTTTCATTTTCCTTGAATGGCCACACATTTGTGACCTCGATATTTTGGGGAGATGCTGGCTAAAGGGTTTGTTCATTCCCAGGTAATAAGATGTATATCAGAGCAGACAAGTGTCCAGTGGTTGCTTTATCAGCCCTAGAAAGGTACAGATTGCCGAGATGGAACACTAGGATAATGGGTATGTCGTGAGGGAAGAGGGTTGATAGAAGAGTCTCTGGAGCACAAACTCCCAGGTCCCTGGAAGTTCTAGAACAACTTTTTTCCCTGCTTATACACAACCACTATCAGTGACTGATTAGACCGGGTACTACTACTACTAATTATGTTTATTTATTAATGATTATACGCCATACTGATGGTTATGTATAAGTACACATCAGGTTAACTTTTCTAAGTTATGTTCAGGCATTCTGGTTAGTTATTTTTATAGCATAATATTCTATATACAATTTCAAAAATTAAAGGAAATATGGGTTACTACAATACTATATTGCTGTAGAAGAGAATGTTTTAAAGCTAACTAATATGTGGGTTGCTTTGTGCTACTCCAGATGTATGCATCCCTGCCACACACACAGAAAAAGGAAAAAAAAAAGAGAGAGAGAGAGAGAGAGAGAGAGAGAGAGAGAGAGAGAGAGAGAGAAGAGGAGGATAGAGCAATAAAAAGAAAAAAGTTTTATTTCCAGTTTTCAAAAATGTAAGTCAGCATCAGGAATGAAAATTTAAACTTTAATTTGGAGAATAATTTTTCTATATTTGTTAGAACTTTAGGTATTTGTTAGAACTTTAGATGTTGTGCAAGTGTATTAAATTTTTGGGCATATGTGGGAAGAGAACTATATAGATAAATTATAAGCAAGAGTCAAGAGTTAAACATTTTATTTTTATAGTTATTTATTCTCTATAGTTATTTATTCTCTATTGACTTTCAAAGGTTTTTGGCAATTACCTATAATAAGAAATAGATTTTAATTGCAATCCAGCATGCACACAAATACTCACATAGGTAAAAAAGACATTGTATGAAAAGATACTCTTATACATATGTTACACTTTAATATTTCTGTTCTTTTATATTCTATTCTATCATTTAAGTAAAAAAAAATGCAGGTTGTACACTACTAAATGGATTTGAGGACAAAGTAATTGGTTACAACCTGCAGTTTGAAAAATACTATCTAAAATATAATCAGATTGCTAATTTTTCTTTAGATGACTGTTGATCTCTGTATTGAAAATTTATTTAGTTACAGTCACTTGAAAAATCTTTTTGCAATCTTTCTAGTTTGTCATTGAAATAGTGACAAAACAGTAATTGTGACCTGCGTAACATACAATCATCTTTGATAGATTTAATTCTGCTGCCGAAGGTTGAAATTAATGCCAATAGTAACTGAATGTGAAATTATCTATACTTATCATCGTAATAAGTGGCATGTGGTATGGGGAATGGTAGGTAGAAAATCAGATGGAGAGCCTCTTATCTATTGTAGGAATTTAAAAAAAATCATTCTAGAATGTATGGGTTAAATATTAACTGCTGTAGTGATCCAGGGAAACCTATTATACGTATGAGAATAACTTCTGTTCCTTAAATATATTTAGAAAATAAAAATACTATTTTAAAAATAAGATTGTGTGTTGGAATCAAGTTTTCATGCCTTAAATTGTGACACTGTTTTATAATTTTGTAGTTATGACATCATCAATAAGTGCAGGTACAGAAAACAATGCATTTTAAAGTGCCGTGAAATGTACCCAAGTGTTATATATTTTGAATACAGCTTTATAGAATAGAATGTTGTTTTATGTAAAGTAGCAGCTTTCACACTTCAAGTATCTGGAAGAGCTTTATAAAACAAAGCATCAAGTGTGAACTGCTCATTTTTATTCACAGTTTATGAGATTCCAGAAGGACCATTATATTGCCTTTGCTTCAAAATGCAATTCACAGTAAAATACACATTCCCTTTCTTTTTAAATAACTTTCCCTGAGCTAAAGCTGAAAGTGTCTTGTACCTTGTATCCATTTGCTTCAGGCTGAAGATATTGAAGTGAACTCAGATTTTGCAAGGTCTGAGACATTTAAGTGTTCTGAAACTTTATTTTTGAAATGTTACTTTGTTGACAACAGAATAGGAATGTCTTTATATTAAATCGAAGGCCACTAATGGTGAAAAAGACTGAAAAAGCAAAGTATAAATCTTTTACTATCATGACCATACTTGAGTTTGTGTGCACGCAGACACGCTTCCCGTGTTTGAGTTGCAGTTGTTAACCATGGAATCTGCCACTGTATATATTTTTGCCTTTTGGATTTCTGGTCTGCTTGGTGTTGCTGGCCCAATACATTGCTTTGATGTCCTGCGTCCACTGCTCTGGACCCACCCACATCTGTTGTCACTCACCAGACGTGCACAGCTCTATCATATAGATTGAGTTGTGCTCTGGCGTGTTTCTCCTGTCCAAAGATCGTGACCCCAATTCTTCTTTCTATGCAGCTGTAGTGTCTTGTTTGTCATGTGTGAGGTCAAGTTGTAGTAAATAAAATAATATAGAACCAAAAAAATGAGCATATTACTAATTCCTAACATTTATTCAACATTTTGTATGTATTAAGCTCTGTTTATAGTGGATTAGAATATTATCTCATATAAGCCTCACATCAACCTTATGAGATAGGTTCTAACATTATTCCCATTTTACAGTAGAGCAAATTGAGATCCAGGGAGAGGTTAAGTAACATGTCCAAAGCCATTCACTTACTAAGACACAGAGCCAAAATTTGCATTGGGGAATCTCAGTCTACTCTTGGGTGCTGTTATTCAACTTGCAAAAAAATGAAAAAGGGTCCCCTCAATGATTTTTGAGTAAATTGAGTTATTGAAACCTATTTTGTTTGCATTGTGGGTGCTTTGCTTTATTTTATGTTAATTTTTTTTACTAAACAATATTTCAGATAGGATATTAAATAGCTTAAGTTACAAAATTTTTAGTTTGACTATCGATTGATTTCAATTCAACGTTAGTAAACTATGCATTTCTTATATCCATATAACAATCCTTTATATTCTGCATGTTAGTTTCTCTACACAGGTTCTTTTAATTTTCCATGTGTAAAGGTACTCTTTGAAACTCGCAATGCAAGGATAATTAATAAAATTCTGAAAAACATATCAGAAGATTAAATATATGTATTCAGAGCAGCATTTTATACTGACCATACACGTAAAAATCCACTACTGAGAAATTGTTAGTATGGGTTGTAGTAATATATATAAAGCTTGGAGAAAGGAAAAAATTATTACCTGGGGAAACTATACTGTTTGCTTTTTATATGCTTTTATCATTTTGATTTGGATGACAATGAATTAAATTAACTCTTACTTTGGAAGTCTTTATGGTACTATCAATAATTTGTTTACTAATCCCAGGAGATTAAATTTTGGATTTTTGCAATGTTTTGGCTCATTGCTTAATTCAGAAACTTCTGTGCAATAAAAGGAAACACTAAATTTCAATACTTTCTATCATCTTTTACTTCTTAAAAGAGCCAATGAGAGTTTACTTAATGTATGAAAAAGTCAGAATGAACTTGGTAAACTTTCTCAGTAAACTTGCAAATAGTACTTACCCAAATAATACCCAAATAACTTACTTTAAAGATACTACCTGATCGATTTTAAACCTGTACTCTCTATTTAGCAAACAGTAACCATCAGTGCTTGGATACAATTTTCATTTGTGACTAATATCTCCACAAAATCTGCAGTTTCTCTTAAATCCTACTTTTGCATTTATGTCTTGGTTCAGACCCTGAAGGTCTAGAACAATTAGAAGTTAGGCAGAACAGCTTTCCTCATTTTAATGGAACCGATAGAACCGATTGCCAATACTGAGGACCTAAGACGTGCTTATTCATTGTCAGGTGCTGGGAAGACTGATAGAGGGCGATTAAGCAGAAGTCTGTTTAAAATAAAATACTAATTTATGAAAATTCTAATCACCAGTTGCTTAGAGCACACATGTTAAGACAGTTTTCCCTGAACAAAGAAGTGAAACAAGAAAGAGATACCGGTAAATGTCAGAGGCACCTATAAAAATGTTTGAGTGAGCTCAATTTTAAAAATTGAAAGCTGGCAAACTATGGCCTACAAGCCACTTCTGGGGTTCGCAAACTATGGCCTACTAGCCACTTCTGGCCCACTTCCTATTTTTGTAAATAAAGTTTTATTGGAGGTTGGTATGCTCAATAGTTTATGTGCTGTCTATGGCTTTCGTAAAAAGGCAGAGTTAATAGTTGCAACAGAGACCATATGGACGCAAAACCTAAAATATTTACACTCTGGACCTTTTTAGAAAATATTTGCTGACTCCTGGTCTAAATTATGTATGAAAATTATTTGCAAGGTCCCTTCCAGATATTGTATGTATACATATAAATTGATATATATAATATTATGCAGCTTGAGTATTGTGGTTTGAAATGAAAAATTTTTTAAAAATTTAGTAATTGTTAAATTACTTATAATATGAAAAGATAGGTCAGGAGTTATCTTTGGAAAAGTGTATTTTTCATTACTATAATTCAACTGTGTTAAGAACAGACTGTTGTGTATTCCTTTGAATGAAGTGAACTTTTATTTTGTATGGAGATTTAATTCTTAACAATTGGACATTTTGATTATGTCAAAATGAAAATTGGAATATTAGCACAGCTTCCATTTTGTTTATTGCATTTGTTAATGGGAGTTAGTATATATTAATTTTTCTCACATGGAATTTTTCATTGATAATAAATTGCAAGGTATCAATTGAATATTGCTTTGACTTGATAGCAATCTTTGACATTAAGGTGTGATGTATATCTTTCTTGTTATAAGACAACCAATAACATTATAAAATACATCTAATGGTTGAAATGTTTTATTAGGTAAGGTAAGTGTTTTATTAGCATAACTGATTCATTTTTTGAAAGGGGCAGAGAATTATTTTTGAAAGAATGCCAGCTTGCATATGTTTTTGGTTTTATTTAATCCATTTAAACATTTTTTCTGGCCATATGTGATATAGTTCTAAGAATTAAAGTGCACCCTACTGCTGAATGAGTGGCATGTTGTATGTGGCTCATACTGTAGTATAACTCACTGACTGTGTGTTTGCTTCTCTCACTAATGTCTATACCCTCATGGACAAGTGACAGGTATGCACAGTCTTGGCTAACTGTGGCCGCTAAGTAAATGAATTGCATGGAATTGAAGTATCCCTGTAATGGGACGTTGTACACTTTTGAAAGTCTCCTGGAATTCTAAAATATTCTTGCTGTTCCTACTCTAGTTATGAAATATCCTTTGCTGCTCCCTCTTCTTATTTAAAATACAGTGGGGAAGTAGCTTCTTAGATGTCTGTTTGCCACACTCGGTCTTGCAATCCTCCCTAAGGAGGAACTGTGTTTGATCCATCTTTCTATTGTCAGCAACTGGCACAGAGCATGGGGTATGCATGTGTGAAGCAAGGTTATTAGTAATATGATTGGCATTCCTTATCACAAAACAGTGGACATTTGTTTCTGGATCTGGATGAAGTCCTTTTGCATGAAGCAGTCAAGAGTAGGAAGAGTAAGGAATAATCTGTATTCCTCACTGGGTTGAAGGTCTGAATAGTCAAGGATTGCTGAATGGATGAATGGGAGAGTGGTAATTAGACTCCTAGCTGTCAGGAAGCATGGAACTGAAATATTAGAGCAGTTCCAAAAGCTGATTTAGCAAAAAAGTATTTTTTTTTCTCTGGTATAATTTAGCAATACTAAAGATGCTGTTCAGGTGTATTCCCTTGGAGAGAGTGAACTTCCAGTCTCGAAAATGTTGGCATTTTGGAAATCCTGGAGGACTCATCCAGACTGAGAGATGGGAAGGGATCCAAGTCTGCTTTTGATAACACTGACAAAAGGATGCTTAGAGCAGTGGTCTGCTGGTAAAGGTTTAACAACCCTGGACTAAGCTACTGCGTTGATATCACTGAATGTGGAGTTGGAAAAAAAAACACATAAAATTGAATCTTGGGAGTCAGAGCTGGCTGGTCTAGCACATAGCTTGTTTAAAGTAACTTTAGCTCTTTGTTGTAGGGGTTTACTGCCAGGTTACTAGAAACCATATGGAGGTGTTTCCTGTTATCAACTAATAAGTATGGATGTGACCATTTGTTTTACATGAGTAAATGTGGAATTGTGCAAAGTTGGTAATAAAGTTTTATTCTTTTTATCTTTGTGATATGGTGGCAAGAGATGCAATTGTAATTTTTAAAACTTGTGTCTCAGGAAAGGCAGAGGGCATGGTCTCAGGCATCCCCTTTGCCCATCAGTAGTGGTAACAATAAAGGCATTTCATCATTGTCTTTCCAAAAGAATGGGCTACTTCAATGGTTAAAGGAATAGATGGCTTTGAGAATTTTTGCTTTACACCCAAGTGTGCCAGGACAGTGCATCATTCTAGCCAACAGTAGTCTGGTTTTAGACTTGTGAATCTGCACATTTTCTGAGGGTAATTCAGACTTAACTACGTTATTCATTTTTGACATTTAGGTGGCAGCTTGGAAGGTTTTCAAAACTGCTTTCTTTCACAGCCAACTAGTAGGTAACAAAGCTTCCTTCCAGCACCTGTTTGTGTATTAGGTATGGAGGGTTCACCTTTGTTCTGCAGTTTCTTGAGAAGAGTCTGACTTACTCTTTTTTTATATTGTTAATATGTCACGCAATAAACTTCATAGCACATGTACATAATATACATAAATTGTCTTCACATTGAAAACCTGGTCTTCATATTCTATTTTTCCTATATATATTGACTTTTTCTAAGGTTATTTATGACATTTAAGATGATTTAAAGCATTCTTTCATAGTTAATCTACCTGGAAAAGGGGTTTAAATTTAACTCTTTGTATTCCTCAACTTCCTCCAGAACTCAGTGTTGTTTGGCTTTTTTTGCCCATAATTCAACTGCAAATGTTTTAGTCCAGGACTTTCTCTGCTCTCCTCATTGTCTGCTTGTTCCTTATCCGACCTCTTTCAAATCCTGCATGAATTCAGCTGCTTGCTTTCTATTCTCACTATTACTGATTTAATTAGGTGGCAGGTATTTCTTGCCTGGGTGACTGCAATTGTCTGCTAATACCTCTCTGTGACTTTAAGTGTTTCCCTCTGTCCATTGATAGAGTGCACCATCTAAAATGAAAACCTCATCATGTTTGGTCACATATGGCTGCCCTGGTAGGGCAATAATTTGATGCCCCTTCTAGAAAATTCTCTGTATTTCTTTAATCAACATTTATTTGGAAGGGTACCATGGAGTGTGTGATAGGTAGATGAGGGCTGCTGGTGGCTCACTCAGTGAATCCCTACCTTCATACCTAGAAGCCGTAATACCAGAGCTACTTGCACGGATCTACTGTGGGATGTACTCCACCTCCTGAGACTCATCAAGGTATTCTTTCATATAGCCTGTCCTTGAGAGAACTTTGTGTAAATATTATTTTCTCCATCTTGTTACATTTTTAGTGATAGTTGCTTAGTAACACGAGTAACTGCATGGCTAGCAGCCTGTTAATGACCCTCTGCCTATAGATATTTTGTCTATATTATTAAATCTTTGAGTTATACATTTCTCTCCTTTGGCTAAGGTATGTTCAGTGTGTGTGTAATGCCAGGCTGAAATAGTCACACATATTAGTGGGTGCTGTCCTCTACTATGAAATAATTCAATTATGGTAACAAGTTTTAGGCATTGGGTTACGCAAAATCATTTAGTTCCCCATTTTGTTAATTCTAGTATTTGAACAATTTGCATATTGAGTTTCCTTATAATATGGCTTATTTATAATAATAATATGAAACTAGCAGGGCAAAAGTAATAATGAATTTGATATAACAGCATTATGATTAAAAGTTGAGCAGTAAATAAAGGGGTAACTGACAACCAATGAAGATTCAGAAATTTGGGAAATGTAACTCAGAGAAAGTGAACTGCTAAGGCAGGATTTTCATTTTCAGTATCCTAAGGGTATTGTTACTGTCTTATATTTGCTTTTATCAAAACCATTCAATGCAGATATTTGGGAGATAATTTCCCCAATTGGAAGCAATCTCTACCTTAAAGTGATCACCAAAATTATTTGAAATTATTTGAAAAAACGTGCTTCAGAGATCACTTTATCAGAGTACACTGTTTTCTTTAAAGCAGAGTTTGTTTTCTTTAAAGTGTGTGGTTTGTTTGTTTTTTCCTGTGTTATTTTGAAAACCTACGTGTCAAGGATTCATAAAGTGGTTCTTTTCAAGAAATTTCGTACTGAGAAATCAGTTGCATATTCTCCATTTTAACCTCTTAGTATTCCAGGGAATCCAGAACTGGATTATTCTCGAAGGCCAGGAAACTAAGGTGGGAGTAATGGGTTATTATT
Source organism: Rhinolophus sinicus (assembly GCF_057876585.1). Lineage (NCBI taxonomy): Eukaryota > Metazoa > Chordata > Mammalia > Chiroptera > Rhinolophidae > Rhinolophus > Rhinolophus sinicus. The sequence continues at coordinate 61,899,694 of NC_142501.1, read as the reverse complement.
TATTCATTTTTAAAAAAATTTCACTTAGGTTTCTTTACATGTGCATCTATGTGTACCTCAAGGAAAGAAAATAATTTATTAATTATCTGGTTAAATTAAGTTTTTATGTTTAACAGGTATTTATAAAAAATGCCAACTAACACTTTGGATAAATAAGTTTGAAAAATCTACCTTGGAAATTGAATTAATGAAACTTTACAGTACTCTGTGATCAAATAAACCCAGCACCTAATCAGATTTATTCTTCATTATTTCTTATTGTTTCCTCTGTTGAGCTGAATATTGGTAGTAGTAATAAATTTATATTATATAGGGCTTTCTCATTTGTAACATAATGTCACCTACACCATCTAATTTAATAATCGTTATGCTCCTGGGATGTAAGTTGAGCTTATATATTAAGGGAAAATTGAAGTTTAGAGAGAGTATGACTTTTTAAATATCATAATACAGTTTATCAGTGGAGGATCAGGCATTCTGCTACTTCGCCTTCCTTCCTTCCTTCCTTCCTTCCTTCCTTCCTTCCTTCCTTCCTTCCTTCCTTCCTTCCTTCCTTCCCTCCCTCCCTCCCTCCCTCCCTCCCTCCCTCCCTCCCTCCCTCCCTCCCTCCCTTAACCCTACCTTATTTCTGTCTTAAAAATATTGCTAACACTGAGATGCTGAATAGGCATCAGAATTGATTCAAATCTCTTGCTAAAAAAATGTTCATCACCTATTAATAATCAGCACATTTGTTGATGATTCAGTTTCTGATCTAATTATTATTAATAGTATTTTACTTTACTAATTTTAAGATAAGCTTAGTTTTCTTACATTTTCTATGTGTGTTAGCCTAAGGAATAAAACTAAAAGTATAATTTAGAATTCTTGGGAATTTGCAAGTACTCTGTTGAAGTATCAACATCCTCTAATGAACAGAGCAGCAATCTGTTAAATAACTATAAGACCAAGACAAATCCCTCAGTCCGCATGGTGTTAGTTATTCATGTATCGATCCTGGCCAGTGTTTGTGCTGCTTTTAGTAAGGCATAGGCAATTAGAATGAAGCAAGCCAAATAGCAATTATAGTAACAATATTTATTCAAGTCTGCACAGTATTCTATACTTGTAGAACTATTTTTCATTTACATGAGTGTCCTTAATATTGATATGTTTGCTCTATGTCAATGGTCAAAATAAGGGCATTTTTAGCTTCATTTAAGAAATATTTTCATTAGTTAGATAACAATACACCAGAAATTCAGAAGAAACATGTAAATATTACCATTTGTTTTTTTATTTCCTGTAACATTGCAGTGATTTATAACCTATACTAAATTAGGTTTTGCATATCTTTGTGTATAGTCATTTGAGATACAAGATTGTAGAAGTTTTAGCCTTTATAGTATCTTTTTTCCCCCCTTTAATCTTTGTTTCTGATCAGTGAGCCGATAGCTTCCTAATTGGATAACAATAAATCAGCACAAGAACTGACTTATCTTGACTCATTTTTCTAGCTCTGATGTATGACAAACATGGGAGCAGGTTAAATTTTGGGGTCAAATCATATCAGGAACACACTAATCTTTTAGATCCAGTCTTAGTTTCGGAATCCATCATTATGGACCTGGGCTATTTTGACTGTCTGTCTGGGGCCCCTTATTTCTCTAGCTAGTTTTCTTTCTTTCCATTTTCACCATTCATCTTGTTTTCCCTCAGATTTTCTTTGGATCACAGTTCTGATGTTTAAGTTCTCTGTTAGCACTCAGATCCCTTGCTCTGGTCTCTCTTACTGCTGTCAGTTTACATTCTTTCCTCTCTTTTGTTGACTGTCTGCATGCAATACTGGTTTGGGAAGCCTTCCTGTGGTTTGCTATGTATGTGTCATGAACATGAGGTTTCTCTCACATGGTTCTGGTGGCCATTGTAATTTGATTGCTTTTGGAAAGGGGAAAGAAAAAGGAAAAATGTCATGTTAGCGTCTCTAACATGTAATATTTCTCAATTTTTAAAAACAGAAACATTTACAATAGCCCCAGGTCAATATTGGGCACCTCAGCATTAGGTTGATGTTTTCTAATAGAAGACATGGTAAAGTTTGTAGAAATAATTTTGAAAGCATAACATCTTTTCCCATAAATATTTTGTTTCTGAATATTTTAATTTCTGCTGAAATTTTCAGAAGCCAATGCATTGCTTTGAGAGAAATGGATGAGCAGCTTTGTTTTAATAGTAACATCTCTTTGGGGAGTGCAATGTGTGCACTGTATGATGAAATCTAGATTTGTCTCTTACACACTATTCTTATGAGAGCACGAAACATTTTTTATTACTTGGTGAGATTCCAATGAGTAGCATATAGTATTTGATGAATAACTAATACAGATAATTAGCAGATTAAGAGACTGTATGAGCTCAAGCATGAACAGAGAAGTTGGGAAGGAGGTTATCAGCATAAAAAAGTTGGAAATGAACAGGACAACTAGAGCATGAATAAAATCAATTTAATTTGTGGGAACTTAAATTTCCTTAGACATATATTCTTATTTCTTACTCTCTATGACTTAGGCTGTGTCCACATTAACTAGAGAGTATCTGTGTCTCAGATGTCTGCCAGATGGTCTAATTAAGTTTCTTGAAAAAGAAACCCATTGCTATATCGAATGAATGGTTCAGTCTGTTCTTACCTCTACAAGGAGTGTCGTCTTTGGTGTACAGGACCTCAAAATGTCAGGTGATTTTCAAAGGGCTCAAAGAACACAGGTGGAGACCCTTTTCTGCCAAATGAGAGAAGCAGAAATCAGCCTGACTGTCCTAGTCTTGTTCTGTTCTCACATGGTTTGGAAGCTTGAAGGAGATTGACTGCTTGCCTTCTCTTTCCATTATACATGGGAGAGATTTTAAGCCCAGCTGATCAGCCAGCATTTGAATAGTGGTACCTCAAAAGTCTGAGAGATGAAGATAAAATACTTCAGTTTTCATGGACTTTTCCAAAACTAATTGGCCCCCAAGATGTTTGGTACATAGAATAATGTCTACTAAAGACTTTTGATTTATCACCCGGTAGAAAGCAGACATTGGAGTCAGGTAAAAGGAAGGATGGGTCTGAGCTGAAAGTCACTTGCCACCTCCATGCTTATTAATGATCGGTTTGTTGGCCTGTGCCTTGATGATGCCTGCCGGTGTGAGCCAGAATCCCGCGACTCCGGCTTTCTCCACTCATAGGGAGTACACATGACTGGCCTTGCTTTATCCCCAGAATCTGGTGGCCTTTCTGCCCTTTTGGTGGCACCTTTGCTGGGCTCAGATTCCTGGTATCATGATCCATTTCTTTTTCATCACTCTATCTACCGATAGAGCTTTTGTTACTCTAAGTTATGGAAAAATGATAGCAGCTTTAAAGTGTTACAATTCCCAGATCATTCATTGCCAGTTATACTAGTATTAAGAACTTAAACTAAATAAAACTTTGGGCAATTCAAACAACAGGAAATATATGAGGAGGGGAAGAGATTTTGGAGTCTGAGTTTTCCCGATACCTCAAAAAAAAAAAAAAAAAAAAAGGAAAAGAAAAGAAAAAGAATAATCACAGCTCTTTAATACCTGCTGCCTGCTCTCCTCAGAAGGAAGATACCTCACTTTAGGATCATATGGATACTGATTCTCAAGTATTTCTGTATCATATCTGAAAGTATATATGCCTTTCAAAGATGAAAAAGGTTTGAAAATTCTGTAGAACAGTTAGGAGTCTCATGAGTATACAGTTGAAGAGGGTTGTATTTGCTTTAGAATGTTAGAGAAAGTGCCATTTGTTGCTTTTTAGTGCTTTTGTTTATTCTGTTTTTCTCAAGTAAGTTTCATAATTGTTAATACAGCATTTAATCTGATGGCAGTAAAGCTTTTATAAATCCTAATAATGCCCCAATACATGGTTTAAACCAATGTGTAGGGATTTATGGATTTTATATAGGATGGAACTATCACATGTTATATGCAAGACAATATAGCCCTTTCCTTTGTAAAACTTAGACTCATTGCATGGTACTTATTTAATATCTGACATATTTCCAAAATTATTGGAGGCAAAACAAAACACCAACAAATTTAAATATATATGTAATTGATTATTGAGATTCAATTACCATAATAATTTTAATTAAGCAAAAATATTATTTATCCCTCTGAAATAAGCCAGGATTTAAAACATACATTGAAATATAAATTAAAAATGGTAGAGTTAAAATTTCTCTTTAAGGAATGAGAAGCATTTGTTACTTCTGCCTTATAAATATTTGTTACTTCTGCCTTTATCATTTATGGCTGATAGCTCTGTCTCCTTTTTAAAATTGTTTTTTGAGGATCTAACTTTTACAAAACCATTGAGATCAGTAGACATTCTGAAGTTTTGATGATGAGGGCCCAAAAAAAGGGGCGGAATGACAAAGTGCTCACAGTTCTCCATTTGGTGGATCCCAAAAGCGGTCACCACAATTGACTTTGCTTGGGACTGAGCTGGATAGAGCACAATTAACCTCGGCAGGATGGAGCATATGTAAAGGCTACTTTACCGGAATGGGACAGATATTAAGGTGATATATGTGGTTCAACACAGTTGAGATGAAGAGCCCATTATCAAAAACTATAGCAACAAACAAAACATAGTGTCATCATGGAGTTATAAGTATTTTGACAGGTGAGAGAAGTAACATAATACAAGTATTTAGGAGTCCAGGGAGATGTGTAGGCTGGTAGGACCTGAGAAACCATTCAGTTGATTGCAAGTTTTTAGCCACTAGATTAGAATTCAGGGCAAGACCATTTCAGCAGGCAGACTGGCCAGAGGAAGGCAAAATCTTGATTCTGGAGGAATACATGCCCCATGCATGTACTGGAAGAAAGACTGAGTGCAGAAACTAGAACTAAATTCAGCTGATCAAAATTGGGGTACAAGCACCTGAACTGAGCTAGCAGCCTAGGAGACTTATGCTGATTCTGTTTGACCCTAAATTTTTGGCTAGAGTTGTTGATAATGTTCCTCAGCAAGATCAGGATTGGCTTAAACCCTGGGTCAGAGTTGAGCCTTCAAGTGCGTTTGGTTATGAGAAGAAGAGAGTAGTATATAGCATGAAGGACACCCATCTGTCCTGGGAATGCTCTTCAGATTTGGAACGGATGCTGTGGTGGAGGCAGCCCTCTGAAAGACGCTCCATCATGATCGTTATTTAAAATACATTTATATAAGGTATTAAGACTACATGGATAAAGGAAATGTCTTTTGGACACCCTTTATAACTCTGTAATTACAAAAACAAACATTTAATATTAAAAAGAATGCTATATCATTTGCTCTTCTGGATTCTTGGATTTTAAGCAATATTGGTATCTTCTTTCAGAACTTAAAGATGAAAAAAATTGCCTTAAAATGAAGTAGAATAGTCTTTGAAAACAACCTTGTAGGTCCTGTGAGAAATCTTTATTAAACCATAAAGCTTTATTTAATCTTCAGTGTGGTAAGAAAACATCCTGTTATTAAAAATGCTTAAATTTTATATTGTAATGTGCCATATGGTTTGTGTCTTGAGCTGATTTTCCAGTCTTTATCAAGGAGAAGAATAAGTAAGTATACACAGGATTCTGATAGTAACCTCCACCTTCTACGTTGAGATTTCCTAACGATATAGCCAGACCAGAAAGGCCTTCTAATACTCATGGGTGGAAAATATATTTTATTTTGGAAGCAGTAAACTCTAATTACTTCCATGTGAATGGTTTCTTCAGCTACGTCATACACGAAGGTCTCTCAGGTAAGAGAAATATCTTTTAACTATTTCTATGAACCTGGGAAGCTATATTTTCAGAAATCTACTTTCAGTATCTGTTTCATTTTAGTAAGTATTTCATGGAGCTCAGCAGTCCACACGAAGCCAGTTATGGTGTAGGGATAAGAACATTAGTTTTGCAGGTAAAAGATATTAGTCTGAATGTTTTTTTTTTTTTTTTTAACTCTCTTACCAACTCTCTGATTTTGGACAATTTACCTAGTAACATTTCTGTTTCCTGACTTGTGAAAAGTGGATAAGATAGTGCCCTCAGAGGGTTGCTGTAGATATTAAATAAGGAAACAGTTAATATAATGGCTGCACATTTTACAATTTCACTTAAAGTTTAGTTCATTCTCGGCTTCAGTGCCCTATTTAAACAATGCTTGCCTCATCAGATTGCTTTGAGAATCAACAATTAAAACATTTTGAATAATCCTATAGACATGTAACAGTTCATTAGTATTCTTTCCTGCTAACACTGATGTCTCAAAAATGTTTTGAGATTTCTTAAATACATGGCCAGTTAAAGTTGTTCACCTGAGCTGGAAAAGTCATTTACAGGGAAAACAATTCCTTAGGTAATGTCTGTGAAATACTTAGTTGTGTCTCTTTAATCTAAATTCACTTTGACTACATTTCCCTTTGGTCCTATGGTATAACACTCCTCTCCCTCTAACCATGGCCTCTTAGCCTCCTTTGTTGACACTTCCTTTTGTTCCTGTAAACATTGGTGCATTGGTTTCCTAGAGATACTGTAAAAAAGTACCAAAAAGTTGATGGCTTGAAACAACAGAAATTTATTGTCTCACAATTCTAGTCTCTGAAAGTCCACGATCAAGATGTCTGGACCACCGTGCTATCTCTGATGGCTCTGACGGAGAACCCTTCCTTGCCTTTTCTAGTTTCTAGCAACCCTTTATGTTCCTCGGCTTGTAGATGCATTATTTCAGTCACATGGTCGTCTTCTCCCTGTGTGTCTTTACACTGTTTTCCCCTTGTGCATGTCTGTTCCTGTGTCCAAATTTTCCTTTTTTTAAAAACCATAAGGACATCATCCTTATGATCTCATTTCACCTTGATCACCTTTGTAAAGACTATTTCCAAATAACATCACGTTCTGAATGACTAGGGGTTAGGACTTTAACATATCTTCATATCTAGTTCCAAAAGTTCTGATCTCAGCCCCTTTTGAGTCTTCTTTCTTCATTAAGTAATTTCATCTTCTCATGTCTTTAATGATTACTATGATGTAATGGAATGAACATGGTCTTTGGAAGCAGACTGTCTTACATTGGATCCTGGCTATTTTATAATACTTTCTAGTAAGTTTAGCAATCTAAACATATTTACAGGGATCTGTTGAGTGGCATTTTCCTATTTAGGCTTCTTCCTAGGGTAATGGAGGGCCCAGTGGTATAATTCAGGCTGAGTAGATTTATCTTCAGCGTTCTTAGTTTACAAAGTTAATATGAACACCCAGAAACCACCCTAAAGTATAAAAAGAATCAGAAAAAAAGTCACTTGGAGGAATGTCACCTAAAGTGTGGTCCATAGATATTAGCATCTGTATCACTTGGGAGATCTTTGGAAAGCAAATGCTTGGACCCCACCTCAACCTACTGAATCAGAATCTCTAGAGGTGGGGTTCAGGTATCTGTTTTAAGAAGCTCTCCAGGTGAATCTTACACACTTTGCGTGTTGAGAGGCACCACATTTGATTGTGTATGTACAGGATGCTGTGGATATGAGCCATGGTGGTGCTGGTAGGGTTTTAGGGGTAATTGCACAACTGTGTGCATCTCAGGACTGTGTAAGCAGCAGGTGGTGGGGCCACTTTCTGTAACTTCCTTTCCTTGAGTTCTTAGCAGTGTTCCTAGGCATACTAATGGTAGTGATGGCATTGATCTTGGGGCAATGTAACATCAATTTCATCTGAATTACTTTTAAAAGTCCTATTCTAAGCTCCATTTGGCAACTGATCTCTCTGAACATTGCTTAATGCCTTGCTTTCAACCATCAAGTTTCTGCTTTTTACAACTGCTTGTCCAAAGTGAGTAGGAATCCAGTAAAAGGCATTTCTTTCTTTCTTTCTTTTTTTTTTTGAGGAAATATGTTATGCACATCAGCCTCTTATTATCCTCTCCAAAGGGAAGTGTGCAACATAAATTATAGTGATTTATTGGGAATGAAGAACCTATTCTATTGCCCTTACTCAGCGGTTTTCATGGAGCGCTCTGTAAGTGGAAAAAACATTTGTCATTTTTGGACAGATTCAGAATAAGTAAAATACAGAACTAGGGTAAGGTGCATGGAGTTTAACATCCAAAATATTCTAAGTTATGTTGTTGCTGATGTGTACTATGTAGTTAAGCCTGCCATGGTTGCAGGTGTACTAAACACGTACAGACTTTTTTTTTTTTGTAATTATTCCCTAAACCATACACAACAAAGGGTTTATATAACATTAACATTGTTTTACATAGTATAAGTAGCCTAGAGATGATACAAAGTATATGGGAGGATTGCATAGGTTATATGCAAATACTACGCCATTTTATATAACAGACTGGAACATCTGTGGGTTTTGGTATCCACGGGTGTCTGGGAACCAATCTCCTTTGGATATGGAGGGATGACTGTAATCTAATTTCTCCCTGGGAGTGTTATGACTTTTATGTATAACATGGCTTATTTTCATTTCTTTTAATAATTGAGACTTAAGATACACTCATAGTGGAAAACATAGATAAGAGGAACATGCATTTCCTTCCTGGAACCTGGTATGTTGTACTTTCTTGCATAGCATTTCCAAGTGATAAAATGAATTGAAGGTCCTGGCATTTGATTTGTTTCTCTTCCTTTGTATATGTTTAGAAGTTCTTATATAAAAATAAAATGAGAAAACTGGTTAAAGTATATATTTATGTTGTAGATATGTATGGATTTATTTATTTTTTTAATTCATTGAGCTTCTGCTGTATAACTGGGTCTGGGGTACAAAGCTGATTAAGTCATTTTGTTTCCTCCAAAGAGATTTCAGTCTAGTAGAGGAAGCTGAAATCATCTGGAATAAAAGAAATTTATGTTGTCAATAATATTTCTCTCTCCCTGAGCAACGAATAATTAATTGTATGATCATTACTAATTATTGCTCTGGTCTATAAAGTAGTTATTCTTAAATTTCAGTGCACGTTAAAATTTGGTGTGCAGGTTCTTTTGGGGATTTTGTTGAAATTACAGATGGTCTGCCCCTATCTCTGGTTAGTCTTGTTCCATAAGTAGGCCCTAGGTGCGTGTATTTGTAAAGGGCAGTACAGGTAATTCTGATGCCTCCCAAAGCTCGTGAGCCTATGCTGCAAGCACTTAGAAGCAGGCATGATAGACATTATTTATTGTGGCGTGAGTGGATTAAGAATCATGCGATTTTGTAAAAATCAGGAGATTGCCTGGAACTTTGAGCCAGAATTCAAGTGAGAGCAATTTCATGACAGCTTCAGCCATTGGAGGCTTAACCTGGCTCATGGGTCAGAGGAATTCCATTGACAGTGTTTTTCCATTCCAGCATGCTTCAGGACATTGGCTCTTGCTTCTTGGTTTGAGTGGCATTCATCCTGCACAGATGGGCCATGGTTTGTGAGGACAGATGGAGAAGGAACAGCTAGTTCACTGGCAGAGCCAACACATGGGAAAGAGCAAGAGAGGAAAAGACAAAGGCTGGAGGTAGAGGCACTAAACAAAATTAACATTCACCTGGTCATTACCGAATATGCTCCCTTCCCTTATGTTTCTTAATAAAGGTGTACATAGCAAGTCTTTTAGAAGCTCATCCAGATTTACCTTATTTATTGTCTTTAAATTGCATAATAAATACCTTCTAAGCACTCGTTAAAATAAAAAGAACTAACAAGGAGGCAGAATTGAAGCAAAAAGAAACCACAGTGACAAATTATATGTTTTTCCTAAAGAGCAGAAGGAACTGAGTTAATAAGGATGGAAACAGTTGACTGACTTTCTGTGCTAACCAATAAAGGTCTCAAGTTAGTGTACCCATGGGACTTCTACAAAAAAACTGTTGCTCCTGGTGCCACAGTTTCTTCTTTTTTCAGTATTTGACATGTGCTTTGTTTTTGGTATTTGAGTTTTTTAGTTTTGTACATATATATATATATATATATATATATATATATATAATATACATATATATGTATATACACACACACATACATATACACACACACACACACACATGAGGGTGCCAAAAATATGTATACATATTTTAAGAAAGGCAAAAACTGTATTAATTGTAATAATATATACTGACGACAAAAGATGAATAGAAGTCACATTTGACTTCTGCAATTACAAGAGGTGCTCAAAGTGGTTACCATCAGCATCTAGACACTTCTAATTATGGCAAACTACTGCTTGAACATAGATAACGTCTCTTAGAATGTGTGTACATTTTTTTGGCACCCCTGGCATAAATAGCTATTTATCTATCTATCTAACTGTCTGTCTGTCTGTCTGTCCGTCCATCTATCCATCCATCCAAAGGATCATAAAATATAATCATTGTTACATACTCTGTATTTTTATAATCTCCATCTGCCATTTATTCTCTATATTATTTTTCTTAATCTAAGTCCCATCCCCTCCCCACTACGCATATTGGAATTCTAACAAGTCATCAATAAACATTTTATTTAGCAAACACTGTACAGGCTGTATGGTCAACACAGATGCACAAAAGGCCCCTAAATCTAAATGTTCCAGATAAACAAATAAACATTGGGAAAGTGGCCTTCTTCCCACTTCCAATGAGGCAGCTTGTCTATTTGAGAACATCTTGGGAGTGGTCGACCTACTCTTTTGTATACTTAAAGAGCTATTAAATATTTCTCTGGCAGCGATAGAATTTCACTTGTACCCTACCCAGATTGTTGGAAAATCACTGATTTACACAAAGCATTCAGTGACTTCTCATTGTTTTTAGGACAAAGACCAGGCTTATTAACATCAAGTATAAGGCCCCATGACAAATTTGTCCCCAAGAAGACATTTGGCAAAGTTGGGAGACGTTTTTGGTTCTCACAGAGTGGCTAGGGCTGGGGAATGGTGACACTGATGTATAGTGAGTAGAGACCAGAGATTCTGGTAGATATATTACAAAGGGCAGGACAGGTCCCCACAGCTAAGAATCATGGACCCATAATGTCAATAGTGTTACTGGAGAATGAAACGATCCTTGTATCATCACAGGAAGGCATTTCAGGGTGTACAAATACTAATCCATGTGCACAAAGGCAAGGAAGCTAAGTAAGCAGAGGATTTACTAAAAGAAAAGTGATAGTACAGTACACTGTCAAGATGGCATGAGAGGGCAGGCCAGGAAAAAGGGCAACTGCCCAGAAGAACAAAAAAAGAGTGGTGGTGTCACAGGTCTTCCCAGGGTATTCCAAGGGTGGGTCTCTGCTATCGATGACCACTCCTTCCCTTGCAAGAACTGTTATGTGACACAGGGTTTGGAAATATTTTCCTGCCTGCCATGCTTATAGTGTTATAATCCATTATAATTAGATGTAGCTGCACGTTTTCTTAAGAACGATCTCATCTCCTCTTTTCTTTGTTTCCCTTGGCATCTTCCTTTCTCCCCACCCCCACCATGTACCCCCAGCCCTGTGCTTTCTGCCTAAGGTAATAATAGCACTGAGATTCAGAAAGTTTGCCCTAAGGCATCTGGTCCCTGCCTGTTTCGCCAGCTCATCTGGGGCTACCCTCCTCTTGCTCTCTCCACTCTAAGCTGGCTTCCTTTGAGTTCCTTGAATAGTCTCTGTTGCTTTTTATTTTCAGGGATTTTGTGTACATGGACTCTCTTCCCACTTCTTTCATTGCCTAGTAGGAATTCACTCCGAATCCTTCAGAGCTCAGTTAATAGCCCTCCTCAAAGAAGCCTTCCATACCTCTCCCACTAGTTAGATTGCCTTATGCTTTGAAAGCACCGTGTGCTTTCCACCTGTGCCTTCAACCTTATTAACATTCTAATTAATAATTTATTCTGTAATTGGTTGTTCACATCTTACATCCCTCATTAGAATATAATCTCTGGAGGGCCTGTTCATTATTTATCCCCAGTGTCTAGCATAGTGCTTTGCACTTGGTAGTCACTCAATAAATATCATTTGAATGAATGAGTCATCAAATAAAATAATGTACCAGACAGTGATTTATAATTAAATCCATTGCTATTTTTTGATGAATTATTGGGAGGTTACCTCTGTCCTCTAAATCTATAAAGCATTTTTATTTAAACCAATATCTGGTATTAATCATAAATAATTTTGTATAGTAGTTATGGGCAACGTAAGATATATGGCTTTTTAGATGTCATTTTGATACAAGTACAAAGTCACTCTTTTTTTTGTGTCATTCCTTTCTCTCCTTATTCTACCCTTCTCACTCCAATTATAGCTGACTTTCAATTTTTACTTTATTTTTGCATTGTTTGATTTAAAAAAAAATAATGGATATTACTGTTATATTCAGAAAGATGATTGAAAATTTAAAAATTCTATTGAAAGTGGACTGGATTCTAAGATTATATCATCCAATTCCCCAAACTATAATTTTATACAAGTTTAATAATATAACACATGGATACTATTGACTGTGGGGAAATCTGTGAGAAATATAAAGATTAACCATGCAATTTGGAGTTGAGAATAAGGGATTATATTGTGACCCAAACGTCCTGCTTGGCTCACTGTCTAATATATACTCAGTCAAATACAGTTAGCATAATTAGGCAGCCTACACAAAGCAGAGGTGTTCATCCTTTAGATTTTTCAAATGGAAAACAGACTGAATATCCTTATTAAATTGATGAATCTATTTATTACCTGAAACCAATTTGAATGAACATTACGGCTAAAGAGAGTAATAAGAAAATTTGAATTACAGACTATTATATATGAATAAATTCACAGAGAATAAACTGACGCTGGCCCTTGCTGATGTAGGCAAGTCTAGTGAACATTTGATTCTCATTCATGTGGTTTGTCTGCCGAGTGACACTTGACCTTCATTTTGTCCCTACTCAGGATGTGAGGTTGGTAAAGGGGGCTGGGCTCAAAGAGAGGTGAAGACATCTACTGCTTATGTTGCTTGGTAGTTTAAAAATGTGTGGCCTGTTTAAAGCTGCCCTTGAGTCAAATGCACATCAAATTGCTGCTCATAATGTTTTGTACCCATCATACACATTTGTTTGTTGACAAGATGTGATGCTCTATAAATATGAGGACTTTGACTTACTCATCTTTGTCCCCAACTTCCATCTATCTCATGCTATTCAGTTAACTTTTTTTTCGAATGAATGTATGGGATGAACTATGTGCAGATGTCAATATTCAACTGCTTTTGACCTACAAAAATGATTTTTTTATGCGGTTCAGTTTAATTGAATGAATAGATGAACTTTGAATTCATTTTTCCATAGAAACAGCATTCTAATTAAGAATGAAACAAATTTGAAACAGCATTATTTGTACTTTGTTTAGGTATGCAGTGGTTCAAATAGATTTTTATAGGCTAGCCAGAAAACCTAGCCATAATTTAAACCATTGAATGTAAAAGAATGTGTGTCAACTACAAAACTCATATATGAACGTTTGGTACACAATGTACTCATAGATTGGTGACATAAATCATGACACCTGTAGGAATTTTCTTCATATTCTGATAGGATAATTGATAGAAACTTCCTTACCAGTGGTTTAGGGCTAGCAGTTAGGGATGGGTAGAGAATTAGGTGATAATGTCAGTGTGTTGGACACACTGTGTCCTATTCTTGAAGCATTAACTCATTAACGGAAACCTTTGTCACTAAGGAACGGGGTCTTTGGGACCTGAGGAAGTGTAAGAAAAATGTGCAGAATGATAAAAAGCAAACATTTTTCCTAGGGTCTGATATAGTCTATATCAGTGATCTATAATGAAGAAGGTCATTTTCCGTCATTATCTATTTCCTGATCTTAGGGTTTTGGAAATTCCTTACTTCATGAACTTTTAGTTCTCCAGATACAAAGGAATATATGTGTTTTCATAAAAAATCTTATGATGTGAGTGGGCATCTGGTAGTATTTCACAAGGAGACACAGGAAGGGTGATGTTTCTGCCAAGGGATGATGTAACCCGCAGTCATTTCATCTTTGAAAAGCAAGGATAATAGCTTAGCTCAGTCCTGCTCCATGGATAGGCTGGAATAGCTTTCTAGGTGCCAGTCTGACATGGTTGTAAGAGGGGGCTGGCAATTTGTGTATGTGTTTTCCTGTAGGGCAGATTCTTAGTTGGGGGAGAGGAAGAGGTAGAGGTTTGGATCATAAATTTTTATTTACTCTTTAAATCCTGTGAGGATACAAAACAACACCCACAATAAAAATAAAAATAGTAAAAAAAAAAAAAAAAACCATGAAGAAATGATAATTATTGGTGAGGGAGAGGATATTCTCAGGTGAGAACGTTGCTTCCTTTTCTGATTTTATATTTTAGATAAATAAAGGAATGCGGGAACTTCCATATATTCTGTTCTTGTTTGTCTAATTAATATAGAGCAAGAGAAACTAACAACACTCTTGATACTCATAAATATATGTAGCTCCAACCGAGTTTGGTGTTTTTGACTTTTTATAAAAGAGACTTCAAGATTTTTTACTAATGCATCAAGAAGTCTTATATGAGAGTTTTTTAAACAAACAAACAAACAAACAAGCAAACAAACCATTATTACTGTGGAACTTAAACTATTAAAAAAATCAGATAATAAATGATATGATTGCCAGTACATATCATTCCAGGGGTTCTTGAGGCTGTGAACACTTCATATTGGTCAGATTAGAAATGATACTGAAATTATTATTAGGAATACAATTATTAATATAAACAGAATACTTTTTACTCCCTATAAAACTTTCACATACATTTGATTTGCAGAACAATTCTCAGAACTATTGTCATAGATATTGGCAAACGTTGATTAAATCTTAATATGCGTGTGCTATCAATGCCAGTATGTATTACTGGATTCCAGCAGTGAAATTCTGGGTTGAATAAAATTGAGCAGGGTCATATTACTGAATGAAGTTCTGTCCTGAGCCCTCTCTCAGGTGTGTTTTTTCCTCATCATAGCTATAGCCTCCTGCTTTGTGTGTTCGACATTTTATTTATTAAAATAACCAACAGAGGTGTTTGTAATTAATCATTCACTGCTGATCTCTTGAACCAACACTTGCTTTGCATTTCCAGGTTACTATTATGCCATCAATAACTGCTTTTTAAGTACACTTTCCAGCCAACTTTTCAATGTTACTTATATTATGGATCATATTTTCCCAGTCTGATAATAGAAGACAAGCAGGGCCTAATTAAAATATTTGCTAATGTTAAGAATTCACTTTTTCCCCTCAAAATGTTCCTCATACTACATCAGCTGTATTTTTCTTATCAGATGAGAAATGAAATTGGCCTAGAAAATTCATCCTGAAAACATTAGAATGCACTCAGAAGTAGATAAGATTAGCAATAAAGTTGGCCACCATAAATATGTGAATTATGCTCCAAATGCTACAAAATAAATATCACCAGAAGTGACACTCTTCTGGAACATGGAAAGCTTTGTGCTTTGTTTGAAAGAGAGAAATTTATGGTATAGAGGATGACTAAACTTGTATTCCCCAACCTCTCAAGGTGTATATGCATAGGCACTGTGCATTCTTTATATTTTCTGTGGATTTGTCTGGCCTCAAGGACCCTCTTGGTCGTCAGGAAGGTCTTGGCTCTGTTACATGGGGCCCATTCCTGATCGTCATCCTTTGCAACTTGTCTCTTTCTGTGCAGGTACAGATCCCTTCTCCTCAAAGCAGAGAAATGATAGTCCATGGCTCCTTTGTTTCTGAGCTTTAAGTACAGAGTAAAGTGCGCTCTATTTCTCATAAGTAATAAAATGAGAATAATAATAGTACCTTGTACATAGGGTCATTGTGAGGACCAGATGTTCCTGAGACTAAGCCCACAACCACCTGTGCTTTTTCACCTGGGTCTTTCAGGGTGAAGAGGCATCCTGAGAAACCCATCCCTCCTACCTCCAACACTCACATAGCCTCACCTTCACCTTCTGCTTTGAATCTGTTGGGATAAATCACAAAATTCTTAATCTCATTTAAGACAATCACAATAAGAATCTCCACTCTCCCAGGTCACACTCCACCATGTCCCTTGCTTTAATTATTTCAGTCTCTGTCCACTGTCTATCCTCTCCCCTTATAACACCCCTCCCTGACTGCTAAAACCCCTTCCTTGTGTTTTCTGGAGCTCATGGACTGTTATAAGCCAAAGCTGTGACAGTTTCAGACTTTTACTCTTTTTTCTTGCTCTGACAACTGGTTCTTCCTGAGGTTGCTGCTTTCATCACAGGCCTGGCTAGAGGTGGCTGTTTTCCTCCTCTACCTCTACTTTGTGCCACCAGGCCCGGGGGTGGGATAGACATCTCCTGGTTCCTCATTTCCATTTTCAGACCACGCTCCTACCGTCCTCTTAAGCTCCTTTAAACTCTCTTACTCGTTTCTCTTGCCTAACAACCCTTGGGTCTTGTCCCCTCATTGCTTAGCAGTTTCTTCACGTGGCTCTCTTACTTTCTCTCATACTACTTCATTTTAATTCTTGTCCATTAAAATGAACACATAGATGATTCCTCCAATACCCTTGCCTCTTAGTTCCCAGGAGTCTACTTCTCCATGATCTAATCCTCCAATGTCAATTAACCACTTCCTCACTCATACCCAAGACCTCTCTTTACCTATACCTGCAATTCCTCCTTAGTCTCAGTTTCAGGCATCCTACTGTGACCACTCTAAAAATTCTAGTGTATCTTTGATCCTCTCTGAGCTTCTCCTCCTCAACAGTGGAATGATGAAAATGAAGGAATGGTGGGAATGGGCATTGTGAATTCTTCCTGCAGGTTACATTGTGTGCCTTTATGTCCCTAAAATGCTCTAGGGGACACCATGGAAGAATTGTCGTGAGTACTCTTTATTTATGTGAGGGGTCAGATGAGACCTCAGTGGGAGGTAAATCTAGTGCTAGAAACAGTGCCCTGTGTTAATTCTGAGGTCATTTGTTTTTCAGACAATGTTGTGATGCTGCTGCTGTGTTTATCCTATTCTTTAGATACTTTTCTAGAGTCCTGCATGGTGTGTGTGTGTGTGTGTGTGTGTGTGTGTGAGAGAGAGAGAGAGAGAGAGAGAGAGAGAGAGAGAGAGAGAGAGAGAGAGAGAGAGAGAGACACCTATCCTATGTAGGTTCATCTATGTGGCCATGCACAGGAGGACCTGAGGACTGGAGTCAACTTTCCTCACCTTAGTTTATTGTTATCCCAGAGAAATCTTGGCCTATGTGTTACTTATGAGATGATATAGAAATACAGGGTGATTGTACTTTCTCTTGCCTTTATAGTCCACATTTTTGTGTTTTGACTTTTTTTTTTTGATGGGGGGGCCGTGAGGGGGAAGAACAGTTTGTCCTGTCAATCCAGGATGCTCTGCTATACTGTCTGATAATTAGCTACCTTCTCATGAATTGAAGTTTTTCAGATATGGGACATAGACACCATATAATGCATAGTTTACTGGAGTTGGCAGCTTTGCAAGCAGAATACCTGCTCATTATCAGTTGTATGACCTTAAATGAGTTGCTAACCTGTCATACATATAATTTTTAATCTGTAAAATGGCTATGATAATACCTCCCTAACAAGCATTATATTAGTGTTAAAAAGGTACCATACAGGCGAACGTGTCCAGCACATCAGAAACATGCTAGGTTTTCCATAATTTGATAGTTTTCTTTTTTCATGTCATCTCAACCGACCACAGAAGTGCTGTCACTGGTGTTTCTCTTATAGATTGTAAATCCTAACTGAATGGTTTGAAGTAGCTGGTCTGATTTCACTTGAAATGAAAATATAAAAGTATTGTTTAAAAACAATTAGTGGAGGTTAAAATGTTAGTTATGCAACATTTAATTAGACATTTAATTAGACAAATATATTGACAACATTTTTCATTTTTAATATTTAACATATTTACTATTTCAGTTTATTCTGATAGTCATCTTTATAAATTTTCTAATGCATATCTATTAATTACACATTAAACACATAAGTTTTAGCCCATGTTTTAAAAGTGAAAATAATTGTGCTTTGATAGCAAGTTATTATTATCACAGTACAGATACTAGATGGCAGAGACTCCTGTATTAGATGTAAAGGAGGGTTGAATGGAAGCAATCAGGAATTGGGAAGTAGTTTGGTCTGTAGTTTGTCCTTTGGGATGGTTGTACTGGCTCTTGTGGCAGATGTCCCTTTTCCTGCATAATAAACAAAGTTGATTTTGCTCACATTTGTTCTTGGCTCCTGCCTCACAACAGGTGGCCAATCGGCCTGGAGTTGACTGCAACTGCTGGCTGTCAGGAGCTTTGAGAACCTTCTGTTATGATTAAAGCAATAGTTTAGAGGAAACTTAGGAAAATGAACTGAGTGTACACAATTTGTGTCAACTAGCTTGTAAGCTGAGGTAGATTCGAGTGACTTGGATGATATTTCCCTTATGCTGTGTTGACATGTTTGGCCATAGAGGACTCTCGGATTAGCCAGGTAGTAAGCATTCAGTAGTTCACGGCTGAGAATTAATTCATACACGTCTCTGCTTTGAACTTTTGGCAGAAGAGGTTTTTTTTCCAAGATCTGTTGGATTTCTCTTCTTGCAGACAGAGAGAGAAAGGTCAGAGGTTAAAGACAGGTAGACAGAGAGGGGACCCTTATTATGAAGGAGCAAATGAACTGTTTTCCTGCCCATCCCTGGTCTAGCTCCTGGTAGATGGACTATGTCCTTGAGCCCAGACCAGCATACGAGAAGGCTAGGCTAAATCTGTAGAAAACAAGTATGAACATTTGCCTTTGTATGCATTCCTTGAGAATTTGATATAGACCTAGATTAGCAGAGAAATATTTGGGGAATATTCTCTCCTATGAAAATGAAAACACAAGGGACATTGTTTTCCTCTAGTCATGACATGGCCTCATGGGAATTGAACCCAACCAGTCTGACAACAGATTCTGTCTTTATAGCAGATGAGTTAGGAACTAAAGACCTTGGAACTCCAGAGCTAGTCTGGTGGTTCTCCAAAGGAGCTTGGTGATGGAAAAGCATTTAAACATGGCGATTAAGCCCACAAATAATACAGATACTTGGATTAGAATCTCTGCTTTACCATTTTCTACCTTTGACAAATGGGCACATTAATTAACCCCTGTATACTTCAAATTTTTAAATTTCTAAAATGGTTATAGTATTTGTTGCATAGAAGATTTACAATACAAAAATAAACTTCAAACCAAGGCTGGAATATAGTTAAGTACCACATATGAAGTTCTATTTTTTTTGGGGGGGTAAAATTTACTCCCTATAAAGTAGGATAACATTGATGTTCTATGCAAAAAAAAAAAAAAATCATTAGAATGTTTAGGTATTCTTATATGAAAAGTGCTACACAAATATAAGTATTATCAATCATAACCCTAACAAAAAGAAGCTATGAATGTTTGCGTGTTGCAGTAAATTTCACTTTCTCAGAAATTTAAAATTTATATACCTTCTCTTGAGGATAATTTAATTTTATCTAGTTTCTTTTTCCATTCCTACTCTATTGCCCCATGAACAGCACTCTAGTTTATTAATTTGTTTGAGTGTAAACATTATCCTCTTAGTTCCTATCCTGTGACAAGAGCCATGCCTAAAGACTATATGCTGCATGTTACTTCTTTATCTTGTAATCACACAAAATGTAATTCAAAATAGTACCTCACACGTAAGTCCAGCCTAGAAAATTTTCATTTACATATTTTAAATTAGTCTGTTTTCAGTTCAATGATTTTCTCTTGTTTTATAGTTATAAAATTATTTGCTTAGCTAAATTTTAAAATTAAAAATAATTACAGAAATAGTATTTTTATATATGTCATTCTGTGTGCCAACAGAGAGCTATTATTGAAAGAGAGAAGATAATTCCTTGGGAAAAATGTAAGTCTTTGAGCTATTGGCTTTTAGAGGAAAAACCCTAAAATTATTGTGAAATCAGATAAATTAGGACTACAATTTCAAGCTGTGTTCTGATTTATCTCATGCTGTTTGATATTGCCACATAAGTGATGCCAGCATGGTCAAGCTTTTAAATGCAAATTTATAATTCTAAATGCTTTCCTTTGTTGAAGGCATTTTGTTTAAGCTTGAAATCCCCAAAAGATATATCATGATTTTGAGTACTTTCTGAAATGGAAACCTTTGATAAAAATAGAAGATGCAGAACATAAGCTCAATAATAGCATTATTCAGCAAATTCAAAACATAGACCATCTCCCAGGCTCTGCAAACCAAAACAAAGTTGGACAATATGACCACTGTCTGCCAGATGACAGAGGAATCAGAGCTGTTTGTGAGACAAACGAGGAAGTGTGCAATATGAAAGGTCAAGTTGAGCTAGAAAAAAAAAGAAAATCAGATCAATAAAAAAATCAACCTGTTCTAGTGACAAGGGAATGTTTCCTGGCTTTGCCAAGAGACTGGACATTCACATTAGCAAGAAGGAATAAAATCTATCATGGGTTCACCTTGGTGCAAATTGTGGAGAGGCCTGGCAGAGGTTTTCATGTTCCTTTCTCTCTTCTGTGTGTGTGTGAGTGTGCGTGTGTGCATGTGCTTTGAATGGCTACATCCATCTACTCAGGTAAACCCTATTGAAACAAGTGAGCAATGGAAATCACACAAATGGAACACTGAAGCGACCTTTCCATTTCACCGATGACTTATCAGAGGGCTAGAGAAAGGCAATAGGCTACATTTAATTAATCTTTTTCATATCTAAAAAGGATGATGTGAACGTCTCCCAATTATTGTTACTAGGTTTTTTTTCCCCCTTGGCATGTAAATTATCATTGATTCTCATTGAACAGGTTTCTGCATGTACTGAAATATATATGTTATAAAAAAAAGAAGCAGGGTGATTGTTTGCCATGTTAACATGTCTTACCGGTTAATTTAGAGTCTTGACTAGACTACTAGTTTATCTTGGGTTTTCTGCAGTACACATAGTAGGTGCTCAGTATTTTTATTAGAGTTTTTCTTTAGGTAAAACCTCTAGTATGCACTGTAATTTAGGTGGAACAAGAGTGTGATACAAAGCAAGTTAAAACAGATTTTTTTTTTTACAATATCTAAACAACAGTAATAAAATGTTCTGGCTAAATTTTACTTGTTTGCTTGACTATGAATGATAAATTTTATGTAGAAACTTTTTCCTATAAGTAAAAGCAGTGCACAGTAACATTTTTTGGATTTATGTCATACTGAGAAAAAGCTGTCAAATATTAGTTTGTCATTATGTAGAAATCAGAATGGTTTCTCATATGGGGCATTAACTTTACCTAGCTGCAAAATAAACACAATCCACAGAGGTTGTGCTCTAATCAAGCAGTGGGTACCTTAAACACTGTTACTGAATCATTTTAGAAGAAGTTATGCATGGTGAGAGCTGTATTTCTTTTTAGACAACTATTCATCTAACTCACCATGACTATTCATTTTCTATCAATATAATACAGACAAGTTACTTATGCTGTGGGTTTGGGAAGGTTGTATTTCCAGTAGTATATACCAGGTCTGTGCAGAAAGCTAAGGAGAATGAATGCTGAGATCATGGGGCTGTTTACTGACTTTCCTAATGTAGTGGAGGATGATTATACCAAGTTATGGTATGGGGAGATGGGGGAGGAGGGATCTTCATGGTGCAGAAAATGTCTCCACATCAGAGGCAGGCAAGAGAAATAGGAACAAAGAGTCTCTTCAAGCAGTAGAGGGAAGACAGCTGATCCTAAAGTTGGAAAACTTTTAATCAAATCAGACACAAAAAGACACTTTAGCTCTAATCAACACTTCTGACTTTTCACAACTTTAATAAATGTCTACTTAACTCTTCTATAAACCTAATAAGGTAACTGAAGTTAGTTAACCTTCTGGTAATAAAGATGATAACGTGAAGTGAAGAAAAAATGAGTGACAAGTAAATCTTGGTAGGAAGTTTTTGGGAGAGACCTGTGGTTTTTCCTACCTGGATTATTTTCTGTTTTCTTTTTTTTCTTTTTCCTTTTATTTGACAGCAGGTGAAGTTCAGTCTGTAAGGAATGGATATAGTAATACAGCTATCCATCTCAGGTTGATTTGAAAAACTACCAAGGTATGAAATACTGTCATTCCTCTCAGTGTTGTTCTCTAGTGAATCCCAAAGTTATGTTGATGCTGTAGGAAGCTGAGAGGAAATTCCAGATCCACTTCACCTTTTTAGTTACAAAATCATGGTGTCTAACTCAAGGTCTATAATGTTGGTATGTAAAGCTTGTGCTGTGTGGCAGTGCTCTAATAAAATGGTAACTTCCTTGTCTTTGGATTTTATCTAATTTATTAATAAGGTGATTAAGCCTATAAAATACACCATATCCTTTATCCTAGTTGTCTATAATTATAAATTTAGATCTGAACTCAAAAGCAAATTGGTTTAACATAAGCAAAATAGTTAGAGGTTCTGCACCTTTTCTACTATAAATGAAGGCAAATGTTCCATATCACCAGAGGGAGGTCCATCTCTTGTTCACACCATAGCAGTCACCCTCCCCTCTCCGATGACTCTTTCCCTCTATTCCTAAGATAGTCACCCCAGGTAACAGTACCTTGTTATTTCATCAGTTTTGCTGTTGGGAAACAGGCCCAAAATGTCATATATGAAGCATTGATTTCTGTCATTTTTGGCTTCATTCTCATTAGCAGTGCTTGTTAATTCTCATTCTCTCTGTCTTTCTCCAGAACATCTACCCACAAAACTACTTAGAAGGTGGATGCTTTAATAAGAAGGATTTCAAGGATTAGGTGTATCCAGCAGTGTGTAATTAATTTTGGGTTGATGGATGACTATGTTTCAGGTCTGAGATTAGCAGTATGTTTGCTTTCCTCATTCAGCCGTCTCAACCCTGCAAATGGGAACTACTTGCTGATGTACGAGTGCACACAGCCTCCCCAACACAATTTCTGACACATGATATGGACACTTAGTACATAGTTGTAGTGGATGAGTGAGTGATTACTCAGTTACCTGTCTTTCTTGACAAAGGGAGTTAGAGTTATGCGACAACTGTTCAACCTATATCCACCTAGAAGCAGAACAGATTATGTGGTCTGAACCCTAGGAACGTTTTCATCCAGAAGAGGGTTTAATCTGGTCACATTATTATTAGTTTTACATTATCTCATATATTAAGTTCACCAAGAATTACTTGTACGGGTCACATGAGTGAGGACTGAATGAGCTAATACATCTAAAGCACTTTGTAAGTGCTGGGCACATAGTACCTCTCCAAAATATCCTTCATCGTTGTTATAATTATTATTTTATTAAGAGAAAGAAAATGAATAAGAAATGGTTGCCTGATAAGAATGCTCATCTGTTCTTCCCAGAGCAAATAATTCTTCCATCCCAGCGTATGTTTGCTGTGCCAGAAAAAGGCATTAGTACAATGAGATACATTGCCATCAGGATGGCTGTTGTAAAACATGAGGCAGATGGTGTCATAGGCCTTCTGAAAACTCTGCAGAGGCTTACCATTGCCTTCAGAATGACATCTGAAGTCTAGCGTGACATGGAAGACTCCTCATCATTTAATCTCTTAATGTAATCCAATTTGATAAGCCTTTCTTTGTTTGTAGTCCCTTGCCACAATTTGGGCTCTGTGTTCCAACTATGTGCTCCTACAATATTCTGAGATTATTCATACCCCAGTACTTAGCATACTGAGTTGTGTGGGTCTGCTTCCTTGTTCATCTCCATAGTAAGAATTCATTTCATTTTGCCATTGTCTAGCACAGGGGTCAGCAACATTTTCTAGTTTAGTAAATTCGTTGGGCTTCGTGGGCTACATCGTCTGTTACATCTACCCATCTGTCATTGTAGCACAAAAGCAGCCACAGGCAACATACAAAGGGACGAACATGCCTGTGTTCCAATAAAACTTCATTTATGGACACTACCATTTGAATTTTATATAATTTTTGTGTATCATGAAACAGTGTTTTCGTTTGATTTTTTTTCATCCATTTAGAAACGTAACAATAATTCTTAGTTTGCAAGCCATACAAAATAGGCAGGGGAAAAAAATTTAGCCTCTGTGATATTTGCTGATCCCTAGTCTAGCAAAATGCCCGGCATAGAAATGGTGCTCAACTCATACAGTTGAGTAAAAGAGTGAGTGAGTAAAGGGGAATGTTTTCATTACAATCATTTTTAAAGGCAACATGAGGGGAAATTTACGTGACCACCTGTTGCCTCTATTATAGAATCTAAACTCCTTAGAATGGCATAGAAGAATCTTTACAGTCTGGTTTGTAGGTTGCTGGAATCTACTTTCATCTTATTAATCTGCCTGTCCCTCATGACCCCTTCCCATTGTGATCTGTGCTGCAACTCATTGATAAAACTAAACAACATTCTCTAAAAATACCATGCCCGTTCCTACCGGTAGGCCATGTGTCTTGCGTCTTTCTTTACTGGAAATGTCCTATCTTTTTTGTTTGTTTGTTTGAATTTTCTGTTTAGTGACCTATTATTTACATTTCAAGAGTCAGTTCTTCTCCATGTAGAAAGGAAGAGATGGAGACTGTGGTGAGGGCCTTGAATATCTCACGAGTGTTGCACTTTTCATATTGTATTTTGATTCTTATCTCTCTGTGTGTTGCCGTTTCCCACCATGTTGTAAAGTCATACACATGCCTAGTACCAGTATAGAACTTGGCATTGGTTGTCATTTAGTAACAACTTAATAAAATAAAATATTTTCATATAAAGGTAAATTCCCAATATGCTATTGAGACTCGTTAGAATCAGCTTAATCTACAATGATGAGACTATCTTTCAATATTTATAGTGAGGTAGCTTCAGTGTTTGAGATTGAAATGAATGCAATTAAAACTTAATAAAAATGTAAGTATTATCTAGAAATTGAAAATAATCAAATTGGAAGCTCAAGCACTAAAAGCATTATGTGTGGTATAAAACATCAGTTTTATAACTTAATTTCAAGCTTAGTTGAATGGAAATCTCTAGATGTAATAAAAAATACTGTTTTTAAGCCTTTGAGTGGCTTTGTGTGGATAAATGTTATCATTTAACCATATACATGTTTTGCTATTCTTTCTTGGAAAGATGAAGGACAGCGATAGTGCTGGAGATTTCATAGTGAAATATAATGGATTTTGATTAATGATTATGTTATTTTAGCACGTTAATTGCTTTAAAAACTTTGATGGACTTTATCTGGAAGAGATAGGAGGCATTTTGTAATGTACATTATTTACTGTGTCAGATATTCTGTTAGTATAAATTCTCTCAGACACCTTATACATGCTCAGCACTTATTTACGGCAGGAATACCTAGTATCTTATATCATATATCTCCCAATTTCCCTGGGGAAATTTTGTGTGTTCTCCCAAACTATAAGATTTCCAATTGAGATTAATGTTCTGCATAGATTTCACCATAAATATCTTGGGAAATTTCACTAGGAATTGAAAGCAAATCACCATGTGAGATGAATAAGAAGCTTTTTCATTATTGATCATTTATTTTCCTTTATTCTGAAATTATAACAGATAGTAGGGAGTTTCAATGATAGTTTAGGTCATGATTATAAACAGAATGTCTCAATGCTGGCTGGTTGACTTTTATTGAGAGAATTGCATACCAATGATTGGAAATCAGCATGTGTTCAGTTGATACAGGTCTTTATAAAATATATGCCATATTAATGTGAAAAACAAGAGCAACCATGCTTGAGTGAACTTACCTGGTGTTTAACTTGTAGAAAGTCATATGTCACAGGGGAAAAAAGTCACCTTGCAGTTATGGGACAAAACAGTGATAGAGATTGTAACAGGATACACTACCGAATAGGGGCATTTCACACCAACCCCTAACTCCTAGGCCATTAGTTAGCTGCCTTAATTTAAATAGAATATACTTTCTTGTAAATTCACTGCATTACAAATACCTTACTAATAGGAATTGTGTCATATATCTGTGTACATTGCAGTTCTGGATACGTTGTCTTGTGTATAACAAGAAGACTTGTATTTGCTGAATTAAATTGTATTTACTAACAGTTCAGACAGTATGTTTAAAGAAGTGGGGATCTCTAAAATGTTCCCCTAGAATAACTTTTCCAAATGTGTGCTATTTCTATAAACATATACTAAGTAAATTTGGTATCAGCATTCATACATTGAGAGCGTGCAAAATCAGTGGCATTAAGTACCTTCACATTGTTGTACAACCATCACCACCATCCATCTCTAGAACTTTTCATCCTTCCAAACTGAAATTCCATGCCCATTAAACAGTAACTCCCCCTTCTCGTCTTCCTTCAGGCCCTGGCAACCACCAATCTGCTTTCTGTCTCTATGAATTTGCTTGTGTTTCAGTCTTATAACCCCATTATTTATTGGTTTAAATTGAGGTCTACTATCTTCTGTTTTCCCTTGTTGTTGTTATTATCCAATTATTGAGATTGATGTTTCACTGCTAGATCTATGCGAGGATGTAAACTTAATGCAATTCTGCTGCAATAAATATTCTACTTCACTTCTCTGTATAGTAACCCCTTAAATTTCATTATCACATCATGAGGGCAAGAACTGTTTCTATTCTGCTCACCACTACATCACCAGTGTCTGGTACATTGTTTGTACTGTGTAGAAGAACAATATTTATAGACTAAGCAAGTGCTGCTGATCTTCATCTTCATCATTGAAAAAATTGCTTACTTAAAAAATAATTCACTGAGATTTTCTACTACATAGGAGACTAGCTAAAATAGGAACTTAATCTTCTTCTGTGACTCTCTCTCTAAAAATAAGTTACAGTGATCTAAACCAAATGACTGTCGGCTTATGTCCCCCCCCCCAAAAAAAAAAAAAGTATTCTTTAATTTACTCACCCATCAAATATGTATTGAGTGCCTGCTAGGTTTTTAGGTGCTGGCTGTGCAACGGTACACAGAATGGCCATGATCCTTAAACTCATGGAGAGAGTCCTAGTGGAGAACACAGGAGATAAAAACATGAACACAAATGATATAGTCATTGTAAGTTATGTGAAGGAAAAAGATGGGATGCTACCAGAATGATTGATCATGGGTGAAAAACTTTAAATTGAGGGAAGTTGAGGTATGATAACTATTTTCACATTATCATAGCTGTGCTCTCATGTAGGAGAGTAAGAGGGCTTATTTGACTTGAAGAGGTACTGTAATAGATATTTTTAGAACACAGACTTTGGTTAATTATGGAATAATTTGCTAAAGGAGCTCTTCAAAGATAAAATGCATGGTCTTTTTTCAGGTTTTCTGTCCATTGCAGTTTATATCACTGGAGCTAGTTGTGTATAGCTTTGTGAATTTACCGTACTTGAGCACTGGCAGGTTGGTTTCCAAACCTGGTTGGTCATCAGAATCACCAATTTATGTGGAAAGGTGCAACCCAGTACTTGGTATGTAGTAGTTCTGCTCAATAAATGCTACCATGTTTCCCTGAAAATAAGACATAGCTAGACCATTAGCTCTACTGCATCTTTTGGAGCAATAATTAATCTAAGACGTGGTCTTACATTATATTATATTGTATAAGACAGGGTCTTATAGTGAAATAAGACCGGGTCTTATATTAATTTTTGCTCCAAAAGCCGCATTAAAGCTGATGGTCTGGCTAGGTCTTATTTTCAGGGAGACACGGTAGTTGAATCGGACTTTGAGTTGCTTTATGGTACATTTAACTATGGCAGCCAAGATGAAAACCAGTATCTGAAAACTGAAAATGGTTTTAAGTTATTTCCAGCTCACAAACACAAAATTAATTGGTTAATATACTGTCTGATTAGGTCTGGATGTTGCTATGTTGCTGTCAAATTTAGTCCACTAATGTGCAAGGTTATACAGTGACCTTGAAGATGTAGCTTTCTAAGTACTTGCCTCTTGGTGCCAAAATGGAATCAAGATTTGTGATATCAGTAAGGTCTTTTACCTTAATGTGTGTTCATTGAACTTAGTGGAATAATATGTATTTTAAAGATTAGGTTAATTTGTTTTACAGTTGCTCTCTAAGGTATCAGTCAACAATCAGATATCAACTATTTAAGGTGCATCCAATTAAATAGTGTCTCAGGCACTATTCATGAAAAGTGGGTCCAAGATCGGTAATTTCCACTCTGCATGTATTAATGAGACCAGTTGGGCAGGCTTTGTAAGATCGAAACTGTTGTTAGTGTATCAATTATTGTGTAAGTGTAATGGTATTTTGGCTTTTGATTATACTATATTTGAAGGTGACTTTACATTATTGCTTAACTTACAACTACTGTATCATATTTACATATTGAACTTCCCACGGTGCCTAAGTGTAGCTGGTTAAAATTTGAAGATTGAAGAGTTGAATGAATAAGATAGGTTGTTAAATGGAACAACCTGGCTTCAACACATTCCACAGAAATGCAATTTCATATTATTGCAGCTCATTAAGTGATCCTAGACAACTTACAATGCAATTCATTACTCACACTATGGTACTAGGCTAGTAATAAGGGTGATTTTTGTGTAATAGAGCAACTCCAACACAGCTACCATGCTGTGTGATGATGATATGTGTGGTGTTAAATATCCGGGTGTAGTGTTTGCCTGAAGAATGAGATACTGGAATTTTAGACTTACTATGAACTTAAGCCTCAAATGGGACCCATTAGCTACAGGAGGTCTTCTTTTCTTTTTCTTGTGTGTTTATTAAAAATTTTAAAGTATGTTAACCAGGAAAATCGTGTTCTATTTGAGCCTGCATTAGTTCAAACCTGTTAACATGCTATGAATAGAGACTTGTGGGTGGGTAGTAGCAAGCATTTATTTCTACTGTGCTGCCCTTACCCTAAATACTACATATTTATAAGCTACAGAGCTTGAATTTATCTCACCCATTTCCATGTAGTGAAATTCTACCTCATTTATAGTCTGATAACCTAATCCTTCTCAAGCAGCCTATCCCACTGAATTTACTGTTGTATTTTTTTTTTTGTCCATAAACTGCGGATGCTCAATAATAGGCTAAATTCGCATGACAGCAACTGCAGATAATCTAAATGTTCCTTTTGTGAATCTGCAGGATTTTAAATATGGGACCATGAATGCCTCTTGGGCAAGGAATTAATTTCCAGCATTTTAATAAAGAGGATGTGTAAGCGGGTGTTGAGGCTCTGAACTCTTTTGTGAACTGGGCAAATTTCAGGGCGATGTTAGTCTGCAGCATGAGTGCACTTATATTATTTTCTGCAAACTACATTTCCCTCCAGTATTTAGATTTAAGAGACTTTTTTTCTAGTCTTGCAATAATCAGGAAAAAAGGGTTTTATTTTTTTTCTCTTCTGAGTGCATTTTACTATGCAATATTTAGCAGTATTACATTATCAAAAACATACTGATTCTCTTTGTTATTGGTAAGGTTAAATTTCAAGTACTGTGTTTTAGATTGGATTGTTATTTTTTGTTACGTTTCCAGATATTTGTTTTTGTAGGATAATCTTAGAAATAAGACAAAGAACGTCTCAGTTGGAATAATTTGGATGCACTTTCACTCTTGCAGATAGAGATTTTTCTACTTTTATGCTTTGAAAAAATTCAATAAGAGTAAAAACAATGGAAATTTGAAAGTACTGATCAAAATGGAAAAATGTCTTCTTTCTTACCACAGGCACCTTTGTGCCTTCACAAAGAATCTGTAGATGTTAAAACAACATCTTCAAATGAAGTAATATCAGACTTTCACATGACTGTATATTTTTATGAGTGGAAGGGCCAAATGAATTACTCCATTTTTATGACTGGAAGGGCCAAATGCTTAGTGTCTCTTTGACTCTTCTTTGAGAGCTCTTCATGATGGTAATGTTATCCCCCAAATCAGAAGTCCTCTCTGCCATGTTATTGCTTCTGTCAGCCCTAAAAAGACTGGGACTATGTATAATCTTCATATTTAGCAGCTTTCATTCCTGACACATGGTAGGCACTCAAGAAATGCTTATTAAATGAGTAAATGAAGAACTATATCTGAGGAACATGAGGTTTCTCCTTAGCTTTTTGATACCTCTATAAGAAGGATGGGTACCAGGGAACATGAAGATTTCATAATTAAGGGGACCTGTATCACATTTTGATGTTCCTAAAATTCATTTAATTGATTTTTAAATAATTTATTACTTTGTATAATATTACAATGATCTGAAATTATGCATTCAATATGATTATTCTTCATATGACTAATACTGAAGTTCCCATGGCTTTGCCTTTTTTTTTCTTTAAAGCTGGTTATATGTGCTATAGGATTCCCCTTCATGTAATACATACTTGGATGGGAGATTCTTATTGAGGAGCATGATTAAATAACAAAAATTTACTGGTTAGAAAAGTTGGTCATTTTGAGAAGAAGATCGAAGTATGATTGCAACAACAGTCCTTTCTATCAATTTCTGTCATTTTACGTTTCTCTATTTGACCCCACAATTTTCTTTCAAAGGTCGACTCTTTCATCATGTACAATATGGGGCCTAAAATGTTGGCAATAAAATGGATAGTATCAGGCATTTTCCAAAACACCAAATGACTGCAATAATTTTTCTTGTGTGTAATCCTGATGCATCTAGACAGACAGCAATACTAGAAACCACCCAGAAACATTTGAACTTGTTAACAATTTCCTCTTTTTGCTAATTCCTTGTGATTACAAGCATACTTAAAATGTGTTTATCCTAAATTTGAGTTTTTACAGTGCCATATGTTTAATAGAGTATAATATTTCTTTAAGATGAATTCTAGGTATATTAATTTTGGAACAGATTTAGAAGATGTTACAGAGTGTCATAGTGTGTTAAAATACTTCAATTTTAATAAGGGTTGGCAGTGTCATAATTTAAAAAATGTAGGTACTAGGATATGCTCACACATTTAAATTTTATATTTTTTCTGTTTCTGCTTTTTGTTTTTTGTTTTTGAGAAGCATTAGTCTATCACATGCTTAATTTTAAAAAGAGAAGAAACTGAAATATTAAACATTTAACCACTTAACTGTTTCCAGGGATGTGGTATTTTTATAGCTCTTTTTAGTTGCTGTGCTTTATTTGTCTTAAATGCTTGATCAAATGGAAAAGACAGTAATCCAGAAGAAAAATATTTTACATGGTAGTGCATTTCATTTATGAGGACTTCTGAAAATACTCTCTTAGTAATCAATAGGAGAGACATGGGATCTGCTATGTGAAAGCATAGTTTATTTGAGATTATCTTTCTTTATAAAATCACAAGATGGGGTTTCTAGAAGTCATTATTAGATTACTCTTCCTTTCAAAGCAAGAATGATCTCTGTAATATTCATTTATTTATTCACTAAACAAATATTAGCTGATTACCTACTACAATGAACCAGGTACTCTTCCAGTTGTGAACACAGCAGTGACTCAAATAAGCAAAGTCCCTGCCTCCTAGTGGGAACCTATGGTCTATAAACAAAACAAAATCACTATAATAACTGGAAGTGATAAATACTAGGAAGAAAAGCAGGGTAAAAGGTGATGGGGAAGATCCCTTTGATGTGATGCGGAGCTCTAAATGAACTGTAGTAACAGGCCATGTGGCTATATGTGTAGACAACATGATAATCATAGGGGTCAGCAAGTGCAAAGGCCCAGGGGCCTGGTGTGCTTAGCAAACGGTCAGTGTGGCTGGAGCAGAGGGAGAATGTAGGAGATGTGGACAGGTAACAGATCACATAGGAAAGAGTGTCATCACAGGACGTCTACCATGCTTCATGGGCAAGACCTGTTTCTCAACATCCCATAATAAGGAACATATATTGTCCATTTAGTCCACAAAATCTTATGAGGTAAGAAATAACTATCCTATGTTTATAGTTGACAGTTTAAGTAACTTGCCCGAGTCCAAAGCACACACTTGTTTTGAACATTTGTGGTCAGCTGGGATCTCTCTCTTTTTGCCTTACTAGCAGATATTAAAAAAGGTTGATGAGCAGTTATTGAAGAATGGTGATAGAAAATGGGTGGGGAGAAGATAAGTTGGTCACCATATTTGGAGACTTTCATTAAATGACAGTGTCAGTGCTTGCAATTGCTATTTTGCAACTGATAAACAATTGACAGTTTGTTTGGCAAAATATGGTGAAAAACTGGAGTGGCTCCATATATCTGAGAATGATTTCACTTTCTCTTCCCAGCTGTAGCCTCTGTTAGACTTCACATCATAGTAAAGCAAACAAAATGCCGAAATAATTATAAATCCTGTTACTCAATTTCAGCTTCCATGCCTTGTAAATCTGTTTCCTTTCAATATTAAGTGCCTATATTATAACATGACAGTTATTTTAAAAGTCAGTTATTTGTACCCTGGTCTATTTTAGATCTATAGATATTCACATAATTCACAGGACCTCTGGTTTTCAAGTATGACTATTTTCCTCTTTTTACCAGCAGAGGGCATGCTCTACAACCCTGCTGGCCTTTCAACAAAAAGCACAGATGAATTAGGTTAAACAAAACTTAACAAAACAAAATAAAACCTTTTGAGAACGATAATCTTTCGAAACCTCTGTATATACATAGTTTACAAAATACATGGAAGTGAATTTAGGATCCAGTTAATCTATCGTCGGGCTAGATTATATACTGTTCCAAATCATTGAAGAGAGATTAAAAATTGTTTTAATAAACCAAAAGAAGAAAAATGCAATAATCCTTGCTATATGTCTTAATAAAATTAAAAGAAGAAATAGGTTTATTTTGCTAAATAGAGCTAGATATGAAAATACTAAAATGCAAATTTTAATAAATAGATGATTTGGGGGTAGATTATCCAAAATTTACTGTCTTCACAGTTGTTTTTTTTTTGAGTATTATTTCCCTTTGGCAGGTATGCATGTCAGAAAAAGCATCAGACTTGAGTTTGGCTGCTTACTATCTGTGCAGCTCAGGGCAAATGACCTGTCTACACCTCACTTTCCTTACTTGTAAAATGCACTTAGTAATGCCTGATTTATTTGTGTGGATTATTGGAAAGAAAGCAGGATGGACAGAGAGGATGGAACCTGCATTTTCAATGGTCAGCCTTGTGACCTGAGACAAATCATTGACCATCTCTGGACCTCATTTTCCTACCCTTAATATAAATACTTTTATGCTAAAATTTCCCATCAAAATGGCTAGTAAGCTGGAAAGTGCTATATAAATGTAACTGAATAAAAAACTTGTATTTCCTGATACTTTAAAATTAAATTATATTGTATGTGAATTTCCAGGAGCATATCTGTATTCTGAAGCCATAGTGTTCTGTATTTAATATCTGATTGGAAAGAGGAAGAAGCAAGTCCAAGGTGGAGACAATGCAAATAAAACCAGAACCCTTCAAAATAGCCAGTATGACTGACTATGGAGGAAATGTAACACTTCTTCCTAGGCACCTCCCTTACCAGAGTGAAAGCAACCCTCCAGTTATAAACTCATGACTTATGAATTCATTCACTTATTCATTGATTCACTCATTGAACAGTGATCTTGCTCATCCTTCTTATCCCAAAGTCAATTTACACACTATCACATTTCCCACCAGACTTGGAGACCCTTTTTCCATCCTCTTTACTCATGTCTGAATAGAGAAGAGATGCTCTCTCTTCATTTACAATACACCTATTTTCAGCCCAAGTAATTTTTCTTCTTTTTAACACCATTTTATTTCCCTCCGTCTAGCTATTGCCTAGTAATATCAGAAATACGTGCTCTCCTTCACTCTTTCTAGCTCTCTTTTTATTTCAT
Organism: Rhinolophus sinicus; assembly: GCF_057876585.1. Taxonomy (NCBI): domain Eukaryota; kingdom Metazoa; phylum Chordata; class Mammalia; order Chiroptera; family Rhinolophidae; genus Rhinolophus; species Rhinolophus sinicus. Next base: position 61,865,845 of record NC_142501.1, on the reverse strand, counting down.
TTTGATGAGTTGAAAAGAACTTATCTGTGAACTAGAAAGTATAAGAGCAGTGCTGGTGATCCACTTGTAACAGGGATAAGGGAAACCATGCTTGGAAGTGAAAATAGACATAACAAAGTCTACATTTCTAATAATCTTGAAAGGGCATTGAAGTCCCTTTCAGGGTCAACATAAGTTTCCTTCTTTCTTCTCACTTTCTTTAATTAAATATGGCTGCTTTTAAATGTTGGTATTCAAGATAAAATAATACTTTTCATTACTTGTTTTGCTTTTTTTTAAAAAAAAAAACCATTATTGAGATATAATTGATATACAAAACACTGCATATATTTAATGTATAGAATTTGATAAATTTGGACATATGCATACACCCATGATATCATCGCTACAGTCAAGGTTATAGACATAGGCATCACCTCTAAAAGTTTCCTTGTGTTTTGCATTACTGCTTAATTAATTAATATTGAGGTAGTTTAATTCATTGTTATCCCTTTATAGTAGATAATATTTTAGATAACTATAAGTTAAATATAGTTTTATAAACTGACTTGTGGATCTATACTAAGACATTTGTTACCTATGGGGAGTGGATGTAGAAATCAACTTTTAGACTATAATGTGTGGGTCAGTTAGGAATTTTCTATTCTTTTTGAGCCCACTTCCTATAGGAAGATTGCAAATGAGAAATATGGGAGTTTTTACTGCAATCTGATTCTGGTTCCATTGAATTCCAGCAAGTCACACATACAGACATATTCATGTTTAATTCATCTAAACATACTTATTGTGTATATACGATGTCTTAGGCATTGCTCTGGGTATTTGACATGTATAAGTAAACAAGGTAGACATAAACCTTTATCTCTCAAGAAATCTAAATTCTAGTGATTGGGGGGAAGGCAAGGGAAAGGTAACAGACATAATAAATAATCAAATTATATAGTATAGAAGACAATTAAAAGTACAATGATAAAAGCGAAATAGAGCAGGGTATAGAGGGTTGTGAGCGCTAAGCTGGGGTGGAGAGTATCAATTTTAAATAGGATTTCAGGGTAAGCCTCATTCAGAAGCTGACATTGGAGCAAAATATGAAAAAGGCGAAGGAGGAAGTTACTGCGATATATCTAGGACAGGAGAATTCTAGGTAGAGGAGATAGTGCTAAGGACTTGAGGCAGGGGCACATCTGGTGGGTTTGAAGTCCAGGGAGGGGACTAGTGTTTCTGGCCTGGGATGAATGAAAAGAAAAGTCGTAGTAGAGGAAGTCAGATAAGGGGCACTGGGCATGGCGGGGCTTGTAAGCCATCACATGGACTTTGGATTTTACTCTGAGTGAGATGGACGTCACTGAGAGTATTGCACTGAGAAATGACATGATCTGATTTTTAAAGTATGTTTTTAAAGGATACTCCTGGCTGCTCTGTTGAGAATAGACTGTTGGTGGATAAAGATAGAAGCTGGGGGACCTGGTAAAAGACTAAGGCAATAATTTAGGTGACAGATGATGGTGATGAGAGAGAAAAAGAGTCAAGATACAAGGTCTGATAATTGAGTTTGTGAACTCATCCTAGGAAAAGTACTACATACATCATTGCTGAGTATCACTATGGTCACCTTCAAAGTACTCCCCTTGGGAAGCTATGCACTGACGCCAGCACCTAGTCCACCCTTCAAAGAAATTTTGGAACTCTTTTTCTGGAATGGCCATCAGAGCTGTCATTGTATTACCCTTCATGTCCTGAATGTCATCAAAATGTCTTCCTTTCAATATTTCCTTTCAGGTAAAGAAAGAAGTCATTGGGGGCCAGATCAGGTGAGTAGGGAGGGTGTTCCAATACAGTTATTTGTTTACTGGCTAAAAACTCCTTCGCAGACAGTGCCGTGTGAGCTGGTGCATTGTCGTGATGCAAGAGCCATGAATTGTTGGTGAAAAATTCAGGTCATTTTCATTTAACTTTTTCACACAGCCTATTTAGTACATCTAAATAGTAAACTTGGTTAACTGTTTGTCCAGTTGGTACAAATTCATAATGAATAATCCATCTGATATCAAAAAAGGTTAGCAACCTTGTTTTGACTCTTGATTTGGACTGATGGAACTTTTTTGGTTGTGGAGAATTGGCTGACTTCCATTGTACACTGATGCTTTGTTTCAGGGTCATATGGTGATGTTTCATCACCAGTGATAACATGGCCCAAAACATTTTCTTGCCTCTCCAAAAGGTCTTCGCAAACGTTGACTCTGCTTTTGTTCATTGGTGAGCTCCTTTGGGACCATTTTTGCACACACCTTTCTCATGCCAAGATTTTCAGTTAAGGTTTTCCTAACTTTCTCTTCGATGTTTACTTGTTCTGCTATGCTTCTCACAGTCAGTTGACGATTTTGATGCACAGTTCGATGAATGTTTGCAATGTTTCGTCAGTTCTGTTCATTACTGGCTGCCCTAACCTCTCTTCATCAGTGGTGCATCCCCTCAGAAAAATGTTTAACCCATTTGTACACTGCCGTTTTCTTCATGGTATAATCCCCATGAACTTGGACTAACAGTCCCTGATTTCACTTCCACTTTTGCCAAGTTTAACAAATTTAATGTTTTTTGCTCTAATTCAAGCTCAAACATTCTCGTGACGGCACACAAAAACACGCAACAACAATAATGAATGCCACTAAGCAAGACACTGTCACAGGTAGACACGAACACAGCTGTGAGACACTGATATACCAAGGTTATGAAACCTTACCGAGCTGTTTGTACAGTGCTGCCAATGTAAGTGCACAGTGGTGAGTTCACGAACTTAATTGTCTGACCTCGTATATGCAAAGAAGTGATTATAATTATTTACCATGGAATTTTAGTTGAGTAAGGAGGATGGAGAGACGTTGAGAGGGTGGAGACACATCAGGAGGGTGAAAGACAGTGAAACATTAGTAGGATCAATGTTCTGTCAGTCCCTGTGGGGTTTCAACATTGTTGGAGTAAGTTCAGGTACTAGAAGGAATGTGCTTAAAGATAGGAAGTAAGTGTTCAGGAAGTGGGATGAACGAAATTTAAATTGTGGAGGATTTATAGGTAATAACAATATGAGAAACACGACTGGGAAGTGAGTGGCTACAAGAGAGTGTAGGGACACGATTATTGGAGGAGAGAAATTCGAGAGGAGGCCAGGGTGTTGGAAAGCCTCTCTATGTATGAATTAAAATAGCCAAACAGTAAGATAGGAATTGTTTTTGAAAGTTATAGTGAACTAGGAGCTATAATTGTCAAGCAAATTTGTCAGAATTGTCATACTCAGGTATCAGTAGATGACATCAACAATGAGGGCTTCGGGGTAATATCTGATGAGATTCCAAGCTAGGAAATTTTATGGAGGAGAGAAGTAGACTGTGATGGAATATAATGAGAATGCAATGAGAGAGGGAAGCTACAATGAGAAGCAAGGTGGACACCTACCGTGTTTCCCTGAAAATAAAAGCTAGCTGGACAATGAGCTCTAAAATTAGTATAAGACCCGGTCTTATTTTACTATAAGACCGGGTCTTATATAAGACTGGATCTTATAATATAATATAATATAATATAATATAATATAATATAATATAATATAATATAATATAATATAATATACAACATAACATAACATAACATAACATAACATAACATAACATAACATAATAAATATAATATAATACCGGATCTTAATTTTTGCTCCAAAAGGCGCATTAAAGCTCATTATCTGGCTAGGTCTTATTTTCGGGGAAACAGGCTATCTCATTTCTAGGTCCAGGTGTATAAAGGTTGTGAGAGAAAGCCAACACTTGATAGAGATGCAGGGGAAGCTGAGTGCTCAGGGAGAAGCCAGGATTTCTGTCAGAGAAAGAAGGTGAAGATTACAAGAGGGCTACTTTCCCACTGAAAGGAAAAACCAAGACATGACTTTAGTGACTGAAGTGTATGTCCCACAGAAAATTCCTTTTTTTCTAAATCCCAAGAAATCAAATCTATACATATTTGCAGAATACCTGCAATAGGTAAGTACTATGTATGTCCTACATTCTATGCAAACACAGTGAAGCCTACGCCACTGCAAGAATTCATTGCAGTGACCTGCCCCCACCATACTGCCAATCCCTGAAGGTTTTTTCCATTGGCTGGATAAAGGGAATAAGTGATACGGTTCTAAGAAGAGGGAGAGGTCGGAGGATGGAGGGTGCTGTGTGCTGGTGATAAAACCACCTGGCTTTTATTTTTCTGGGATCACTGTTCTATGCATAGCACTATGGAATCTTTTGATTCCAACTTTTATTTGTATTAAAAACTCTTTACAATATTATCACTTAGTAGCTAATTACAACTCTCCAGAATTTCTTCTGATGTTTAAATTGCTTTTAATTAGTTGTAATCATAATGCATTTTTTGTTTTACTTCTTACATACAGTGTAAATCACTTACATTGTGCTGCCGAGGGGATAAAAGAGGTCAAGTCCAGTACATTTTTTTTCCAGGTGAAGGAGCACAGAAAAGTTTAGCAATTTGACTAACTTGCAGAGCTAATTGAAAAAAAGCAACAACAGAACCTCAAGGAAGGTCTTAATGGGCCAGTGTTTTTGCTATGATGTTCTTTCCTCTGCTTTTATAATTCCTATAGAATACTCATAAATTACAGTGATACCAATAGGCAGAGGGAAGAGAGCATATAGTACAACGATGTTGGCCCTGAGGCTTTTTATTTACAGAAACTTTTTTTCTTTTAAATTACCAGTACCAGTACTGCTATAGTCTGTCTTGTGTCCTTCTCCCGAAGGCTTCTGACTTCTATCTTTATAGATTCATTCTACCTGTTTTTTTGACCTTTATATAAATTGAATCATCAAGTATGCACCTCTTTGGTTCTGGTTTCTTTTGTTGATCATTATGTTTGTCAGAGTCACTGTTTTTGATATGAGAGGTGGCAGTTTATTTTCATTGCTACACAATATTTCATAATATGAATATACCATAATTCACTTATTCTATCTTGGAAGAATATTGAGATTGTTTCGGTTTGGGGCTATTCCATATAACACTGCTTTGAATAGCTATGCTCATTTTTGTATGTGTGCACATATTTATGAATATCTGTTAAATATATACCGGTAGTGGAATCACTGGGTCATAGGACATGAATGTGTTCAGTTTTTGTAAATACTGCCAAACATTTTTCCAAAGTGGTCGTTCCAGTTTTGCCTCTCTTGTAATGCATGAGTTCCGTGTACTCCACATCCTTGCCAATGGTTGACATGGAATCTAGTTCACAACTACCATGGCCTTAACAAGATATTGACCATCTGCTATGTACTGGGAATTATAGTGTTACAGGGAATAAAAAAAGTATATGATATAGTTTCTATCTTTGAGCTTCTCCTAATCTAGTTGGGATAGCTACAACCCATGAAGACACTAAAGGATGACACAAGCAGAATATAATTCTATTATATTCTATATAATAGCATGAATGATAAATTATAGGATTAAGTTAATAACAGCTATGTTAATTAAATTTTTGTAATTTAGTTTCTATATTTGGTTTTCTTTTTTTTTTTTTTTTTAAGTGTAAGCAACAGGAAAAGATAGTAATATTAATGGAAAAAAAATGAGTTGGTTATTCCAAACATTTGATCAAATTTATTTTGGGCTGTTGCTGAAAATCATACTACCTTTTTGTTTACAAGATTTTTCTTTGTAAATATATGAAAATTTGTGAGAAAGTGCTCCTATGTCAGCGTATAGGTATAAGAAGAACTTATACTAGCCAAGATGCTATAATGTCTCTTTCTATAATCTCACAGGTTTGGCAAAGGCTTAATCCATCATTCCTGATACATGTTATCCAAGCCACCTTTCCACTTTTCTGCAGAGAGAAGCTCAATCATTATTAGACTGCACTAATTGCAAAGTTTTCCTTTAAATTTATTAAAATACTTTGTACCAGGCTCTGTGCTGAATGCTGGCATACAATACCTCATATAACTTCTCAATAATTCTGGGGTATAGGTACTAGTATTAGCCTCATTATATAGATAAGAAACAGTTGCAGGGTAGTTAAGTAACTTGCTTGGGCATATCAAATGGTTCTGTATGGAACGCTATTGAATAGCATGGGCTGGACACACATCAGATTTTCAGTAAGACAGCTGGATGATTGATTCACCTCCAGTGGATGAATGAATGGTCTGCTCTTCACTTTCATGGAGCCATATCCACATATCTTCTCCATACTTCACCTACTTAGCTGTTCTAATGCAAGACATGCAAATTCTCTGTCCTTCACTGTCTTTATTTAGCAAATGCAGATACTAATATCTGATGAAACTTAGTTGGATTTTTATGAAGGTAAATATGGGTGCCATAAGATAAAAGCCATTGTTTATAGCAAAGTCAAAGAACTGTTTTTTTTTTTTTGTTTTTTTTTTTGGTGTGTATATTAAAGCTACTGCACTAATTGTGTGGGAATGTCTGGGCAGAGTCTTAAGGTTATTTTTGAAGAAGGGGGCATGCTTCAGTGAGTGGTATTTTGAATTTGTCATTCAGTTAAGTTGGAGGAGAAAAAAACCCTGGAATTAAATAGAATTGTTTCCCTTTATAGTAAGATCCTCTTATGGCAAGGGTATTTTTCAGTCTTAAATGAAATCCCCTAGAATAAGAAGTAAGGAAGCCTAGTATTTGAAGCCAGATCTTGTTCATGCAGCTGAGTAAAACTCCAGCTTCTCTGGCACACTGCCCTGGTATTATTACAAAGCAGGTTAGCACGTGACTGCTACGACGAGAAGACAGTCCACAGTGTCTGAGAAACTGCCTACAATATGGAAGGTGAATCACACTTCCAGGTGAAATGGTTGGCAGCATTAGAAAATGTCACATGCATCTTCCCCGGTGTGGTAGAATTAGCTATTGAGGAGACGTGTATTCCCAGTCCCTCCCTCATTTTTCTTCAATTGCATCCTCCAAGTGCTGCTTTTTAATTTTTTCTCTTAGACCAAGTTACCATTTGTACAGTATAATAGGTGGTGGTATGTGTAGTGGTTAAGAGCATAGAGCCAGATTGCCTGGGGTTTGACTTCTGGCTTCCTGCTGTGAGGCCTAGGCCAATACATTTAAGCGCTTCGGGGCCTCAGTTTCTTCATCTGTAAAATGGGACAAATAATAGTACATGCTTAATATACAGAAGGTGCCAAAAATGTATGTACATTTTAAGAAAGGAAAACTGTATTAAAATTGTAATACTCAATATATACCAAAAACAAAAGATGAATACAAGTCACGTCTGACTTCTGCAATTACAAGAGGTGCTCAAAGTGGTCACCATCAGTGTCCAGACACTTCTGATTACGGCAAACTACTGCTTGAGCATCGCTGACTAAAGTGTCCACTTGTATACATTTTTTGGCACCCCTGGTAGTTGTGAGGATGAAATGCCTTTATGTATGTAAAGCATGTAGAACAGTGTTTAGCATATAGTAAGTACTTTGTAAGTGTTCGCCATTAATATATGAAGTTTTTGTTAAAGAGTGAAAGACACCTACCGGTGACATAAAAAGGTATTGTTTGCATTTTTACATCTAGGTTTAATTTTCATGCAAACACTGTCATTTTTAAGATTTAAGAGGAGGAGATGAGATAAATGACCAAGCAAAAGATATTTTTAAAAATGATATTTTGTGGAAATAGTTAAAAATATGATGCTATATTACATTTATTTAAAAAAAAAATCTGTGGATCTGAAATCTTATTATTTCAGTTGAAACCTCAGATTTCCCCTCATACTGCTGTCCTGAATGACAGGAATTGGCAATCATACTCTGAAGAAAAATTTCCATTCTGCTTTTACTTATGTTGGTTTATTCCTTAAATTCCTTCATTAAATTCTTTTTTAATTTTTTATTCTGTTTAATAGTGAACCTAGGATTTTCTGTTCCTACCTGACTTTTTAAGTTTACCTCTGATCTTTGATTTCCTTTAGATTTCGACTGAGGCAGGCTGATTTAATTTTTCTCCTTAAAATAAATGCTTAAAAATAATACTTTGCTGGGTTTTTTAATAAATAGTATAAACACCATGTAATATTCCAGAACAATGTAATATTTCCTTATTTAAAAATTCATTTAAAATTTTCTTTCGTTAAGTATGAATAGTTTTTTGTCAAAATCTTCATTTGCAAGAAAAACAGCGCTTGAGCAGAACTAACCTGTTCACTTTTCTTCTAGGTAGGTGCTTAAGTCATTTGAATGTTTTCTCCCTCCCTCCATCTTTATTCTCCTGGACCGCTTTTACAGCTTACTCACTGTTCCCCCTCTTTCCACCTCTGCACACTCACAGCAAATTCACCATACAACAGTTAGTGATTTTATAGAAATGTAAATTAAATCATGTCATTTCCCCTTTTCAAAACTCTCCAATGGCTTCCTTTTGCTTTCAGAATAAAATCCAACTTCTGTCTCGTGGCCTTAAAGAGCCACCTTGCCTATTTCCTGCCACTCTTTTCCATGCTCCTTCAAATCCAGCTATACTGCCTTCTTGCTCTTCTTTGAATGTATCAAGTTCATTTCTAACTGCAGGTCTTTGCCTTTGCTGTTCCATTAACCTGGGACAGTTTCCTCCAGATAGTTTCAGGACTCACTTACTTCATTCAGAGCTCTTCTCAAATCTCACTTGTTTCAGAGATTCTTTCTCTGGTTACGTCCTCTCCCTGTCATTTGCATTCATTTTACTCTGTTTTACTTTTTATTATACCACCTGGCATATTATATATCTCCTTGTTTATTGTTTGTTTCTTCCTACTAGAATATAACCTCTGGAGAGTGTGGGTTTTATATCCACTGCTATATTTCCAGAACTTAGAAGAGAGTCTGGTTTATAGTAGACAATCAATATTTTATGTAGGAATGAATGAATTGTTGAATCAATTGGCTTTGCAACTGGGTAGACCTAAGCAGAATTTATGGCTATCTTATCTGATTGACATTATGCCATCCTTTGGATGCAGAAGATTTGTTTCCGCTTGGTAAGGTGATGAGAACAGAGAAGGAAACTTTGCAGATTGTTTGGAACTGAGGCCTCTCCCTTCCCAAAGCAGAGCCTGAACAAGGGCTTTCACTCAGGTAGTTTATTTTGGGAAACAATCCCAGGACGAAGAAGTGGAGCACTTAGAAAAGAGAAGGTGGAAAAGAGTAATAATAGCCTATCCAAGTGTATTTTTGAGTTGTTTACTGCTGTGGGCAGCTGTGACTCAATCCCAGTGGGCAAAGTTTGTGAAGTGGTGTACAATACACCTGAGACTTGTGCACCTGAGACACAAAGGAATGGTGATGTATGTGCATCAGCTCCCATGTGGTCAAGATTATACTAGTTATTAATTCACACCTACTGCAGGTTTGTGCATGTGTTGGAATGGCTGAGTAGTTCTGCAGTGTCCCATGTGGCTGGTAGAAGCCCGGGCCGGAAGCTGGGGTGCGGGGCTGTAAGGTTACATCTGTATGCTGCTAGACGCTGAAGCACCAGCTGGAGTAAAACGGGTGGAGGAGGATGGGAAATGGGTCACAGTGATCTTTACTGTTTTTCTCTTAATCTTCTTAATCTGGATTTAACTGGCTCTTCAAACTCTTTAAGGACAGGGTTGCATTTTGCTTTTTGGGTACCTTCAAAACCTTGCATGGTATGTAGTGGGTGATGAATGAATACTTCTTTACTATTTGATTGCCTGATTAGCATTATCCCATATTCATTTACTTTTGGTAGTACCCTTAAGTACCATAAAACAAGTAAAATATGGGCTAGTGTACATCTTTTATCAATGAAATATAAAATAGCAAAACAGTTACTTGATGGGTTAATCAAGTGTACTCTTTTTTTTGGGGGGGAGAAATGGCATTATTGGTACATTATTCATATACTGTACAATTTGCCCATTTAAAGTGTACAGTTTAATGATTTTTGTTTATTCTAAGAATTGCTCAACCATCACCACAATCCATTTTAAGAATATTTTTATCAGCCCCAAAAGAAATCCTATACTTCTTAGCAGCCATCATCTTTTCATCTCCCCCAAGCCCTAGGTAACCACTCACCTACGTTCTATTTTTACTGATGTGCCTGTTCTGGATATTTCAGATAAATGGAGTCATATAACATATAATCGAATGCATTCTTAAGTCTTACATAGTCATTGATTGATTAAACATGTATTTCCTGAGTATACGCTATGAACCAGGCACTATGCTAGGCACAGGGGGTACATAATGTTGAAAAGAGTAGACCTGGGCCCAGGGTACATTCTATTATAATAGAGAATACAGAAACAAATAAAAAGTACAGCTAAACAAACACATAAAATAATTTTGGAGATAAGTGCTGTAATAAAAACATAGTATAGAAATAGAAAAAAACTGATGGTGGGGAAGGTACTTTGCATTGTGAGGTAGTGAGAAAAACATCTCTAAGCAGGTTACATTTGCGCTGAACTTGAAGGAACCGGCCAGAAGGAAATGGGAGAAGGATGTTCTATGAAGAGGGAACAGCATGTGTAAAGCCTCTAATACGGGACATAACCTACATTATTTGAGGAGCTGAAGATAGACTATTGTAGCAGAAGTATAGTAGTGAGGCTGATGGTGATAGGGGCACAAAATCACTCAAGTTCAAGTGGGCCAGAGCAGATGAGGCTGGGCTGTGGAGATCATGATGAACTTGGATTTTATTCTCTGTCTATGGGAGGCCTCTGAGGGTATTACACAGGAGAGTACAGTGAGCTGATTTATGTCTAATAGGATCACTCTTGCTGAGTGGCTAATTGAAGAGACATGAGACAGGGCAAACCAGATAGGAGGCAGTTTCAGTGGACCAAGCTAGCAAGGATGATGGCCTGGAAAGGGATGAGTTCAAGAAAGATGCACAGAAGTGCGTTTGTTCAAGATATTTTGCAGAGCATAGAGCAAGAAGAGGCCCAGGCCTAAGCCCTAAGCAAGCCTTAGAGTTGAGATAACAGAGAGGGAGCCAGAAAGGGAGACTGAGAAAAGTCTCCCAGCAAGTAGGAAGAAAGCTGAGACTATAAAGATATGGAAACCAAGGAGGATGGAGTGAGCAACTGTGTGAAAATCTATGAGGATATCAAAAAAGATAAAGACAAACAAGGATCCATTGAATTTGGTAAGATTTATGTTATCGGTGACTTTGACCAGAACAATATTGATGAAAAGATGGAAGGAAATTTGGTTAGAATGGTCTGAAATGGAAATGGGTGTAAAAAGATGGGGGTAGTTTGTGTAGACTATTAGGCAGAGAAGAGAAGCAAGCGGAGGTCCCCTCTCTCTCTTCCCCCAATTGGGATGTATTGAAACACGTTTAAATGTTAGTGAGAATTACTCGCTCGTGAGAAACTGAAGTTTCAGGAGAGAGGTCTTGAGAAGACAAGAGGGCAGAGGGAATCCTGAGCCTGGCTGGAGACATTGTTGTTTTTTTGGTGTTTGTTTTTTGTTTTTTTTTTTTGTTTTTTTTTTAAATAGTGATATTTTCTCCATTGTAATCAGAGAGAATAAGAAAAAGCAGGCACAAACAGATAGGCTTGTTGGAGGTTGTGACAATGGTGGAGTTGCACTTTTTGGGAAAATTTTGTTTCACTTTGTTCCTTACTCTCAGTGGAGATGTCTGTACTCTGAAGACTGGTGAACATGTTGATGTTAATGTGACAGATGGAAAGGTTGCACCGTGCAGGTGAATTTACCAGGGAAGGGGACACAGCCCAGAATAAATGCATTATATGCATATAATACCGAATTGAATTACCTTATTGGCCTAGAGTCTTAGTTACAAAATTGTGGGCCATTGGTTTGTAGAGAGTAGAATTCAGTTGTGAGAAATTTTCTGGGTCAAACTGAGAAGTGTAGACTTCATTCTTTAGGTGGTAGAGAGATGTGCAGGGTTTCACAGGGCAGGGAGTGATGTTGGGGAAGTGGGTTTAAGGAACATGAATTTTTCATCTGCCTTCAGTGTAGATTTGAGGTGAATGGAATAGAATCACTTAAGAGGCAAATAAACATTCTTTTAGCACATGTACTTTACTCTCTGTGTTAGAGAATTATTTAATATCGATTTCAGTATCTGTACCTAACATGACCATTTGTGGAGTGTCATCAGTTTACAAACAGGGAAACGAAGTTAACAGGACTAGAAAAGAAAATCCTGATCATTGTCTGAGCAAATGGGTATCTATTCTCTGTGCGCTTATATCCTATGGTAAGAATTTTTGAATGGTAACAATGAGGTGTGTAGCTTCTGACATCAGGTACCGTGTGTGTGTGTGTGTGTGTGTGTGTGTGTTTTCAGGTTAATTCACCTTTTAATATTTGTTAAGAACATTCTCAATCACCAGTTAATGAGGCAGAAAGACATTTTAATGAGATAGGTTTCAAAAATAAAGTCCTGAATTGTATTTGTTTAGGCAGATAATACTAACACAAACATTAAAAAAAGAAAACCTATGGAAAAGCGTGTATACTTGAAAGCATTATAGTACTTCACAAACTGTAAGCATTTTAATGCTAAGAATGGAGACGATACAAATTGGAACGATTCATATGGTGAGTGGAATGTCAAAAAAGGAAATTACTAAGAGAAGCTTGATTTATAATAGAAATCTGAGCTTTAGGGTTGTAAGAGGGCTTTCCGGGTAAGGTAAAAACACAAGTTTGAGGAACAGAAATGATTGTGGAATTTTTAGAGAGTAGAGAGGCCTAGTGAAAAGAGCACAGACTCTAGTTAAAACCTCAGTGCTGGCACTTACCAGCTGTGTGATGTGGGACGTGAAATGTAACCTCTCGGGAGTCAGCTTCCTCATCTACGTAATAGGAATAATAATGCTTGTCTTCAGAGTTTTCATTGAAGGTTTGACATAGTGTAGGCATGGGCTTGGCATTCAGTATGAAGGAGATATTATTTATGGAGCAACAGACAGAGAGATTCATCATTCACTCAGCCTATTCTTACAATGAATGTATGAATGTGCTAGACACTGTTCTTGGTTCAGGGGATAGAGAAGTTTATAAAACATGCAAGTTTTCACTCTCATGGAGCTTATATTCTTGTGGAAGGATGTGTGTTGCAAGAAAAGGAAGAGCAGTGTAGCTGAAGCAGGAAAAGAAGGTTGGAGGAGGTGGTGAGTGATGGATGAGGTCAGAGAGGAAGCAGTGGCCAGATCATGTAGGGCCTTAGTGAAGGAACCATAGAGGGCTGTGGTAAACATACTGGGTTTGACTGAGTGAAATGGGAAACCATTTAGGTAATTTGAAGGTAGCGATGATGTAGTTTGACTTACGTTAAAGGCTCACTATGGCTGCTGTGTAGGAACAGCTTATAGGGAGACAAGAGCGAAAGCATGGAGGCTCTTGCAAGATGTCCAAAGGGGGCCTTTGGATTAGCCAGTGGTGGAAGCTGTGAGATTTGGTTGGATGTTAGATATATTGCCAATAAGGAGGTGACATGATTTGCTGATGGACTGAATGTGAAGTATAAGAGAAAGAGGGTAATCAAGGAAGATTTCTTCTGAATGGAATTTCCATTTATTGAAATTAGGGAGACAGGTGTAGTAGCAGGTATTGGAGAAATAATCAAGAGTTCTGCAGGACATACTACGTTTCATATTTTTTAAGCTTCCAAATAGAGCAACTAATAGAAGTTTAATATGTATCTGGATTTCAGGAGATAGGAAGGACCTGAAAATCTAAATTTGAAAGAGATCTTCACTTAGATAAGTTTTAAAGTCATATGACTGGTTGAGATGAGCTAGGGAGTTAGTGTAGAGACACAAGAGATGTGAAGATCGCGTCCTGAGTTATATCATTGCTTAGAGGTCAGGAAGGTATGGAAAAAATCAGTAAAGAAGACTGAGAAGTGACATAGGAGAAGAACTGAAAGAGTAGTGTTCTGGAGGCCAAAATGAAGGAAGTGTTTCAAAGAGTAGGAAGTGATCAACAAAAGTGATTCAACTTTTGCTGACTATTTGTCAATAAGGAAGAGGAGCTCTGGGAAATGACAGTTGGGTTTGACAATATTAAGATTATTGGTGGTCTTGACAGGAGCTGTTTTAGGGGGATTAGTGGGGAATAAAACCCAATTAGAATAGGTTCTAGAGAGAGAGAATACAACAGGAAATTTCAGACAGCAAGTATGGACAATTTTTTTTCGAAGAATTTTTGCTGTAAAAGGGAGCAAAAAAACTAGGAAGATCAAGAGAGTTTTTTTTTTTTTAAAGAGGGATGTATAGTATTTATTTATGCTAATGGAAAAGAGACAACAGAGGGGGAATTGATGTCATTGAACTGTATCATTCATGTAAGAAACTGAGAAATGTTTCGATAATGGATGATAATATAGGGCTTTAAAAACTAATGAATGATTTTAGGCTATATGTGATAGGCAGCCTGAAGCCTTGGTAGATATAGGGATAGAGGAATGACAAAAACCTATATTTGTGTCTATAGTAAAATTCACTGAATTGATTTATAAGCATTATCTCTGATAACCCTCCTTAATTGTAAAAGATGGAAAAGTTTCTCTATTGTAAACAGCTCATCCTTAGAGATGTGCTGTATAATATATTAGCCCATTGAATCCTCCCAACAATTCCAAAAGCTGGACACTGTAATTGACCACATTTTATAGATGAAGAAACTGAAGCACAGAGATTAAGCAACTTTTCCTGGGCAGCAGCTGTCAGTTGCAGCGCCAATAATTGAAACTAGACAGTCTGGTTTCAGAATACAATGTGAAGCTCCGTGTTCTATCGCCTCTCTCCATGTATTGTCTTCTAAGTTGCACATTTCTTTTGGCCCCATTTACAGTTATTGTATGAGGATCTTAAAAGTTCATTATTTTCCTCACCTATATATTCTGCTTCTCCTTTTCTATTAATTCTACAAAGTTTATTTATTTTGTCATAACTCATATATATTATAATTTGAATATGTACACACGTTCTATTTGTATACACATATACCCCTTGATGTGGTGGTTAGATGCACATCAAGCAGATGGGAAATTTTAAAAATAATAATCACTTCATAATTGCGCAGTATGTTGTTGTTTACTAAGAACTACCATATAAATGATTTCATTTATTTCTCATAAAAACCCTGTGTGTTAGAATAGTTGTTAATATTGTCCTTTAAACAAATGAAGAATTAGAGACTGGTGGGAACTGGCGAAGTTCTTAGATCAAACTAGACACTTACTAAATAGTTGAATAAAAGAATAAGTGAACAAATTGTCCGTAGTCATTGTCCTAGAGTTTGGAAGAACAGAGTATGAATAGAAAGCTGAGACTCCTGACTGCCAGTCCAGGGCTGTTTTCATTAAACTACAGTTGCCTTGAATTTTTGAAATCCTTATTTTTAAATAAAATCTTTTGGCTTCCAAGTACTAGCAGTTAAAATATAATCAAAGGGGTGAGATGAAATTCTTAACTTGCTGTATCTCAATTTAGAGCTGGTTTTTGATTGGAGAACTGTAGTGATGCCACAGGTAGCAGACATTTCGTTGGGTCAATATTCAATTAATGTCTCAGCAGATTGCTAATAGAGACTGAAGTGTAGGGAGTGCTGTTTTGGAGGTGAAATGAATGAAGAAAAGATGATTCTCAATTACTGAAATCATTAAGATATTGAGGGGGATTATTTACTCATTTAGGGTGCATTACTTGTTCTGATTTGGGCACACTCCAGCTTGCATAATTGGTATTTTTTCCTTTGCATATCCTCTCCACTTATTTGAGCAGGCTATGATGGCAATATGCTTTCTGGCATCCTATTTTGGAGCACTTCTATACATTTGCTTCAACTGATTACATCTGCCAGAGATGCCAGTCTTGAACTATGTCTATTCTGGGGATGGGTAAAGAAGTGTAGCTTCTCACATCCATCTTCTAACACAAGCTGTGAGTTGGCTCTGGCTTCTCTTCTCTGAGAAAGTGGGCAGTAACACGATTTCTGGAGGAGGAAGGCATTTGCAGTGGTGCTGAGGAGCTCTGTAAGGATTTAGAGAGTGGGGAGCACATACTTTTTTATACTTTTAGTTAGCCAGGAGTGATTTCACATCGCCAAGTAACTGTTGGAATGCCATGGGCCTTTGTCAAAGTCAATGCCATGTTTAATTGTTAAGGTTTTGCTCTGTGGGGGAAAGTCCATGGGAGGACCCAGTTTTTCAGTGTCTCAGGTGTGAGCCTTTTTGGGGGGAGGAGGATAACAGTTTGTTTCCGTATGGGGTACATCTATGGTTGTCCTTCTCCTCTACGAATTGTCGGGCATTCTTCCACATCTTGATAAGAGGATACACACAACTTGATCTTCGAGGTCCACGCTCCTGCCCAAGACCTGTGAGTGCCGATTTGAGGACCCTCTTACAGCTAGCTCATCCTGGTGGGAGCATCAAGATGCAGTGCTACTTTAAGTTTGTCATCTGAAAGAGCATACCAATTCAGAGCACTATTAAATATCCGCCTTAAATTTTTTTTTTTTTTGCTGGTCAAATATATCTATGTCATGTACTGCATAAGAATCATTTGAGCAGCTGAGAATATCCTCATTTATGAGAAAAAAAAATTGGTCTTGTTCACAGACACCTCTGCACCTACCTATATTCCAAAGTGGGATTTTGTCATTGAAACAAAGATGAAAGTTGTATTCCTCCTAAGTGTCAAAGTAGAATGTCTACATCAATTAAAAACTTCGCCTCCCACATCCTGCCACAACTCAGCAGAGACCTAGCTTGTATAGACCGCCCCCTGCTGAAGCATGTTGGCAATGGTATTTTGAGAACCATTTCAGTTCAAGAGACATACTGACTTTTCACTAAGTACGGAATAGTCTCTAAACTCTGTTGCTGGGGCCAAATTACATCACCAGAATATAACACGTCTTGGCTAAAAGCTTAGTTTCCTGGTAGAATGTATTTTGATGAGTATAATTAAATGTTATGTCTTTGGCTTTGATCAGGGGCCAAGTTAAGAAACTTATTTGAAGAATATTTCTTAAACACAGTTGCATTGTGCATAGCAGATGCTTTCAATAGACAGTTGTTGAATTAATGAATGAATTGAAGACATCGTGTACTCTGCTTTTTAAGGTTCCCCACAGGTAGCATCATGTGAAAAAGTCCTCCAGGGGTTTCTTACCGCGAGAGTTTGTCTTTCCATATAGATTCACGTACTTCTTTTGATTTCATTACTTTCTAAATGCTTCCTGATCCATTTTTAATTTTTAACTTAGCTGTTTTATGTATTTTGATATTATAAAAGATTCTCTAGATTCTAAATCTTGGAGCACTTAGAATTCATTTAGTTTTTTCACTATCTGCCATTTGAAATGCATCAAATCCTATTGCAGAATGAGGAGGGCATACGTGGTAATGAAAAAGAAACTAACAAAATAACTTCCCCCAAACAGTTGCCTCAGGAGAAAGAGATCCTTCCATTGCGACCTGTGAAGGAGGGTGCTTAGTTCAGTCTGAGCTCAGGAATGGGCCATGGTGGCACCCAAAGTTTGGGCACTGCTAGGGCAACCCTACAACCTGACCATAATCCATTGTACCTGTCAGAAGCACCAGTTCACCCACCATTGAAGAATACTAATTGAAAGAAGGGTTTCATTGTGGTAATGATTTATAATCTTTCACTTACTTTATGTGATTTAAGCCTTAGGGAAATTTATTGATTTTAATTTGCTTCAGCAAACATTTGTTGAGAGTCTCACTTTAAGTTGGGCAATTTAACAAGAACAGTAGATTTTCCTCCTGAGCTTTCTGAGTACACTCTGTTATGGGGCAACATTTCTGTGTCTATTCACTTCCTTCCACCAAAGAGACCCTTCATGATATGTAACATTATTTTATTTACATATTCTGATCATTTACTTTTGGTGGAAGAACAGCCTGAATAATTGAAGTGCTTTTATATTAGCTTATTTGGGGTTTAGATATTATAATCTCGGAAGTACAGCTTTCAAAGGTTACCTGTTGTTTAGGAAGGTGCATACTTTTCTTGGACTTCATGGCTTGCAGGGGATGACATTTCCTGTCAACCTCTAACTAAGGCAATCTACATTTTGCACAAGGCAAAACACAAATTGCACTTGATACGCAGGCTGTGCAGGAATGGCAACAGACCCGGGGCTAAGTACATTTGCACATTTGCTCAGTGAGGACCTGACCAAAACCATTTATTCCTTTGTCCTGGATCTTGATGAATTACTGGCTTGAAACGCAGGCAGAGATCTGTAAATACAGCACTTATGCTAACAGAAACCAGTGGTACTATTGCTCACCACTTACGGCTTTTTAAATTCAGCTACATGTAAAGAGGCTGTAAGGAAGCACATTATGATTTACGAGTTGTGGAGCCTGCTGCACTAAGATTCCTAAAACTGTACTGCAAGCTTGTTTCCTTTGAATTTTGAAAAGAAAAAAAAAAGTATTTTCTCACCTCATTTATGAAATTGGATGCTTGAAAATTATAACAAAACTATGGTTTTTAATGACTGAGTTTATATTTGGAGGAGGAAATTCAGATACATGAGTTTTTGAAAGAAAATCATTTGTTCTGTTTTAAATAATTCCCCAAGATGGGGGTCTTCTGGAGTTCATTTTCCTGACCAAGAAAATCACTTTTTAGCAGATGATAGATTTAGGGCTGAAGACCATTAGCCCATGACCTCGAAAATCTTCTTGTCTTCTTGGTTTTGTTGCTATCATAACCAGTTTATATAATGTCATCTTTTTATGTAATTATTCAAAATTTGAATGATTTCAGTTTTCAAATATAAAAGAAAGTTGGTATGCTTCTGACTCTAAAATATTTTACAAATATATTTCTTGGGATTTAGAAAAAAAATTAAAAATCTCTCTTGTGAGTACTTGATCCTAGAAATCTGAAAAAACAGCTGTGAAGAGGAAGAATGTGAAAATTACTAATACATGTGTACTGAGTTGTTTCCCAAAGAGCTCTATTTTTGTAAGGACTGTGTTTTATTTCTGCTTGAGTGAATATCACATAGTGAAGGTGTAATTATGTTTTTGATTTCAGTACTATTGACTAACTACACACACACACACACACACACACACACACACAGACAGACACTTTTTCATACGATATAATAATGCCTTTTATTTGATGCAATTAACCTTGTTAGGAAGGAAAAGTGAGTTTTACCATTGAAGAGGTTAAGTGATTTTTTTCCAGGTCTCATGACCAGTAAGTGATGGATCTTTTTGTAGAACTTCGTTCATTTGACTTGGGGTCTTTCACTTAGGAAATACACTGAATATGACACAAAGATGGTGTATCACAGAGCCACTGTGTGTGTGCTATTTATTTAGTGGTTAGCAGGGAAAGCTGTTAGATATCATGATAAAAATGGTATTCAAGGGTGATGGATATAGGCTGAATTAGATGGGGAAGCTGGTGAATTGGCCCAGTGCTGTGTCAATGCATGCTCCATTCAAAAACCAAACATAACCAAGAAACATGTAGACTTGTTTTTCACTTCTAAGTATAAATATAGTAGTCAAAAATTATTTTCTATAAATAACAATTTGTTAATGTGAAAAAGAGAAAGACAAATCTCATTTGGTAGTTCTGAAAATTATAATTCAGTGGAAATAAGTGCAATTGATTCCTTTACCCACTATTCAAAACAGGAGTAACAAAGAGAAAAACATGTTATTAGAAAGTTAGAGAAGTTAGGAAAACTTCTGAAGAGGAAGGAAATGGTGTTTTAAGTATGTAGTAACATTCTATTTTCATGAATTCTTAAGTTTTCAATCCAATGTGTTAATACCATGATCTTGAATGAGAGATTTGTGACTTACAAATATTACAAACCTGTGAATTTGACTTCTACTTGAGATTTTGAAAATAACTCCATTGCTGGGTGATGGGGAAGTAGAGGTTGATAAAATGGTAAAAACTTTCAGTTTAAGATAAATAAGGTCTTAGGATCTAATGTATGATATGGTGACTGTAGTTGATAACACTATTGTATAACTGAAATTCGCTAAGGGAGTAAAACTTAAATGTTTTCACCAAAAAGAAAACAAACGGTAAATATGTGAAGTGATAGATGTGTTAATTCACTGGATGGGGGAATCCTTTCACAATGTATACATATGTATATCAAATCATCACATTGCATACTTTAAATATCTTACAATTTTATTGGTCAATTATACCTCTATAAAGCTAGGGGAAAAAAGAAGAAAGAAAGAACGTAAAATACCTCATTAATACCTTTCATATTGACTACATGTTAACAAAAATCTGGATGTATTGGGTTAAAAATATGACCAAAATAAAGAATATGTGTATAATCCCATAATAACTACACAGAACACTCATATCAATTCAATGCATTTCATAATAAGAGACAGTGCAAAATTAACGAATATTGTTTTCCTCCCCTCAAGAGCATAGGATTAGAAGACTGCTGCTTAACACTTTGTCCTTTATGGTTTACAGGAGCTAAAGTACACACTGGGAAAAAGAAATTCTACTAAAGATTACTTGCAAAATATTTCTATGTTCCTTTTTTCACTCATATTTAGGCCATATTATACAAGTCAAAGAAAGCCCAACATTCCCCCGAATCGTGAGGCATACATCCCTAAGCTCACAATGCAGAAAGTAGTTTGTTTGATTGTATTTCTCCAGTGTCAGACAACATTGTCCATCAACAGGAATGAAAGGTGGCTGCTAGAGAGTAAATTACATGATCAGCCCAACTTCACATTTAAAGCAACTTTCACCCTCTTCCTTTCTCTCAATTAAATTCTAGGACAGTGTTTAAAACTGCAGTTCCTTTCATTTTTCTCAAGTTTAGTCAAGGAGAGTTGGCTTAAAATACAAAAGAGAATATTCATTCGTACCCTAATGCAGATGCCTAACGCAGACGGACTGAAAGAAACACTGTATTCTAACTTGCTCTCTAAGCACCATCACAATTCTAATAAGACTTGGTAGATATTGCTTTCATTCTGTTACAAAATAAGCATCCTGGCTTAATGAGGGCAAGTTATATAACCACTGAAACATTTCCAAATGGTCAGTTTCTGTACCCATTGTTAAACTATACATGCGTTATACATATGTGTACATTTATGCACACCAATTAAATTCCTACTGTGATAATTTATTTAAAACCTAAGTAACATCCCATGTATAAAAATATAACGGAAAATGCTTATTAGAATAATAAAAGTCTATGAAGAGGCCTCATGGCTACTTCTTCTTTCATGGTCTCTAATCAAAGGTCTCTAAAGAACCGCAAAAAGGCTTAAAAAATGATGGGGAAAGGAAAGTAACTCGGCCTTTACACCTTTCTTTTCTCATGATTGCTAATGTCTTCCCTTAGCTGCTACTAAACAATTGAACCCCATCTTTTGTACCTTGTTCAGTGTGGCAGAGTGGAAGACCAGCATGAATCAGAAGACCTGAGTTCTGCTGAAATTCCTACCGCCTACTGGTCTGTTTTCCCTACAAGAGTGTAAGCTCCACGATAGCAGGGACTGGGCTCTCTTGTTCATGATTGCACCTTCAGTATCTATCGTAATCTAAATTGATTTTTTCCACACATATTTGAGTACTTTCTTTGGGCCCAGGTGCTGTTCTAGATGCTGGTGATAGCACAGTGAAAGAAACGGGCAAAATCCTTGCTTTGATGGTGTTTACACTCTCGTGGGAAGATCCATGTGATTAAGTGCTTTCAAGGATAATATAGCAGCATGCGTGAAGCACAGTGCTCCAACGAGTGGTAAGGAAGACCTTTCTGCTAAATTGACACTTGAGCAAAGCCAGGAATGAGCCATGTGGATTTAGGGGAATAGAAAGTTTAGGGCAGAGTAAATAGCAAGAGAATCTTGATATGCTCACAGAATAGTAATAATAATAAATATGAAAATGAATACACTTGAGATCAGAGAGGTGTGTTAGTATTATCGTGTTTCCCTGAAAATAAGACCTACCCCCAAAATAAGCCCCAGTTAAGATCGTCAACCAGACGGACGCATTTAGTACATTATTATGATGATGTTCCAGAAGAAGATGACATGACTGTATTTGAATAAATGTAGATTGTAGTACCTGAAAAAATAAGGCATACCCTGAAAATACGCTCTAATGTATTTTTAGAGCAAAAATTAATATGACACCTGGTCTTATTTTCAGGGAAACACGGTAGGACTTGAGGCTATTAGCTTTATGTTTTAGTAGTAGCTTTTAAGGTTGTTTTCAGGCTCTGGGCAGAATATTGCACCGACTTCACTGATTGTTCAAGTGCAAGGGCTTCAGACGGACTTCTAGAGTGCTGCTTAGTAATCCTGTGGACCTAGGACCTGGAATCCCACCCAGTTGTTATTACTGGTGATAATAACACAAAGTTTCCCAGACTGAGTGTCAGTGGTCCTCTGAATGGGAGCTTTCATTTGATTTCTGTCGCAAGGGTGTCATTTTGGATCACACAGGGTATAAATGGGACAGTGGATTTATGAGAGATGTAGCTTATTGGAAAGGAAAATTGGGTGCTCCAAATACATCATGTGCCAGTGTTGTAGAACTTTTTAGCTTCCCGATAATCTAGTCCAAGGCCGAGCCTTTGTAAACTCTAGCATATTTTATCTTCTGCTCCACTCAAAATTGCTACATTCCCACTGTTGACCTTGTGTTTCCTAAAATAAGCCTTTCTTTCTACCTTTTTCTTCTTCTTTTGTTTGAAACCTTAGCTTGAATAGAGTGTTGATCCACAGGGTAGGGAAGAGAGGTAAAGAACTTTTAATGTATGAAAAGTACCTGGGATAGAAAAAACAACAGCTTTTTTCTCACCCAGTTGCTGGTGGGAATATTGCATTCCGGAAAGCAACCTGGTAGCGCTTAGTGAAATTATGTTGGCGTACGCTCCATGACTACTCACCCAGGCCCAGGGATACCCTACAGAACATGCTAACAAAAGTAAAGGAATGTGTGAGGATGGTCTTTCTCTGTCGTCTATCTATTATTATGGTGGTGTTGGGAGTGGTTCTTGAGTTGGAGACCACAAAGATGTCTATGACTGGGGAACTGAGGAGGTAAAATGCGGAAGATGTATGCTTCACAAGGGCACTTCAAGGCCATGAGCTAGATGAAATAGAGCAACATGAATAGATATTAAGAACCTGGATAGATATTAAGAAATTAAGAGAAAAAATAATAAAGAGATGCATAGTCTAACACCACTTTTGTAAATGAAACACATTCATACAAACTTACCATTTTATAAAGATATACTCATAGGCATTTTGAAGAACGTGTAGCAAACAGTTTAGGAAAGGGGGACAATAAGGGAAGGGAAGACAAGGAATAAATTAGAAATGAAACTGAAATAAGAGAGAGGCTTTACAGTGATGGTAGTATGCTGGGAACTGGCGAATATGATGAACTCACTTCCTTTCACCCAAGGTTCAAAAGACAAAGGAAAATCACACGGTATTATTTGGAAATTAGAGTCTTTTCTGATTCTCTTATACTGTATTGTGATTCCAGAGACATATTTTTAAGGGGGAAGGATTATCTGAAAGTAATTCTAAACAATTCATTAGCATGAAATACACTTTAAGGAAAACTTATATAAAAGAAAATGACAAATTGTTTTCTAAATAAGTCATGTTCTTAGTGTGGCATTTAAGGTACTTTCTTATAGAACACAGGTTGGTAAGACTTGCATATGGAATTTGGGGTGGAGAATGAACATAGAGGGCTGTTAATGTTTCCTTTTTATTTCAATATCTCCATGATGCTTCCTTTGTGAGACTCCTCGTCCAATGTACTTCCTCACATCTGCATCTTTCACTAACTGGCATCTTTCAGGTGCCTTTACTGTAGTGATGGAGCTGCCCAGGTGAGGACACTGCTGTACACTTACTTTGTCGCAAGAGTGCATTTCTCTTTGAGATGGGTTTTCCTTTTCTTTTTTCTTTCTTTCCTTTTCTTTTTTTCTGTTATCTTCTTAGCTTTCTCTGTATGATCTGCGCTTCCTTTTCCAACGCTGACACTTTATCCAGTTCAGGATATTTTAGGGACTGTACTTAAATGAGTTGCTGGAACATGTATGAGCTCACTCTTTTAATACTCGTATTCTTCCTATGCCCTAACTATATAGATTACTTGGATATTAGCATTTTTAAAGTGGAAAGGATAAACTTATGCTGCTAGTTTTAAGTTCTGAAGCGATGATACAGTAGATGAATCACCATTTCAGTAAATTTTCTCTATTTGACTTTGTTCCTTTTTTATTAAGGCTATAAAATCTAAAACCTATGACCTTTGAGATGTTCTTCAGTGGCTTAATTTTAAGACCTTCTTTGAAGATCTCCTCTCCTTGTTTATCCAATAAAGCAGGGATCACTTTTACCATACACTAATTCTGCTTAGTTATTGGTTCCTCAAGCAATAATTGCTATTTATCTTATTATGTGGTAAGTGCAATGAGGGGCAGCGTAATTAAACAGTATACAATTACAAAGTAACTGTGGTATTTGGGTAGTTTGTTTGACAAGAATTCATTTTAATGATAATTCATTTGATATCAAAAGTGAATACCATCAAATTATTTGTAGGAAAATGGCAAATGTCGTTTAGTTTCACGTTATAGCCTTTTACAGGTTAGCACCGAAGAAGCAAGTGTATTCTCTGGTGAAAATGAATTTCACACACTTACGGTTACTGAGGAAACTAGGCTCTTCATGCTTCTGATTGGGAGGCAGTTGCAAGTGTCCAGTGAGGAAATATTGATCATCTCCATGTGTGCCTGGCTTGAAAAACAATGCAAATGTAGACAAGAAAAGGCAAGATCCAGCAAGCATCGCTACTGCTCAGTGGGATGTCAGTTCTTACAGTGTCTTTAAGTGTGGTACATGGACTACTGTCATCACAGTCACTGGGGGAACTTTGAGCGTTGGAGGGGGTTCTTGTGAAATGTCAACTTCTAGGCTCTATGCACCCCTCTTGAGGTTCTAATTCAGTAGGTCTAGGTTCAAGTCCCAATATCTGCATTTTATCCAAATAGACTTAAATGCTCCCCAGGTGACTCCAAGTTCTTTTCAACTTTGAGACACCAAGCACCATAAGGGCATCCAGCTGTAATGTGTGTGGGTGTGTCTGGACACCTATGGGCTGTTTCTTCATCTTCCTCAGTAGTCTTCTCTGACATAGGTGTATTCCAGTCTTCCTTTCTTTCTCATATAGCCACCCTTCTCCTTTCTTTTCAATTTCAAAATACATTTTCATTTTGGTAATTATTAAGTCCCCCAATTAAAGTATTTGACACAAAATATTGTGACACAAAATAGGTATAAATCTCAGAATGTGGGGTGTGATGTATATGATAAATTTAGATAAGGATACTGGATTCACCAACTACATTTTGGAAGACATTTATAGAGGATGCTAGGCCTTTTGGAGATCTTCATTAAATTCTGCCTTCAAAGTAAGGGTTAATTTAATTGAGCAATCATTCCGGGAAAATGTGGCACAGAGAAGCTAAGTAACTTGCCCAAAGCCACACAACTCAATAAATATTCATTGCTAAGTAAAATCTGGATAATTCTGTTAGATTTTTTTCCTCTACCTTTTTAGGTTGTTGGTTGAGACATCCCTGTAATAAAAGATGGATTGACAGGGGAAAAACGAATGGAAGTTTAATAACATACGTACCTTCTGTATGCATGGGAGATACCCAGGAAAACTGAATAACTCCCCAAAGGTAGCTCAAGCCATCACCTTAAATACTATCTCTAGCTAAAGACAAAAGAAGGTGTTGGGGTAAGGGATCTCTCCAGTTATGGGATGTTATCAAGCAAAGTACAGTAATCAAAGGTATGGTTGTTAGGGAGATTTAAGCCCATGCCTTCTCCATTGATAAGAATTTCTAGAAATTTAGAGGCCCACTTCTCTTCTCAGTTCAGAGAGGGAGACACCCTTACAAATGGAAATTTTTTCTTACAAATGTAATTTCTACTTGGTTTTCGGAGCTTCTCCTGTGTCTGCTGTTTCTTAAAAATAATCAGCCTAAAATAATCCTTATGCCAAAGAGACATATTCTGGGGGCAAATTCTGCTCCCCTTCACTGCTTCTGAGCACCTTAATCATGGTCAAAGTTGTAGAAATGTTTTCATGATTCTTATAAAAAGAATTCTTAGTCCAAATTAGTAGCCACAATACTGCCATGGGGATATGAAAGACAGTTTGGGGAATATAATCAATAATGTTGTAAAGATTTTGTAGGGTGTCAGATGGGCACATGTCTTATTAGGGAGACCACTTCGTGGATGGTGTAGATGCTTGACCACTGCGTTGTACACCTGAAGGTGAAGCTGTATAATATTGAATGTGAAGTATAATTAAATATATGTATAGTCACGGGACATGGAGTATAGCATAGGGAATAGAGTCAGTGGAATTGTAACAGTTATATACGATGTCAGACGGGTAGTAGATTTGGGAGAAGGGGTTATCGCTTTGTGAGGGGTATAAATGTCTATTACATTGTTTTGTTTGTACACCTGAAACTAATAAAAAAAAAGTGAAGAAAATTCTTAGTCTAAAAGAAGGCAAATCCTTACTCTACTGAAATATGTGTTATGATTTCCTTCCTTTCCTCTTTACATCTTCCTCTCCATCCCTAATCAAAGGATGTCTGAGAACTGATCAGAAGAATGAGGACACTGCTATTTGCATTATAAAAGTCTGGCTGCAAGAAAGATGTTCACAAAAGTGGCTATTTTGCATTGATTTATCTTATGGTGAGAGAGACAAAGTGAAAGAATGGCCACACATTCTAAGAAAGGACAAAGACCTGTAGAATTAAATGAATGCAACCAAGAGAAAACTAGGCTTTTAAAAAGAGTGACGATTTTACTTCATTGGTCT
Source organism: Rhinolophus sinicus (assembly GCF_057876585.1). Classification (NCBI taxonomy): domain Eukaryota; kingdom Metazoa; phylum Chordata; class Mammalia; order Chiroptera; family Rhinolophidae; genus Rhinolophus; species Rhinolophus sinicus. The sequence continues at coordinate 61,838,874 of NC_142501.1, read as the reverse complement.
ACCAACTGTAAGACATACAAATACAATTTTATTCTTTTTAGAGGTCAGGTACAGGGTTACTGAATGAGTTTCACAAAAGAAGAGGTTTCAGAGAGGGTTTGCTGACAGCAGCACATCCATTATCTGAGTTTAGCAATGGAAGCCACCGAGTTCAGTGCACACTTGGTTAGCAAAGCTGGATAGGAAAGTCAAAGAATAAGGCATTTTTGTTTCATAATTTGCAAGAACTCTTTATAATATTTCTAGTGTGGATGTGAAAAGCATGGACCATCTTTCAGGGAAGGAGATAATTAATATTAAAAATGCTTTTTTAATATTAGCAACTTGGAACCATTTTAAAATTTGGAGACAAAATATTTTATTCAAAATTCTTTGTAAGAGGAGAATTGAAATGCTGATGTCACCAACCATTTAATAAGGCTTAGATAGAAAAATGTACTTGAATTTTTCTTTTGGATTTAAAGTATATGTAGTTTATAATACAAATTCATGTTAAAAGTTGCAAAACGATTTGTGTATAAAAAAACTATTTTTAAATTCTTTATTTTAATAGTTAGATCATAATACACATTGCTGACCAGTTTTAGGGAGAAGAAAAATGTCCCCCTTTCTCTCTTACTTCTTCTGGCTGGTCTAATAATCAAATTGACATGAGACAGATACAGAAGAAAATAACCAAATTTAATTGTGTATGTACATACAGGGGTTCCATATGAATATGGGACCCAAGGACAGATCAGGCAGTTGAGCCATTCTGGACTAAGGGGAGGGAAACGGGTTTAGGGCTTAAAAGGGAAAGGAGGCAATTCACAGGGAGATGAGAAAGAGCAAACACGTGGTACACAAATTCTTGCTGGGCCATCCGGAAACAGTGGGGCACAGAGGGGAATCTGTCAGACGTTCTAGGTTCCTCCCTTTCTGCCACACTTAGTCCGTATTGTGCTAAGGTGACACCTCCCTTCAAGGAGCACGTTTTTCTATCTAAAGAAAGTCCTTTAGTCTGGGAAGGGGAAGGTAAAATATTCTCCTTGAGTTTGTTGGGCTTTAATTGCCTTCAGCCTTAAATAATCTGTGCCATGGTGGCACATTCCGGGGAGACTCATTCTGAATCCCTACAGCTTCTTAAAAATAATCAACGTAAAGTGATCAGTATCTCCCAGCAGACATATCTTGGGGTAAGAGACTCTTCTCCCCACCCTCCCCACCAGATTCAAAGTAAAGCTGATTTAGGTGATTCGTGTGTGATTCTTTATACTTGCTAGGAGGGTCCACTTTTAAATTGTTTTCATGATTTGTATTTTCCAAGTAATGGCTTTGAAAAGATAAGCAGGTATATTAATTTTTTTTAATTTAACTGAGCGAAAATCGATTCCAATTTATCAGTGACAAACCGGAAGTGATTAGGATCCATCTATCTACAGGAGCCAGGGAAAAGAATACAGAGTGGAGGTGTGGAAGCAAAGAAAGGAAATTTTTTGATTGGCTACAGTTAAATGCCTATTTGGCTGTTTGCAAATGGCTGTCCTTAGGTTTTGATTTTGTAACCTTGAGGTATTTACAGGCTTAGACTTTGGTTTGCTGACCTAGCCTGTCATAGTATTAGAATTACATCAGTCTAATGGCCTCCTTGTTTAATTAATTTAACAATAACAACTCAGGTTGTTGGGAAGAAGCATATTGCCTTTTGATTGGGTAACTAGTGTGTCCAATAGTGGCTCAATGAAGAAGTTGAAAAGACAAATCATATCCTCTTGACTTTTTCATCTATAAGAGCTTTTTCCAAGCTAACGAAGAGAGAAAATTGATTTTTAAAGGTTTTCCTCTTGATTCCCTCTTATGTTTCAGGGTAAGAATACCAGTATCTAGAATTGCACCTACCTCTGCATTAGAAACTGCGTGGTTTATTTAGAAGTCTATTGGTTCATCTGGCTTCAGCCTGAGGGGAGTGCATTTATAACAACTACTAAGTCCTCCCAAAGTGATTGGCTGTCGACATGTTTGCACATAGCTTTGTTTTAAGCATGTACTGTCAGTTGGTATTGGATGTCTAGCTGTTACATAGATAAGCTGGCAAAAATGGAAGCTTTTTACCACGCACTAAATTTGCCAAAGTGAAAAAAAAAGACCATTCCCATATTGGTGTAGCATACAGTTTTATTCACCAAAGGAAACTGCATTGATTAATAGTTTAACTGCTAGTATCCCTGCAAGTCTTTAATCATGTATACTGTAGAGGCTGGATTACATTCTGCTGTGAGCATCATGCAAAAGATCAGCTGCTCCTGGGTGGCATTGCTACTGTAACTGTGAATTGCACTTTTAATTTGTCCTCTCATCTGACAGCATATTTAATTATACTTTATAAAATCTGTTTTAAATGATACTTAAAACTTCCATTGAAGGATATTTACAGAAAAGCGAAGACTAAATAAACACTTAAAAATTATATCATCAAATCATCTTAATTCAATCACCCTTTGGTTGCATTTGAAGTATAATATACATTTTGTTCTTACTGAGCTAATTTTCATCAGAGCCAAAGAGTGGCCAGGAACTACTGATTAGAATGGCAGTGAAAGATGAGAGATGACCTTTCCTTGCTCTGAAGTTATTCAATCACTTAATTTACATATCTGAGTATTTGGAAACCCTTTTCTACCGCTGAAATTCTTTTAAAATTTTCTTAGATTTACACATTTGGCAAAAGTAGTAAATAGGACAGGAGCATATTTAGTTAATTGTGTAGTGATGGAAAGATTCAATCACATATCTCTTAATGGCAATAGGTTACTTTTCTTTTTTTCCTTTTGTCTTGCTTAGTCTTTATCTGTTTCTGCCCTAATTTTCAATATTGTTAACGTAATAGCTGGTCTAATTATTAGAGCATCATTATCTTTACATAATCTAATACACATTCTTGTTCTTCCTTTTTATTTTGGAGAGTTTTAATTAGAATTTTTATTGTATCAATGAATGCCTTTTTCCAGACATTGAATAATGTTGATTAGTGTTACAGATCATCATCTAGTTTAAAACATTGGTTCTCAAACTTGGTTGTACATTTGGAGCTTTAAAAAACAACTAATGGCTGGTTCCCACTCCTCGGAGATTATAATTGAATTAGACTGGGGTGCAGCTGTGGTCTAAGGATTTTAGAACTCCCCGATGGTTCTGATGTGCCGCAGAGTCTGAGAACTGCTGCTCTCAGAGGCTAATCAGGTTTCTTTAAAGGAGTTCTGCGTTAACACAGTGGTTTCCAACTTGTCTGCGCATGGACTCACCTGGAGCTTCAAAAAATAATGACGTCTCTGCCCCACTCTCAGAGGTTGTGATTTAATTGCTTGGGGTTTGAAATTTTTAAAAATTCCCATGTGATTTTAATATAAAGACAAGTTTGAGAACGACTTAACCTATAATTTAAAACACAATCTAAATGATATTTTCCAAGACAATCAGAACTTATACATGTTTGCAACGTGTAGTCATCCTTGGAGGATATGTATTTGATTGAAATAAGGGATGAAATACTCCTCTAGATTGTTAATGTTATAAAAGTGAGAGGGTTAGAGGTACTTGGAATTCTTACAACATTTTTGTAGTGCAATTTTAACTTGCATTCATAAGTTCATATTCGTATGTTCCCAGGTAAAAGGAATGGACCTCAATGAAGTATCTATAATCTGTCTTTAATCTATCTTTGACAGATGTATAAAACATGCATTTTTAAAACGGGTGCTATGTGTTTGAAAAGGAAAGAACAAACTATTCTTTTATAAAATTCTCATGAATTTTTAAATCTGGGGTGATAATATAGTAAGCGTTCTGTTTTCTAGTACTAGTATTTGAATGGGGTATTGAGGTATGCAAGAAAATCATTTCTGAAGTATGAGTTATTTGATTTGGGTCACTAGATTTATGTGTAAGATAGATCCTCTACTTCCTAATCATGGACTTGAACTCTCTGTAATCCAGTGGACCCCAGTTTAATGGTTACCTCTCAAAAAACAAAATTCAACTAAGTAAATTTAAAGATCTCAAAAAACAAAATTCAGCTAAGTAAATTTAAAGATAAAATTGGCTTTATTTAACAATTCATGAACCTGGCAGCGTCCTATGCAGCAAATAGAAAGGAACTCTGAAGAACTGTACAAAATGGGGATGGCTTTTATAGGCTGAAGAGGGCAGAGACCAGGAAAGAACTGATTACCCCATTTTTCTTTAGAGGATGAATGGGGGTCTTTTGGGTGGATTACCTCACTTGTGCTGACCAGGTAATTCCAGATTGACTGGTTTAACATTACATTCCTGAAGAGGCTGAAACTAGACAGTTAGGTTAGGTATTAAGTCTTGGTTTGGTGACTTGGGCTTAGAAGAGATGACTCCATTTTGGGTCTGTTCTCTCTTTCTCTCTCTCTCTTTCTCTCTCTCTCTCTCAGCACTTTCTACTTTCCCTCAGGTATTTCTTGTATGCTTCTTTATTTTGGCAGCTCATCTCCTGTTGCCCAGCTGTTCCTGCACATGGTTTACTGCTGCCAGTAATTTTTGTTTTCAGTGACCAGTTTATTCTTAGGTACAAGTCCTTTGGTCTTTTAAAATAGTCACTCTACTTGTTCTTCCATTACAGATTCTCCATTCTATCCTTTTTCTTTCTTTCTTTCTAATTGCTCAGTCTTTTCCCCATTTCTAGCTTCCTTAAGCTATCCAGACCTAATACCCATATAACATGCCCCTCAGGTAGGGGTTAGACAAAAACAGAACCCACTTTGTGAATTCTAAGTGTGGCTTTAATACAGGGACTTAGGACTAAATCAAGTTTGAAAGGGCTGGGAGAGTGAAATTAATCATCACTTTGGTTTATCTCCTAACTAAACTAATTTGACGTTCTCCCTTCTTCTCAGTTTTGCCTTCTTTACAGGCAATCCTGGTGACTTTGCCCAGACCTTCTGTTGAATATAACTTCTATTCCTCTGTTAATTTTTTTCATCGTGAGAACTATCACAAAACTTTGAATGGATTGAAAACTATTATATAATTTACTGTTTTCTCTTTGTCTGATTCCTGCCCATTATAACCACAATGTCTAGTGAGCCATTAGTTATAGATAAGTGAATTTTATTAAGACAATTGGTGGATTCTTCCATCAATTTGTAGTTGCTAACAAGTTTTATCATCTACAGTTTTAGCCAATGTCAGTTTTATTCTGTTTTGATGATATCTACCAGTAATCTCCATTATCAATTGACTAGTGATTGATTTCTTTTGTTATTTTTTTTTTCCTAGTGCCAAGAATAAAAAGCAAGGAGAGATATATACATATATATGTGTATGTATGTATATATGTATATGTGTATATGTGTACATACCGGGGGTGCCAAAAAATGTATGCAAGTGGACACTTTGGTTAATGTTGCTCAAGCAGTAGTCCATTGTAATCAGAAGTGTCTGGACACTAATGGTAACCACTTTGAGCACCTCTTGTAAATTGGTAGAAGTCAAACGTGACTTGTACTCATCTTTTGTTATTGATATGTATTGAGTATTACAAATTTAATACAGTTTTCCTTTCTTAAAATGTGTATACATTTTTTTTTGGCACCCTCTGTTTTTAATACAATTTCAATGAGCATCCCACCAGATTTATTTTTTAAACTAGATAAAATGATTTTATAGTTCATATAGAAGAATAAATATCTAAGAACAGCCAACGTGCAGGAAAAGAAGAACAGCAAGGAGGCATTTTCATATCAGATATGAATGAGCATACTATAAAGCCTCTATAATCAAATCATTACAGGAATAAATGAATACATTAGTAGGAAAGACTAGAGAATAATGAATATAGTAAACCTAAGCAATAAATATTGATAAACATGGCAGCTTCAATTTACTCTGGCAGAGAATAAAAATGGATCTCCATCTTATGCTATATACAAAAATAAATTTTGGAAAGATTAAACTGTAAAAAGTAAAAAAAATAAAAATGTATAAATGACTCAAAACAATAGGGGTTAGGGAAACCTCCTTAATACTAATCACCCATTATCTACAATGAAAAAAATAGGTTTTATTTACCCATTTAAAAATTGAGAACCTATAGTTAACAACCAAAACAAAGTTGATAAACACACAGTATACCTGGAAAACAAAGGTAATTGTGGTGGTTAACATCTGTATGGATAAGAAAATTTGCAAGAGAAAGGCAAACAGCCCAAGAAAAATGGGCAAATGTTATGAATAGATGTTTCACAAAAACAAATACAAATGGTCAACAAACATAGAAAAGGATGCTCAAGTTCATATGTAGAGAAATGCAAATGAAAGTGAAAATGAGATGTAACTTCATCAATACTGGAATGGCAGAAATTAAAAAAAAAAGCTAGTAACAAATTATTGGGAGGAATATAGAAAAGAAGTATTCATATATTGCTGATAGAAGTAGCCTATTTGAAAAGCCTTTGGAAAAAATTAGAATTGCAGTGTGGGGAATTTATACCATAGAAATAAAAGCATCTACGTATAAGTAAATATTTATTATGGCATTTTGTTCTGTTGAAAATCAGAAAGTAAAGCACCCATGAGTAGGATAAATATACTATATACATATAGTATGCAGCCATTAAAAAAGAAAATATTAGATTTATACTGGATAATTTAGAGGGATTTCCATGATAATAATATGATTCACTTTCAATAAAACAATGAAAAGTAAATTGTATGTATTTATCTGTACATGTATGTCTGTATAGGATTATATGAGACAGTCAGAAAGGACACACACCAGGTTGTTAACAAAGGTTAGCTGAGGAGCAAGGGTGGGATTTTGTGGTAGGTGGAGGCTGGAGCACATGGGCAAAGGCTGAGGGGACATGGGAAGATAAGTAAAACGGAAAATGAGAAAAAGGAGATTGCCTTTCCCAAAGGTGTGAACCACATATACACGTTTATGTGTGTATATATGCATGCATAATTTAAATTAAAAGCATCAGTAAACAAAATAAATTATCAAAATGTGAGTGAGAGAATGGTACTCACGGGTAACTGTAAATCTGCCTCTGTTTGAAAAAGTAGTCATTTGTAAATTTAATATTTTATGTTTGTAAAAGATTACTTGTGACCCACCTCAAAACCGAGGCCACAGTTATGAATCATTATTCAGAGCAGGGCTTCTCCATGCTTTTCATCTCATAGGACAGGCTGGAAATGGTAATATTTGCTCAGCACACTGGGTCAGTGTGGGAGGCTGTTTGCAACTCATCCCAGACATGCTGAGGGTCTCTGCACTCCTGAAAGCCACGTGCTCCTGCTGCCCAGGTGGAGACGTCCTGCTCCAGAGAACTATAGAGTTAAAATATTTGTGTGGTGATTCAGAATACTGTGATTCCTACTTTAATGATAGATTACTTTCTATTTTACTCAACCAGGAATCCTGTTGTTACTTATGGATTGTATTATCTCATGCTAAATTTAAAAGAAATGAGTAAATGCTAAATTTTTAAAAAATGAGTAACAATTCCTTATATCCCACAGCCTCAATTGCTCCTCTGGGTGGAATATCCTTAAAGCAAGCATTGCAGGAATGCCAAAGAGAGATGCCTATGGTGCATTCATTCTTGTATTTAATTTTTCTAGAATTATCTTTTAAATTTTATATTTCCAGTCGAACATGAAATTCTTCTATGAACACTCTATTATAATAAGGGAATCACATTTGCCAAATGTCTCAGCCAAGATTGCTTTCTATTGTGAATTACAGAAAACTTGACTATAGTGGTTTAATTTTTCTTACATAATGAAAAGTCTGGAGGAAGCAGCCCAGAGTTGCATCAACAGTGCCACATTTTCATCAATATCCTAGCCTCCTCATTTCTGTTCTATCACACGTGACTTTAATCTCAATGGTCACAGTTGGGATTCATGGCATTCAGGAAAGAAGTGAGGGAAAGAGGCAGTTGCCTATATCAGAAAAATGAAAACATTCACAAAACTTTCCAGCAGATGTTCTTTTATGTGTTTGTTGTTCAGAACCATGACATATGTCCCACATAGCTGCCAGGGAGATTTGAACTATTAGCTGGATACATGGTGACAAAGACTATTTGACCAAACTTTAGTTAGGCTCCCTTGAGCCCTCTTCTAGGCTAAGCCTCTACTTGGGCCCCCATCCTGTATTCGGCCCATCCAGCCCAGTGTTAGCAAAGAATCCTGCCAATTAGTTCAGCAGGATTCCCACCACCCTTGATATCTGATCAAATCCCTCATTCCCTATTTATGATGAGAAGTCCTTGGCTTGTCTTTAGCAAGAATCTTCATAGGTTAGTTTACTGAGAATACTCTCACCTTGATGTGTCCTCTCTGTAATTTTCTATCCACTGACCCCCCCCCCCCCACCCACACACACACTGTATTCCTTGACTATAAATCCCCAGCTATCTATGCTGTATTTGGAGCTGAGTCTGATTTCTGTCCCTCATTGCAATATCTCTATTGTGATAGTGATGGATAAAGGCTTCCTTACCATATTAACAAGTACCAGAATAGTATTTTTCTCTAACAATGGCCAGTCTGAACAGAAGTAGGATTCTGTTAGCTAAGAAGAAGAGAAGAGTGATAATGGGGAAGCAACTAACATTGCCTATGACATCAAAGGTCTCCTAATTCTAAAAGAGAATCATTTACATTTGAGGAGCCAGTGTGACATGGGGCATAAATACTTGTGAGTTTGGGACTTACATTTACCTTGCATCTCTGTCAGTGATATACCTAGGAATTCAGTAAAACGAAGCCTGTAAAAACTTTCTGCTGCATATTTTGTAGAAGTATTGTGCAGCTTAATTGGCTAATGGTTATAAAGTGATTTGAAGAAAGTTACTGCAAGTACATAATGCTTTGTTAGATAATGTGCAAGTAATTTCACAAAATCTGGATAACTGTCAAGTAATTAAAGGTAAATGCACCGTAGATGCTATTTTGTGACTTCCATTAGTGTTCATCAGAGGTTGACACACCCATTGAGGAAAAGAGCAGATCTCATACTGTTCTGAAATGGTTTTTGAAAAATCCTTACTCCTCTCTTAAAATCACTTTCACCATCTGCTGGTAAAAGAATTGAGATGGCTGCCTGTGAACTTAGCAATTACGTGTGCTAATACAGTAGCAGGAGAAATGATTGTCACACCTGTTTTTTAAAAACAACGAGAATAAACAAAACAAAATTCCACTACCACCCCCAAACCAAAAACACCATCTGGTTTACTGTGAAAAGAAAATTTCAGATTCTAAAAAAAAAATAATAATAAAATCAAATGAAAAACCCCAAGTACATTTTCAGGTATTATTATTATAGTGAAAATGTACTTGTTTCACCCCTCTTAATTATTAGAAAAATTAGGGTCTCAAGGCAAAGTATCATCAAACCAATATTATCGTCTTTTCTTTGCTTCTTTTGGATTGTGAGAAGATGGTGGAGGGGAAGAAACATGACTGTGAAAGAGTTGTTTAGTTTAATTTGCCAGTGAAACCCTTAATCCACCCACAAAAGACAAGGATAATGTATTTGTCTCTAAGGTATTAGCTATTAACATTAGTTATTAACATGTAAAGCCAATAAAGGGATACATTGCTAAAGAATACTTTACAAAAGAATCTTATGAGACAGAATACAATAAAGTGGAGTCCTTTGACTCTGATGTATGTTACTGAAAATCTTTAGCAAATGTAGGATGAAGGTATTTAAAAAAAAAAAATCTAACTATTTAGCATTCATAAATTAGTAGGCTACTAGAACCTAGCTTTCTGATAAATGTTATTCATGTGTTATCTTTTGCCACAAAATGTCATACTCTCATTTTAGCAGAGAACTCATAATTGAGACTAAATTTAAAAACTTGTATATGTTATTGAGCTATTGAATTTTAAATTCACTGAAATTATATCATGAAATTGGGACATTATTAGAACTTCCTGGCACCAGGAAAACTGGTTTAAATAAAATCATCATATGTATTTGATTTGTGGTTCAGTTATATCCACCACTCCAATGGCAAATGTGAGAATCACGTAACATTGTAAATTAAACAATTTGTGAGATCTGTGAATTGCCAATTTTGTAGTCCTTTCCAGAAACACTCAGCTGTCCTCTTGACTATGTATGAAATTTAAAATTAACTTGATAACCCATCAATTTTATTAAACTTAATTTTTCTAGAAACATCTGGTTTATGAAAGTAAAATTAGGCTGATAGTGTGCTCTGGTTTTTCATCTAAATGATATGGTAAACATTGTGTGCCCAGCTTATCTATGTTAACACTTTCCCTAAATTAAGCAATAAATATCAACTAGCAAATTTATAATCTAGATATTATTTTATTATTCTAATAATATGGCGAATTTAGACACCATTTTTAGTAAAACTAATATTATTTCCAGATATTGTATTCTACTATATCAAGACCCTCAATGTATTCTTTATGGGGATGATGATATGTGCATATTCAGGAAGGGTTACATTACCTTGGTACCTGGTAAGCTTCTAAGAGTTAAAAAGTAAACGAAGACTTCAGGTTAATAAATCTTTTCTATACTTTAATGATTTCATGTAGGTCAACGAACCCTGAAATAGGGCTTGCTATGAGAAAAAGTTCCTGAAATTGAAATATCTGTGTAGTAATGTAATAGCAAGCGATGTTTTTGGTCTATTCTAATTTCAAATACTAAAACTTGCTTAGTATCATTCATATACATGTGTTTCTTTTTGACCAAACTAAAATTACATTTAACACTGTAATGAGTGGCTCACCCATATCGACTTGAGCACCATTTGGACAAAGTTCCATAAAGAATGCTGATTATCTTCTCTGTCCACTTCATTCACCAAAGTCATATAATCTGCCTCACCTATATATCCCTAAGCAGTAATACAACAGGTACTTTTCCTCTGTGTATCACATTCTCCCACAGCAGGGTGCTGGTAAATGGGCTGGATCAGAAAGAGTAATGGCCCGAGTCTGCCCTTTAGGGCAAAGTCTCAAGAAACAAGCAGCGATGGTTTCCTGGGATGAATTTTAGACACCAGGAAGCCGCTGAGAAGAACAACTGGCCCCAAGGGTGGAACAGGGACATTAGGGTTGCTATGGCATTAGACCTGGGCGGACATAGGATTGAGGCCTCTGGGTTGCGTAGGCCTGATGCGCTACCCCAGAGTCTTATAGCTTCTGGAAGGCTACAGGTTTTCTGCTGACACATGTACAGTTTACTCCCTGTTCTAGACTCTAAGCTGACTCTCCTGTATGGCGTGTGGGCCACAAAACTTCCTCCATACCTGGCAGGGCCTCTGGGACAAGGTACATGTGACGCTGGGGTGGGGGTTTACACGATAAATGGTGTGAGCCAGATTCCTTATGAATGAGTCTGGGATGAGGGAACTGCAGTCCCCTGGGCTCTTAGGTGTTTCTCTTCTCAGGACCCCCTGACAATCTCTTAGATCTCTGGAGATCCTCCAAGATTGGGCTTCTGGGAAGAGTGGTCACAGCTATAGTGCCTCAGTCAATTCTGCCATTTTCTGAGCTGCCCCTGATGCTCAGTGCATCCCAACCCATTCTCTCCCTGCCCCTCCTCTCTCTGTCCCTCCATCAGAACCCCTTCACCCCAAATATTATAAAGTTAAACTAGGACCTTTATATACATAGAAAAATATTGATTGACAATGGTCTAATTTATTCTACAAATGAGAGGACTCTCATTTTCTGAAAGCAATTAACTTGAATTTAAATTACTATATTGCAAACTCCAAATGCTACATAATGTGGTGTACATGCCCCCATTCCCTTTTCCCCCCAAAGATAAATGTTCTCACTAGAATCTTGAGTGGATTTTAAACCAAGACTTTAGTTTTAGTTTCCTATTAGTAGCTTTGTAGTTGCTTTGAATTCGTACTTTAGCTTCAGCATCTCACATTAGAAAGATTTCTAAACCCTTATTTCTAAATAAATTCAGGTAATGGTAGACTTAATAAAGTATGTCCTCCTTTAATATGGTCTTCAAAAAATGCCCATGTTGTGACTTGTCATCAGTGAAATGCCTTACCTTTGTGTCTGATTTTGTCACACTTTGCTCGGGTCCTCTCTGTGTCCTTGTGACAGATGACTTTCTGTGGTACTGTATTTGTCCAGCCATGCCCTGGTGTTTTTCTGGATGAAGTACTTCCAGGTTGGGGAAGACACAGAGGTAGGCTCTCCAACTGTACAGAAATAATGAAACGTATGCCCTGTACGTTACTAACAAATATCTTCTTAGCTGAAACCACTGCTTATTAATCATACACTTTTTTTTTGGTGTAGGCTAAAATCCCACAGAAATGGAGCAAATAAACGATGATGGAAGCTGTAAGAAATGTGAATTAGTGAATGATTGGCGGGAGTTAATAGTCTCAGGGAAAAGCTGAATCATAGCTGCATTTCATTGTTCTATCCTACAATGTAACATCACTGAAATTACATGTTTTTTGAGCTACTGTTAACCATTTTCCTGACTTGAAAGCTAGTGTTGATTTATACCTGTTTTGCAATGGATTAGTATCTTTTGCGTTTCACTTATTACAAAGACCTGTAATTCAACTGAAATAACCACCTGAAAAGCACAGACTAGGTGGATGGTTATAACACGAATAGTGCTTTTTAAAGAGGGTTGTCATTTTTTTCTTTGGAAAATACAAACAACGCCTTTGCATAGAGCTCTCAGGAGGAAGTAATGGGTTCTCAGGACATTGGACGCGCTAAACCATTCATTGCTTCTCTTGACCTCCAGAAAAGCCTTATTGCTTCATGGAGAAAATGATAAACTGGAGGAGATGGGATGAAGAGACACTCTATAGTTTTGCTTTGGGTAAATTTTTGTGGCTCCTTATTGACTATTAAATTAAAAATCTAGCTAGACATTGGCTTTGTCTTACAATAGTGTCCTGATACTGTACGTTACAGCAAAACTAGATCACTCAGCTCTCAAATGTGCTCAGTGTTTCCAATATATTGTCTTTGCCTTTGTTTATTCTGTCTTTAGCAACATGTTTCCCTTACTGTTTCCACTTGTCACAATTCTTCTTATCCTTCAAGGCCTATTTAAAATATCACCTCCTCTTAAATCTCTTTCTTATCTCCTTCACCAGTTATGTTCTTTCCCTCTCATTTGGACTCCTACAGTAATTTATTTGTTCCTCTCATGAACGTGAATATTATTCCTTATCTACTATTTATTTCTACTCCTGTCTCATTCCATCCCATGAAATACTGTAAAGTTTCTGAAAACAGAAGCTGTGTATTATTCATATTTAAGTGCCCAACCACCAGAAACTTAAGACCTGGTCACTTACTTAAGTGAAAATTGTGTATAGATCCATATATCTTATAGCTCCCAGAAGATTTCTGCATGTTAATAATTTTCTTTCCAAAATTCACATTCACTTTAGAAAAATTACTTGTGAAAGACATAGACTTATGCTACTCAGAATAAAATTACATATTTAAAATTGGTCTCGGTTCTTTGGGCTGTTTTAACAGATCATATCTTTCTATTTTTACCAAATATAAAAGAGGAGAAATGATCTAAAAAAGTTCATTGGGTGCAGAAACAGGCACTTGGCTCTTTATATGGCCACATATATAATCATATATATAGATATAGATATAGATATAGATATATATCTATCTGTATCTCTATCTATCTATCTATCTATCTATCTATCTATCTATCTATCTATCTATCCATCATCTATGATCACATATTTTAGTCAGGGAACTCACCTGATTCTGAGACATGTAGATTATTTCTCTTAAATGCTCATCTAACTCATAAATTTTCTATAGCTTTAGATATGCAATTTTTAAGGCAATAAAAAGAATCCTAAAGATTAAGCAATTGTGAAACCACGGTGTAGATGCATGAAGAATATATATGCAGAAATAAAAAAACTGCAGCTTTTTTCTTTTTTGCAAATAAGCAAGTGCAAGCATTGTGTTTCTGAAAGCCTTTCTGTTTCCAGTGGACTAGTCTTTGTCAGTTCTTGAAGGTTTTGTGTTGATTCCAGGAAGATAAGTATTTAACTACCAGAAATCTAGGGAAGAATAAGTTGATTTGTGTTAATTAAAATAACTTGACCTCAAGAACGGGAATAAAAATATAAAAATTAAATTGGGGATGGAAAAAATTTGAAATAAACTTTTAGTATTTAATATTTTACTTTTTATAGTCCTTTTTTCCCCCACTGAAAGTCTCTTAGCTTCATTATTATCTAACAGAAAAAAACAATTATCTAATGAAAACATTGAAATACTAACTGACAGGTTGGACATTTTTACCTGAGAGCTCCGTGGTGGAAAATGGGTTCCACAGACATCCATCTTGGCTCTGTCTGCCTGCCTTCCTGTCAATCATCACCTAAATAGATGATAGCATTTGCAGAGACTGGGAACTAGGCATGCACACATAAGAAAAGAAGTGGAAAAAAACAAAGGGGTAAAGATGAAAAATATTTTCTTTGGCCCCATATTCCTCACCACTTAGGCATCAGTAACCCAGGAAGAAGTGAAATTGCTACTCTGGATCTGGCCATTTGGGTTAATACATTGCTTAAAATGCTTTGCATTTGTTTCTCAAGTGTGTATTAGTTAAGCTATACTTAACTTTCTTTTTTCCTTATGAGGTGATATTGTCACGTAGAGAAAACTCAGACTGAAGCCTTAAACATTAAGATGACCAATTTCCATAGTAGGTGCATATACAGTGAGTTAGCTCTGCGTTAATTAACAATTCCTGCATTTCGAAACTGGGGTGGTGACCTGGATCCTGGGATTGTAGCATATTTCAACAGGAGAATTTTTCAAAGACTGTTTAGAGGTGGTGATAAATGACGAAATTGGAAAAGCAGTGACATGGCAAGGTGATAATAATAAAGATTAACAAACCATCTATGCCAGTGCAGTATGGCAGAAAGTGGCCTGGGTGTGACTCCAGTTAATATGTTGTGTGACCTTAAGCAAGTAGCTTGAGTTTTCTGGGTCTCTCTTTCTTTGTGACATGAGGGAGGTGTAAATGGCTTCTAGGACCCTTTTATTTCCAACAATCTATGAATTGGGTACCTAGGAGTTCAGACTGTCGCAGCAGGGTGAATCTGGGGAGGCAGACAGTGAAGATACTTTGGAGCTCAGGATTCCTTTATCCTTAAGTTGTGCAAATGGAATTTATCCCAGGGTCCTGTTTATTCCTTATTTCCTTTGGACAGTTTTTGACTGCACACAGAGCCTAGCTTTTATTAGCTATTATATTTTCTTAACCACTACAGTTTCAGTTTAGGGGTTTATTTCAACCCTTATAAGCTATAGCTTCAGCTAAATCTAAAGAACAGTGTTACAGTCTCTTTCTTATGTTTACATTTATTTTTAGACTTTCAAAGTTAAAGCCTAGCAGACAGTACCTCGATATAACTCTGTGGTTTGTGATGTATCCCTTCCCCACTGCTTCTCAGCCTTTCAAGCACTTAAATAACACAATAGCAAAATTATTGTCAATTTATTGCAACAATCACTTAAACCAGAGACTCCTCTACTTATTTTCAAAATCACAAAAGCCAAAGGGCCAAACTCTAAAGATTTATTTAAAGTTAGAATATCTTTGGAATCAAAACATTTTATTCTATTGTAAAACCATAAAGTCTTGGACAGGGAAATAGTAAAACCTAAGTAACACTTTGTCAGGGCTTTGCTGCCCATTTTATAGATATTTACTTTAAACAATAAGCAATATTCTGAGAGAATTTAATGTAATGTGTATATTATATATATATACATATATATATATATATATGTATATATATATATATGAATAATTTAACACACACTTTCCATATTTCAGGCACTGTTCTAAGCATCTTATAAATGTTAACTTATTTCATGTTTATTTCAGATATGGAACCCCTGTCCAAATTTACTTATGCAGGAATTTACTAGTTAATTGATTTCATGAAATATTTTTATTTTTAACTAATATTCTCCTCCTAGCCTTCCTGGGTATGCGTGATATATGATACAGGTACTCAACATAAATTTCTGAATAGATATTTTATTAAGAGAAAATAAGGTATAATAAACATCGACACAATTAAATATTACTGCCAAGATTCCCTGTGTCTCCAATCCTATTCAGTGGGTGTCCTTAGCTCATATAAGCCCAAAGGAGTGGGGGTATCTTTGTGGATCATGATTCAAAGGGTGCCACGGTAGTTTTTTTTGACAGTCCTTCCAGAACTCATGAATGAAAGTATGGCATGTTTTTAGCTGTGTGTATTGATTTCTAGACACATTTTGAAATTCGTAGTATATATCTCAGTGTCATCTGGGGGAGGAAAAAAGGATGCACTACATTTCCTTTGTGACACCATCTTTACTTTTCTCTTTCCATCAATGCCCTTCATCTCCTTTCCCTCTGTAGCTTTTGTTTTCCAGAGATGAAGTCACCATAGCTTTCCCCTGTGATTCTGAACTTTCCCTCCTCCTTTCTTTGATCGTTTGTTTAATTTTCATCTCACAATCAACAGTCAGTTGTATAATTAGAGCCACCATGCTTGTATATACCTGTGCAGATTTATTGAAGACATGCACATTAATTCTTTTTTATTTTCAGTCTATAAGGCTTTCTGGGTGCGGAATAGGCCATGTTACTGACATTTTTTTCTTTTTAAAACATCAGACTTATTTTAACTATTTTGTTACAAAAACACTTCTAAAAATATATATTTGCCTGGAAACACGTAATTGAACCTTTCTTGGTATGACTGTTTTTGTAAGCATCTTGCTTCCTCTATGCTCTGTGGGATCCTTGAGAAAAATCCACGTGTGAGGCTGCTTTTTCCGGCACCAAATCTCCTTAGTTTGCTATTGAGTTGATTCTTCTGACTCCTTCCTTTCTGCTCATTCTCATTCCAGTCAAGTCATCTTCTCTAACTGCATTCTCTCCTCAAACCTTGCCGTTTAGCATCTAATTTGCAATCTCGATCATCTGGGGCAAAACTCTAGTCCAGGAAAAGCCAGATGAGCATATTTGCTAAATTGTATAGCCAAGAAGAAGTCAGTAGGCTCCAGTCCAAGAATGATCCTGCCTTTCCTATGAGTAAGAGGGTTGATGGCAGAGAGCTGGCTCAAACACTGTCCTAGCTACATGATGTGTATTTATTCTTTGCTTTTCAAGTCCCCTTGACTGTCTGTCTGTTATATATTGGTCATTGTAATAGGTTCTGGGTGTATAGCAAAGAAGAAACAGACATGGTACTTCATGGAGTTCCCCACCTAGCAGTAGAAAAACATCAGAAAATAATAAAGATATTATTCTCAAAACAAATCACATATCTGAGAAAGGATTAATATTCAGAATATATAAAGAACTCCTATAACTCAACAACAAAAAATCAAATAACACAAACTAAAAAATTCACAAAGGACTTGAATAGACTTTGAATAGATATTTCTCCAAAGATGATATACAAATGGCCAATAAGCATATGAAAAAATGCTGAGCATTGCTAATCATCACAGAAACGCAAATCAAAACCACAGTGAGATATTACTTCATACTTACTATGATCCTCAATAGGCTACTATAAAAAAAAAAACAGGAAATAACAAGTGTTGATGTGGATTTGGAGAAATTGGAAAATTTTGCATTAGTGGGATTGCAAAATGGTGCAATTGCTATGGAAAACAGTATGGAGTTTCTTCAAAAGAATTAAAAGTAGAACTACCATATGATCCAGCAGTACCACTTCTGGGTATATACCCCAAGCAATTGAAAGCAGGGTTTGAAGAGCTATTTGGACACCTGTGTTCATAGCAGCACTGATCACCATAGTCGAGAGATAGAAGTAACCCAAATGTCCGTCAACAGATAAATGGATAAATAAAATGTGGCATATACGTACAATGGAATATTAGCCTTAAAAAGGAAGGAAATCCTGTCACATGTTGCAAACATGAATGAACCTCAAGAATACTATGCTAAGTGAAATAGCCAGTCACTTAAAGACAAATACTATTATATATGATTACACTCATATGAGATATCTAAAATAGTCAAATTCATAGGAACAGAGGTAGAATGGTGTGGTTACTAGGGTCTGGGAGAAGCGGGGAAAGGGCACTTGTTATTTAATGGATGCAGGGTTTCAGTTTTGCAAGATGAAAAAGTTCTGAAGATATGTTTCACAACAATGTGAACTTAAGACTACTGAAACGTACACTTAAAAATGGAGACTCAGGAGAGCTGTTGGTATAGTTCCATTAAAGCTGGCCAGCTGGAGACCAAAGACAAGCTGACCTTTCAGTTCGAGTCTGAAGGCAGGAAAAGACCACTATCCTAGTTAAAGCAATCATGCAGGAAAAAGTTTCCTCTTTGTTGTGTGAGGGTCAGCCTTTTGCTTTTATTCAGGCCTTCAACTGATTGGGTGAGGCTCACCCACATTGGGCAGAGTAATCTGCTTTACTAAATCTACTGATTAAATGTTAATATTATCCACAAATGCCCTCACAGAAACACCCGGAATAATGTTTGACCAAATATCTGGGCACCCTGTGGCCTAGTCAAGTTGTCATAAAATTAACCATCACAGTGCTGAGCAGTAAATGATGGTAAAAAGAAAGACAGGACCTACTGAAATAGGAGACTTAGAGAGGCTTCAGTGGGGAGATGATATTTAAGGTGAGACAGGAGTGATGAGTAGGACTTAGCTATGGGGAGAGGCAGTTGCCTAACTTCTGCTTACCTCTTCCTATTGGTATATTAGAGTGTAGGCTCTAGAACTAAGATGCTAAGGTGTCACTATTATTGCATTTGTATAAAACATATATAGAGTTTAACTAAGAATTACAATGCAAACAACCAAATATGTACCACCCGGGTCAATAAATAGGTCATTTACAACACTCCCAAAGCTCCCCATGATTACAATAAATTCTCTGCTCCCAATTGGAAACCAGTAACCTGTCATTTGTGACAATAATTTGCTTCATTTAATATTTTTACAATTTAAGTATACATGATGAAACAATATAGCTTTGTTCTGCCAGTTTTGTGCTTTATATGAATGGACCCATTCTGAATATATTAGTCAGCCTTTAAAGTGAACTTCCATGTGTCGGATCATCTTTATTTACCTTATTTCCAAGGTTCTTGGGATGTCTCACTATTACACGCATGTGCTTCTATGGATAACATTTACCTCTAGTTGATTTCTCTTGGCTTGCAGATATGTAAGTGTATTAGAAGTCCTTTGCTTTAAGGTTATACTTATTTCAGATTCAAATATTAGGGACTGCCTGGATTTTAATCTTGGCTTTGACACTTATTAGCTGTGTAATCTTGTGCAAGTAGTTAACATTTTTGCTCTGTGGAATGGGGATAACAATAGAACCAATACTATGGAGTTGTGAAGATAGAAAATGTTAATATATAGTGTGTGTGTGTGTGTGTGTGTGTGTGTGTGTGTGTATTGCTTACCACAGTGTTTGCCAAGTAATAACAATCCATAACTGTTAAAGGTTATTGTAACAATGAAGGGTTCTTGTGCAGATTAAATGAAAAAAACTTGTCAGAGTGCCCATCTGAAACATAATAGGTACTTGGCCATTCTTAGTATCATTTCTCTGTTTTCTTTTTTTGTTTTAGACCATGTGGTTACTTTCTAGATATTTGAAATTTCCATAAGTCTGTCAGTTGGATAAATGAGAGTTTCCCTAAAGTATGCTTGCATGTATTCTTATAATCTGTACTATAATCACACCCTCTTGACACTTCTTCATTCAACAAGTATTTTCAAGGCATACCTTGTATCACGACTTGTGCTAAGCTCTTGAGATCCAAAATTGAATGACACATCCTTGCTTAGAAGTGGGGAAGTTTTGTAGGACGCACAGACATGAAAGCTTAGTGTCCTAGGGCTATTATCTATATACCAAGGGGACAAGGAGAACCTTGACTTTCAGGGGTCAGAAAATTCACCTTCTTGGAGCATATATTGCTGGAGCAGAATTTTGAAGGATAGGTGGAAATTGGCCTAGTGAACAAAGGTGGGGTTTTCCAATGAGCAGACAGAATGGAAAGAGTACAAGTAAATTTCCAGACAGAATACATCATATGGTCCCCAACACATCATTGTTTTCAATTCGTTGCAGAGATGCTTATGATAAAATAGGTGACAGAGTTCTTAATTTTGGCAAAACCTTATTTTGTCTTCAACAGTATTTCATCAGACCAGTACTATCCAATAAAATATAATGAGAGTCACTATGTAATTCAAAATATTCTAGTAGCCACATTAAAAAAGTAAAAAGAAAGAGCTGAAGTTACTTTTAATGACATATTTTATTTACCCAACATATCTAAAATATTATCATTTTAACATGTAATTGATATAAAGTTATTATAGAAAAAAATTTAAGTTCTTTTTTGGCACTAAGTCTTCAAAGTTTGGTGTGCAGTTTACAGTTATAGCCGATCCAATTCAGACTCTAAATTTTCATAGAAAATACTTCATCTGAATTTAAATTTCATGAAATCACAGTTAAAAATAAATTCATGCGTACAAGTTGTTCAGAACATACATACATTATTTTAAGTAACTGAATAAGGTATTTTAAATTTAAATTAATTACATTTAAATAACATTAAAATAAAAAATTCAGCTCCTAACTCATATGACTCGCATTTCATGTATTCAGTAGCCACAAATGACTAGTGGCTCCCATATTGGCCAGCTTGGTATTAAACTATATTCCCCTTAAATAAATGAATACCATTTCCCCTAATGTAGCCAAATGATAACTCACAATAGTATTCTACTGGCCTTATGAAGTTGTTTACGGATATGACCTGTTTTTTACACTTCTTTTCTTCTGAAGTTACCATAATAACCACCATTTATTGAGGCTTCACTCTTGCTTCCATATATCTATATCCGAAGATCTATTCTCAGACATCCTCTCACTTGACCTCTAAGCAGCCTGTGATGCAGTTATCTCCTCTTCCTGCTGGACACATTTTCCTGGGATCCGTGCCATCATACCCTCCTAGTTTTCCTTTAACCTCATTGGCTGGATCTTTTCCATTTCCTTTTTCTCTTTATTTCACTGACCTCTAAACATTGAAAGGCTTCAGATCTAAGTCTTTGTGATCCTATCCAGTCTCATAACTTTAAATATCTACACCATGTTGATGACTCCCAAATTTGAATCTCCAGCACAGCCTTTTTCCCGAACTCCAGACTCACATATCTACTCCACTGCCTAGTGTGATCTCTAGTATACCTCTCCAATATAATGTATCTAAAATTGATTTCCTGATTTTCCACCAAACAGTTCTGCCAATCTTCTCTATCAAGGTGATAGTAACTCTATCCTTCCAGTTCTTCTGAGCAAGAACCTTGGCATCCATCATCCTGTCTCCTCTCTTTCTCTGATAACCTCTAACAAATCCATCAGCAAATGGCCCGGTGTTATGTTATGTTATGTTATGTTATGTTATGTTATGTTATGTTATGTTATGTTATGTTATGTTATGTTATGTTATGTTATGTTACATTACGCTACGTTACGTTATATTACATTACATTACATTACTATATTATATTATAACCTGCTCTTCTATTATAGTAAAATAAGAATGGGTCTTATATTAGTTTTTTCTCCAAAAGACGCATTAGAGATGATGGTCCGGCTAGGTCTTATTTTCGGGGAAACACCCGAAAATAGGCACCTTTGTGTGGTGTTCAAAATGCATAATGTTTTGTGAGGCTCTGATGACTGCTGCTCCCACCTCTCATCACACAGCTCCCTATCCCCATTCTTACTTAATTTTTCTCCATAGTATCTATTACTATCCAGGAAATGAAATGCGGGGCCCCTTGTTCAAACATGTTAAGAATTTCAAGACTGCAACAGCAGAGTATTAAATGAGGCATAGGCCCTTCTGAGCTCAGGGCCTTGTGCAGTTGCACAGGTGTGTGCCCGTGAAGATGGTACTGCCATCAACTGAAATGCTACATGTTTTTCTCATTTGTTCTGTTAATTAGCTATCTTCCTATACTTGAATATAACTCAATGGAACCTTGAGATTTTTCTGTTCCATTCTGTTATATCTATAGCAGCTAGAACAGATTATTTGTTGAATAAATGAGTGTGTTAAGCACCAGACTATAGGCATTAAATACATTACCTCTAAAGCCAATTTCACAGAAGAGAAAGCTGAGTAAGACAACACTGTTACATCTATTGTCATATGTCTGTGAAGGTGGGGGCCGATGAGCTGTGCCATTTAGAAAGGAAGAGACACTAAGGCTCAATGAAATTTAATAATTGCCCCAAGAGGGAACATTCAATGCCAGAGTATTGTTCTTTTTCTCTGGGTGCTACTTTAGGCAACAACTTATTTTTGGCTCTACTGCTTAGAGTGGGTGAAGGGAACAGTCACACCAGGAGAGGCAGCCACCAAATGTACTTCACTGTTTCAGTTGAAAATGCCCTTGATAATAATATTACATACCTATTTGTATCTCATAAATTATCCCTTGTGCTCCACAAAAAGTCTTTGTAATAGACGGAAATTGTTCTTTTCCTATTTCATAGATCTAGAATTTGAAAACCAAATCGGCTAAGATTATGTAATTTAGCAAGGATTGGGGCTGACAATCCCCAAGTGTTTTGAGTCTGTTTCTCTTTGTGTTTTGATTAAAAGTTGATCTTAAAAAAAAAGTGATTCTTTTAATTTACTTTTTTGATGTTTGTAATTTTCCTATTTCTATGTAATGAATATGCTGAGAAATCTCATTATTTTTCTTAAATTTGTGATTTTTGTTATGCTTGTGTAAACCCCGTAATGAAACTATATGTATACATAGAATTAGAGTTTCTGATACATTGAATGGAGTTTAAAATTGGTGTGGTGTAGCATTGTAGCATATCAAGTGCTTGATAAGGTGTTTATAAAGTTATAAATAGCTAGATGAACTATCTCATTGATTCAGGGATTACATGACAATTCAACCTGGTGGCATTTGATGAATTAGAGCATGACGAAGTTTTCTGAGGAACTATGATATAGGCAGTTGCTTATGATACATTTCTATCAATTGAGAAACAGATTGTATTTCTGGGAAAGGTAGCTTGTAATATTTCTTATCATTTTGGAACTTAGGTTTCTTGGCATTCACTATTGAATAATTAATTCTGGATATGGTTATCAGAAACCAGGCAGTCTAAAAATAAAACATACTCTCATGAAATTAAAATTTTTTTCAGGGTAAGGAATATTAGTAAAACTTAGCACTTTGCAGTTCTATTTCTCTTCCTGATTCAGTTGATAGTGCTAGACAGTCAATAATTGGTTATTTTATATACTTATGATCGGCTTAGTTGATGCTTATGAATTCAGCTAAGTGGACTCATTTTTTTTCTTACCTGAAAAAATCTTCCTGACCTGAGACATGTAGGTGTTATTCATTTTGTAAATTAAATATATTTCCCCAAACATTCTAAATATGAAAACAGAACCTCAAATTAAATGTCATAAGGAAGTACTTATTTAAAGAAATTCTTTCAAGAAGTGGAGAAACTTGAAATATCACTCTATTTATTTAGATTTTAGACTAGTTATTTCTCTTGTTATTTTTCCCAGTTAGCTGTTGGGTTCACTACATACTAAATGTCAGGAGTGAGAGTGTGGAAGTTTCTCTCCAGACAAACTCTTGCTCAACTCCAAAATTTGAAACACAGCTTCTGAGATACAGAAAAATGTCTCTGTCAGGTGTCACAAACAGAGTGAAGAAACATCTGGAGAATGTGAGGTCAATTGATCTCTGGTTTTCTCAGGCAAATGAGTATCTAGTTGGTATATATTAGATGATCCCAAGGGTTTATTATATCACTTCTCAGAGTTCAGTTTAGCATGATAAAAAAGTGCAGGAAGTGGCTTTTATCATCCTCATCTAACAATTTAGTCCCCTTCTGAGGTACTGAATGTGATTTTTGTTGGTGTTTGTAATCAACATTAATTCCTGACGAGAGTGTTGCTTTGCTACAGTACTTACTTTAATTAGTGTCATTAGTAATGGAGGGTTAGGTTTTATTCCTCAGTTCTGAGTCTCTGAGCTCTTCTGAATGGGCGTTTTGGGACCTTGGGTCACTGTCAGCCCACCTTTTGAAGACTTTCTGGTCAGACTAAAGGTGCTGATATTCTCCTTTCTCTGATAGGTATGGTATTACTTTAGCCCCCTCCATGGGTTTCTGGTTAGGGGAGTTTTGGAGAGCAGTATTTATCTGACAGTCTAGGGCTATGCAGAAAACAGGATTTAAAATGGTGAGTTTGTATGGATTTAATTTACTTGGGCACCAAGGATTTCTTGCTTTTAGGTTTTGAGATATGTTGCATAAACCAGGAAAATTATTACATTTAGAATTCATAATGAAAATGAGCACTGGGCAGATCTTAGCTGTGTGACCTTGGCGAAGATACTTAATCTTTTTAAAGTCAAATTAGATGTGAATTGTCCAGCAAAACCCTGACTCAAAGCAAGGGAATCTCCTTTACCTGTCCAATTTTCTCCTTGCTGTTTGTACTACTTAACAGGGATACTTTTCTGTTAAATAACATCCATGTTGTAAGTTTTTTAAAAATGAGATTTAGAAATACTTACATGTATATGCTTAGCACAGTGCCTAGCCTATAAAGTGTTCAATAAAAGGTCATTCTTACTATATCTGCTAGTACAATGGCTGCTACTATTAAATTATTTTGAACAGTTTTAGACCAATAAACAGATAACATATTTTTAAAACCTTGGGTTAAAGTTTTGCACCAGGAACTATATACATATACGTATACGTATACATACATACATACATACATACATATATGTATATATATTTGTTATTTAACCCTCATTACAAAGTAATGACGTAGATATTGCCATTACATAAATGTGGAAACTACAGCTCAGAGCTATTAAGAATATTTTTATTAAGAATCTTTAAAAGATTGAATTGGGATTTGAGCTCAACCTGTTTGATCCCAAATTCTGTGTTCCTTCCTGGATGCCATGAAGCATCAGAGATAAATATAGAAATGAAATCAATTCAGGTAAGCATAAAAAGATTCCTTCCCATATCTCCTTTACCTTGACCTTCATAGGTTTCTTTCACTATGTGGAATAGTTCGGGAAACTTGATAATAAGCTCAATTGGATAAACTCAAGTTTCTATTAACTTCCATGGTGGCCTTTAACCCAGCTCAGCTTTCATAGTCCCTTAGTCCCAGGAGATAGCAGCTTGTAGCCTAGGGAAGCCTCCATTTAATATTTGATTTGGTGGCAGCAAGTCTACCACACAGAATTATTTCCAATGGACTCATAAAATATTAAGGAATCAACTCTCTTCCTGGAAGAGGAAGGATTATGGAAGGTTAATGGAGCCACGTGGGTACAGAAAATCTAGAGCCTTATTGAATAGAAAAGAAATGCTTTGGGGGCCTATTTTGGGGCATTAAAAGGCATAGGGTGTACATGATATCTTTCCCCTCTTTGCTGTAGCACCAGCTGTTTTTCACTTTTCACCTTTCTAGCTACTTGGAAAGCATTTGTTATAACCACTCTCACTCGTGGGTCACCATCTTAAAGTTTCTTTTCGAATTTGAACACAAGTGGAAAAGGAAAATAACATTGCATCAATGTGCATCACAGCTCCTGTTCTTTTGCTGTAAAGGGCACCATCCCTGATGGGTTAGGCGGACAGCATTTATAGTGGCCCTTTGGAGACCATTCCTCAAACACCCTGTTTCCCCAAAAATAAGACCTCACTGGACATTCAGCTCTAGTGTGTCTGTTGGAGCAAAAATTAATATAAGACCCGGTCTTATTTTACTATAAGACTGGGTATAATATAATACCAGGTATCATATCATATCATATCATATATCATATCATATCATATCAAGACCGGGTCTTATATTAATTTTTGCTCCAAAAGACGCATGAGAACTGATTGTCCAGCTAGGTCTTTTTTTCAGGAAAACACGGTAGGAAAATCTATAAACTCCCTTTCAAATACCATTTGGGCGCTTTTTGTTCATGTATACTAAAAATATACATTATTTTACTACTTTGGATAAGAAAATTAGTTTTCTGGTACAAATTTAATTTGAAATGAGTCAGTGATTTATAACATTAGTTGATGTAGCTGAGGTAAAAAAAAGATACGAGGCGAAGGAGGAAATTTATGCTTAGATATAATATCTGCAAGGAATGAAAACATTGGTGAAACAGAATTATCTTCAAATAAATTTTTTTGAAGGCAAGCAAGAGCCCTATACACAGAATTTTTATTATCTATAGAAATTTCCTGGCACAAATCTGATACAAAAATTGGTTTGCTGTATATTACTTTGTGTTTGAGAAGATTTCCCAAAGAAGATAATTCATCTGATAAAGTTGCTATATAAACCCGCTGTGCATTTTAAAACAAAGGCCCTTGTAACATTACAAAATGACAAAGACCACCAGGGGCACATGTAGCTAGAGTTAAACAGCACCTTCCATACTAGAGATTAAAATAGCTTACTACTCTTTAATTTTCGAAACTACTGGGAGAAGAAGCACAGCAATTCCAAGATTTTGTATGTTGTATAGAGTTTCACAAAAGGCCACAGGTAAACTGCACTGAAAACTACATGGTAGGAGTGTAAATTCCTCATTTGTGATGTTCTTATAATATGCTTTTTACAGAAAGGCATTTAAAAGGTATCCGATTTCACAGCAGCTAAGCGCTCACATGGCGTAAGGTCGGGCATTGTACCTTCTTTATTACATTGATTTAAATTGCAGTACTGCATCTAAAATTAAAATAAGTTTTTTTTATTAGTTTCAGGTGCATAAAACGAAGTAATAGTTAGACGTTTATTATTTATATCCCTCACACTGTGTCAACTCCCCTCCCCCATTCACTATCCATCTGACATCGCACAGAGCCATTACATTTTCACTGTCTCTATTTCTAATGCTGGACTCCGCTTCTTGTAAATATGTGTGTGTGTGTGTGTGTGTGTGTGTGTGTGTGTGTGTATATATATATATATATATATATATATATATATATATGTATATAAACTTGTAATTGACATTCATTATAGTTCAGCTTCAGCTTCAGGTGTACAGTGCAGTGATCAAGCATCTACATCTTCCCTGAGGTGTTCTCCCTAACGAGACAAGTGTAAAGTAAGTTTTTTATGTATCAGATGAACCAAGGTTTCTAAGATTTCCAATCTAATATAGACATATAACATGAGGATTAATCTTGGTGTGTAATGGCTGGGATTAATTTTGAGAGCTGTAAGACAACACATGGAATGCATCAGATTTTCCAGTAATCCTAAAATTAAAAACAAAATGGTAATACACATTAACTACAGAATGACTTATGAAAAACTGTAGTTATTTATGATAATGGCACGAGGAGTAAAACATGTTGAATGGCATAATTTCTTTAGCTACTCTGAAATGGAGTGAAAGGAAATAGAGTATTCCTCCCTTATCCACAGGGAACTTGTTTCAAGACCCCCAGTGGATGCCTGAAACCCAATATATACCGTGTTTTTTTCCTGTATGTATATACCTATGACAAAGTGTAATTTATAAATTAGGTACAGTAAGAGATTAACAATAATAACTAATAATACTATAGAACAATTATAACAATATACTGTAATGAAAGTTATGTGAATGTGGTCTCTCTTTGTCTTTCTCAAAACACCTTACTGTATTCTACATACAGCATGAATACGCTGGACAAAGGGATGATTTACATCCTGCGTTGGACTTAGTGGGATGGCGTGAGATTTCATCATGCTACTCAGAATGGTGCACAATTTAAAAATTATGAATTGTTATTTTCTGGAATGTTCCATTGAATATTTTCAGGCCACGGTTTACCATGAGTCACTGAAACTACGGATAAGGGGCAACATCTCTCAATGATCTCTTATCTGTCTGTCTAGTCATTTATTTTATCAAACCCACTATCATTAGGCTTAAGTGGGAGACAAGTTCTCACTGTATGCATTAAGATGTTGACATCAAATTACTTCTGCCATGGAATGCAACATCAAGGCTATCAAAGGAAGTGCTGCTCCCATGTGGGCCATTGTGCCTCATGGCCCGTGACAAATTGGATTACTGATATTGCTGTTCAGGGCGTTAGTTACTCCCCATATCATGCAGAGTGCTGTAAGGGAAAACTAAAAATCCAGAAAATATGTTCCAATGTCTTGAGGAACTTAAAGCTGGTGAGATTATAAGTCTTTTGGAGATAGCCACTGAATGTAATTTCCTAAAATGCTGATTATATAAATGGTTTGTTCTACTGGACTGAGGCGGTACAGAGCTGGATGATTAGAATCAGGGGCTTTGTAGCCAGCAGGTCAAATCTTGGTTTTGCCCCTGAGTGGGTATGAGGTTTCAGCTTTCTTGTCCACAAAACAGAGCAAATAATAGTGTGTGCCCATATTGCTATGAAGAGGAATGTGATAATCCATGTAAATGCTTTAGCATGAAGCTACCACATACTAAGTGTGCAGTCATGTTTCCTACTATTATTGAAGTGGCCTCTTAGTACGAGGGGAACACACAAGGATATAAGCTTCTGTGTGTTCCTTTATCTGAATTTAGTTTAGCCCCCAAGGCTTCATTTTCATTCAGGGAAAGGAGACTTAATCTTGCCAATTTAAGGTCATATAGTATTTCTGGTTTAAAACCTAAGTCTCTTTTGGGCAATAGTCAGATTCAAGATTTTTCTATTATGCTTCTCCTTTCCTTCTCCCAAGGCCAATCTTAAACTCTAAGGGGCTATGGGGTGGTTTGGGCATCAAGGAAGTATGAAGGAAGTATCAAACAATCTGTGTTGCTTTTCATTTGCCATCTGCTGCTATTGTATTGATATATCACCTGTTCTCTCTATGTGGAAATTGCATAGGGTTTATCTGGGGGAGCTTGGTTGACTTCCTCTGATGACTTGGCTCCACCTTGGCTCTTGATACTGAATTGCCTATCCAATTCTATTGGCCTGTTGACCCCATAGTCCTTGCAAACTGTGCTTAGTGAGATTATGTTTACCATTATGATCATTAGTGATTCTAACTCTTCCAGAAGAGTATGCTAGAAATTAGGATAACAAAAACTGAATCAGGGTGCCAAGGGACAGCTTGTGGGACCATAAAACTCTTGAGGGCTGTGATGGCCAATGGGCAGTTGGTGTTGAAATGTGTAAAAACCATGAGTTTGATTACCAATTACTATAGATGAAATTTAACTTCTGTTTCTAATTCCATGTTCTTTTCACTGTTGCCATAACCAACTCAATTTTTTTAAAAAAAGATATACATTTTTCTATACTAAGAAAGAACCCTGGATTCTTTTTCAGTTTTTTCCAAACACTCTCAGCCTCACTGTCACATTCTGCTTTGCGTCCATTGGGACTGACTTCATTTGCCCTTTATTCCTTTAAAGTATCCTCCATAAGAATCTCCAGACTTCTTTCACATTCTAATTCCCATTCAGTTTGCCTATCTCCGATTCTGTCTCCTTCTCTCACCCTTTGCCATCTCCCAAAACTTTTCTAGTGGGCCCTTTCAAGGTCCATCATAAGCCACTCCCCTCCACCATCCCCCCCTTCCCCATATTCTCCACCTTTTCTCTGAAGAGTTCCTTCACCTTCTTTTACTAATATTAGCTGGGCTCTTCAGAGGACCTTGCTTCCCCTGTGGATATCTCAAATGGTGGCTGTTCCCCTCTAGTAGCCCTCCTACCGTCAAGGCTGGAAGTGGGGAAGGTTTCCTAGTTATTCATTGCCACTTTTAGATTCTTCTCCCATTATCCTCCCTGAAACACCCCACTGTTGAATCTCATGTCAAAAACTATATGATCCTCAGGCTCTCAGTGTTCTTGTCAACTTAAGTTCTTCCTCCACATTTCTTGATGATTTTAGCTCCCGCCACTCTTCATTACTATTCCTGCTTTTATTCATGGCAATTTTAATATATATCTTCATAATCCTTCCAACACCTTGACAGCTTGGTTTCGTGAACTTGCCTTCCCCAGTAGTCATGTTCTGCTTCCTACCTCATCCACTTATCCCCACAGTCGTTCTCTGGCCTTTGTATTACCAAGTATGCAATCCACACATAATTTCAATTTCAGCTGTGCTGCTCTGGCTATGATTTACAACCTTTTTACTTAGTTCCTTTCACTATCCTGACATCCTTCTAATGTCCTTCATTAATCCTTCAACCCCTCCAGAATCTTCAATCCATTAATCCTACTATCTTTTTACTGTCCTTCAGCCTCTTAATTCTCTGAACCCTCTTTAATTTTAATCCCATAGCCCGACATTAAACTCACCACCTTGCATACATTCTTGACTCACTTGCCCTCCATTTGCTTCTTTATACTTAACTTGGAGAAGCAGAGTCCTCTTTAAATCCAACTCTGTTTCTGCATTTGTACAGCTGATTGAGGCTAGAGTAAAACAGACTGATTGGTATCACTTTAAATCTGCAACCATATACCTCAAATGGGTTTTGAATGCTTTTTGACCATCATACTGTCCTTCACTAGTTTTATTGTTCTGCCCTCTGCATGCCTACTTCATCATTTCTCCTCTGTGGAAAGCCCAGCACCTCTTCCCCATCCCCACTCTTCCCTGAAGTTCTTGCTTCCTGATTTATTGAAAAAGCTGAAGGATCAGCAGAGAGCTTCTGCATTTACCCACCCACCAGTATCTACTTTCCTGTCTCCTACCATGGAGCAGTGGTTCTCAACCCTGTGGGCACCCTGGATTCACCTGGGAGTTTTATAAAACTATTGGAGCCTCAGCTCCTGCACCAGAGCAGTTAAATCAGAACCTGTTAGTTGGGGCCTGGGTATTATATTTTAAAAAGACTAACTACCCTGGGGATATTTCTGTCCAGCCAGCATTGTGCACCATTGTCATGGAAGAGGTATCCCTCTTCTTATCTAAAGCCAATCCCTCTGCTTTGTTCATTGGATCCTATATCATCTCACCCACCAAGGACATAACTGGTGATTCTCCTTTCTCTTTCCATCATCAGTAATTCACTTCTCTAGTGGATCATTTTCGCCAGTATACAAACATGCTGTTGTTTTTCCAATATGTTTTTAAAAAGTTCTTTTTACTGAATTTCTCCATCAGTTCCATTATTTTACACCCCTTTGCAGAAAATCTTGCTGTTCTTCCTTTCTGTCTTACAATATATCTAATCTGTGTCACCACTCCACTAAACCTGCTCTTATTAAGGTAATCAAAGACTCCCACTAGGCTAAATCCAATGTTTAGTTCTTAATCCTCATCTTACTTGATATATTAACAGCATTTGACATAGTTGATCACACTTTTCCTTGTTAAATTTTCTTTATTGTCTTACAGGACACCGCACTACTGATTTTTCTCCTACCTCATTTTCTCTCAGTCTCATTTACTGGTTGC
The DNA here is from genome assembly GCF_057876585.1 of Rhinolophus sinicus. Taxonomy (NCBI): domain Eukaryota; kingdom Metazoa; phylum Chordata; class Mammalia; order Chiroptera; family Rhinolophidae; genus Rhinolophus; species Rhinolophus sinicus. Next base: position 61,807,299 of record NC_142501.1, on the reverse strand, counting down.
TTCTTTGTACCCTGATCTCTCAATGTTGGTGAGGACTTGAGCTCAGTCTTTAATCCTCTTTTTTTTCTTATACACTCACCCATAGTCATGCCATCTAATTTTGCCTTTAAATAACATCAATATGCGAATGGCTCCCAAACTAGTATTTGTATTCAGATCTTTATTCTTAACTTTTCACTTATATATTTGAATGGCTTTATTCCACAATTCCATGGGGAGCAGATAGTGTTAATTTTATTCTTCCATTGCTCGACTCCAAAGCCTTGGAATCATCCTTGAGACTTCTCTTTCTTATCCTCACGCTCAACCTGACAGTAAGTCTTCTTAGTGTACCTTCAAATTATATCCAGTCGCTGGCCACTTCTCACCACCTCCATTGTTATCACTCTGGCCTAAGTCACCATCATTTTGACCGGGATTAGCATATAATCTCCTAAGTGGTCCCCCTGCTCTTTTCCCCTCCTTCACACTATATCTCAATCAGGCAGCCTGAGTGACTAATTTAGCATCTAAGTCATACCTTTGCTCAAGCACTCCTGTAGCTCTCTTTGCCACTCAGAGTAAAAGCCAATTCCTCATAAGGGTCAGTAAGTTCCATATTACCATTTTCTTTCTGATGTTGGATCCTACTGCTTTCCCTTTTCTTCTATTCTGCTCCAGGCACACTGGCTTCTGCCTCTTGGTCTTTGCATTGGCATTTCCAGAGAGGCTTTTTGCCCCGAATATTGACTTGGCTACTTCCTCATCTTCTCTCAGTCTATGTCCTCTCAATGAGGGGTTCTATGGCAATTCTCTATTTGTCCATTTCTTTTCAGGCATCTTAACATGACCATCTAATATTTTATGTAGTGTACTTATTATTATACTATTATTAGAATGTTATACTATCCTATTTAATATACTTATTAATCATTCAATTGTCAATTCAGTCATTCAATCATTCAATTGTCAAAAGAATTAATGTTCTTTCACAATTTACTGTCTCATTAAGTGTCTAAATAGGTGCTCATTTATTACATCAGTTTTATATTATGTTGACACTATAGCTATTTTAATTTCAGTGCTCGATAATGATTCAAGTACATCAAAATTGTCTTTCTGATCATTACTTTATTTCAAAATTTTACATATAATAATTTCGTATTTATAATTAACTAATGAGACCAAGAAATTTTATGAGTCAACATCAAGAAAGTTGAAGTGGAAAATTGAGGATATTATATTGATAAGCTGGGCCCAAAATGCATTTGCCTGAATTAAGCAATTGAAACAGACCTTCCTGTTTTGGGTTGAGTGATTAGCTACCATTCATTGCCCTGTTTCCTCATTTCCTACTCTTACTGCAGACTTAGACTCAATGATCAAATGAGATAAATGAAGAAATTGACCATTACACAATTAGAAAACAAAATACAATGATAAGAAAGATTGCATTGGGAAAGTGATGGGTGATCTGAGTGTTTCACAGATGGAAATAATTTAGCTATTCAGAAAGACAGATGGGCTTTCTTAGGCAAAAGTTGCAACATGACAGAGGGCTCTTACAAGAGAATTGGCAGTAAGAATGTGAAGGGCAGTGTGTGAGGGAGGGGAACTTGAAAGGGGGAAGGGTTGGATATGAAAGGTACAATGAATATTATGTTAACAGGTTTCTTGGTTGATTCCTCTATGCCCTGTTTCCAAAGATACCTTTTAAATTCCAAACAGAGCATCAGAAAAAGGAAGCCAAGAGGGAAGCATGGTCTTGATAGTATAAATAGTTCCTTGAGGGGAAGTTAAAATCAATGCATTACAATAATAAGAAATAATAATTGCTACAAATTACTTAATGGGCCACTATAGGTGGTATGCTATATGCTTTACACCCATTTTATTATTCAATGCTTGTAACAACCTAAATAAATTGGGACTGTGATTATTATTTCTATTTAATAAAGAAGAAATATGGTTGGTACTGGCAAACCCAGGTATTAACTCATCTCCAGAGCCCTTAACCATGGGCCCAATATTTTCCAAAGAGCCAGCCCTGGCTAAATATGAAGATGTCTAGGCATTACACCATATGTACTGAATTAAAATCTCCAAGGGTAGAACCCGATAGTCTGTGTTTTAAACAAGCATGGTTCTTATGCCTAAAATAATTTGTGAATCCCTGAACAACCCAGTACTGCCTCTTTAGAACTACATATATTTATAAGATTCACAAAACTCCTGAACAAAGTGTTGTCCTTTGTTTCCAAAACTTAGTTGTTGATTCTGTTTCATAGGGCTAGGTTCTTCCTGCTTGTTGGTCAAGGTATTCAGGATTTTTTTTTTTACCACGTGGTTTCTTGCACCTTTTAATATATGCCTGATATAAGAATTGTGTGACTTTAATAGACATGTACCCACATAACAAACAAGCATTCTTATCCTATCTTTCTGGCTCCTAATAGAGCTTATCTTATGTAGAAACAAGTGGCCTTGCTTGCTTTAACAGACAGCAGGGGAAAATGCACTGTCCCCAAGTACCCACCAGCTTTTCATTCAGTCTCCTACCTGCTGAGCTTGCTGATATGTCACTATAGAGAGTGCAGTTCAGTGCACAGGGTGTGGGGCGGGAGGGGGGGGGAGTGGGAAGGGGAAGTTACAGAGGGTATAGAGATCAACTGAATAAAATGAAGAAATGTATAACCAAAAGAGGTCTTCATCAGAGGAATGCTATGCCTTGGGAGGTAGTGAACCCCTCACCAGTGGACATAATAAAACAGAGCCTGAGGCCTAATTGTCAGGGATACTACACAAAGAACTGTATATAACTTTGACTTTATTATTAAAGAAAACTAAATGTTGAATTTCTGACAGGTGAAAATTATGAAAAATTAGTTGTGCACTTCTTTCAAAACACTGTCTAGATTTTGATTCCTAGGGGCAGTTTTATGCTTTTTCTTACTATTTTATTATGTCACAAGTGCTTTCCTTGTTCAAAGAAAGTTTCCATGTCCAGCAACTTCGAATCTATGCTATTAAGATGGTCTTGCCAGGTTCTCCTGACAGTTAACCCTTTTGATCTTGAGCACTTATCTTCATTTCCCTCCCCTCTCCTTGTCTATTCAAATGGCAGGACTGGGGCTGGGAGAACACATGACTGACTCTCCTTGCCTTGTGCCGGTTCTTACTACTCCCAGTTGGGCATTTAGGTTAATTAGACATGAATGACAATGATGTGAGTGAACTTATCATAGTTAATGTAGCTATTAAGAATACATTTCCATGCAGCATCTGTACATAATTTGGATAAGGAAGCATAAAACCTGAAATACATCCTTCCTTAATTATTTTTCAAGCAAAAATGGAGAGCGTCTTAGATTAATTTAGAATTTTCACTGTGTTTCTGTCATTTGGGAATAAGAGATTTATCTTGAACCCACACTAAAGATTTACTGTGACATACGGCTCAGGTGTCCCCACTCAGAAAGTTTTTCTAAATAAAAGTGGGATTAAAGCACAAGTCAGAGGTAGGTGAGTTACCAAGCCAAGAAATCAGAGTAAAAAATCAAAAGCATAGAATTTTATCTAAAGGTGAAAGATGGAAACAGGTAATAGAGAATTTCAAGAAAATTTTACACAACTTCAATGATGACTTAACCATCATGATTTACTCAGGCTAGTCAGATTACAGCTGGAGAGTAAAAATAGTAACACAATAAAAATAAAATTTTGTCTATGTCTCTGTTGAAAGATGACATCCAGAACTAAACAGAGTAAAGGGAGAATATATATCATACTATTTTTTAAAAATAGGCCTTGCAGTCTGATATATCTGTGTTAGAATCTCAGCTCTAAAACTGCCAACTGTTTGACCTTCAGCAAGTTAATTAACCTTTCTGAATCTGTGTCCTCTAAAGTTCCCATACCAGGGATCAGAATGTTTCATTATATTCCTCAAAACTTGATTGTAAGGATTAAATGTGATGTAGTATGTATAATACTTAATATGTTATTGTTTGGAACCTGTTCAGAAGAGAGTGACCTCAATGACAAACAGTTTCATGCCATTTCATATAAGGAAGAGCCGAAGGCCCTGGGGGTGGCTTAGATCAGTCAGGAAAAGGTGATGCTATCCTCTAGTCTTTAAAAATCTATGGCTGGATGGGAATCTGAATTGACTTGGCTTAGGACCAGGATCTACTGGGAAAATGCATTTGTCCTGATTGGGGGGAGTGAATTCCTCTTCATGGGGTGATTTCGAGAATATGTGGACAGCCACTTGGTGGGGATCTTGTAGAGAGGACTGGATGGATGTTTGCACTACATATGTTTGTGGTCCTCTCAAACCTTACACTATATTAATTTAGGAAACAGGATTGTAGAGCAAGTTGCAAATCACATCCAGCCTATGACACATCATTTTCTTACACTACGTATATAAAAGAAGTTATTTTATTTACAGCCTTTCTTTCTAACTAGAAAATAGCTATTTAGAGAGTGAAAGCCTTGTCTGTTTAATTCTTTGTCCACTCCACATCCCTTGTCTGGCAAGCGACACACACTGCTTGTCGAATGATCAATGACTGGTATATGATCATTTTAGAGTGGAATCTTGGGAACATGATGGCAGGTCCTACAATCTAGCAATGAGATATCTTCAAAGAGATTTGTCTAATGTTTTCTGTTAGGTAATCTTACTTATTGATGAACTAAGAGAGTCATTAACTGGAATAGTGCTAATGATTTTCATGGGGCTTGAAGTAACTCATAATTTCAAACCACTAGCCTTTCTAAATAATGCATTTCTATCCTTATGGACATTCAATCTCTCACACTTTTGGACCTCTGAGCAAGCCTTAAGGGGGAGCCGTATGGTGAATGTAATACCCATATTCTGGGTCTCCCCCTTACTTCTAGTGTGAGGCTATTTCTAGGCCCTTTATAGACATTTTTTATTACATCCTAAGACGTGGATGGCCCATGGTAAAATTATGAAGTTTGACTTTAATGCCTCCCAGCTGAACTTTTAACACTCTTCTGTCCTTGTGCTGCCTGAAATTCCACCCGTGGATCTTCATTCTTAAAATGAAGGCATCAGGGACTGATGTGGGAGGAGAGAATTAGTGATTAGGGTGGATTTCCTGCTGTTCCTAAAGCTCACACTCTTTTTACCTACAGTAAAGACTGGTCTAGTCCTTACATAGAATTATTATAATCATGTAGAATAAATATAAAGAGCAAATCTCTCTGTCACAGAATCCTAGAATGTTAGAGTTTTTAGGGAATTGAGGGACGACTAGTCTAAACCCACCAAGGTTAAGTGTCCTGCCTCAGGTGTTTGGGATGGCAATATAGTTGTGTCTTCCTTTTTTATTTAGTCCTGAACTTGTACTGCTATACAACACAGTCACGTGCAAAGGTTCTTATTTAAGTGGATGTTTCTTTTGTCATCTTTATTCTGAATACAGTGAATCCATAGCCCTCAGGACTCAGATGTTAGGCTCTGTTGAAAGGGTATGAATATGTCTAGTTTCTCCTGACATCTAAGTGTCCTAAAATCTTGTTTCGGGCTGGGCATAGCTACCTTAGTGGCATATGTTCTTCTCTCACCAGATTGTTACTTTCTTGATGAAGGACCTTGGCTTCCGTTATCGCTGACCCCATTTATTGGCTTAAGAATTAAATTACCGAGCATGAGAAGTAGCACAACGACTATTAATAAGCAATGTTACAGATACTTGGAAGTCGGGATCATGATCCTTATACACTCGCTCCCCGTGATTCACATCCTCCCGACTTCCATCTCATAAAACAGTAAGAAATGTGAACCATAGACTGAGGCCAGAATCGTAGTCAGGCTTTCAAAGTGCCATATTAAATAATGCAACTTTGAGTAAATTTCTTCCCCAATATTTCCCCATGTTTTTCTTTGTTAACAGAAGCTGGTGACTTACAGTTACCTCCAGGGATGATTATACATTATAATAAACACATACTCATAAAGTCTTTTGAGAAATGTTAAAAGGCTTTATATTATAAACATCAATTGAAGATGCAGATTTTTTGGGTCCTATAGGGATGGGTGCTTTATTTCATAATCGGGACCATATTATGCTGAGTTGCCTTTCTTTGCACTTTCTTTGTCCACCTATTTTCTTATCTGGTTCTTTCTTCTTAACTTCCTTTCATTCTGGTGTAATAAAGCCTACAGCTCAAAACTGGAAGAGAAGATTGTTCATGGTTACCTTCTTAGCAATTACTGTAGAGTGTTTTTAAAAAATTCAAATTTGATGCCTTTAGACAGATATACATCCCCTATTTACCACACTCACTACCCCTCCCTATTGTGCTATACCAGGACAACTTCTCTCACTCACATAACCAATATGGATTCTATACATTTTTAATTCTGTGACTACCTGCTGCTAGTGGCAACCATATAGAAAAGCACATTTCAGGAACAAGAACTACATGCATTTTACTATGCATAAACAGCATAATATTGAGAAATAAACACTTTGAATCCCACCTCTGGCTCTTACTGCCTGGGTGACTTCAAGGAAGTAACTTTATGTTTCTGAGCCTTGGATTTGTCATGTGTAAACTAGAGAATTAATAATTGCCTAGCAAGTTGTTCTGAGGTATAAATGAGTTAATGTATGTAAAGTGCTTAGCATACAGGCACTGGACTATTGATTGGTATCATTAAGTTTCATGTCAGAGTTTGGATAAATTTTTAAGTTCCTCCTCAATGAGGGCTGGATGAGAACTATTAGCTAGTGGGGATGAGTCATTAGCTTCTGTTTGGCATTGGTTTGGTTCTGCTTTGAGGTTCTCTATGCCCTTTTCTGTGGCCTGTGCTGTTTGATTGCTTACTTCCCTCATCAGAGCCTTGCTTCTTGTTTCCTGGCTGTTATTCTGATGTTTCACCTTCTCAAGTTCTTGACGTCTCTCAGTTAAACTCTTTGTAATCAACCTAGGTTTTATCCCCAGTTCTATACTGTTTGTGACTCACTCTCTGGGCCTGATGCTTGCTTTCTACTTCTCTGGCACCAACCCTGGTTTTGTTCTTGTTCTGCCCCAGAAAACAAAATAAGAGAGAGAGAACCCTGCTCACTGATTGCTTCAGAAGTGTGGGCTTTCTAAAGATTGGGGTGACTTTCAGCACTTGTACCTAAATCTGACAGTGAATTCCTTGTAGGATTTAATTTGGTAGCCAAAGCAAACTAATTTAAGTGCTATGTGAGTGCAAAGTGTCATGATTTAACTCAGACATACACAGAGTTCACCACAACTGAGCTTGATGGTACACGGAACTTGCTTGATTAGGAATAATGACTGTAAGAGAAATGGTAGGAAGGTTGATTATTTAGAGTTTTGGGAGGATTGAGCCAATCCCAGTGCCTCTTTGCTTGACATGCTGCCCAGAGTCTGGGTGAAGGTAGGGGTACAGAGTAGAGAACGGGAGAAGGGAACTTCCTGCTGCTGAGTGATTTTAAGGGTGCTAATTATGGTAAATTGTTATTTTCTTTGTTTTGGTTTAAATGTAAAAATCTAAACTTAGAGGAGCTTTCCAATCCAATCTTACATGAATGGCTCAGAAAGTATCCCATAAGGTAAACGTGGCTATTTTCTTCTGAAAAATGTGAGGACAAAATACCAATAAATACAACCTTTGTGAAGATCTATATGTGATGTAACCCCTCAGCCATGCAGGGGACTTGTAGGCAAATTGCTTGTCTTATTTTTGCAAGTCCTGAAGACAAAGAAACAGTCAAACATCTGATCTTTGAAACAAATGCCTCCTAAAATAGAGTTGTCCAAATCATTGGCAGTGTTAGGGCTGATAGTTACCAGCTTTGAAGAAACGCAGATGGTAGAGTTGCACAGGGTGAATTTATCAGCAGTGATGGCAAAGGAAGTAATTAATTGTGACAGGACTGGCTGTGTTTTGCTGTGCTGCATGGGGTCTCGACCTTTACCTAGTTTTAAGACCCAGCATAATTCCTGCTTCTTTCACAGCTTTCCTTGAAGTGTATTCTTTCTTTGAATATATTTTAGTCTAAAGCACAAACTTGACAAGAATTATGCACAACTCTGGGCCAGCTCCTCTCTAGTTGTCTTGACCAGCCTACAAAAATCTATGTACTATTTAAGGTTTCATATCATTATATTTTATTTTCCAATTAAATTGGGAGCTCCTTGAGGAAAGGGAGTATTATTTATGCCATTACCCAGCAGGCGTTTGTTGATTATGTTTATCCCACAGTCAAATTCTGAGGAAGATGTTGCCCACTGAGTTGAGACACAGGCAGAGGGTCACAGCCTTTCAGCCACCTCAGCTTCTTTAGTTGCTGGTTGTCCTCAGCTAACTGGACCTTGTGGAAGTCAGGAGGGAGTGACCCTTTTTGGCATCTCTAATTGGTCATATAAGTTGTGTTCCTAACACATTGCAATATCAATGAATAAAATAGTGGAATATTTCTTGGCAAGCTATGGATTGTACCCCTAAATTCCACGAATCATCTTATTAGAGCATTTCTTGTGTCCTGAGGACTGAAAGAGAAAAGAGTGTGGATGGATCAGCACACACCCACCAGTCCCAAAACTCATACACACAGAATTCATATGACTCTTTTGTGGGCTTGTTTGGCATTGTATTAGAAATTATTTACACAGTTGAATTGTTGATGCCAGAGATATTTCTTATGAATCTTTGTCCTTTCCAATAATCTTCTTTAATAATTATTTGTTGAATAAATGTACCATCTTTACACATTTAAAAGGCCATTAAGTATATCATTTTTTCCTTTCAGTAGCCTAGAACATTTTTCCTTAACTGGGTTACTTAAGATTTTCTTAAATAGATTAATATCCATTTAGTGAATATTCCAGACTTTCACCACTCTCTTCAAGACCATATTCAAGTTTCCCACAGTTTGCTGTGCCTTTAATTTATGGGAAACTAGAAGCCGTTAGATATGATCACTCTCAATTTCTCTTTTCCTCCATTCTATAAACAATTAGTGAGTGGTTTCCAATATTTTATTCTTTGCTGCATTTGCCACTGCTGTTTAATTCCTTCCCACATGACTCTCTATCCCCCATTGGCGATCTAACTCTTGCACCCTCCTGGCACTTCTCATGCCTCCATGTCTTCGGTAAGCATCTTTTTCTTTGCTCCTCCTTAAATCCTGGTATTTTTCTAGGGACTTATTATCTTCTAAGGCTCTACTAACACCAAACTCTTTCCTGGTTGATCTCATCATGCCTCTTAGTCCTAACTTCCTGCCATATGCTGTGACTCCCACATGTGTATTTCTGATCTAAATGTCTAACCCTGAGGCTCAGAGTCTTACATAAAAACATCTTATTCATCAGCTTTACCCATGAGTAGGGTCTGTGTCTTACTTTTCCTTGCATCCCAGGCACTATCAGGATGCCCTGAAATTGCATGATTTTTCTCATACTTTTGTAACTCACCTCCATTTTTACAAACAAGGAAATAGGACCTTGAAAATGTTGTGACTTCAAGGTCAAATACTCGTTATAGTTTACAAATTTGTGACTGACTACTTATCCTGTGCAGGGCTTTGGATGCCTTTCTCTGCAAATTCTCTGATCTGTGAACATCTTTCACTGTGTTCATGGGATTATAAACTGTCATCTCTGGTAACTCTCTGACAGTGAAATGCAGGCTCCTTCATGCAAAACTTGCTTCCTGAAATCGCATTACTGGTTCACTCTAGGATTACAAATTGCACTTCAGGCCAGGGAATAAACTGACTTTCAGGAAAAGTTAATATCGGCTTGGCTTAGGTTTGCAAAGAATGCAACATTCTGATCATACAGTGAAATATAGAGATGGGAAAGACCATGAGATTATCTAGTTCATTCTCTCATATTTAGATATCGGCAAAACTATATTTATGTTACTCTGTAAAGAGATTCCCCTAAACTTTCATAGAATAGGCTCATGTTCTTGAATGATATTATATTCAGTGGATCATCATTTGATGTTATATTTTGGGTGTCTGGGCCTATGATTCTTGGCAGACTTAAAGTTCTGGGACATTCTGGCACCACATATTACTGGCTTGACACATTCAAAATCTATATTCTTTGTATTTTCCAGAGAGTTCCTGGAATTCATGTCCTTGTAGTAGGGTTTATGACACTTGGCAATGTGGTGGAATATAGGTGACTTTTCTGTATTTCCAAGTTAACATTCAATGTTCAGAATAGTTATATATTTTCTTGACAACACATTAAGAACCGATTTCTTGTCTCTGCAGTTACTCTGAATCAGGTAATACACTTTCTTTGTTAAAAGGGAGACTAAAATTAGTGAAGATGTATGTCAACATAATTACTGAACTTAGTCTTTTTCTATGTATTCTCAGGTGAATTGTTGAAGCATTGAAAAAGACAGAGCTTTGGGGCCCATGTGTGAGTGTGTGTCTATGTGCCTGATAGCATTAGATAGATGTCAGAGGCATTTTGTTCTGAGACTTAATAAAATGAGTATTTGCCTTTTGGTAATGTTCAAAAAGCCATCATTATCCTCTGTGTATGAGAAAGGAATTTTGCATTATGCTTTGCTTTCATAACTGAGGAGGACAAAAAGCTTTTTTTTTTCTAATTAAAATCTCATTTCATACTAATTTGAAATGAGGAAATTTTTCCTGGAGACCTCCATAGTCTTTGATATATGTAACAATGATCTGCCTGGTGATACTGAGACTATCTGGTGATACTAATTCTGTACATTTATTTAGCACTTTGCAGTTTACGTATTCATTTATGTTCAATATCAAATTTGATTCTCAATGTTAATGAAACAATATCAAGAACATCTTACCTTTTGAGAGGTTATCTAATGATTTATTTTCTTTATTAGGATCATCATTATTACAGCTATTTATAACTCTAAATTAGTACCTTGATGTTACAGTAATAGTAATGTTAGGTTTGAACTGTAGTTTCACAAGAACCGACAGTCTATTGCTCTTTCATTTCTGGTACTTCTCATGCCATTTTAAGTAATTAGCAAACTTATTAGAAGGCTTGGTAATAACAAGCTTTTGAACAATAAATATAAGCTCTTGCTCTATGAGAAGATAGGAGATTACCTTTTTAAGATAATCATTAAATAGCTCTATGACAATGTACGAGTCTCATGTACTACTAAATTAGGTACATTAATTCTCTGTGAAACAGAATAATACTTCTTGGCTATGTCTCTAGACTTAACCAATTAATTGTCATGAAATGGAGAATGAAGAAAAAAATAAAGAAAACATCAGTGGGTACTGAATGTACACTTTCCTCTGACTTCTTTTTAGCATCTCGTTTTTAATAACAACCTGCTAAAGACATTACATGAAAAAATATCTTGGTAAATAAAATCAACTTTGTGGATTTTTGTACTTTTTCATTGAATCAAAGAATTGAGGCCAAATGAAGTATAAATCTTGAGGCGCTAAAAATTTGTAAGGACACTGTTGTTTTAGTATCATTCATTTTATGCTCGGGCCAATAGTTACAGTGTGATTCTTGCTGATTTTCATTTCAGAACCATATTGTAAATGGCTAGGAGAAATCACATGCCCTATGGATTAGTGTAACTTGGTCGAAAATTGTGAAAATAATAAGTTATTTATTGAAATGCTTTTTGTGCTATGTTGCCTGCTTTACCGTGGTTGATCATCAATTGGGTTAGTATTATTCCCTTTTTATTTAGGAGAAAACTACGGCTCTAAACTAAGTCTCTAAATTATTACAAGGGCTTATTTTAAGCCCTAGAAGTGTTCAGTGAGTATTTGATGAAGGAAAGATATGTAATATGCTCAAGTGCCAACAAGTAAGAGGCAGAGCCAAATTTCGAACTTATATCTAAAATTTCTCTACACTCTCACTCTTCAATTGTGCATTTAAATACCTGAGATATGGGGGGAGTTTGTCCCACCAGGAGAAAACCTGTAGTACTGCTTATCCAGGTGTCTAAACTTTTATTTTGGAGATTGTTTACATTGAACCTGGTATGGTGGCTGCAAAACCAAGGGGCTCTTTGTGTTACATATTTACATCATCACCATTAATTACCAGAGTGTATTAATGTTGATCAAATTTATATTTTTCTTTACCTTAGTAATATAGTTGATATAGATGAATGCTTTGAGGTTTCCACTTCTATAATATTGTGTTAGTTACTTTAGGGTCACAAAAGCATGGCTTTGTAGATGCAGAAGTCTTTAGTAATTTCTGATGATGGATCTCAAAAGATTAGCAGGACTTGCCAAAAGCAAGACTTTAAATTTTTTTTTTTCCAGATCACTTAGACTATTATTATTCCATTGCTAAAAGGATGATAATTTTAATGAAAATAAATTAGAATTGACTTTGTAGAGAAGAGTTTTTGCTCTTGATGTTCTTCAGAAGCAAAAAAAGTGAAATTTTTGACTTCATGAGTACAATTGCATTTTTAACTCACATGTTGACATAGAGAGAAACTAGAGATTTTAGATTGTTCTTAAAATTAGAGAGTAGCGCACAAATCAAGCAATTTCTCCAAGACTATTAAATTTGACATGAACATAAAAATAATTTAGGACCTTTGGGGGGATGGTTATTGGGTATCAGGAGGAGGGGCTTTATAAAATTTATTTCTTGAATACTTGTTGAGTGCTTAATATGAGCCAATCATTGTTCTAGGCCCAATTGCTTGAAACACAGGGGTCAACAAGACAGAAAAGTGTCCTCATGTGGAACTTAGATGCTAGTGGTAGGAGTCAGAAAATATGCAAACAAATACAGAAATACATTATTATTGATAGTGATGTTCTTTGGATGGAATTAAACTGGGTGTTAAGCTATACACAGTCATCAGGAAAGCCTCTCTGAAAAGAAATCTGAAGAATGAGGGGGATTTCTAGGCAGACGAACTATGCAACATAAAGGATTTGAGGACTTGAGTTTGGCATCTTTAGAAAGGAAAAGGATAAGTGATCAAATGGCAGAAGTAGAATGAGCCAGTGGGCTAATAGCCCACTAGGTAATGGTAAGGAGTTGGGATTTTATTCTGAGTAATAATACATTGGTTGTACACTGGAAGTTTTTAAGTGGTGCCATGGTAAGCTTTGCATGTAAAATAGAAAATGATGGCTATGTGTGTTATTAGGAGAAAAAAGTCTATGGTGAAAGAGTGGAAGCAGAGAGATCAGAAAGGAGGACATTGTTGTAGTGAAAGTTGGACTTGGGTAAGAATGGAGATGGAAAAAATGGATGGATTTTATGTATATTTAAGATGTTGAACATAGGATGTGCTGAAAGGTTGGAAATGGGGGTGAGGGAAAGGGAACAATCACAAGTGACTTCTAAATGTTTTTGCTTGGCTGGATGGTGGTACAATGAAGAATGGGAGAGGAATAGTGGGTCAGGGAGAAGGAAAGAAATGTATAACTCTACTTTTCAAGTTTGAGATATCTATTAGCCATCTAACTAAAGAGGCTAAATTCCCAATTGAATATGAAAGTCTAGCTCAGGTAAGATGTCAAGGTTGGAGGATAATTTTGCAAATTAATTGTCAGCAGATCATATAAAAGCCATGAAACTGGATGAGATAATTTGGGGAGAAATTGTAGACAGAAGAACACAGTCCTGACGCACCACAATAACCATTCAGAGGTCAGCCAGAAGAGCAAATGTCATTAAAGCACCCTGAGAATGAGAGGCCAGGAAGGTAGTAGGAGAACCAAGAGTATAAAAGTGTCCAATTCCTTATGTAATTCTGATGTAATCTTTGTGCTTCAGTGGTAGAAACAAAGGAATGGTCTTAATTGCTTACTCAAAAATCCAGCAATTTTTCAGAAATTAATGGATATCAGTGAAAGTCATGAAGTTAAAAAAAGCATCGTATAAAAAGACATTGGCTAATATAATGTTATATGTCAATGATATCTCAATAGAAAAGACAAAGATGTCTGTCTTCAGTTACAGTCAGGGAAATGCAAATTAAGACCAAGAATGGATATCATTTTATACTCACTAGAATGCCAGAAATATGGAAGCCTTTCGACATCAAATGTTGGCAAGTATGTGGAGTAATGGAAACTCATACATTGCTGCTAATGGGGATGTAAATTAGGACAACCACTTTGGAAAACAATTTAGTATTATCTTATAAAGTTAAACACATGCATTCCCTATGACCAACAATTCTTTTCTGATGTACAAATCCTGGAGAAACTTTTAACACATGTGAATCAGGAGACAAGTATAAGAATATTTCTAGCTGTATTATTTACAACAGCAAAAAACTAGAAACAACTGAATGACCATTGACAAGAATTGGGTGAGTATATTTTGTTAAACTTGCACAGATTATACAACTGTGAAAATGAATGGACTACATCAAAGGCAACAACAAAACACATCTTTGAAGCATAATGGTGAGTGAAAAAGCAAGTTTCAGGAGATTACACGTATTATGATACCATATGTATAAAGCTCAACCAAGCAAATTGAAATGATATATTGGTTAAGGATATATGCATATTTATATATATATATATATATATATATATATATATATATATATATATGAAATATATGTTGTATATTATATATTATATATAAATTAAAATTAATTTTATTATATATATAAATTAATTTTTTAAAAATGGAAAGTAATTAACTTTTGGATGAGGAGCAGTGGGAAGAGAGCTAGGAAGGCGCACAAAATCAAGAGCTTTAAGAGCAGTGTCAATGTTTTGTTCTTAAATGGGTAATGGGTTTAGTAGATGGTGGTTCACATTTATTATTATGCTTCCTAACTGTACATACATTACCTGTTTTCATATGTATCAAATATTATAGAAAAGTAATATCTCATGAAATCAGTTATTGGGATCATCTTTACTGACAAAAAAAGATAAGGTTCTATCTAGGTTACTGTGTTCTCAGGTAACTCCATATCCTCCTTTTGTTATTTATCTCACAAATAGCTTGATGGCAAGCAAAAGAAAAGAACACAGATAATCCATAGTTGCATCTCTCTTTGAAAGCTTAGCTTGGGTCCTGAGGTCTTTCAGAAACAGAATATATATTGTGCATTTCAGTTGGCAACAAGACATGTTGTTCGGTGCCTCCTGAATCCTCTTTTTTTATTCCTTCATTTAATTTTTGAAGTGCTGGCAAGATAAGAATAAAGAAAATCAAATAAATGATCTGCCAAAAGTCTCCCTGTAAGGTATACGCAAGTAGTACAGTACTGATTAAAGCAAGCAGATTGAAACCCTGATAACCTAAACCTCTTTAAGCACAGAGATTGGCAAGAGAAGAGCTTTCAGCATTGGAAGTGGCCCCATAATATCAGGAACAATGGTGTGAATGTGAATCTGAGCACTTGTCAAGTGCTGTGTATTTAACTGAAGAAATAATTGTATGCAAGTCTATGGAATCCCTGGGCAGATGAAAAACACGGAGTTTGGTAGATTATTAAATATTTCATAATGTTTTCTACATTCATGAAAGTATAATATAATTAGATCTTGACTTAGTTTATGCTTTTGACTGCCATTGTGATTTTTTTTTTCATTCCAGAATTTTATTAACTCTCAACCCAAAGTCATTACTTTCCTTATCCACTTCATACTTAGCTTTGGCAAAGTTTAAGGCTTTAATTGCTACAAAAGGAAGAAGTAAAGTAAAAAAATAGAACTGACTCCCTGTTGCCTCATTTATGAACATAGATTTTAGGTACCATCCTCTTTCTTAAAGTTTTTTTATTGAGGTAAAATTGGTATACAGCATTATATTAGTACCAAGGGTACAACATATTTCAAAATTGGTATGCAGTAAAAGAAATCACCACAATAAGTCCAGTCACCATTCTATCTCCATACAATTGACCCCCTTCACCCATTTTGTCCAACCTCCTTGTCCTCTGATAACCACCAATCTGTTCTCTGTGTCTAGGAGTTTTATTTTGTTTATTTGTTGTGTTTTTTAGATTCTACAGGTAAGTGAATTCATATGGTATTTGCCTTTCTCTGACTTATCTCATTTAGAATAATACCCTCAAGGTCTATCCATATTGTCTTAAATGGCAAGATTTCCTTTTTTAATGGCTGAGTAGTAGCCCACTGTATGTATATACCACAACTTCTTTATCCATTCATCCATCTAAGGACACTTAGGTTTCCATACCTTGGCTATTATAAGTAGTGCTGCAGTGAACATAGAGGTGCATATATCTTTTCTGTTAGTATTTTTATTTTCTTCAGATAAACACCCGGAAGCGGAATCGCTGAATAATATCATAGTTCTATCTGTGTTTCATAGTGGCTGCACCAATTTACATTCCCACCAGTAGTATACAAGTTCCCCTTTCACCACATTCTTTCCAACACTTATTATTTCTTGTCCTTTTGAGAATAGCCATTCTAATAGGTGTGACACGATATCTCCTTGTGGTTTGATTTGCATTTTTTCTGATAATTAGTGAGATTGAATGTCTTTTCATGTGCCTGTTGTCCATCTTTATGGCTTCTTTGGAAAAATATCTAATTAGATACTCTGCCAATTTTTTAATAAGGCTTTTTGTTTTGTTTTGTTTTGTTTTTGGTTATTGAGTTGTTTGAGGTTTTGTGTGTGTTTTTTGGGAGGGCATTAACCCCTTATTAGATACATAGTTTGCAAATATTTCTCCCAGTATTAGATTGCTTTTTTATTTTATTGATGGTTTCCTTTGCTGTGCAGAAGCTTTTTAGTTTGATGTAGTCTCATTGTTTATTTTTGCTTTCGGAGTGAGATCCAAAAATCCAGTGCCAACACTGATGTCAAAGAGCTTATTGTCTGTGTTTTCTTGTAGTAGTTTTATAGTTTTAGGTTTTACACTCAAGTGTTCAATCAATTTTTAGTTATTTTTTCTGTATGATATAAAGTAGTGGTCTAGTTTCATTCTTTGGCAAGTGGCTGGCTAGTTTTCCCAACACAATTTATTGAAGGTACTGTTCTATCCCCATTGCTTATTCTTGGTTCCTTTTTTATAAATTAATTGAATGTATATGTGTGGGTTTATTTCTTCTGTTCCATTGATCCATGTGTCTGTTTTTCTAACAATACCGTACTGTTTTAATTAGTATAGCTTTGTAGTATGGTTGGAAATCAGGGGGCATTATACCTCCAGCTTTGTTTGTCTTTCTTAGAATTCCTTTAGCTATTCAGGATCTTTTCTGGCTCCATATAATTTTAGAATTGTTTTCTTCTGTTTCTGTGAAGAATGCCATTGTAATTTAGATAATGATTGTTAATCACTACAAAACTTCGGGACGTATGGACATTTTAACAATATTAATAGTTCTAATTTATGAGCGCAGAATACCTTCCATTTGTGTCTTCAATTTCTTTCATCAATGTCTTATATTAATAATAGTTATCAGATTTTTCACCTCCGTAGGTAGATTTATTCCAAGGTGTTTTGTTCTTTTTGATGTAATGATAAATGGGATTGATTTCTTAATTTCTCTTTCTGATAGTTCATTATTAATGTATAGAAAAATAACTGATTTTTGTGTACTGATTTTGTATCCTGCAACTTTATTGAATATTTTTATTCTAGTGTTTTTGTTTTTTTTGGTGGACTCTTTAGGTTTTTCTATATAAAATATCATGTCATCTGCAAATAGAGATAGTTTTACTTCTTCTTTTCTGATTTGATGACTTTTACTTCTTTTCTTGCTTAATTGCTCAGACTAGCACTTCTAATACTGCATTAAATAAAAGGGTATCCTTGTCTTGTTCTTGATTTTAGAGGAAACGGTTCTAGCTTTTCACTATTAAGTGTGATATCAGCTGTGGCCTTGTTCTGTATGGCTGTTATTATGTTGAGGTACATTTCCTCTATGCCCACTTCATTGAGAGTTTTTTTTTTAATCATAAATGAATATTGAATTTTGTCAAATGCTTTTTCTGCATCTACTGAGATTATCATATGATTTTTCTTCATTTTGTTAATATGGTGTATCACATGGATTGATTTGTGGACATTGAACTATCCTTGCATTTCTGAAATAAATCCCACTTGATCATGGTGTATGATCCTTTTAATGTATTGTTGAATTCTTTGTTAATATTTTGTTTAGAGTTTTTACTTCTATATTCATTGGGGATATTGACCTATTATTTTCTTTTTTCTTTCTTTCTTTTTCTTTTTTTTTTTTTTTTTTTTTTGTGTGTGTGTGTGTGTGTGTGTGTGTGTTGTCCTTTGTTTGGTTTTGAAATTAAGGTAATGCTGGTCTTATAAAATGAGTTTGGAAGCATTCCCTTCACTTTCACTTTTTGGAAGAGTTTGGTAGAAATCACCAGTGAAGCTGTCTAATCCAGACTTTTGTTTGTTGGGAGGATTTTCATTACTGATTCAGTGTCCTTACTAGTAATTGGTCTATTCAGATTTTGTATTTCTTTATGATTGAGTTTTGGAAAACTGTATGTTTCTGGGAATTTATCCCATTATTTTTAGGTGTCCAATTAGTTGCTGTGTAATTGTCCATAGTAGTCTCTTATGATTCTTTATATTTCTGTGCTATCAGTTATAACTTCTCTTTAATTTTATTTATTTGAGCTCTCTCTCTCTCTCTCTCTCTCTCTCTCTCTCTCTCTGTCTCTCTCTCTCTCTCATACACACACACAAACACACAGACACACACACACACACTTTTTTCTTGGTGAGTCTAGGTAAAGGTTTGTCAATTTTGTCTATTTTTTCAAAGAAGACACTCTTAATGTCATTGACCTTTTCTATTGTTCTTTTAGTTTCTAGTTCATTTATTTTCAGTCTGCCTTTGTAATTTCCTTCCTCCTACTAACTTTGGCCTTCATTTGTTCTTTTTCTAGTTTCTTTAGATGTAAAGTTAGATTCTTTACTTGAGTTTTATTGCTGTTTCTTGGGGTAGGTCTATATCACAGTGAACATTTTTAGAAATGCTTTGCTGCATCTTATAGATTTTGGTTTGTATTTCTATTTTCATTTGTTTCAATGTATTTTTTTAAATTTTCTCTTTGATTTCTTTGTCGACCCATTGGTTGTTCAGTAGCATGTTGTTTAATTTCCACATTTTTGTGACTTTTCCAGTTTTCCTCTTATAATTGATTTTTAGTTTCATACTTTTGTGATTGGAAAAGATGCTCAATATGATTTTAATCTTCTTAAATTTATTGAGACTTGTTTTGTAATCTTACATGTGATCTATCCTGGAGAATGTTCTATGTGTGCCTGAAAAGAATGTATATTCTGCCTTCGGAGGGAAAGTTTTGTACATAATTATTAAATGTATATGATCTAGTATGTTGTTTTCAGCTGATGTTTCCTTATTGATTTTCTGACTGGATGATATATCCATTGATGTAAGTGGGGTATTAAAGTCTCCTATTATTATTGTGATGCTGTCAAGTTTTCCATTTAGGTCCATTAATATTTTGGTGCTCTTATGTTGGGTACATGCATATTTATAAATGTTATATCTTGTCATTGAATTGGCCCCCTTTGCATTGCCTTTTTTGGTCTTTTGTTACAGTTTTGTTTTAAGGTCTATTTTATCTAATCTAAGTATAGCTACCTTAGTTTTCTTTTTCATTCCATTTGCATGGAATATGTTTTTCCATCACTTCACTGTCACTTTGTGTTAGTCTCTCCCTAGATAAGAAGTGAGTCTCTTGTAGGCAACATATAGATGAGTCCTGTTTTTCAGCCATTCAGCCACTCTATGTCTTTTGATTGGATAATTTAGCCCATTTACATTTATTTATTTTCAAATCCAGAAGTTTGTCTTTTATTCTGTTTTCTATCAGTAGTTATGTCTAAATGCTTTGCTTGGTATAGGCGAACACAGGCTAATCCACCATCTTGGACCTTTTCTCTAGTCCATTTACATTTAAAGTAATGGCCAATATTTATCTACTTGTTGTCATTGTTAAATTATTTTGGCTGTTTTAGTAGCTCTTCTCTGTTCCTTTCTTCTCTTGCTCTCATCCCTTGTGGTTTGATGGCTTTCTTTAGTGTTATGTTTAGATTCCTTTCTCATTATGTTTTGTATATCTACTCTAGGTTTTTCCTTTGTGGTTACCTTGAGGCTCACATATAACAAACTACATATGTAGCAATCTATTTTAAATTGACAACAACTTAAGTTTGAATGCATTCTAAGAACTCTACATTTTTACTCCTTCCCCCCATGTTTTATGTTTTTAATATAATATTTTACATCTCTTTATTTTGTATATGCCTTAAATAGTTATTACATAGTTAATTTTACTACTTTTGTCTTTAAACATTCATAGTACTTTTTTAAGTGGTTAGTCCATTACCTTTACTATATATTTGGCTTTACAAATGAGATTTTTATTTTTATATGTTTTCTTTTTACTAGTTATTTTTACTAGTTATTGACATTTCTTGTAAGGTCAGTTAACTTCTTTAGCTTCTGCTGGTCTGGAAAACTATTTTTCCATCAGTTCTGAATGATAATCTAGCCCTGTAGAGTATTCTTGGTTGGAAGATCTTTTTCCCTTCCAGCACCTTGAATATATCATGCCACTCCCTTCTGCCCTGCCAAGTTTCTGCTGAAAAATTAGCTAATAGTTTAATCAGGGTTCCCTTGTATGTAACAAGTTGTTTTTCTCTGCTGCTTTTAAGATTCATTCTTTATCTTTAATTTTTGACACCTCAATCATAATGTGCATTGGTGTGTTTCTCTTTGGGTTCCCCTTTTGGGGAATTCTCTGTGCTTGTTGGATCTGGATGTCGGTTTCCTAATCCAGGTTAGGGAAGTTGTTAGCCATTATTTCTTCAAATAAAATTTCTGCCTCTTTTTCTCTTCTTCTTCTGGGTCCCCTATTATGTAAATGTTACCCTGCTTAATGATATACCATAGGTTCCTAAGCTAGCGTCACTTTTCAAATGAGGTTTTCTTTTTGCTGCTCTGTGAGTCTCACTGGCCTGTCTATGAGGTGGATGACTCATTCTCCTGCTTCATCTAGTCTGCTGTTGAACCCTTCTAGCGTATTTTTCAGTAGAGTTATTGTATTCTTCAGTTCTGTGACTTCTGTTTGGTGATTTCTTATATTTGGTATCTCTTTGCTGATGTTTTCACTGTGTTCATCCATTCTTCTGAGTTTGGTGAGCATTTTTATGACCATTATTTTGAAGTCTTTATGAGGTAGATTACCAATCTCCCTTTCATTTCAGGTCTTTTTCTGAGGTTTCTGTCATTTCGTCTGGTACATATTCCTTTGTTTTCTCATTTTGTTTCATCCTCTGTGATTGTTTTTATGTATTAGGCAAAACGTCTACCTCTCCCGGGCTTGAAGGAGTGGACTAGTGTAGGAGATGAACCATATTATTCAATCTAGCCCTAACTCTTGCTTCTCACTCGAGCCTTTGTGATTATCTAAGTAGCCTCATTTATTCTTTTCTAAAAACATTTTTAAATTTTTAAATAATAGCTGACATTCAATATTATATTAGTTTCAGGTATACAGCATAGTAATTAGACATTTACATAACTTACAAAATGATCACCCCAATAAGTCTAGTACCCACCTGACACCATACATAATTATTACAATATTATTGACTATATTCCCTATGCGGTACTTACATCTCTGTGACTGGCTTCATAACTGGCAATTTGAACTTCTTAATCCTTTCACCTTTTTTACCCATCCCTCTAATCCCCTCCCATCTGGTGACTATCAGTTTGTTCTCTGTATGTATTAGTTTGTTTCTGTTTTGTTTATATTGTTCTTTAAATTCCACATATAAGTGAAATCATATGGTATTTGTCTTTCTCTATTTGACTTATTTCAGTTAGCATAATACCCTCTAGGTCCATCCATGTTGTTGCAGATGGCAAGATTTCATTAATTTTTATGACTGAGTAGTATTTCATTACACCTTTTCTTTACCCATTTATCTATCGGAGGACACTTAGGTTGCTTCCACATCATGGCTATTGTAAATAATACTGCAATGAACAGAACAGAGGGGTGCATATATCTTTTCAAATTGGTATTTGGGATTTTTTTGAGTAAATAGTCAGAAGAGGAATTGCTTGGTCATATGGTAGTCCTATTTTTAATTTTTTGAGAAACCTCCATACTGTTTTCCACAGTGTCTGCACCAATTTACAATCCCACCAATAGTGCACAAGGGTTCTCTTTTCTCCACATCCTTGCCAACACTTGCTCTTTGTTTCTTTATTGATGATAGCCATTATGACAGGTGTGAGGTGATACCTCATTGTAATTTTAATTTGCATTTCCTTGATGATTAGTGAGGTTGAGCATCTTTTCATATGTATATTGGCCATCCATATGTCCTCTTTGGAGAAATGTCTATTCAGGTCCTCTTCCCATATTTTTAATCAGATTGTTTGTTTTTTTCTTGGTGTTAAGTTCTATGAGTTCATTATTTATTTTGGATATTAACTCTTTATCAGAGGTATTATTGACATTATTCTTAACAGTTCCCACTTGTTGAGGGTACGCAAAGACCAGTGGTCCAAAAGAAATGATCTCAGTCAGCGGTTATTTTCAGGCTGACTGGAAGCCAGATCCTCAGGCAGCAGCTTTTAAAATATGCTAATGTATACAGTTCTGTGCATCCACAATTGTAAACTCTGATGACCTGCAGACCAGGAGAAATGGAGGTGTTCCCTGGGTGACAGTGACTTTAGCCTCTAGAAGTATGGCAAGCCTGAAGCCTATTCCTCAGGTTGAAGCTCCAGGACAAGTATTAATAAATGGGCCTTTTAACAGGCAGACTGCAGGTACGTTTCAGTCTGCTATCTATGCAGTGCCCTGGGAGTGGTACCTTGCCCAGAACTGTCTGATTGTTACAGATCCTTGGGGCCCAGGAATACAAGCCCCTCTGGCCACAAGACCTAGGTGACCAAGGGGTGTCCCCTGTGTGAACTACACTTATCCATCCGCTTTACGAATGCAGAGGAAGAGTGCTGGGGGCAGACACAACTGTAGCTTTAGTGATGCAGGAGAAGAGCACTGGAGGTGGGGAATGCCTGTGGCTTTAGTGAGGCTGTGTTGTCCTGGAGCTTCAACCTGAGAAATAGGCTTCAGGCTTGCCATACTTCTAGCGGCTAAAGTCACTGTCACCCAGGGAACACCTCCATTTCTCCTGGTCTACAGGTCATCAGAGTTTGCAATTGTGGATCCACCTGTACTAGCAATGTAGACGAGAGTGCAAAAGTGGCACTCTCAGTGCCTCTGTCACCGAGGAAAGTCCCAACTGGTCCCTGCCCCCTCTAATAGATGCTTTAAGATTAGTAAATGAATCTTCCTTACATATAACATAGGCCCCTTTCAAATTGCTGCCTTTCTACTACCTCATTTCCCCCCAAATAAGACCAGGTCTTATATTAAGGTTTGTTCCAAAAGATGCATTTGGGCTTATGTTCAGGGGATGTCATCCTGAAAAATCATGCTAGGGCTTATTTTCCGGATAGGTCTTATTTTCGGGGAAACACAGTATGTCCTGTGATGAGTAAGTCCACGTGAAAGCCCTTAAGAAGAGTAAAACAGGTCTCTATAGCCCTCCAGATCCCTAGGACATGAGCCTTGTTGGTTTCCGAAGCCAGACTTTTGGGGGGCATCATCTCTTTGGTGCAGGTCCCAAGGTTTGGATAAATGGATACAAAATGGATAAAGATCTACAGTATATAATAGATTTATACATATACAATGAAATATTATTCAGTCATAATAAAAGGAAATCCTGCCTTTTGTGACAACATGGATGAACCTTGTGAGCATTATGCTACGTGAAATAAGTCAGACACAGAAAGAAATATACTGTATGATCTCACTTATATGTGGAATCTAAATAAGCAGAACTTATAGAAACAAAGATTGCTAGTTGCCAGAGGCTGGTGGATGGGAGAAATGAGATGTTTGTTGGTCAAAGGGTAAAAACTTCCAGTTATTATAAGATGAATGAGTTCTGAGGGCCTAATATACAGCATTGTGACTATAGTTAATAACACTCTGTTGTATACTTGAAAGATACTAAGAGAGTAAATCTTAAACATTGTCAACACACACACACACGATGATGACTATATGAGATGGATGTGTTAACTAACTTTATTGTGGTAATCATTTCTTAGTATATAAAAGTGTGTATATAAAATCATCCCATTGTACACTATAAACTTACACAATGATATATATCAATTATATCTCAAAGCTGGGGAGGAGGCAATCTATCCAGTAGAGCCTAGAGTATCATTGGGTTTTTGTGAGATCTATTTTACTTTTTGAGTGTGTGAATGGGTGGATTGGGGGATGGAGAGTGTATCCTTTGTGGAGGATGGAAGGAAGTAGAAGGACTAGGGTTTTTTAATGGAATTAAAATATTTGTCCTTAACTTGTGGATTTAGGGATGGCAGGAAGTTCTTAAGACTCTTTGATATATCTTATTTTTCTCACCTGATTAATAAAAAGTATATTTATGATCTCTTAACCATCCAACTAAATTTCATCATTTTGCCTCCCCATTGTCCTCTGGCCATCCATCCATCCAACCATTCATCCATCCATCCATCCATCCATCCATCCATCTTTCCTTCCATATTTATTGACTGCCTTTGAGTACCAGACACTCTGCAATGCGTATAAGGCCTCTGTTTATGGAGCTTAGATTTTGCTCTATCTGTGCTCCTTGGGTTCATATAGGGAAATTAAGGAAAATACTATCCAAAGATAGTAACAGTGGGCAATTTTAAATTGTAGTAAGTGTTCTGAGAAAGAGACCTGTTTAATCTGGAAAGAGTTAGCAATAGATAAGCACCTGTTAGTTAGTTTAATAATCATGATTGTTTTCTGCACCCTATTTTATCAGTTCTAATAGCAGTGTCAGGTTGACTTCAGGTGCAGGATATAGATAGCAGACACAATCCTTTAAATATCCCAAAGGATACAAGATTGCTTTAGCTGTGAGTCTTGTGTTAAAAATAAAAGAAACCATGCAGACAATCCTTACTCTGAAACTTTAATAAACCAGGGAATTTTGTTTGCCAGACTATCATTCTTCTATGAATAAGAACATGAAGTATTATGGGGCAAATATTCATGTTCACTTACAAATATCATCAAGACTTCAGGTAACTGACAAATGACTGCATGATACTTAGAGAAATGTTATAAAGGCATTATATATATTTTTAAAATGTCTTTCCTGTTTCTCTTTGTGCTCCCAAAAATATAGCTCCATCACTTTGCTTCTGAGCTACATTTATAGCTGTATTACTAAATACCTGATTTTTATTTTGGAGTAGATCCAATGTAAATATCCACATTAATGCAACACATGCAAAGGTCAGAAGGTCCAAAGCGCGGGTCCCCCAGCAACTGACCTTTGTTTCTCTGGAGCTTGGCAGTATTTGCTTTCATTTTGTATTAGCAAAACTTTCTATTTAATGATGTATGACATGGAACAGTTGTTATAGGAAATATTGTTTAGGAATGTCTTATTTACATTAGAGAAACTTCAATTTTGATGTTATAAAAGTTTAGAGGCTATTTTGTACTTCTCATATTCTTGAAAAATAAAGGCAACCATGAGAAAGTAAAGGTGAACACTTCTTGTTTCTCTAAACAACCATCTAACAATAATTCATTTAGCTGTAAAAATATCTTGAAACAATCAACTAATTTTGATTATGTTTATAGTTGTTTCTTTGAGTATATAATAGCTGGGTAATTTTGAGCAAACTGAAATGTAGGAAAATACTTTATTATAAATGAGATATTTTTGTGTACGTGTTTATAAATGGAATCATTTATAAAATTTGAAACCAACAGAAACCACACTCATATTCACTATCTTCTTTCTGTGGAAATGGAAGAATTATTTCCATTACTGTCAAAAGTCAACGCATCCATCATGGTTTGGATCTTATTTCCTCTTAAGGGCTTTGGTCCTCCCATTTTCTGTCATTCCTGAATCATCTGCTTCTCCTTCTCCAACAGATTATTCCCCTCAACATACACACATCCTCTTGTATCTCCCCGACCCTCTGTCCCTCTGGAGTTACCACTCTATTTTCTGTACGCACTGTCTCTATGTCTTCATCTCTTTATCCCACTCCAATGGGTCTTCTGTTCCTTTACGTCACTATGGCTGCTGTTTCAAAGGCCATTAAGGCTTGCTTCCATGCTGCCAAATGTCATGGTTACTTCTTGAGCTCAGTTTATTCAGTCCCTAAGTGACAGTGAAAACTCTGAACTCAGTCAAGCATCTCTTTCTTCTGAAGAAACCTTTTTTCTTTCAGTGCCTATGATACCACACTCTCCTTCCTGGCTCCTCCTTCTAATGATCCTTAGAAATCCTTCCTAAACCCTTCTTCTTCTGATTCACCTGTAAAATTTGGAGTATACCAGGTCTTGGTCTTCCCTGTTTGTATTCTTACCCTGACTTCAGGTTACCAGATTTAGGAAATAAAAATGCAGGATGTCCAGTTAAACTTGAATGTCAGATAATGTTTTCTTGTATAAGTATGCTTTGTGTAATACACACACATGTATACAGATCTATTGATCTGTGTATCATCTGTCTATCTCATAAACTATTGGATGTACTTTAGTATATGTTCTATGCATATTTGGAAAATATTTATACTAAAAAAAATGTTCCTTGTATCTGAAATTCAAATTTAACTAGTGTGTCACATTTCATTTGTAACCTTATGAAGGGTAAGCTTACTAGTTACTTGCTATTAAATACTACCTGTATGCCCCAGAATTTACCATCCCTAAGCTCTAGTTTTGTGCTCCCAAAATATCTTGGATATCTGCCTCCTCAAACTTAATATGTCCAAAAGAGTATCATTGATGTTTTTTTGTTTGTTTGATTGATTTGGGGTGTGGGTGTTACTGAGTTTTTCTTCTTCTTCTTCTTTTTTTTTTACCATCCTCTCATTAAATTTTTGGACAAGTCCCAAGGTTTATATATTCAAAACATATCACAAGTATGTGTACTTTTCTTGATCTCCACTGATACCTTCCTAGATCAAAGCATCATGATGAGTTACCTGAACTGTGACCCCAGCTTCCTAACTATTCCTCCTGCTTCTACTGCATCTACTCCTCATAACTCTTTATCCATGCAGAAACACTTTCTAAAGAGACCTTTAAATAATGTCAATCAGATCATGTCATTTGCCCCAGTGTTCCAAAGCTCCCTCTACTTTCACTTTCCAATGGCTTCTCATTGCACTTTGAATAAAACCAAATTCCTTACCACAGCCAACGCATTTATGATCTGACTTTTGCCAATACCACTTTCTGACTCATGATTACCTACTCCAGTCATATGGACTCCTTTCTATTTCACTATCTTTCTACTTTTATTCTTTTTTTCCCCCAACAGTATACTTTCCCCTCCCTTTTCTCATGGCTTGTTCCTTTGGCTAATATCTTTCTCACTATCCTACCTAATATTACTTTATAATTTCAATCCTTCCATCACTATCAATCACATGACTCCTTTTTTTTTTTTTTTTTTTTAAACAGCACTGATCAATACTTGAAATTGTCACATTGGTGTTTTTAGGTATTCATTTATTTATTTTTTTTCTCTCCTGGGACATAAACTTCCTGAGGAGAGGGACCTTGTTTCTTTTGTTAATTATTTTATCTATAACTCTAAGAAATGTTTGTTGACATTTGAATCAGTGGTTTGCTAAAGTAGATTTGAGCCGTAATATACCATGAAAATTCCAGCATATTACCCTTCCTTGGATTTGAAAATAGATATAGCATGAAAACATTTCCACTGCTTTTTTTCCCACTGCACTTATGCGGTGATGTTGAGTTAGAACTGTTGGTGAGAAAACAACAATCAGCACCAATGAAAGCACTGAAATGGTTTCATTTGCTGGTATGAGTTGGCTCTATCCCCAGGGAGAAGCTTGACATATTATAGCCAGTCAGGATCCTGCAATGAATTGTCTTTCAAAGTCAAATTTCAGCCTGTCAAGAGGTGGAGAAAATGATCTGTGACCTGAAGAGATGGTAGATTAATATTTCTGAAACCCTGTGCACTAAACCCCCTGTAGCTACTCGTTTGTTCCACTATTAAGACCTCCCTCCCTCTGGTATAGGAAATGCTTTGCAGGAAACAGCATCTTTGCTTTGTACATAGACATTTCCCCTGCCCCGAGATGGGGTTTCCCAGTGAGGTGTAACGTTCATTAGCCCCTTTGGACAATGCAGTTGCTGAAACAGACTTGTGTCTTTATCTCGAAGCTGCATTTTAGACTCAGAATGCACTGGATGTCTGAGGAAAGCTGTGATGTATGAAACAGAAAGAAGATTGATTTTCCACAAGGTACCTTGCACCTGGAGTAATGAGAGTGGCAAATTACTTGCTCACTGAGCAAACATGACAGGAATGTCATAGAGCGAATTTATATTTATGCAAACACACTGGGGTTACGTAGGTGGGAATTCCACAAAGTCACCTTATCTCTTGAAGACATCCCTCAAAATCACCACCTTGTACTGGGAAGGCTATGTTCAGCCAAAGCTGCATAATAGCTGCTTAAAAAACAAATACTTCTAATGAATAATGTAATGTTCATGGTACAGTAAGAAATAGGATAAATTGTGGTGCCATTTTAAAATGAGAGTCTTCAACTCACAGGCTATTTGTGGTGTTCATCTTGGATTTTGTGGCAGTAGAACATAAAATATCTACTTTAATAGAGTAAAAGAAATGGAGTGATTTATCCTAGTCATTGTAGGCCTTTAGAACCTCTCATTTGGTAATGGAAAAAAAAAAAAATCAGTGGTTGATGGGGAAGCAGATAATTTTTCTCTGTTTAAGCAGTCCAATGCATAGAGCACACACAAGCTTCTCAGAACATGTGGGGCAGACAAAAGAATTTTAAGTCTTTCAGCGACAGAAGGAAGTGGTGGTAATATTCGGTTAAAACATTTCAAGATTTCCAACTTAACGGTTTACACAATTCACTCTAAAAAGTACTGCTGATGCTTTTAGCTGTAAGCTATTAAAAAAACATTAAAATGATAATTTGGTTTTGTTAATGAGCTTTAAAAGTCTGCTGATTTTAGCAAGTAGTTCTGGATTTAGAAATTTTTTTTTCCTGTTTGACACTCATTTGTGAATCTTTCATTATTTATTGTTTGAGACCCTGGTTTGTGCTTGGCATTAATGTTAAATGTTAAGGTACAACAGAGATCAAAGGAATTGTCCAGATTCTCAAGCAACTCATTCCTAATAACCCAGATTATAATATAAAATAAATCCAGAGAAAGTGAACCTTGTTAAGCCTCGTTGTAGGGACTGTGCCATGATGAACAAGGTAGAACACAACATTCTAAGGAGGTATTTATGTGCTTTTGCCCCCACTAGTCCCCAGAACATGGATTAGAATAGTCAGTGGGGTCCAGTTAGTCTAGATAGTCATAAACAACAAATGGTAACATCCTTTCACTTGGTACCTTATGGAAAAACAGAATGTATATATATATATGTTTTCTATTTTATTTGGGGTAGCTACTAGGTTGGTGCAAACATAATTGCGGTTTGAAAGGTTAAAATTAATTGCAAAAACCACAATTATCTTTGCACAAACCTAATAATTTAATAATGAGCGACTCCTGTTAAGTAGATTCCAGCATTAGCTCCACCTTTAACAGACAAGGAGATGAGTGGAGAGTGAGATGAAATAACTTGGCCAAGGTCACACAGGTAGTGAGTAGGAGAAGCTGATCTGCTGTACAGCCTCCAAAGACCCCGGGGAGTTTAACCTCCACTGGGGAGGGAGAGCATCAGAGGAGCTTTGGTTGAAAATAACTGAATCTGCATTTGAAATAAGAAATATTCTCTAAAATGTAGTACGTGACTAAAGAAGACATGTTTCTGTACAACTACAAATGGTATAGAGTGGAACTCGGGGATTTATCTCTAGCACCTAGTGACTCAGAACCTGGTAATCCCTACACCTTAGTCGACTGAAATTCCCTTCCTTTTCTGTGTCCACACTAGTCTTGCCTCATACCAGTGTGTGTTGGATTGTTGCATTCTTGCTGGGGGCCCCTCATTTTTATACTGAGTCTTTTCTATCCATTTGGTCTTTTAAAGTACAGTCTCTCACTGAATTTCTAAGAAAGATTGCATCCCTTAAAAGCTTTGCAAAATTTGAGTTATTATATGTACTTGTTATGCTTACTTTGCCTGCTTTCTCTGTTTGTAGGAGGATGTAGCTATGATTGCTTCCTTCTGATTTGAGTGATCTTTTCTAAGTGGTGTGTTCCTCTTTAGGCTGCAGTTAAGATTTGAATTTACTTTTGGTGGGAAGAGTCCTGATTGGAGCTAGAGCTAATGACAAATGACCCATTCGTCAGAAACATGGACTGCTTAGGGATATTCTAGTTTCATTATTTCATCTTCCTATTGTGTGGGCTACACTAATAATAGAAATTAGCTAACACTTAACTGTTTTCTATACATCAGGCACCCTTCTAACTACTTAATATGTCTTAACTAATTTAAGAATAAAGCTAACCCTACTAGGTAGGAGACATTATTTTCAGCATTTAACAGATAAAGAACTTTACACAGGTAGTAAGTTGTTATGGCAGAACTGGTGCTCCAAACTCCCTGCTAAACAGTTACTGGTATATAGGAGGCAAATTCAACTTGTCTTGGAGGAGGTGAAAGAAGTCTTTGTGGAAAAGTTAGCGGTTGATTTCAACATTGCACTGATTTTTCTATTTGATCTTCTCTATGATTCTTCTCATTATTTGTTAGGTAGGGTAACCTGTATCTAATTATGGGGCATTTATTATGAGTGAGGCCCTACTGTAAGTGCTTGATATGTATTAACACATTTAACAATCATCACAACTCTTTGAGAAAGACATCATTTTTTTCCCCATTTCATATTTGAAGAAATTGAGGCACTTGTCAATTTTGTCCAAAGTTGGTAAATGTCAAAGCTAGGGTTTGAATGCAGGAAGTCTGGCTCCTGAGGTATATACCCGTTATTCAGTATTGCCATTACACTGTCAATGTCAAATAAGGTGTCATAATTATAGCTGCATAATGCCCACTACCATACCACTTCATGAACTACACTACTTTATCTTTTGATATTTATTTTATGCTTTCTTTTTCTTTTTAATTTATTGGGGTGACAATTGTTAGTAAAATTACATAGATTTCAGGTGTACAATTCTGTATTACATCATCTATAAATCCCATTGTGTGTTCACCACCCAGAGTCAGTTCTCCTTCCATCACCATATATTTGATCCCCCTTACCCTCATCTCCCACCCCCCACCCCACTTACCCTCTGGTAACCACTAAACTGTTGTCTTTTGATATTTTAGGTGCCATCATGAGCTAACAATATAAAACAACAAAAGTCAAGAACTAATCTTTTTTTCCTGTACATTTCTGTTCATTAGATTGTGAGCCCTGAGCGATCCATACCAGCAAGTTGATACAGAGAGGGACAGTTGGGACCCAGAACTTGACCTTGCTACTATTAAGGTCTGCTGATGAGGTCAGGCCCACCTGGGGTCTTGAGGGAAGGTCCATTCTGGTTCATGAGACATGGAATCTAGGCAATGAGGCAAGAGTAATACAAGCCAGAGAATTTTTGTGGATGGCAGGAGAAATACGTGAGCGATCAGTGTCAGGATAGACTGTCAGGAGGTAGTAAGATTTAGGGCTGAATTTCAGGGACAGCACTCCAGGTATGTGTGTTGGGGGTGTGGGAGGCTAGAGCAAAGTGAAGTTTTTTCCAGTGGCCCAGAAGGAGTCAGGCCTGGGAAAATGGTAGAAGCTCAGGTTCCAGAACTGGGGCACCATGAGAGAGCCAGACTGACAAATATGATGTAAGTCCCATGGTATTGGGCCAGATTTCCTTAAAATTAGTATTCCAACTGCTATGGCTGATCCTAATTACTGGAGGGAGGTCTGAGCCTAAAGGATGGGGAGGCTTTGGAAAAATGCTTTCTCTTTTCTCAGAAGGAAGCCTAAACCATATCCTCTGTCAAATATTAACCAGGTATTTGTCATCACTCTGGGGGTTATTTCTAGATTTAGGTGCATTCCATTGGTTGTACTTACTAGGTTCCTGATTGATTCTTGAGGTAGAGTGAAGACAGTATCCCTGGACGTACTGTGTGCCTCACACAGGAATAAGAATTCTGAAAGGAGAGAAGAATAATTTATATCAATAGTGTTAGCCTTTGTCAGAAAATGGGAAGTAAACCTGTTTAGGCATGGCATAGCATCAGTGATCAAGTCGCTGGCATGGATGGAGGAGAAGAGTGATGCCTGTAAACCCAAATAGTTCTTATTCTTTATACTTTATAAAAGAAAGAGTTAATAAAGAATCAGGCAAAGGTGAACTGAGGTGGAGGACACATGCTCCGTCAATAATTCACAAACTGGATAATGTCCCCAAGTAGACTAAAACTTAATTTTGTTACCACCTACATTTGATGTTTGTACAGTGTAGTGTCAGCAGATGGTGTCAGGAGTTCTGTGAACTTGATTATTTTTATACAATTCTCAGCACAGGAAGAGTA
Organism: Rhinolophus sinicus; assembly: GCF_057876585.1. NCBI lineage: Eukaryota > Metazoa > Chordata > Mammalia > Chiroptera > Rhinolophidae > Rhinolophus > Rhinolophus sinicus. The sequence goes on along the minus strand of NC_142501.1, from coordinate 61,774,685 downwards.
GAACTAAAGAAGAGGAATAAAGGAACAACGCCACCCTGCACTCTACAAAATGGCAAATAATGTGAAAGCCGGGATCTCTTTTTCTACTGGTGTTCATCTGGTGCATAACACTGTGTCCACAAATATTGCTGTAGGATGATGTGGTACAAGGAACAAGGAATGTTAACCAGAGAATCTGGGTATAGATCCAAAAGCCATCATTTATGTGTGTGACCCTATCGGGTGAGGCACTTCACCTCCCTGAGCCTCAGTTTTCTTGTTGTTAGAATACATTCTTCCAGACTTAACTCATTACTCTATCCCATAGACTTTAGGATGAAGCCAAATGAGACCACTTGCTTTTCCTACTCCTTGCATGTTCCCAATTCCATGTCTTTCCCCAGACTGTTTCTTTGACTTGGCGTGCCTTTCTTATCATCTGTGCTTGTTAAACTTACCCATGCTTCAAGGTGTAATGAGATTGTTTCGTACTTCAGACCCTGGTTCAATAACTTACTGAGGATGTTCTTAGTGTCAGAAGCAGTGAGGCTGTTTTACATATATTATCCAGTGCAACTACCAAGATTGTGCAATAACTGATATTCAGGTAAATCTGCTTATTCTATCCTGAGTTTTTTTCAAAAGGATTTGAGAAGGCCAGAAGATCGGTAGTGTTTTATTTTATTTTTTTACTTTATAGATAGGGAAGCTAGGTTGAAACAATTGGCTTTAGTTCCTATAACCAGACTTGGGTTAGATTCTAAATTCTAACTAAATTCTATCTAACTCAGAATTTTAACTACTGGTCTGGTACTTTGGCCTACTTGTCAAAATTTTATGAAGGTACATTTGACTCTCTAAGTTTGGTCTGTCTTTGTAAAGTACTATAATCCTTTGATACTCCATGCATCATTTCTTTCTTTCTTTTTTTTTTAATTTACTTTTTAAATTTATTGGGGTGACAATTGTTAGTAAAATTACATAGGTTTCAGGTGTACAATTCTGTATTACATCATCTATAAATCCCATTGTGTGTTCACCACCCAGAGTCAGTTCTCCTTCCATCACCATATATTTGATCCCCCTTACCCTCATCTCCCACCCCCACCCCCCCATCATTTCTTAATTACATGATATTATAAATCTTCTATTTCTTTAGTAAGTGTCCTCCTAAGGAAGCAAGGAATGGGCTTGCTGATCTTGGTATCACAATGCCAACCATAGGGCCATGCATAAAATAAACACTTAATAATAGTTATTTGGCAAATTGGTGCAGCCACTATGGAAAACAGTTTGGAAGTTCCTCAAAAAATTAAAAATCTAACTACCTTATGACCCAGCAATTCCTCTTCTAGGTACTTATCTGAAGAAAACAAAAACACTAATTCAAAAAGATACATGCATCCCTATGTTCATTGCAGCATTATTTACAATAGCTAAGATATGGAAGCAACCTAAGTGTCCATCAATACATGATTGGATAAAGAAGAAGTTTTATATATATATATATATATATATATATATATATATATATATAAAACTTCTTCTTTATCCAATCATATATATATATACACACACATACACACACACACACACATATATATATACATATATATACATATATATACACATATATATACATATATATGTATATATATGTATACACACACAATGGAATATTACTCAGCCATAAAAAATGCAATCTTACTATTTGGGACAACATGGATGTAACTAGACAGTATTACACTAAGTGAAATAAGTCAGAGAAAGACAGATACCATATGATGTCACTGATATGTGGAATCTAAAGAACAAAATAAACAAACAAGCAAAACAGAAATAGACACAGATACAGAGAACAAATGGTTGTCAAATGGGAGGGGGCTTGGGGAGTTGGGTGAAAAAGGTTACGGGAGTAAAAAAGTACAAATTTGTAGTTACAAAACAGTCACAGAGATGTGAAGTACAGCATAGGGAATATAGTCAATAATATTGTGATAACTATGAATAGTGAAGGTGGGTACTAGACTAATTAGGGAGATCATTTTGTCAATTATACAAATGTCTAACCACTATGCTGTACACCTGAAGCTAATATAAAATAATATTATATGTCAACTGTAACTGAAAAATAAAATAAATGTAAAAATAACAAATGGGTGATGGGAGACCTGAAAAAAAATAATAGCTATTTGTGATGAATACTGGAACATGGTATTTTCCCAAGCCAAACTTTGTGTAAGCAGCAGCATTTTCCTTAAGTTTTTCTGATAGCAAGTGTGTCTGTGCTGACTATTTAATAATTACTATGTACTGATGACACATGTATAGTAAACAATACTTTGACTATGCAATTTCAGGCTGAGTGTCTTTCTGAATTTAATTAAGATATGCCATTATATTCTTTCCTTTATGGAAATTAATGGAAAACATGCAATACAGTATCACAAACTTATTTAACATCAATTTATTAGCTGAAAAGATGAATTATTTTGCTTACTGAGTTATCGTCAAAACTTACATTGAGAATTTACAACTTTAATTAGAATGTAGGCTCCATGTGTGTAGGGATCTTGCCTGTCATTTTCACAGCTGTATCACCAGTATTTAGAGTAGCATTCGCTGTTTAGTATTATTTGTTGAATGTTCAGTGAACCTGTAGTTTTCATTGGATGATGAAACTTTGACTCTTTAGATAATATATTATTAGGATTAAAACCTGTAAGACACTGTCATATAGGTTATCTCATTTGATCTGTACAACAACCCTGTGAGATATTTAAGGAGAATATCATTACCTTCATTTTACAAAACAATCAACTGAGGCTCTAAGAGATTAAATGACTCCAGAAATCATCTACCCAAGCAATAGCAGGTGACCAAGACTTGAATCCAAGCGTTCTTACCAAAAATTCAGCATTCTTTCTGTGTTTCTGTGTAGTTGGTAGAGGATCGAAACAGAATAGAATGCTGGTCAGGGCATCATGTTAGCACCTTTTTAAGACTAGAAAGTTATACGTAGTAAACTGAAGTGACTTTGGCATCTGAAAGATGGTACCACCCCGGAAGCAACGTTACTGAGTTTGGTGAAAGAGTCTGAATTTGAAGCAATTCTGAATGGTCCTTTGAGCCTTACACTAGGAGAAAAACTCAGTACAGACAGTTTATTCTCCATATACTTCCTTCGCCCCTTATTTTCCAGCTGGTCTGAACCATGTTATTTAAGGCTTCGGAGTTTTACCAAAGGCTTCTAAACATCCTTTTGTACTCGGCAGTTTTGTTCCTACCAGTTGAAAAGGACCAGCTGACTTCTTTGGTATTTTTATACCTTATGCTTTATTGTTTTCCTCCAGTGTTTTCCCCCCAATACCCCAATGCAGATGCTGTGATTGCTACTTCTGGCTCAAGACATCTGCTTTCCAGTAGGTCTTCTCTTTTTTTCATTCCCAGTTTTAATTTGTATGTGCCACTGCTAACGTAGAGAGCATCAGATCTTGTCCTTGCAAGAGTGAATACTCTGTATTTAGCCTCTGGATTCTCCCATGAAAGACAAACTTAGTTTTAAGTTTTGTTTGTATACTAAACATCTTCAAATCTAAGGACCTTAAAATACTCCAAAAAGAAGTTATTTGATATAAAAACACTTATTTGAAGCCCTTAAGTCTAGGCACAATTTTCAATTGGGGTTAAAAAGAAATACAGAGGAAATGATTAATTCATTTAAGGTAATTTCTGTCTTTGTATGCTCCCTTCCTGCTTTGTTTTTTCTGATCCATTCAAACAGCATTTACACAACCTATGGCTAGAAAGCACTGTCTCTTCCAAAACTACCCAGAAAAATAATGGGTACATACTGGCTGTCCACAGGCTGTATTTGGAATGCATAATGTTCTTAAAGTGGAATTAATTGCAAACATTTCAAAATTGAGAAATTTCAGATATGATTCTGAATTTCTGGCTTTTTATGAGAAATGGGAGCGTATGGCAGAACAGAGCTCACCTTTCCATGTGTCATCAATGGTCTGGAGGTGAATGGTTGCTGGTGGTAAATTGGGGGATAAAATTGAGCCCACTTACTTACCTGCCTGCTCCTACTGGCCCCATGAGAGATCTATAAACAGCTAGTAGCCTTTCTCTCTGTTTCTTTCTCTCCCTCTCTCTTTGTCCCTTTGGTATAATATCAACAAATAATTAGCTAAATTTATTTTCAGACATGTACATTTTGCCTCTTTTTGAGCATTTCTTAAAAAAATCCATGGTCAAGGTATCATTTTTTTATAAGCCCAGAAAAAAATATAGTAGGAATTATTTTAAAGCATTCTATTTTAAAGTATGAAAAATATAACATTACCATCATTATTTTCATTATCAAATTTTTAATGGAAAGAATTTTGGAGGCAGAAGACCTGGTTTTGAGTTCTGGATTTGCCACTTACTAACTTTGACCTTGAACAAGCCATTTAACTTCTCTGGGTTTTTCTCTTCATCTGTGCCCAGGGGGATGGTTATGTCTGCCAGCATCATGGTCATATGTATTAAATGTGATCATGGGTGTGAAAGTTCTTAGTACACCATATGGCACTATGCAAGGGAGAGATATTTTATGGAGAAGCAGAGCTTTAGCATCTGGTTTCTCAAGGAGCTTGGAATCTGGTTACAGAGGCAGGACTTAGGTATTACAAGATAAATGATAGTTGAAAGTATCCTTCTGCTTACAAAGGATGGAAGCATTGTGTTATCAGACATAAGAAAAAGTACCTGATTATGCAGTCAAACTTAAAACTCAAAATTAAAAAGACAAAATAGCCCTTCTTCCATTTACTAATTCATTTATTCCACAAGGATTTATTCTGCATTTACTCTGCGATGAAAAACATATTAAGTGCTGGAGGGAGATAAAGTATTAAAATAGAAAGCCTAGGCTCTTGCTCTTATAGAATTTGTATTCTAGTAGAGGAAGAGAGGGACATAAATAAGTAAACAAATAGATCATAATAATTTCAAATACTGTTAAGTTCCATGAAGAAAATAAATGTTGGTTATATGACAGAACTCCTGAGCAGAGCTGTTCCCGTTACGACTCTTGCCATGTTACCATTTTTTCTTTACTTTTTTTGGGATGAAATATACATAACAAATAAAACTGATCATTTTAACCATTTTAAGTATTACAGTGGAATGTACATTCACAGTGTTGTGCAACCACAAACACTATCCATTTCCAGAACTTTTTCATTATCCCAAACAGAAACTCTATACCCATTAAACAATAACTCTCCATTTCTTCCTCCCCTCGGTTCCTAGTAACCTCCGTTCTATTTCCTGTCTCTATGAATTGGCCTATTCTAAATATCTCATAAGAGGAATAATATTTTTATTTTTGTGTCGGGCTTATTCTATGGTTTCAAGTTTCATCCATGTTGTAACATGTATCAGAATTTCACTTCTTTTTAAGGCTGAATAATATTACACATAAAATACATACCATGGTGTTTATCTATTCACAATAGTACCTGTTTTATGTGATTTGGTAATAAGCCTAATTTGTAGATTACTTTACAGAGCACCTTAATTGCCATGCGCATGGCAAGAAGAGTGTTAACTCAGGGATTATTGGTTAAATTGTCCCAAGACTGTGGTGCTATCTGACACAATTGTTTTGTGTAATATTCTATCTGATATGTCTTGAATTCTTGTTACCAACAGTGAAGTAAGAATATATAAATTGGGAAGAAATAAGATTTTCAGTAAATTTGAAATGACAATCGCTATAGTTTGGATCAGTCCTACCTACTCCCCTCATGTAATACTTTCCTTTTCTCAGGATGTTTTTGGAGCATTTTTCTAAAATGGGTTCAGCTAGTAAGCTTCTACCACCACCTTGGGGCATAATGTCACAATCTGGTAAATCTCACCATTGGGAAATTTCTTAAGATTGCATATTTAACCACTTGAGTGCTTCTTTGCGTACTGCTGGCAAATACCTGCTCTGTGACTGAGGAAATCAAATTCATCCATAAGGAAAGTATTAGGAGTGGAAAGAAACAGTTGATTGCAAAAAGAAGGTAGTGTTAGTGCATATAGCAGGTCCTGGAATAACATCTGTTCATTCAATTCGTTTCCTTATAACGTTGATGAGAAGCTGTAAGAACTTAACTTTTGTTTCTATCAATTAACCTATGATAGAATTGGTTTTGCTATACATCATTTAGCATAAAATTGCAGAACCTATTGACGATGATGTTAAATGGGGACCTACTGTATTTTGTGATGGACATTATTCAGGATAGGAATTCCCAGATACTGGAAAAAATAAAAAAAGTAAAATTTAAAAAGGAGCTGAAATTTTGTTGCAAAGGAGCAAGCAGAAAGTAATATATGAGTATTACAGAGCTTACTGTAGACTGAGGTTTATAGCACATAGTGGTTGCTGCTTTGATTCTTAATCAGTTGAGTTCTCAGTTGTATAAGCTATTAACTGAAACCTGAGTATGGCACTTTGCTATATTAAAAGCTGATAATGTCCTACTCTTGCTCAAAAGAAGCTCATTATATATGAAGTTATGTACAAATATTGGATGCATGCAAGGAGTGTGTATAAGATGTAGTTATAAAAATGCATGTGTCTCAAGATTATTGTCTCTTTCAGCATGCACTGTGAAGTTACCATGCGTGGAGCTTAATGCTGGTACATGGGGTTGTCCAAATGTCTTGCTTAAACTATTAGAGCAAAGTGCAGACTCTAGTGAACTTGATTTAGTAGCCTCTTCTTGAGCCTGTTTTTATTGGTTTCTTTTGAGGACGTGGGATGGTATGCCTTTCAACACATAGCTGTCATTGTCTTCTTCAAGGTTTGTTTGCTGTTATAATTTTTGATGGTACAGTTGAAATGTGTTGATGTTGGTGCCTTTTGGGGGATGCTTATATGAGGGGGCGCCTTCAGAGACACAACTTTAGCCTTTCAGTTAACTTAGCTCTGAGAAGGTCCAGGGTGGAGGGGAGATCTATGTTGCAGTGGTTTATTGGTAAAGGTGTATTTCTCTCCTGAATGTATGCTATTAACTAGTTAATTTTTCATGGCATATTGGCCAGACTGGATGACTGAATTCACAGAGAGAATCCCTCATACCCTAGCTGTATAGCCACAGGGAGCATATGTATCCTTCTTGGACCATGGATTTTATCCTAACACAGAAGCCTTAAATATTATTTTTTTTCATCAACCTCACTTACTCTTTTGTTTCTCTGCAAGCATGAAGGAGAAGGAGCTGGAATGGAGTGGATTTCTTCTAGGGCCTTATTTCCCAAGGGAACAGGTACACCAGAGTAAAAGGAATAAAAGTATTTAACTAGCCCAAGTGGTAATAGAGTAGACAAATACTTAGAACTTTCATGATTGTAAATTATTTGCTTTAATAACCATAAAAGTTTTATTAAAATTGGAAAGAATATTTTGTTATGACCCTGTGCATGGAACTTAGATGTTATATGCAGAGGTAGCTCTGTTTTTGCTATAGTAATCATAAAATTAAATGCTAGAATTGTAATTTAGCCACCTCTAAAAGGGTAGATAAGGATTCAAAGTTTTCTTTCTTATTCTGTTTAGTGACATTCCACCCAATAGTTGTGAAATGTAGCTATCTCTGTAGCATTCAGGTGTGTGTGCTTTGTGGGTTGTCTACACACTGTCTCCTACCACCTATTTCTAGCCATATAGTGTCATAGATTCATTGCTGTAAGAGGCTGGGAGGACATAAATCCAAATTTTTCTAGCTGTTGACATTTTTGCCTGAGGTTTTTGTAGGAGAGGCGATAGGATATGAAATGAGGTTTTGTGTGTTCTAGATTTCAATTATCCAACCCTCTCCTTTATAAACACGATCAATGTGCCATCATTTGGTGGTATACATACATTTTGTATTAAATTATATAAGCTAGGTTAATTTCCAATTAAAAAGCTTTATTGTGTTTCAAATTTTAGTTCAGTTACATTAAAATTTGCTTATGGCTTATTTGACGTCATCTATTGCTTGTTATAGGGGATTCAGTAAGAAATCTCACTTTGATTATATCACATCATCACACTGCCTTTTGTTTGTATTTTTCTTTGGGAAGAAGAGATTTGGATTCTGGAAGCAATAGTTCATAATTTTTTAAAAAATCAAAAATTAAATGTTAAAGATAGGGACACCGAATATAATACAGAAATGCAGAGAAAGGATGTAGTTTAAGGTTAATATTGTGAAGTGCAAAGAGATATGAAACTTAAATCTACCTTCAGGCTATCTACAGCTAGTGGGAAAGGAGTAATATGACTCAACAGGGCGTGTAAGAATGAAGGACGTGTGGCTAATGCTGTCTTCTTGATGCCTTGTGGTGTTTATAAGACATATGGAGATGAGTCAACTGCTTATTTCTTATTGAAGAAAGAAGTTAATCACAAAAATGACTACCATATCATAGTTAGCATTTATAGACTACTTACTGTATGTCAGGATCTGCTAGGACTTGATGTAAATGAATTCATTTACCATCCCTTTGAGGCAGGTATTGTTATTATCCACGTATTATGGAAGAGGAAACTAAGGCTTTGTGAAATTACATAACAGGTTTCTAAAAGCTACGTAGTACATAGTAAAGTCTTGACATCCAACCTCATGCTCTTAATTGCCATATGAGACTAATTTGCTACATTTTTAATCAGAATATCCAATTCAGGATTTTAAAAACTAGCCAGCAGAACTGCAGGCAAACTGAAGAAGCAGTTTTTAGACATCTCTTCTTGGGTGTGCATGCAGAAGATAGTCAACCAAAAGACAAATGATGATTTCATTATTTTAGTCTCTACGATCCTCTATGAAATTCTAAGTTTGTTTTTCTTTAGACAAGTTTTCTTCAACCTAGAAGTCAATGTTAATTTCTTACTTAAAATACTGTAGTTGAAAACTATAGTAGAGTTGGCAGATTTGGCAACTAAAATTATAGGGCACTCAGTTAAATGTGAATTTCAGAGAAATCTGATAAGGGGTCAATTTTTAAAATGTATCAGGAACTTCTATAATCTAATAGCAAAGCAAAGAAAAAAATAATTTAAAAAATGGGCAGAGGACCTGAACAGACATCTTTCCATACAAGTGGCCAACAGGTATGTGAAAAGGTGCTGAATATCACTAACCATCAGAGAAATGCAAATCAAAACCAAAATGAAAAATCACCTCACACCTATCAAGATGGTTATTCTAAAAATAAAAAAAAAATTTAAAAAGTTAGGATGTGGAGAAAAAGAAACCCTTGTGTACAGTTGCTAAGAATGTAAAATGGTGCACCCGCTATGGAAAATAGTATGTAGGTTCCTCAAAAAATTAAAAATAGAAATACCATATGATCCAGCAATTCCATTCCAGGGTACATGTCCAGAACAATTGAAATCAAGATCTCGAAGAGATATTTGTACTCCCATGTTAATTGCAGGATTATTCACAATAACCAAGTTATGAAAACCACCCAAATGTCCATCAATAGATGAATGGATAAAGAAACTGTGATATATATATATATATATATATATATATATATATATATATATCACATTTTCTTTATCCATTCATATATGTGTGTGTGTGTGTGTGTGTGTGTGTGTGTGTATATATATATATATATATATATATATATATATATATATATATAGTGGAATATTATTCAGTCTTAAGAAAGAAGGAAATCCTGCCATTTGTGATAACGTGGATCGAACTGGAAGATACTATACAAAGTGAAGTCAGTCACAGAATGATAAAACCTGCATCATTCCACTTATGGAAGATCTCTAAAATAGACTTACAGAAGCAGAAAATAGAATGGTGGTTGCCAGGGGGTAGGGGGAGGAGGAAATGGGAACTCATTGTTCAGTGGGCATAAAGTTACAGTTATATTAATAGACGAATTAGTGCTATAGATCAGCTGTACAACGAAGTACATATAGTTTACAATAGAGTGCATACTTCAAATGTTAAGAGGGTTAATCTCGTGTTAAATGTTCACACACACACACACAGCAAAGGGACACAGGAAACTTTTGGAGGTGATTGATATGTGTGTATCTTGACTATGGTGATGGTACCATGGGTGTTTGCATGTCCTACTGCATCAAATTGTGTACATTAAATATTCACAGTATTTCTGTATATCAATTATATTGCAATAAACCTGTAAAAAACAGATAAATTCCAATGTAAGTTGGCATCCTATTGTGTCTGAAAACCCTATCTAAGGTTGCTACTTGTACTGTAGCAATGCAATTACAACAAGTCTCAATAGATTGATGTCTAGTAGACACTGGGCACTTAACTCTGAAAGTTTCAACTCACCTTTCGCCAGACTTTGCAGTGTGTATCCATGGTAAAAGGTGCACTACTTAAAGACTGATCATTTTATTGTTCACAGTAATATGATACAGTGGTATTTGCTTTATCCAGTAACATGTCAATGAGTTTTGATAAGTTTCTAGATAACTAAAAGCTAGAACTTCATTTTAGCCTTTTTTAGTGCACAGCTATAAAATGCACTGCGTAATTTTGGGACCCATTACAGAGCATAGGGAGCACAGTTTAACCACTGTTGTGATGAGAACTGAACTTGTGGGTAGAAGATCTGGGTTCAAGACTCTCTTCTGCCATTTATTACTTGACTTCAAATGATTCTTTCAGATTCCTTATGTAATCTGGGAATATTAATATGTGCAGAACTTAGTTCAAAGAGTTATGATGAGGATTAATGATATATTGACTGAGCCAGTGCATTTAAAACTATAAAAACATACATCGTGATATTAATAACTTCAGTTGGCATGTTGTGTTCTATGTATCTCTAGAGGCATTTGAGGAGTATTTGTTCTTATACTTAATGATCATAGAATGCTGTCTATTTATAGATTCAATGTCTATTCTCTGATATCCAAGCATCCGTGCTCATTTTGCAGAGCCACCAGATTCTGTTAATCAGCCCTATTCCATTTTAGCTTGTTGCTTCATATTCTTACCTTTCAATTCTATAGACTTAGAATCAATTACTAAAAGTAGGTTAGCTTTTCACCTATGATTAAAATACATGAGCTCTTTTATTTGTTACTCAAAGCCTTTTTATTTCCCACTCATTCATAGCCAGGAGACTATGTTCCAGATATTATTAACAACATATAATAATAACTACATTTTGAGTATCCACTCCATTCTGGCTTTGTTAAATGCTTTATATGCATTGTATTTATTCCTTACAACAATCCTACCAGTGTATAATAGTATTAATGTGTACCATATGTGGGCATGGAGGCTCAAATTGTTAAGTAAACTTGACACATTCATTTAACTATTATGTGGTGAAGCCAGAATCACACTCAGGTATTTCTGACTTACAAACCCGTACTCTGAGAGAAGGACCTTCAAAGAAATAGTAACACCTCTGATTTATCACGTCTTTCTTTGATTAAGGTCAAACTGTCACATGATTTCTTATTTATTATAGTGACATTCCTCTCTGAGAAAATAGATTACATTCCCATTTTATAGATAGAAAAGGAGGGGAAGGGATTCAGTTGTAATAATAGATGCACAGCATCATGGCTTAGTTTAGCCCTGATCATTTCAGGTGACTTTCTACTGCTCTTATAATCTCAAATGACTGCTTTGTTCGCTTTATACCATTTTGGTCTGTTTTGGGTATTAGAGCTTGGAGTTTTAGAATACTGTATGTTTCTGGAGAAATCATTTAAATGATAATACATTTCTATTTCCTATTATTATAGTATGTAGGTGGCAAAGGTATTTGTACAAAATCAGCACTTTGGCTATACATTGCTAGGCATAAAGCAAAAGCACTCCTGGCTTTTTGTATCCACCCAAATTGCAGTATTGTGGGGAAATGAATGGAAGTGTAAAATTTGGGTGAAGAAAGAAGGCAATTGTCATTTTTAAATGAGGCTTTTATTTGCTGCCAGGCAAGCCTTAAAAACCAATGTAACTTTCTTAGCTAAATCTCCAGGGTTGACTTTTTAACAGAATGGAATGCAAAAGGTAGATTTATCATGTAACACTGATGTGTCAAAAAAAGGAGAATTTTAAAACAATTGTTTCAATTCAGAAAGAATTGAGAAACTGATTTAGATTCCTAAGTCTTTGTTTTGAAATTACCTAAGAAAACATGAGCTAATTGGACTAATCATAACTGGCATATGGAAATGCAACTCTATATAAACTTTTGATAAATTACAAGTCCAGATTCTAGTTATTCAACAGAGATTCTAATTCAAATAATGTATATGGTAAGTGTGGTATGAAATACTATCATGTTAATATTGGATATATGATGTAAAATAAAAACAAAATTAATAATAATAAAAATGACTATAATCGACTGCCTTAGTTTCTGTATTATATAACACACAATATAAGATTATTGATAGGGTTACATGATTATCTCTCAAATTTGTTACTATATATTCTTACATATACAAAATACATACATACGTGAGTCCCTTATGCTTTAATGCACATCTATCTCTACTTAATCTTTATCTATTTGTCTATCTATCTATCTATCTACCTATCTACCTACCTATCCATCCAGCCATCTAGCCATCCATCAATCAATTCACTCCTACCTCCTCAAACTGATAATACTACCATGTTTCCCCCAAAATAAGACCTTGCCAGACCATCAGCTCTCATGTATCTTTTGGAGCAAAAATTAATATAATACCCGGTCTTATTTTACTATCACATAAGACTGGGTCTTATATAGTATAAAACTGGGTTTTATATTAATTTTTGCTCCAAAATACGCATAAGAGCTGATGGTCTTGCTAGGTGTTATTTTTGGGGAAACATGGTATCTACCTCAAAGATAATTGTTATTTCAGCAAATAATGTAGATATAATAGACATAGTGATAGTTTTTATCATAAATGCTAGTCAAGTTGGACATTGTCCTTTGATAAAACCAACAATGTAGTGAAACTTGTGGCTGTAGATGTCCTATTTAGTGGGATTATTCTAATAACCCCTTGGCAAACAAAGAATGATTTAGTGTGGCAAGATACATTTTTTTCATATAAATATGAAAATTAAAGATAATAATAAAAATAACTTATTGTAATTATAATAATGTAATAATAATTTGTAGAATGTCAAAGTTTACAAAAACTTTTAGTCTTCATAGTCTACCCTCACTCTGGTATCTTTCACTTATTTCTTCCTCTGGGTCTCTCTCACCTTGTGAAAATCTCTCTAGCTACCACTCTATCCTTGCTTCCCTTCTCTGCATGTTTCTTGAAAAGTTAATCTAGACTCTGTTTCCATTTTCTGATCTCCCACTCACTCCTCTCCTTTCATTTTGTTATCAGTCCATCAACATGTGCACTGTTCTTGCCATTGGCATTTCTAGCTGCAGAATATAGTAAAAATTTCATTGTTTAAGTTAGAAGAAGTAATGAAAGTTCTCCATTAAAAAGGATTCATCTCTTTTGTTCTGATTATAAGATCACCATCATTCCTCCATGGTACATGGATTGGGGTTCTGTGTTGTTTGTTGCCCTTGTTCTGTGTCCTGTAGCAGTAATTACCAGACAAGATGTGCCCCCATGGGAATTACATTTTTATAGGAGAAAGAAGAAAATAAACACGTAAATGTATAATAAGTAAATAAGATAATTTCAGATTGTAATAAATAAAGTCCTACAGGATATTGGGAGCAAGAGAGACTGTAAGTTTGGTGTCTCTGGACCCTGGAGGGCAGCATAGTCAGGAGGTGCGCTCTGGAGAGCTGATCATAAACAGAAGCTCACCATGCAAAGCCTGGAGGAAAAGCCTTCCAGGCAGAGCTCACATTTGGTGTAAGGTCTACATGGAGCGTGGCACAAGGGACAGAGGGCGTGCCAGTGTAGCTGAAGTGTAGGGAAGGAGGGGAACAGGGATGTGAAGTGAGGTCCAAGAGGCCAAGAGCTGAGATAATGCTCAGCGTTCTCTCCAGTAAGTCATTCACTCTCATTTCAGGGGAAAGGTAAATACTGTGATTGCAACCAGAGGGTAAGGTGGAGTAATGTGATCTTATTTACATTTTATAAAAACCATTCTGGTCCCTACGAGGACAAAAGGAATTTGCCTTATTAATTGGAGCATTCTACCTCAAGGGTAGGTTCCTGTACTAATTTTGGCTGTTGAAATCTATGCCATTGTAATTAGTTAACACCACGTTGGTCTTAGTATCAGATCAATGTAGACACATGTCCTAAAGAGACTTTTGTATATATTGCCTTATATGACTGTATTTCCCAGAAGTGCCGTAAGCTCATTGGGAGGTCAGGTGTTTGGATTCTAGCCCCAGCTTTTATCTCCTATGTACATAAGGCTTCTCTCCCTTTTTCCTTCTACCTTCTCTTCTTTAGACCAGTTAAACTTACTTTCTGTTTTTGTGGGGAAATGATTTTTATAGTAGCATAAATAGGTTTTTAATCCTTGCTTATTTACAATGAAATGAAATTTTAACATTGGTGGGGAGGTGAAGGGTTTCAAGATCTTCCAAAAGTTTAAATCTCAGTGAGGATAACTGAAATGTGAAATCCAGGAGAGAAGAGTGGGAGAAAGTCTGGAGATTTAATTGTCAGTTCTACTTTGACAACTTTTCACTTCAACATCCTTCACGGCCAAGGTTCCCGTTTCTCAATTATCCCATTTCCCTTGTCCTCCTTGCAAACTGCTCTTGCTTGGAGCAATTTCAAGGTTCCTTCTCTGTGTGTATTTATCCTTCAGTTGCCTGTTTCTTTTCCCCTTGGCTTTTGCTGTTATAAAATTCACTTAAGTTTTGCTATTTTTACAGGTGAATGTGACAATTCTGAAAGTGCATTGGACTCTTGATTGTGGTGGAAATTTTTAAACTGAGACCTGTGGGTTAGGTAGCACATTGAATGAGAAGTGAATGTGCCATTCAGCTTTTTCTCCCACTGGGTTTTCTTCTTTGATATTGTCTCTTGGTTGAAAATCCTCCATCACTCTGTTGTACCTTAGTTTGCTCAAAATTGATTGTAATTTAAAAATCAGTTAGAATAAAGCTCATTACAGATTGGATTTTTCCCTTCTCATTTTTTCTTTTCCAGTTTGCCTTTCTCATTTCCCCACACCTCTTTCTCACATGCCTCTTCCTGTTTGTTCTTTCTTAATTTCATCTTAAAGACATGACACATACTTGCTTCTCCTCATATTGACAACTACACGGTCTACTTGGCTCTAAGTTACCACCAACATTCAACAAATATCCATTTGCCAGTTATTAAGCTCAACCGTGGGCCAGGCCCTAGGTATTCACAAATGTATGGGTCACAGTTCCTATCTATAGGGATCTTGTATGAGAAAGGGGGATGGAGATAAATAAATGGAAAATTATAATGCAGTGTGGCAAGTAGCTATTGTGCATGAAGAAGGACACTTTACATGGTCTTGAACAAAAATAGGAGGAATTCTAACCTACACCCTGACCAATGAAAAGAAGTTAGCATTTTAAAGAATGCGTGGGGGGAGGGGATGGTGGCTGATAAGCTTCAGGTGACATGGAGGTGAGATTTAGCTGGAAGACATTGAGGACATTTAGTAGAGTGAAAATATCGACTGTGTGTGTGTGTGTGTGTGTGTGCAGAAGTGAAAATATAGACTGTGTGGGTGTGTGGTGTGTGTGCAGAGAGAGATGGGGAGGAATGGCATAAAATAAGATTAGAGACTTTTTTTCTGAATGTAGAGGAGAATCATATGAAGGTTATAATCATAAGAAGGTTATCTCAAGGTCATAGTTACATGTCATGGCTATAGTATAGAGAATTCATTACATTCAGTTAATCGTATTTATCAGGCACTTACTAAGTACTAAATGCTGCAAATATAGTCATGACAAAGGCAGACACAGACCTCAACTTTAGGTTAGCAACAGTTTTGGTAGTCTGAACTGCAGTACTGCAGTAGGAATGGAAATAAGTTTATGTATTTAGGAGATATTTAGGAAGTAGTATTAATAGATGATGATAGTTGACTGGTCAGGTGTGGCAGTGTTCACAGAGGGAGAAGGCAGGAATCTTTAGAGACTCCCAAATGTTGACCTGCATTCTGCTCCCTTTTTCCATTTGACGGCCTGGTAGCTTTGTGGCCATTTCCATTTCCATATATCTAGTTATCAGCTGTCAGTTTTGTCATCCCATTTGGTGGGTGCACAATGGGATGGAAAATACAATGGGTCATTGACCTTGCCATAAAGGCCTTTTGCTATGGGAAAGCTATTATCAAGAATTATGCTAAGCAGCTCTTAGTGTCAGATGAGTTTTTCTAAATTGTTTATTCTTTGAGATGACATGTAGTACAACAACATTGCAGGGGTTGGATGTAAGCAGGAAGGCAGGATGGTTGAAAAAATGTGAGAAAAAGTAGAATCTCATAACAAAGCTAGTTGCGAGGGCATTGAGAGGAAACAAAGGCAATAGAATGGAAGATTTAAAATGGGCATTTGGTCTTCTGAGAGGGACTAAGGTACTAAACCAGTTGACTTCTCTACGAGGCTTCCTGAGGGTCTATCATCCTGTGTTACTCCGTGGGTAAATGTTTCTGGAAAATGCTGCGGACTCAAATGTGCCTCTGTTAAAAAAATCTGGTTAAGTTGGTGAACCCAGAATTTTACAAATACATATTCCCCTATGTTTTTCACTAATATTATATTCACATTTTGTCGACTGATGCCTCACAGGATACACCTAGGGAAACACTGGTCTAACCAAGTAATGATTGTAGTAAGGGTTTGCATTTATTGAGCATTTATTATCTTCTATGCATAGTGTTAAAACACTTTACATGCACTATCTTAGTTAGTCTTTATACCAACAACATTATGAGGTAGATATTATTATCATTGTCATTTTAATGACAACAAAATACCCCGAGTTTTGTCCAAAGTAATATAGCAGTAGGCAGAGGGCCAAACTTGAAACCAAGCAATCTAATCTAAAAGGTTGGACACGTATCCCTTCGTATGTTATCTTGACATGTCACAAGAGCAAGGTCCACAAAGAACTTGCAGCTGTTGGTGCCACTGAAACTCCCTTCAGTCATCTTGTGAATGGGACTGTCCTCTCATGCATTCAAGGACCAAATCACACTTGCACATGACCGAACACTCTGTAATCTCAGAGTCATTGATTCCTTATATTTGCCAACCAGTGGGCCAGACATTTCATATGTGCTGTTCCGTATCACAGAAGAAGAAACTGAGGCAGGAAGGAGACCCGGAAACTCATACAAGATCATACAATTAGACGCCAGTTGAGCCTGGACTCAAATCCAGACAGACTCAGGAGTGAGTCCACATTCTTACTCATACAGCGTTGCCTTCTCAACATCTGAATTTGTATGCACAATTTCCCCAGGCCAAGAAATGTTAGCCTATATCTATATTAAACATGCATACTATATTTTTTTCATGCATTTTTCAGTGTGAAAGATTCTTTTGCTACCACTGAGTCATATTTTTGTAGAGGGAGTGTATGGGAAACAAAGATGTGATGAGGAAGATAATTTAGAGAATTCAGGAGGTATCAGGCTAGGTCAGGAAGTGACCTCATGAACTTGCATTAGAACCAAGGCCAGGATCTGTAAGTCAAACAGGAATGGAGTTCAGTATAGGATTTGAACCTGAGAAGTAACTGAGTGACAGACATATATTTTATCTCCCTCACAAATAAGTGCAGAACGATTATATTTTATATCAGTTTTGCTTACCCCTTAGCGATGTAGTAGTTAACGTAGGGATTTTCGGAGTAGACCATTCTGGGTTTGCATATTTATTCTATTATTAAATGTCACCTCAGGCAAATTTCTAAATTTCATCATCTATGAAATGGGCATAGATATACCAACACCCCAAATTTGTTCTGAAGAGCAACTGAAATAATGTTCTATAAAGTGCTAGAGAAAGTAGGTGCTGGACTTTTATTATAGGTACCCATTATTTCACTATAACGTTTCTTTGCTTTCCTAAGCTTTATGGGCTCAACTTGAAAATGTTATGTTGGTATTTTTTTATCTGCTTTTCCATTTTTCTCCTCTGATAAGTACAGCACAGTGGAGTCCAACAGTATTAAAACACCTGCATATCTCTAGTAGTAGTGAGGTACAATAAGAAAGCTGTTGTACCAGGTGATTTTTTAAAAAAACACATTAGGAATAATAGATTTGAAGTGACTTTATTTCATGCAAGAATTCGGCTAACTCATTTTATCTAAACTGTTTACCCTGACCATTTGACTTGGCATTGAAGAAAGAATCTTTAGAAAATAAGTAAAATGAGTCACTATTTAAATAACATTCAAACAACTGTGCCTTGGATTTTGTGAATAAGTTAAATTTATATTTATATGGAGAGAAAAATGGTAATATTTCCCAACTGATTTAGGCTATTGTTAAGTGAATGAAGACTTGCCAAGGCAGAACCTCTCTTATCTCTTGCATCATATCATTTTATTCTTTTTCTTCATAGTTTATATACAGTTTATATTTTGGGAGAGTTTAATGTGTTAAGGTGTCATGAAAAGCTTTAAATGTAGCACAATTATAATGGAAAAGCAATCGTTTCACATACTTAGGATTTTTATTATTTTTATTTGCAGGATGAGTAAGAGATACTTACAGAAAGCAACAAAAGGAAAACTGCTAATAATAATATTTATCGTAACCTTGTGGGGGAAAGTTGTATCCAGTGCAAACCATCATAAAGGTAAGGTCTTCTATTTTCTTTCTCAGCTACCTGTACAAAGTGGCGCACTTTAACACAAACTGTTGTGTTTCATCTTCACTGGTCTGTTAATTTTACTTGATAGGGGTTCTCCCTGGCAATTCTCTTTAAATAAAAATACAGAAATAGTTATTCTGAACATGGCTTTGATAGGGGAAGCATGATTATCTAAATGTTTCCAGGATAACTGCCAGTTCTCAAAATAGTGTTTAGAGAGTATGGAATTGTGACTCTGACTTTCCCCTGTCATTTACATGTTTAAGATAATGATGTTAAAAATGTTGAGTGACATATAATGAAGATGAGTTTCAGATTGCAGTCATTTTTGTATTGAAAGCATCTTTAATGATATGTTTCTTAATAATTATATATGTATATAATTATTATATATATATAATTTCCCTTCAGTGCTTTTTGTGGATCATGTTTCTTCATGACAGAGCACCTTTCTGACCACCATTTGGACTCTGCATCTGGTATGAGATTTAGCAGGCTTAATTCTGCTATAGAACAGAATGAGAATATTTGTTTTATACACATGTGTTAAGTTTGACAGCTCAAAATGATGTCTTTTCTGTTCTCCTTCCTGAACATAAGACACAATATAATGAATAACTACCTTTTCCAAATGAATTAAAATTGGGATATTGCTGAACTGTTCCTACCATAATCAAGTATTCATAACCTGAGAAGTCAATTTAGATTTTTTTATGAAATATGATTTTACAGCTCACTTCTGTAAATTCCAGAGGTTAGCAACTTACTTTCTCATTTTATTTTGGGGTGAAGAGGGAGTTAAGACTGCCTTGAATTCTGTATCACTTAAATTAGTTACACATGTGCAATGAAGTAGCGTTATATTACATTAACACCAGGGACAGGAAAGATGTGGTGTGAGGAGTGATGCCTGTCAGACAGATATTTTCTGCCCCACCCCCGTGTTTGAACCAAAAAGTCATGCTTTGAAATATGAATTTTATGAAGAGGTCCTTAATATTTCATAATCCTGTTTTTCACACCATTGTGTGGTATCTATCTATCATCTATCTATCTATCTATATCTAAAGATAGATATTTATATATCTGTAGATATATAGATATAAGTGTAGATACAGATAT
The DNA here is from genome assembly GCF_057876585.1 of Rhinolophus sinicus. NCBI lineage: Eukaryota > Metazoa > Chordata > Mammalia > Chiroptera > Rhinolophidae > Rhinolophus > Rhinolophus sinicus. Next base: position 61,754,777 of record NC_142501.1, on the reverse strand, counting down.
AGATACAGATATATATATATATATATATATATATATATAGATAGATAGATAGCTAGATAGCTAGATAGATATAGATATAGATATAGATATAGATATAGATATAGATATAGATATAGATATAGATATAGATATAGATATATACTGGGGTACCAAAAAAAGTATACATTGTAAGAGATGTTATCTATGTATTGTTTTTCAAAGTTGAATTATGGTAGCAATGTGTAGTATGATGTTCACTCAAAAGATGGTGTTAATCAGATGAATGCTAGTGTCATTCATTGTAGCGTCGTTCATTACATTACAATTTTAATACAGTTTTTTCCTTTCTTAAAATGTGTATACATTTTTGGCACCCTCTGCATATAGTAAAGTTTACTTATTTAATACAGCATACTGATCCACAAATCAAACTTTCAATATTTTAATAGTTGTGAAATTATTAGTGTGAAATTTAAAAAAGATGTTGAGCAGGACATTATTCCCTGTGCCTCAAAATTGGCAACAATGAACCAAACTTAAGGACAAAATAGTGTTAAATACTCACTCACTTTTTACAAACAGTTGCAAACCACTGGAGTCTGGCCCCCATCTTGGGCTTAACAAGAAAAGACACATCATTTGTACTATCCAGAGGACAGTCACCCCAGTGCCTCTTTCCAGCTTATAAAAAAGAGTTGAGAGAAGTGTGTGTGGTGGAGGGGGATTCGTAGTAACTGTGGGTGTCAGCCTGACAAAGCCAGGGTTCATGATGAAGATGCATTTTCATTTCCATAGCCGAGTGAGGGTGTCCCTAAGAGAATCACTCATAAAGACTGCCCCACAGTGAATACTGCATACAGTTTTTAAAGCCACTTTTAAGAATTTAAGTTGTGGTATGGTCTATGCTACCTCTGAAACCAAGATAGATCTTTCCTTGCTTTTTGCCAAGAAAATACTTCTTGAACATAAAAGATTATACATTGTCTCAGAAAACCTACTTAACACGCCAAACTCAGTACATGATAGAAGAGAGAGTGTTGTGATATTTTGGTGTTCCATTTCCACTGATATTTTGGACAAAGATTTCTTCACACTTCCCCATTTCCCTTCTTCCCCTCTTCTTTTTTTCCTTTATACTTTCCATTCCACATGCCCCTTTTGTCTAAATTATTTTACGTTTAAATAAGTGCATGTATATGTCCATTGTAGAACATATTCACACAATGAACACCAGCGTGCTCACCACCCAACTGAGAAATGTAACATTTCTAATACCCTTGTAACTGGCTCTGATTTCATTCCTTTGCTTCCTTCCCCAAGATAATCACTACTCTAAATTTTCTGAATATAATTCCCTTACTTTTATGTATAATTTCACCACATACATATAAATCTCCAAATGACATATTGCTTAGTTTTGGTTGTTATTGAATTTACATAATAGTATTATACTGTATTTTTCTGTTTTGCCCAGGGATATATTTGTGACATTCATTATAGTTGATGGTATGTAGCTGTAGTTTATTCATATTTTCATTTATTCATTACTGTGGCCCCATATTTTATTGTATGAAGTCACCACACGTGTATTTATTCTCTTCTACATGAACATTTGGTGTTCTATTTTTTTGTTGTTATGAACAATGCTTCTGTAAACATTCCTGTACTTCTCTCCCAGTGCACCGTATATAAGGGTTTCTCGAGAGCACGTTCCGAGGAGCAAATTGCTGATGGATCTTCAGTCTTACCAGATTAGGCATGATGGTTTTCCAAAGTGGTAGTGCTAATAAAGTTGTTCATGGTACTTACTTGCTGTCATTGTCATCTGCTGTATCTGTAGTTAAATCTCCTCCTGTGAAGAGTGCTCATTTGTGTCATATCTCTTCTTTTCCTGATTAGTCTCTCCAGAGTTGGTCAATTTTATGTTTTCAAAGGACCGACTTTTGCCTTTGTTGATCCACTCCTTTGTATGGTCTTGTATCTCATTACTGTCTTCTCTTCTCTTTATGGTTTCATTCATTTTATTTTTATTTATGTGACAAATATTAATACTTAAGTTATACTTAGTATATGTGAGGCATTTGTGGGGAAGGAAAACTTCCCTGGATTTCTCAGTGTCCCTGTAGAAAGCTTCAGCCTCCTGAGGATTAGATCTGTAGTCATTTATGTAATTAATTGTTTTGATTGAAAAGGAGAGTAAAACTCCTCTTATCTCCCCGAAAGGGCTAACTGGTCACAGCTTGGATTAGGTCCCTTGGGTAAACGCTCAAGGTGCCAGAAAGTTTGGGGCACTAATTGCCTACGTATGAAACCCAGGCCTTCGAGACACCTGAAGTTTATTTGGCCTTTGGAAGGACGTGTTTTACATTCCAAAATGTTAGACTGAGAACCTAGGATCCTTTCCATCCCATCTCAAAGGAACAAAAGGTTTTTTCTCCTTTTAGGCAATCACTATCTTTGTCTCATATTTAAGCGGGGGAAAAAACAACAACATTGTTTTCTGTCACTCACTTATAAAGCGTTCAGCTACTTATGTAGCACATTTGACTTGGCTTTCATCATGGGTGAGGCTTAGGGCAATGGAGGCCATTCACTTATTTTTTTGTTGTGGTATGATTAATAAGAAATAAACTTTAATAAAAAAAAAGAAGAAAAAAGAAATCTGTCTCTGATCCAGAGCACCTCATGTGAGCATTCAAGATAAAAGTAATACATATTAAAAACCCAATAACTCTATTATAAGAGTTTTACAGCTATCATCTCATTTAATCCTCATAATCTATGAAGTAGGTATTATTATTATTAAACCTATTTCATAGATCAGAAACAGTGGCAAAGAAAAGTTAAATAATTTGTTGCAGATTGACTAGCTAGTAACTATTCCAGGCAGGATTCAAACCTTGGCAGTCTTGCTCCATATAAAATTATATGGATCTAGTAGCAAATTTCTTTTTATTTGTACCATGTAGGATTTAGTTGACTTCCTGTTTCTATGAATTGGTGTCTTTCATGAACTTTGAAAAAAAATCAGGCATTGTCTCTTGAAATATTGCTTCTACACTATTGTCTTTATTAAACTAGGACTCTGGTTATGTGTGTGTCAGCTTTCTCTCTTTGTTCTCCGTGCATTTCAAACTTTATATTTTTCACCCTCAAGTCTCGCTGTGCTTTATTCTGGGTTATTTATTCAGTTCTTCTTTCTACCGCACTAATTCTGTGTTCTCTTGATTGTAATCTGCTCTTTAATCTATACATTGACTTTTAATTTCATCTATCATATGCTACTAGAAATTCTTTTTTCTTGCAAATTGACTTCGCTTTTGTTATATTTTCTATATAACAAGTGAGAATAACTAGTGAGAATATAGCTGTGCATTATAGAGGCAAAATCTGTGTCTGTATGGAGTTTTTGTCCTACAGGTGGGAAAATAGATGATAAAAATAAAAATAAAAATTTTACAGTATAAATGCTATGGAGAAAAATAAAGGAATAAAGAGGTAAAGAAGTGTTTGAGAGGGATTATAATTGTAAATAAAGCCTTAGTGTAAGACCCAAAGTATCCAATGGAGCCAGCCATGAATATATTTGGAGGAAAGATGTCCCAGGCAAAGCAGCAATAAGTTTCAATGCTTCGAAGTAGAAGCATGCAGTGAGAAATGGCAAGAAGGGTGGTATACACAGAGCAGAGCAAGTGAGAAAGAGAAAGGTAAGAGAGTAGACGTCATTACAGTCCATGCTAATGTAGGAGATGAAAGAATGGAATACTTGTAAAAAGCTCTTCGATGGCGTTGTGTGCTCAGGAGCAACCGCATGCAAAATTGTGTTATTCTGTAGTTTTTAAACATGATGTAGAAACACCTGCAGAAACCCAGAGTATTTGGATTTGAAAAAGGAGATATCTGAAAACCAGAAAATGTCACCTGCTTACTAAAATTTTCTAAGCTTTGGGAACTGAAAATCTCTCACACTCAGACAAGTAAGTTTACTGCTCAAACTGCCACAGAGATTCATTCCTGAATTCTCACAGTTGTTTTGAGCTGGGCATTTTGGGAGAGGATGTGATTAACTCAGAGTGTTGTGGCACCAGTCAGAAAGTATAAGCAGCATTTCCCCCTTGGAAGCAATTACACTAGATACAGCTTCAGATATTGGGATCAGAGAAGAAACATTTCAGTTTAGGACTACAAGTTCCCAACAGAAAAATATAGTTATTAATCTTAGAAGGCTAATATGCTTTCTTGCCTTTTCTTCCTCTACCCATCACATCCAAACTAAATCTAAAAAGAATTAGTCATCATTGGATCTTAGGGTTGGAAAAGGGTCTGCACTTAGTGTGAAGGAGATACACACAGGTGAGGCTTGTATACACAAAAAGAAAACATAAAGATGTCATTTGATTAGTTGAGATTGAATTTTTATCCTCATTGTTATGTAAGCTAATTACTAATCTGAGTTGGAACTTTTGATTCAATGGAATTTTTTCAAAGAAAAACAAAATTTTAAATAAAGATAACTTTTAGTTCAAAGCCCAGATGAGATAGCAGCTGTTTAAATTTTTTTTTTTTTTTGGTAGCTCTTCACTTATTTGTTGGTTCATTTGATGATTTATTCACTCATTCTACCAACTACTCAGTAAACAAAATACGTATTGAGTGTCTGTTAACTGTTCAACGTTAGATCCAGCTGTAGATATACAAAAAGTGACCCAAATAGACATGATCCATGCCCTATGGAGCTTATTGTATAGTAGGGAAGAAAAAACATTAGTCTGATAAACAGACAGATACATGTTTAATTATAAATGGTATTAAAGTGCTATAAAGATAAAATTTCAGGATAAGAGTATGCGGACTGAAAAATGGTTGGAGAGGGATCAGGGAAGTCTTTTCCAGGGAAGAGACATTTGAGCGGAGATCTGAATAGGGAGTGGAAGGTAAGGAGACAGAATGCTCTGGAGCTAAAATAATTAGTCAGTGTCTGGAGGGCAAAAAGCAAGGGGATTGTGCACAATTAGCCACCGGTGGTGGATCGTTGGGGCCATATTCAGAATGCTGGTTTTCTGACAGTTAAAATTGTTTGATCTAATTTAGCTAGGATATTATTAGGTTCTCTCTTAGGCTGGTTTGTAGCTAGCTGTGATGTACATCAAAGTTTAAGAACCCTGATGGATAATTTATACTGTGTAAGGGCCTTGTTTATGAAAACAATAGCATTAATGGCCTAAGAGAAAGAAAAATGGCCATAACATAAACTGACTCTCTTTTGAACTTTTAGCAATACATTTTATTATATATTTTATTGAATTTTTCAAGTAATACATGTTTATTTGAGAATTTTGGTAATAAAGAAAAATATCAAGAAGAGAAATTGAGTCACCCATAATTCTTCCACATAGAAATTATTAGATGGCATTTGGGCATATTTTTAACTGGTTTAATTTATGAATATCTCAAATATATTTGAGATCTGGTGTTTATTCACTTATTTAACTATTCGTACATTTATTGACATGGACTAGGTATGTGAGAGACTGCTGCTCAGAGCTGGTAATTCTGCTTAAATTATACAGATAAAGTTTCTGTTTTCCTGGAGTTTACCCTTCTACATGTTTTTTTTTTTTTTTTTTTTTTTTTTTTTAAGATATCTCACTCATGTTTACAGAACAGTGCATAAAACCCATATGTATTCTCAAAAGAATAATTATAAGGCAAACAATACCAACCAGGACAAAAAATAAAATATCGTCAGCCCCTCAAAGATGCTTATGCCTCTATCTGATTACAACCCCTCTTCCCACAGAGGTACCCCTTTCCTAACTTCTTATGCCTAAACAATAGCATATTGTTTTGTCTTGGTTTTAATTTTGTAAAAATGGAATCCTGCTGTGAACATTTTTTTTCCCAGTGTGATTCTCTTCTTACCATCAACATTTTCTCTTGAGATTCATTCATGTTGTAACATAGGATTCCATTGTGTGAATCTACTGTGATGTATTTATCTTTTACTGTTGATGGATTTGGGTCTTTCCTGTTGTTCATTGTTATTGACAATGCTGCTGTGGACATTATTATACATGTATTTTGGTTTGCCTATGCAAAATTTCCCCATGGTATATTTCTAAGGATGGGACTTTATGGGTCATATGATAAGCACATATTGAACTTTACTTTTTTTCCACTTAGCAGTATAATTAGCAGTAAGTGATGTGTACTTACTTATATTAATACTATATCTAAAAATGATCCATAAACACATATTATAATTGGGGCATGAAAAACATTATAATAATGTACCCTAAATTACTTGAGAAAATTTTTGTTGTGAGACTTTTTCTGACATTATTTTCTTTGTTCATACTAATATAAAAACATTTGTGCCATAATTTTTGTTTACATTTAATATTAATTAATCAATTAAATTTATTAACGCATTTTGTTCATATTTAATTTCTTTATATAGTTAACATGAGAATTGCTGAGGTGAAAAAGGTTGAAGTGGTTAGGTTTGTATCATTCAAAATTCGTTCTGCATAAAGGAAACCACACTAGGGTGGTTTAAAATGGGGAACTGGTTACAAAAATGTTGAAGGGGCTGGAGAAGGAAACAGGGGATGGTGATACTACTACCCAGATACTGGTAACTGCAGAAAGATATTATTGCCCCTAGACCTGGGAGAGTGAAAAGAGAGCAGTGTTACCCAGAGCTCCTGATGGTGTTTGCGGCTGAGTTTGCTGAGCGCTGCAGCTGCTTTAGGAGTCACTTCCACTTGCACTGAGCAGGAAGCCTGGAGTCAACTCCTTTTTGAAATTGCTAGAGCTTGGGGGGCTGGATGCTGCCAGACTCTCTGCTAATGCTGCTAAAGCCCACAGATATCCACATTACCCTCTCTTAGCACTTCTGAAGCCAGAGCAGAAAATGATAGATAACTTCTTCCTTCCTTCAGTCTTCCTTTCCCAAGAGTGCCTTCCTCCAAGAAGCAGACTTCAAGATGCAATCCAATGTGCAAGAAATTTTGGGGGAAACACTTTTCAAGTGCAAAGGGGGAGGGAGCAGAGAAGTAGATAGTGATGGACTTTCAGACCATGGGGACCTTTGGACACGTGTAAAAGAAGAGAAGGTAGGAAGGCAGGAAGGTTGAGTAGGAAGGGTACTTCAGCATAGTTTTGAAAATGTCTTGGCTAGGCCAATTGGGAGCCCTTGAACACAAGGTTGCCCATTGGACAGAGTCCCATAACGGACCAAAAGGCCAGGCTGTAGTATTCCTGCCATGCTCAGTCACTGACTAGTAGCAGTCCAGGGAAAGTGTGGCCTTGGTAGGATCCTATGATGGGTCCACAGGTGGCACAACTAGAGACCATCAGTCAGCTATGTTCTTTGCAGCGTTCTTTTGAGGGAGATTCAAGCGCACATCTTTGCGGTTGCCACACTTCATGGGCAGAATCTAACCAGAAGCCACCTGGCAAGGGAGTCTTACAAATCAAATATGTAAGTTTCCAGCACCATTCGATACAGAGGAATATAAAAAGATAAATATTGGCGAAGAAAATATCTGTCACAGGAATACTTACACCTATTGTCGAATTGCTTTTTATTCCCTCATAAAGGTATATAAAACTTTTCATCCCTCCACTCAGAAAATATTGGCTACAAATTTTCCCTCCTCATGTGTATCCTGTTGGGATTCTATTCTCAGAATATTCCATTAGTCCCTGCCTAGTTTCTTCTTAGTGTTTGTGGAACTGCTTTGGTAGGCACTAGATGTACACATCTAATTTTGGATTTGGTATGGCTTCTTTTCTAGGTATCTAAGGCATTTCCACCTTCTTCCAGATCCTGCTTTCAGTGAAGGCAAGGGAGAATACCATTATCTCCTGGTTTACTGTTTGGCCCCTCAGAACAGCTGCTGTTTAATTCTGAAGGCTCCGAAAGCATTCTTAAGCGCATGCTCCCCTTGCCACAGCTTTCTCTTGCTCTCTTCCTAGTTGTTAAAGCCAGAGTCTTTGGAAATCATCCTTGACACTTTTCTTGCCATCTCTGCCCATCTCCAATCAATTGTAAAATCCTATTACTTTTAATTACTAATTGTCTTTCAAATGTGCACACTGTTCTCCATCTTCATGTTTTTGTTTGTTTGTTTGTTTGTTTTGTTTTGTTTTAAGGAAGGTGCAGCTCACAGTGGCTCGTGTGGGGATCGAACTGGAAACCTTGGTGTTATCTGCACCCCACTCTAACCAACTGAGCTAACTGGCCACAACCTCCATCTTTATGTTCTTAATCTTTGAACTATTGCAATTCTCTCACTCAAATTTCCTGACTCTAATCAGGTCTACACACAGCTGCTGAAGTGAATTTTTCTAAATAAATATTTGATACTTTTACTTCTCTACTAAGAAACCTTAAGGTAAACTTCAGAACTTGTAACATGGTTGACAAAGCCATGTGTGATTTGTCTCTTGTCCTCTTCTTTAGGTACCTTTCCTCTTACTCGGTATGATCTTCTGCAGTTCCTTGCAGGTGCTGTGACCCTTTATACCACGTTTCCCTCTGTGTGCTTTTTGCACTTTACTGCTTTATTTGTCTAGATAATGGCAAGCCATCATTCATGTCTCTTATCTGCCCCACAAAGCTTTTCTTATCCTTCTAGATTAGTTTCTCTGTTATATGGACACATAGAACCTTGAACACTTTACATCTCTTATTACAACTATAATTAATTCATTGCTTGTGTAATTGTTTGTTAATGCTTACCTTTCCACTTAGCTGTAAGTTCTATTAGGGTAGATCCAGGTATTTCCTTGGCATCTCCTGTTCCTAACATATCTAGTATAAATAAAATTATGACATGGTCTCTTCCTTTAAATAAGCTCTTAATTTAGATTTCATATTTCAAAACATTGCACAGAAGTCATAAAAGAGTTTGAGAAATTAATGGCGATAGCAGGTATACGTGTTTTCTTCCTATTTTAATGGTGAAAGGTCTAGTGTTCCAGCATTAAATATTAATGTTGACTTTTAAAAAAAGTTTAAAAATTATATTACAATTTTTTTCTCTATATTTTCTCTATTTTAAGGGATTGAGTTTTATTTTCATTGTATAATATATTTGAAGGTATAGAATTAGAGAAATTCTGAATATTTAATGTTAAAATAAATGAAGTAATCCTACTTATTAGGCCTTCATATACGTACTTTATTTCTTTGGGCTACGAAAGGAATGTTTTCTCACTGTAGTTGCTCTAACATACATTCAAGATTTTTTTTCTTTTTGTGTAATAAACTCAAAGCAGAACAGGTCTATTATGAGGGGAGTGAATCTTACTATTTGAAAAACGAGAAAATAGTTTTTCTGGTGTTAGTGGATTTGGTAGTCACTGAATAAAGTTATGTCATTATTGCATAATTGCATGCTTAATAAAAAAGATGAACATCATAACACATTTGTTGTCTTTTGATCATGAACAATTCATTCACTAAAAAATATTTAGTTATTACCGGGCATATAATGGATACTGTGCAGCTATCAACAAGCATTCCATAACTTATTTTGGAGAATTTATTTAATGTATTCTTATGTCTGATCCCTCATCATCTAGAAATAATTAAAGGAAGTCAAAGAGATCTGGAATTTATTTAGCTTAGAGTAGAATTTGCTAATACTTGTTTACCTGGAGCAGTGTTTCTCAACTGTTATTTCATTTTTGCTGTCTAAGGAGCTTTTTAGATATATTTTTTTTCCTAATTGATCCCCACTCCCTTGGAAATTTAATGCCACAGATATACTGTATATCTGTTAATGCGCTATATTTATATCTGTGATTTATAGATAAAGAGAGTTAGACTTTTTTCACTTCCAATGAGCCAGTTTTCACCCCCTTGGGTTGCCCTTGTTGAAAATGCATGATCCAGAATTAGTCAATTTTTGTTACTATGTAGTACCTGTTTCATAGTGCCGCTATTTTTTTCCTGCCATTAATCATCTTTTATAAAAGTCCCTAATAGCATATCAAAATAATAGACCTTAAGGGCTCAGAGGAGCCAATATAATATAATAGATTAATAATTTACATTTTAATGAGTTCACATGACAAAATATTTAAGGGAAAAAGTTCTTTCATATATCTTATAATTTATTTCATACATTTTTTTCTCCCCAAGTGTCAAAAAAACAGACGCTGGCCTATGGAAGTACTTACATTTTTGTTCAATCACACCAGGGTTTTAGTCTTGGTCATGTGAATGCCTTTCTTACCAAGTCACTAAACCATACTGTTCTATAATTTGTATAATAATACAAGTTATTAGGCTACTGGAAATATTTTAAATTTCTTCTGTAGTTTCTACTTTTTCATAATGTGAGTTCCATTTATGTATTACTAATGTATTGGGTGTCTCTATAATAGGAAGTCATTTACTTAGTAATTAGTCATTCAAATCTGGTGATGATATTTGGATGTTAATAAAATAAAATAAACAGGACACAAGGCTGGATATTAAACTACCAAACAAAATGCTTAGCTGATCACTCATGAACATGTCTACTTCCCCAAATAAATTGTTTATAATTTCACAGTGAGTATGGGAGACTCATTTGTGGGATAAACAGATTGAAAGACTAATTTAAAGTGGTGCTTAAGATACTTATCAGAGTGGTGAAAAGAGAAGAAAATTTGGAGTCAGGAGAATTTAGGGTTTGAGCTGAATGTCCTTGGGTAAAACATTAACTCTGATATTTTAGTATCTTTATCTGTAAAATAGGAGTAACAGGTGCTCATTTTCTTACACTGGCTTGGTGTAGAGATTAAAAAAAAAAGATAATGCATATGAAATTTCTTTTAAAGTGCCATATAATGTATGTTATTATACTACATATAAAATTTTAAATTTTGCTGATAATACTTTTATAAATATTGATAGTTTTGAAAGGTATTTCTTGGTAAATAAAAGTAAAGTTTGAGTCATATAGGGAACAATTTCTTGCTCTTTTGAAATATATAATACATATAATAATAAGTCCCTTAATTCTTTGCCTGTACACAAAATTAATATTCTTTTGCTCATGTGTACCCTGTGGGAGTATTTTGAGGAAGCTGAGCATTACTTGTTAGTAGGAAAATAATCAAGTTGTTTTATAATGTATTTTCAAGTTATAGCTAGTTCACTGGAAGGTTAATGTTGAGAAAAATCAATCAATTGAACAGATTTTTTTCCCTGATTTGAAACAAATTACATTGGAGTTATAAAAAGAAATGAAGCTCAACTATAGATAAAAGTGACAGCCCCACTAATAGAGGATTCAGGGAGAAAATGTTAGCGTGTCATTTTAATAAGTTATTGGGTTATATGTGTAGTAGCTATGGTCTACTATTGTTTTCTATCTCTGCAAATGTCTTATCTCAAAAAATGTGTTATATAAGTAAAATCACCCTTACTGTTCTTGTTTCCTAACAAAGATAAGCTACTCTAACATTGTTATGAAACACTGTAGCAAATACTCCTGTTGAATGCTAGTGCTGGGCAGACATTTAGGTCAAAGATAGGTGAAGCATTTTTTTTCTTTGCTATATATATACATATACATATACATATGCATATGCATATGCATAATACATAATATATATGTTCCTAAAATTAATGTTAAATGAACTTTGTAAATGAGTTCATTAAAAAAAATATTTCACTTTTCTTTGGGCAATCATCTTGGCATGTAAATAATTATATCCTAACATATTTTTCTTATGACATTTTACATATAATGGGCTTTTTCAAAGTAATTTATACATATCAAATATTGAAGACAATAAACTTTCAGAAATAATATCAAAATCTCACTGGTTTCTTTCCTTCCAAATATTTTGTTTCCTGGTAATTTATTTATCGTTCATTTATTCAAGAAATATGTTGAACATTTATACTATGCCAAATACTATTAGGCACCGAGAGACCATCAAAATGAATTAGATTATTGTGCTCTCAAGGAACTCATTCACTAACACATACACACACACACACACACACACACACACGTAATAAAAGTGAACACAATGAATACTTAATGAAATCTTACCTATCCAAAAATCAATAAGGACAAAGCGCATGCACACATTATGTAATAACAACAGCAGAAGAGATGACAGAGACAAGTCCATCTTCATGTTGAAAAAAAGTAAAATTACCAGAAAGTGCATGAGTATGTGTCACCCTGAGAAGGACAGTGAAAGTAAGAGATGACATGGTGTAATGGATGAGTAAAGGACTTGTTTGGGAAAGTGTAGGTGGTTGAAAGGCAGCTAAGAGAAGTATGAGAAATCTGTGTGGGAAGTAAGAAGCAAAGGATGACTGCAAGCTATGATCACAAAATAAATTTTGATGAAACACCCCTGGGAGATGAACTGGAGTCTTTAGTTTTTCTAGAATAACAGCTTGAATTTTGAAATTGTAGAACTTTCACTGCTTTAACTTAACAGTTGTTAAAATCTCCTTGTGTTTTTAATGGAAGAAATTAAACACCTCTATCAATAGGGGACTGTCATTCTCAGAGCTGTCTTTGGTCAGGCAGTTGTTTAGATTGTAATTAGTTCTCATTTAATCACAAATCAAATTTTAATTTTAATTGAAATAATATTCAAGTTAAATAAACCAAGACAATAGCTCTAATTAAGTCAACCTTTATATCATGAAAACATTTAAAAACAGTTATCCTTTACAGTGTTTTTGAATTCATTTTTGGGTTGTGATTTTACTTATCAGAGTACAAGAGTTCTCAATTTTCAAATAAATTTTTAAGAAATTTTTCTCATTAACGAAAATGCTATATCACCTTGGTAGGACTACTGGACTGATTCCCATTCATGTTTTGGAGGTATTTTTGAACTTGAATCTAATCATTTAGGAAAATGCTGTTGGAAATGAAGATGTATTTGAAAAGAAAAAATGAGCCCCAAATCTTAATAACCTGAAGAATGTATGCTAAGGAATATGGATGTCAAGCCACAGTAATATTTACAATAAATTAATAGATATAGAAAAAAATGTCTATCCATCTGATATATCAGACATGCAATGACAGTACCTGTGAAGATACTCGAGGATCTTACTACTGATCCTAGAATTACCATTTTTCAAGATTGACTTTGTTGTACTTTAGCTGAAGTTTCATATTTCAAAAAAGGTGTAGACCCCCAGTCTGTGCTCTAATTATGTTATTTTTATGTCAAAATATAGATTGATAGTACTTTCAATATTCTCTTACAAAGTAAAAAAAAGCTAAGTTAATGAATTCTGTGGTTAGTTGAACACAACCATTCCATTGTAGTGTTGGTGAAGGAATTATGGTCTTGTAAAATGGGATTAGGCAACATTGATCTATTCTATCAGTAGGAACATCTTGGACTCTTTCCATGTTGTTATGTTGTACATTTTTTATTTTTATAGAACCTTGTTTTTTGGATCATTTTGAGTGCTAGTGGCAAAGGGCTTTAAACTTTAGAGTTATCAAATGATGGCTTATGTCTCTGGACATACTGAGGAACTTGAAAATATTGAGTTGTAATTCCAAATGCTGAGATACTTTCTTTGGAAAATGGGTAATCTTCCCAGAAGGGTACTAGCTTATCTCATCCCTCTAGAGGTTTTTTTTCAATGTCTCAAATCTGGCTTCTCTCAAAGCCTTAATATCAACTCCTCATAGGGAAAACTTCTATGCTAAAAATCTTGTTCTTGTCAATAACTCAAAGGTTGGTTGTGGAATCACAATGTTTCATGATGCGATGTTTCAGGGTCTCTGTGTCACTGTCCTGTCCTTTCCAGACAATGAGAAACTTTGGGCTTGGGATATTGAGCCCAATCAGGGTGACCATGCCCTGCGCATATTTGGCATCTCCATATGATTTTCCTTTTTGTCAGAGACAGTGTCTCTGACTGAGTAAACAAAGGAACCGAGGAAAAACTATTAAGAATAGTATAAATTAATATTTAAGTATATTTAAATTGTAATAGTCTCACTGACTGGCCTGTGTCACAATAAAGAAACTCCTATATTTTTGTCATTGCTACAACTGCTATGGACATGATCAGGCTGGAGCTCTCTCAGACACCAGAGATTTAAAATAGCAACTCAACTGATTGCCTTGGAAACGTCTCCATTTATCATTTCAGTTTTATCTCTTCATGAAACATCTTCGTTCTCTGTTACCTGTTTTCCCAAGAACCAACAGCTACCATGTCAAACAGACCATTTCATCATGTTTAATTCCGTATGACTTAGACTCATTTCTGTAGCTGATGAGCTCAAAATAACAGTAACTGTTTTTGAATTTTAGATAGTCTATATTATATTAACATATAAATATACACTGTCGGTATACTACTAAGTTTTGTGATACTGCCAGATGAGGTTACTTTGTGGAGAGTTTTCAAGGCAGGGAACAATATGCCATCTAGAATTGAGAAAACAGCCAGTTACTCCTCATAGAGAAAGATGATTTTCTATGAGCTAATAATGGATTCTCACATGGCTGATAATTGTTCATGAGTCATGCTTTCTAGCCAATTTGTTGCTTCTCTGTAACTGTGTTTTATGATATTTTATTGAAGCAGAGTGAGTTCTTATTTTAGCAGAACAAAATTATTATTTCTGTTTACTTTCATTTCAAATTAGATCATAATGGAAATCTTTGGGTGTAATGAGCTTTAAAACCTAATTCCTATAAAAATGATCCATTTTAACCTAAATAATGAGCTTAATCTTGGTAATATGAATTTCTGTATCTCAAAGAAATAATAACCATTTGAATAAAGCAAACTTGCCTTTCTATTTTGACAAACAAATGACTCCACATATATGATTCAGTTCTGAATACTGAAATACTAAAACTATGCCTGACCAGATTTCAGTCTTGCTGAAGTGCCTTGAGATATCTTTTTCAGAAAACCACTTAGATAAGAATCATTTGCAAACTGGAGATGCTTGCCACTTATTGTCAGTCTTAAGCTCAAAACTGAAGTATTTCTTTATTGGCTAAAATATAATTTAAAGTGGAATTCTCATGGAGTCTCGTTTGGCTGTTCTGGGGGAATATTATTAAATGGATAAAGAGAAAGTACAAGTTTATACAACTCTCATCATTTAAAGTACTACCTACCCCAGTAATCTACACTTCTACATAAATGATTAAACACTTAAACTGCCTTTGTAAGTCAGGTTATTTATTTTTTCTAATATTATTATTAACACTGAACATTTTTTCTTCCCAAGTAACCTATTAACCCAGAATTTCAGGATTTAAAAAAAAAATTAGAGGTCATATACTCTAACACTAATCAATGCATGACTCCTTTCTGTAATACGTCTGACCAGTCTTCTGCTTTTTCTATATATTACCATAGCTTGCTACTTCACAAGTTCACCTATTTCATTTTTTGAAACAAAAAATTGTTTGAAAGTTCTGTCTCGTGTTCTTTATATATTTATATATGTGTTCCCTTATTTATGTGTGTGTACACACACACACAAACACACACACACACACACACACACACACGGTGCCAAAGAAATGTATACACATTTTAAGAAAGGAAAAAACTATTAAAATTGTAATACTCAATATATTCCGATAACAAAAGATGAATACAAGTCACATTTGACTTCTGCAATTACAAGAGGTGCTCAAGGTAGTTACCATCAGTGTTCAGACATTTCTGATTATGGCAAACTACTGCTTGAGCAATGTTGACCAAAGTGTCTACTTCTATACATATTTTTGGCACCCCCAGTATATATGCATCCACTTCCCAACTTCGAAGTAATATCTGCTGCATAACTTCAACCAATGGAAAATAGATAACAAGGTATCACATGGTTATCTATTATTTCTATGTAATGGTCCTTTAAATATTTTCAGAGAGCTGTCTTCTTTTCTACCTCTTTGCTTCAGAATTAACATCTCCCAACATTTTTAATTAATCTTCAAAAACAGGCCCATACCTTTATGATATTTTGCGTACTTACCTTTATGTATTACAGATTGACTATGGGCTACCTAATGCAGAATAAAATGGGAAACCGTGTTCTAAATTTTTTCTATTGCTTTTTCTGCAATTGTTTGGTCAACCTCACTTTTCCAGGTTCTCAAACATAATTTTCCCTATATCTGGAGTCCCACTGCTTCTTAAACAGTATGCCAGCTTTGTTTTAAGAACAGAGGGAAACAGAGGAAGTCAGCAAACAAAGACTCAGGGGTCTCAGATCTGAGACAGAATAGACAGAAAAGAGTTTTCTGAATAACCTTTCATGATTGCCCTCTTTCTCCCTCACATACTTTTAGTGAGGTAAATGTGTTCTGAAGTTTGTCTCAATTCTCCTGCAAGGCTTAAGGAACATACTCGGACACAAAGGGAGCCTCTTCCTTAGTCTCTCTTTCCCTGTGATGACTAGTCTCAGCTCTCCTCTGCATGGGTGGCTCCTTCTTTCTTCTGTGGAACTGCTCTGCTTCTCCATGCATGTGGCCACCCATCAGCTCTCTATACTATATCCGTGGCAGCCATGCACTGATTCTGAGACTAGTGTATTTCAATATCAAGTGAGAATTCCTGAGAGATGCCCTGAGTGACTGTGACTTAAGTTAAAATATGATGTGTATAGGACATTTGAAAGGGAAAGAATGTCTTCTTCCATGTTGAATAGCTCTTTGGTTTGCCCCACTCTTTGTC
Organism: Rhinolophus sinicus; assembly: GCF_057876585.1. Classification (NCBI taxonomy): domain Eukaryota; kingdom Metazoa; phylum Chordata; class Mammalia; order Chiroptera; family Rhinolophidae; genus Rhinolophus; species Rhinolophus sinicus. The sequence continues at coordinate 61,738,090 of NC_142501.1, read as the reverse complement.
TGCAGCTACTGTTTTGTCTTTTCCATTTTTGATGCAATTAAAATGTCATATTTAAGCCTCCTCATACTTTGAGATTTTTGAAAAGTTGAGTATCCTCTGAATTTTACAGACCTAGAATATATGTTTTAGTTTGAATTCTAGAAAGTATTTCACTGAGTCCATTGGGCCTTGACGTGAGAATCATGTGAATGGACTCATCATGAAAAATCTTACAAATCTAAAGAAACTCTGGTTCTTAACATGGCCTCTTATTCTTAATACAGAGTTATGCAGTCCATTGTTGACTGAAATGTCAGACATTTCAGAGGATTTGTCCCTGATATTTTCAAGAACAGTTCAATTTAAAAAAATTCAAGAACACCCTGTGCTGAAATAACATCTGCCGTAAGAATGAAGGTACTTCGTTCCACTTGATCTTGATCATTTGACCTCCCCCAACTAAAAAGCAAGGTCCGCCATGTGGGAGGAGCTCTTTAATTAAGTAAGCTAGACTGTGTTTTGTTTTCTTCTTGTCCCTCCTATCTTTTGTCCCTATGTAACTAGTAGACCATGTACGTGGCTGAGAAGATTCACAATACAGTGTTAAGTATAATTATTCTTATGCACCTTTGAACCATGAAAAAAAAATGCTCTCCTATGAAGACTGTGGCCATTAAAACCCCCTGGTTCTTTTCTTAAAGCTGATGCTTTATCTCACACTGACTAGTCTTGAGGGTAAGGAACTCAAATCGTGACTTGGTTATCTGAGCTCCATTTGGCCTCCCACAGCTCTTTATCATCTTTCTTGACCAATTTGGATACCCTAGTTATCAGCCAGTTGGCTTTTTAGCTTTCTAGTTTTCTACTCTTTGAATCAGCCTCATTCTTAACAAGTGTTCTGGTTTGAGACAGGTTTTTCTAAGATACCTTTCTTTTGAGAAAAGTCCTATTTTGACTATTCAGATTTTGAATACAGGGAGGAGCCTTTGACATAATATAATGCAACTGTTCCGCCAGGGTCTGCTGTCACGGTGGTTGCACACTATCCAAGGCAAGTACAGCGCTCAGGGACCACGCTTGCACTGGGATCCACCCACTGCTGCAAGCAGCCTGTGGCTGACCTCTCTCTAGTGTTGGCCCTTACTCCATCAGGAAACATGCATAATGCCCTGTGTAAATTAGGCATGCCATCAGTCTTTGTTGAATTAAATTGAAGCAGCTTTTTGCCAGTATAAGATATTTTTCACTACTGGGATCTTGACTCTTTCATACTGATGGTTGACCTTGCTTAGTCTTGATTTTTGGCACCTCTATAATGTTTGGCTTCTGACTGCTGGCCTTGACCTTCTTTAAGTTCTGTATTTCCCTCCTAACTCTCTTGGTTTTACAAGTGTCCATCTACCACCATGCTCACTTTCCTACTGTCTTGGTATGACAGTTTCAGAAGAGAAACTGAATTAAAACCCTGTACAAAGAAACAGGTCATTGTTTTACTTTGCTCCTGTACTAGAAGGCTGGTCATAAACATAGTAAATTTTCAGTTTAACTGGAGCTCTTGAATATTTAAAAGAGTGAAAGACCTTTAAGAAGAGAAAAAAGCCTGAAAATTTTCCAAAGTATAATAGATAATGAAGACAACAAGTTGTGTTGGGGGTTAGCTTAGAAACATAGATAATTCCCTAGCAATTTGGTATCAAATTGTTTTGCTCTATACCTGAGATTTTTTTGCTGGCCCATTTGTTCTGTTATCTCTCAACTAGTCCCTTTTAGTAAGGCTTCTTCTATCCCTTGTATCTGTACAGCATATTGTCTGCTCTTATGTTGAAGGGCGTATACTGCAAATTAACATGTATGTAAAATTAAAAGGTTTATCAAGGAACAATGGGGGTAGCTGTTTTCTATATACAGCCTTATAACCAAAGTAAAGTTTTAAAATATGCGAGGTTGCTTCCTTGTGTCAGTCAAACTGACTGGTTGTGAAACATGCCAAATAACATTATCACTGATTTATCACACTCTCGATATAAATTTGCAGGCACAGTGAAATCCAGAACTGAGGCACTTCAGGCACACATATAAAAATAGGCTTGAAGCATATTAAGTCAGAATTAACCTAAAAATGCCACTGCTTCCCACTTCACAATACACCAAGTCACAACTCTGTGTTTTGTTAACTTGACTACTGCCGCCTGGCACTCAGGTTTGAATTACTGCCCCTCTGAGAACAGCAAGGGCTTACTCCTCCATTATTATCTCTGCTAGCCTTGCTCCTTCCTGAACTCTCTGCTTCAGACACCCCGAGACCCTGAGCCATGGGCATTCCATATGCTCTCAGGGCTCCAGATCTTTGCATGCAAGACTCCTTCCTTCTACCTGAAATCTTTTCCTCTTGTCTATGACGACTTCACCAGGGTAATTCCTTCTCGTCCTTCTGATGCTGACTCTGATCCTTCTCTTACTTTCTTAGGTGGCTACTAAGACAACTCTCCCCTAGAAAGTGTTCCTTGGTCCCCCAGACTGGGTTAGATACTTACTTCATTGTCCTACAGGACTGTCTGCTCATTGGTATCTTAGTACTGACTGTTGTTGCTCTGTTCTTATCTTTCTGGCCTGTTGTCGACCCCACTAGATTGCATGTTCCTAGAAGGCAAAAGATAGCTGCGTCAGTGTCCCCGAGGCATAGGCAAGTTTTAACATCTGGCAGAACAAGCCTGAGTGAAGTTCCTACTCTTTGCCACTGTCTCTTTCTATCTAATAATCTTGATACCATCTTGTTTCCTGTAAGGCAGGGCGTCTCAACTTTGGTGTAACTAATGTTTGGGGGTATATAATCCTTTGTTATGGGTGCCTGTCCTATGCATTGTAGGATTTAGCAACATCCCTGATCTCCACCCATTAGCAGCCCCCATCCCAGGTGTGACAACCAAAAATGTATTCAGACATAGCTAAATATCCTTGGAGGGTAGGAGGTAGGATTTTCCTCAGCTGAGAATCACTGCTCTAAGGTATTCATCATAATTTTTACAAATGTGACATTTCTTCAAAATTATTGAAAAACGTACCTTTTAAATAATGTTTTCTGGGAAATCAAAGGCTTTTATCTTTCTCCCTGCTTCCCCACCCTCTGCTACACTTCTGCAGCACTGGGCATGGGACAGGTGCCCCCAAATGTTTGCTGAAAGTATTAAAAAAATGCCTGGGAAGATCACATTGCTCAGTCATTGAATTGCCTTTTTTATTTGTTTGCTTCTTTTTCTGCTACAGTTGGAATAATGTGGCAATAGCTTGTAGACTCTATCCCAAATCCCATATGGCCCATAAGGCTCCATATGATTCCAGCTCTTTCTACCTGACTAGTCTCATCTCAGATTATTTTTCTTTCCATCTTGAAGGATTCCTTCAATGTGTCAATCTTGTTTCTGCTTTGAGCCTTGGCATACATTGTCTTCTCTGTTTGGAATATACTTCTCCCCTTTTACTTTCTTATGTGAATTAGCATGACTGTGTTGAAAATTATTGAAATACATATTCAACAAGCTTTGGAGAAAGAGGGATTTATTGGAAGCACACTACAGTATCTCACATAACTATATAAAGGGCAGGAATGATCCGGGCCTTGGGGACAACTGGCACAGGAAACCTAAATGTTGCCTGGATCCCCTTTCTGTCTCTGTCTTTCACGTCCCTGCCTCTCTGATATAATTTCATTTTCTTCTCCTACAACCTCCTTCCTCCATAGGCAGAGAACAGAGGCAAAGCAATGTGCTGAGTCTCCCTCCGGTGTTGACGATTCTACCCCAGAGAGGCATGAATTCTCTCCTCTGAAGTTTAGTCCCTAGGACTGGGTCACATAGGATCAAATGTCCATGCCTTCTTTAATCAGCTTTGGCTGTGGGCTAAGCTCACGTAAAACAGACGTGGCAGCACAGAGTTCTTTCCGCATTTCGTGAGCCACCCAGCTAACTCCAATGCTGTCTATTCTACTGGTTAATTATTTCCAGTCCTTCAGTGCTCATCTCTGATATCACTGCCTCAAAGAACTCTAATTACAAGCTCTTGTAGCACTTTGCATTTCTTCATGACACTTACAAAAATTATAATTACTTTTTCATTGGCATAATTTGCTTGCTATCTCTCGTCCCCCCAGAATGTAAGCTTCCGGAATGAATGCAGCAGCCATGTCTATTTGTTCTGTTATTTTCAGCAATTAGCACAGATTCTTGCTAAGAGTACATATCTGTCTGGTTAGTAGTTATTGAACGTAGGAGTGAATTCCTAGACTCAGTAACAAAATTCCAAACCTAGTAAATCTGACATATAAGTGATGTTTTAGAGAGGAAGTGTTCAAACATTCCAAATTAGTTTTGTTTAAAGAAATATTAGTGATTTCATATAATATACGTAGTGTCTATACCAAGATTATGACTCACATTTAAATCCTATTGTTAGGATGATTATATACCAGAAATGCTTTGCAATTTATATAACCGTAAGGTGGCACTGATAGGTTGAGGATTATAATGTGAGTAAAGAACAATATTAATTTTTGTCATTGTGAGGAGAGATGTTAAATACTGGAGAAGAAATCACATATGGAAATAACAAGGTATGCGACATAATCTATGTTACAAACTCAAAGAAATAGTAATAAAAGAAAAGAAAAAAAATAAGTCAAAATGGCTCTGAGAATAGAATATTGATTGCAATTCCTGTCAAATCTGTTGGTTGTTAATATCATTCAGAAGATATAGATAAGTTTAGAGATGAAAGATATGGAATGATTGATTTGACTATATGAAAATTAAAAACTTTGGTCAGTAAAAAAATACCACAAATAAAATTAAAATACATGAAATAGACTTCAAACATATTTATGACAGATAAAGGGGTAATAGCTTTGATACATTAAGAATCCTTTACAAATCAATAAGGAAAAAAAAACCTGCAAATACTTTTATTCTAGGTTAGCTGGAAATTCACAAAGGAAGGAACACAAATTCCCAGTTCACATATAAACATAAAAAAAATGGTTCTATTTCACTATTAATTTGCTAAAAGCATAGCAGCAATATATATGTACAATTAGCAAAGATTCTGAATATTAAGTGCTAGCCAATTTATGGTAAAAAGATACTTATGAGCTGGTTTTGAGGGATATACTAGTAATTACAATAACTTTCAGAGAAGTAATATGACACTATTTTGTAAGAACTTTGCTTCTTTTAAGGAATAGTTCATGTATTCATTGTCACTGAGACAAGCAGTGGTTAGTTAGCCCAACAGCTGGTTTAAGGAGGAAACTATCAAATTAAAAACCAGCAAAAATATTATATATATTACTTCACCCAACTGTTATTCAGGGATAAAGATTTTTCTTGGAGGTGAGTCCTCTGAATAGAATTTTGCCTTATCTTCCTGTATAAACAACGTACAGCATGCGTCATCTAAATTTCCAGGTTGGAATTCAAGGAGCTAAGACACTTGCAGAATCTTTCCAAACATTTTTTCTAATTATGTGTGTGTGTGTGTGTGTGTGTGTGTGTGTGTGTGTGTATGTGTGCGCGCACGTGTGTTTCACTCACACCTAACTCCTCTGAAATATATTTTTACTTGTCTTTCTTTACTCTTATCAAAGCTTTTCACATTCAAATAGCATCAATTTTTATAATAGATAATTAAATTATTAAGGGCAGTAACAAGTACAGCTGGTATAAACATGTTTGGGGACACATATATCTGAATTTTGTTAAGTACACAATTTAACAGGTAGGATCAAATGGCCATTATTATCTAAGAGTATGCTACTCTTGGTGTTGGAGAATCCATTCATTAAAGGCTTGGAATCAAGGATATCAGATAATGCAGAGTTATCTAAGAGGAAGGTAGGTAAGGCAACATCTACTGTACCTATCATTATTTCAATACTGAAGTGCTAAGTGCAACTATGCAACTGCTATTATCTCCTGCTGAACTGTCGGCCCCTAAGGGTGGGAGCTGCATCTTTTCCGTAGCTAGATTTCTAGAGCCTATGACAGGGTTTGGCACAAAACAGATGTCAAACAACCTATTTTTTAGTTTGAACGAAGGAAGGAACAGTGTTTGTGCTCTTTCACTCAGTAATATTTCACTTCTATGAATCTATCTTAGGAAAAATTCAGAGCTCTGCCAAAAGTCTATGTTTAAGAGTGATTATTTAAAGTTCTTTTTGACAATTTAAGGATAGCCTCAGGGTTGCTCATTGAAGCATTGTTTGTAGTAGTAAAAGATGGAAAATTACCTAAATATTCAACAGTATTCAAATAATTAAATTAATCACGGTGTGCCTGGTAAAATATTGTAGTCATTAAAAATAATTTGTTTTTTAAATATTAAGTCTCCTTTCTCAAAGAATATGGGAAGTGCTCAAAATTTGATATTTATTTTTAAAATTACAGTAAAAACTACATATAGCATTATGCTAATTTTCTAATTAATATAGTTATTTATATCTGCATATATCAAAGCCTGGAAGGAAAAACATGTTACTGTTAACAGTGACTCAGTCTGGATTGTGTGTAATTTTTATTTTCTTCTTGATAGCTGTTCACAGGTTTTATGTTTTATAGTCAGAAGAAAGTAAAGTTTGAGGTGGAAGTGATTTTTTCCTCAGGCAATGAGAGGAAATGGATTAGCATTTAGTTAGAAATGCAGAGAATAGTCAAGACAGGAGCAGCTGAGACAACAAAAACAATTACAGAGGATCATAGTCATGGAGAAAGAAAAATTAAGAAAATAACAGGGGAAAAAAAAAGATCGTGTTCTAAAAATTAAGTTTGGAGTGACAAGAATCATGAAAGAAATGAATTACATAATTTGATGTAAAGAATAATTGCTGTGTCTTCAATACGTTACATAGCATTATTGATTTTATTGAATAGGGAATGATAATAAAGAGAAATGGCTGTCATTTCATCCAGAAAGAATAAGAATCCAGTTAAATGATAAAATCAATTGTCGGTAGGCTTTTAAAGCTAAATATTTCTTGCAGTTTTTTCCCCAGTTTTTATCTGCAGGGTTTGTTCACTGTTTGAAGTTACCTAATTAAGATAGTCTCCCCGAGTTGATGCCTTGCCCAAGAAGAGACCTGGGAAAACATGTATTGACCTCTTAGCCAAACACTGTACGAAACTCCGAAGATCGGGTCACTGTACAACTGTATAGAGACTTATAACCTGCGGGTGTGCTCTATTGCACATGGAGCTTCAGACTGGCCCGAAGGCACTGTCAGTCTGCCAGATTTCCCTCTGCAGAAGCCAAAGTCACTGGGTCAGGTTAAGGTCAGTGTTTTGAATTAGAGGAGTTATTCATAGCAGAAATAAGAGCTGATGTGCAGGTAAGGAATCCAGCAACAAGCTGCAACACCAGGCAGCCTGATGCTATTGATCTTCCTGGCTTCCTGCTTATGCTGCCAAATTCTCATTTCCCTTGAGTGGAAAGAAGCAGGTCTCTCTAAGCTGGACACATGTCCACAGCTGGGCCCAGGAGTAAAATGATGAGAGGAGGGCAGAAGCCATATCTAAGCTATGTTGATTCATGGTACTTGTGAGGATTAAGTGAGCTAATGCGTATGAAAGCATTTAGATCAGTGCCTGGCATATGGAATAAACACAGTGTTTTTAAGCGAGAAAGGGAATAATGAATTTCAGTGAGACAGGATAATGGTAAAGAGACATTCCCTTGGATCTTAAAGGATGAGTAGAATTTTAATGGATTCAGTAGGTGCAATGATTTCCATCCTTGGCTTAGGGACCAACTCTGGCTATATAAAAATCACACGGGAAATTTACTAAGAATAGAGAATCTCTAGCCTCTACCTTAGATCTTGCAACAGGGCTGCATAATGTGTATTTTAAATCTCCCGAAATTGATCTGATGCACAGCCAAGTTTGAGATCACTGAAGTTGGAGCTCTAGGTAGAATGTAACAGCATAATGATACTCTGGTGTGGAGGTTCATGTGATGTTTGGAGTCGTTGAGTCACCACAGTTAGTTTTCTTGGAGACCTTCTCTTTCTTGGTTCTCTTCTATATTCATTTGCAATCCTTCTTCAGTCTCCTTGCAGGATCCTTCTTATCTTTCTGGCTCAGTCCTTGAACCTCTTCTTTTCTCTATCTAAACTCCCATGGTGTGGTCAGCCAGTCCCATGGCTTTCAATATTATTTATACATTCACGACTTCTCATTTTTAAAAGTCTCTAGCCCCAACTTTCCCCATATTTACATAGTCACATATCCAACTCCTTAAGTGACACTCCCCTTAAGTCACATCAAACATACATTTCAAACCTAATTTTCCTAACATATTTTGACTCCCTACCTCCTGACCCAAATCTATACTTTTTTACAGTCTTCCACATCTCCATTCTTTAGTTGCTAAGGTAAAACATCGGAATCATCCTTGACACATCTCTTTTTCATATATTCAATATCCAATCCATCAGGATATCCTGTTGATACATTCAAAATATATTCTTAACTTTACAGCACCTGTACAGCTGCCATTTGATTGGTCCTAGTTCATGGCTGTTAATAACATTCTGTTTTACTCTCGAAGGTGTCCTAATTTGGACAATGATCATCTGAGTTACCACCTTAATACAGTTCTCTATCACCTGTCTCCTGGACTATTGCTATCGATTCTCACTCGTCTCCCTAATTTTATTCTTTTTCCCTAGAGTCTATTCTCCACAAAATAGCCAATATGAGCTTTTCAAAATATGTCATCAAGTCACTTTTCTGCTCAAACCCTCTAGTGCCATCCATCCTTAGTCAGGGTGGGCTAGATTATACAACTAGCTCATCCCAGTGGTGATCCCCCTAAAGGCTCTCACTCATATAACAGGTCATTTGAGTGTCTGTTTGGGGAAAGGAGGGGTGATTTCTGTTCCCAGTAGTCCCTCAAACATCCAAGCTAATAGAAACTCTACCTTATTGTAGTTCAACCAACTGGAACATAAAGCCTTCTTGGTTGCTCAGGCAGGTAAAGATAGAGGCTAAAGAATCCTGCATGACATTTCTACTGCCTCGGCTCAAAAGTAACATGTTACCACTGCTCATATTTCTTTGGCCACATTACTCAAAAGGTCTTGCTCAACTGAGAAGTACATTTTTCTACGGCCCCAAAGCAGAAAACTAGAGTTTCATAAACATGTATAATGTGTCCAACATCATCTTATTCAGAATAAAATTCAAAGCCTTTGTGATAGCTAAGAAAGTCATATATAGTCTGCATTCCGGATAACTCTGGCTATATCTTCTACTACTGTCCTGCTTCCTCACTCTATTCCAGCTATTCCCGCCTCCTTATTGTTTTTGAAACCTCTGATCACATACGTCTTCCTGGAATAATCTTTTTATATATGTAGGACTTGATCCCTCATTTATATAGGTCTCTGATCAAATACAGCTTATTAAAAATGTCTCCCATTACACTCTATATAAAATAGTACCCCATCTGCCCTTTTCACCCTGCTTTATTTTTCTTCATAGCACATATTTCTACTTTGGTTTATATTACATGCTAATTTATTTATTTCCTGTCTATTCTTACTACAGTGTATGTGCCATCAAAGGGAGGATGTTGTCTGTTTGGTGCACAGATAGATATGTACATATCTGTATATGTATATGTGTATGTGTATGTATGTATCCAGTCAGTCCATAGAACAGTATCTGTCACAAATTGTAGGTACATAATAATATTTATTGAATGAATTAATGAATAAATGAAGTGATAATTTAAATCCTAGCCGTGGAGGACCTAGTTAAGAAGAGATAGCAGGAAAGAAAATGAAGAAATTACTTCTGGGAATGCCTTCTTTTGAGGGTTTGCTAGAGGAAATAAATCCACTGAAAAAGACGGAGGTAGGAGGAGAATCATAATGTGCTATGTCATGAGTGTAAAGCTAAGACAGAACTTTAAAGATAGGCTACTTACAAGGTTGAAGAAGAAGAAAAATGAATAGAGGTATTGGATTTAGTAGGTAATAAAGCTATGAATGTTCTGGTTATCTATTGCTGCATGATCTGCCATTCCAAACTTAGTGGCAAAAAGACAACCATTTTGTTATGCTCATGAACTCTTTGGACAAAGCATAGTGATTGATTCAAATGACTTGAAGCCTGGAGGCTTTGAAGATGGGATTCAGCGCTAGACAGTTGACCAGAGCACCTATAAGTGGCCTCTCCTCTGGCTTGGACTTACCGCCACTTTGTGTCAGGGTTGTTCAGAGAGGAGTGTCCAGGGAGGTTGCTAATCATCCGGTAAGTGAGCTGTCTAAAAGTAGCAGATATAAGTTACATGATCTCTTCTGATCTAGCTTAGGAAATCACACAGTGTCACTCTGCTGCGGCATGTTGTTGGGTACAAGCAAGTGACTAAAGGCAGCACACATAAAGGAGGATAATTAGACTCAAGGAGAGGGGAATTAGAATTCATTGCTATCATCTTTGAAAATGCAATGTGCCACAATTGGTAATGTTTGATGAAACAACTTATGTATGTAGATTTCTCTTCACGAAGTTTGGTGGTAAAATAAAGAAAAAATATAGAATGGATTAGACTTAAATGGAATGTTTCAAACTTCTCCTTTTCAAATAAAAAACTAAAGAGTTTAACCAAACAGGCTAAGTGACCTGCACAAGGGCACACAATGTGGGGGAAAGCTAGTTTCCAGAAAGCAAATCTCTGCTTTCTGCTTTCCATTCCATTACAGTATCCTGGAATTCTATAGGAGTGGATTGATCCAGAATCTACTGTGCTGAGGGTAAAGAAGAAGGGAACAGGTAGATTCAGTGCCCTTCATCTCTGCTTCAACCAGAGCAGCTCTGAGTTTATATATTGGGATTTTGTTATGAAAAAGATTTTACTGCTGAAAAAATTAAAAACAGTAAAGCAGATGTTCCTAAAGTGTCCTTACATTTACAACTTTCTATGTTTCTACACTTCTAATGTCTGTATGCTCTATAAACTGGCAATGACAGCAATTCCAACCATTAAACACATAGATAAAGGGAAGAAGAATGTGAAAAGTACCAATTGTTGAAAATCTTTATATACCAAGCATTGAGATGGATCCTTACATATGTGATCCCATTTAATACTTTCATTACTGCAAAGTAGGTGTTACTATCCATAACTTATAGGAAACCAAGACTCAAATAATTCAAATCACTTGTTTAGGGTCACCGTTCAAAACTAAATTAGTTAGTCTACAAAGACAGTGTTCTAACAGACATGGAGTTCAAAAAACTTTTAAGAGCCAAATTCAGAAAAAACATGTATTTATTGGAACTAATTGCTATGAATAAAATACTTGTTTATATAAAAGATGCCAAAAAAAAAATGTACAAGTGGACATTTTGGTCAACGTTGCTCAAGCAGTAGTTCATTGTAATCAGAAGTGTTTGGATGCTGATGGTAACCAATTTGAGCACCTCTCAAAATTGCAGAAGTCAAACATGACTTGTATTCATCTTTTGTTATTGGTATATATTGAGTATTACAATTTTGACACAGTTTTCCTTTCTTAAAATGTGTATACATTTTTTGGCACCCTCTGTATGTACACATTCTAATATATTTGGTAGATGTGCACAGGATACATATTTGACCCATTGATGCCAAGGCCAAAGTTGAATTTTACGATCTTAGAATTAAATTCTGAGGTACGATCACAAATCTAAAGTTTTGTAAATGTTGAAATCATTATTAAATTTTTTAAAATATCAAGCTCTCAGCGTTTAAATGTTTGACAGTAGAGTGCAGGAACAATAACTTCTCTTCACTCCTATCTTTTAAAATGTGTTTGCAGACCTTTACTGCATGATTTGTAATATAAAATAAATGCTCACTATCCACCAAAGTAGGTGCATGGGGTACCCCAAAGCAAGATATTTTGGGATACTGTATTTTTCTGTCAAACCTCTTCTTTATTTTATGCTTTGTGTGCTTTGTATTTGGATTAAAAGTGATTTGAAATAATTAAAGATTTTTAATAGTATCAGTGTTTACAAGTTAAATAATTCTAGATAACTTGGAATTATGATCCGATCCCTATTAGGCTACTGTATTATTTACATTATTATTACTTCCATTTCATAAAATCTTTTGGATCAAAAAGATATGTTTTTCCTAAAGTGATCTACCATGTTTCCCTGAAAACAAGACCTACCCGGAAAATAAGCCCTAGCATGATTTTTCTAGATGACATCCTCTGAATATAAGCACTAATGCATCTTTTGGAGCAAAAATAAGACCCAGTCTTATTTTCAGGGAAACATAGTAACTAATGTGTTTTTGGCTAATATTTATTAAATACAGGCATTTCCATATTTGTTTAACACTTTGGATGTTTTAAATCATTTTTGAAATAATATTATCAGCTTTCACTATTGAATATAACTTATTGCAGAATTTTACTCTTAGAAAAATAAATTTTCATTAGTTACTGAAATTATTTAACATACACAGTACATGCGTTTTTTTTCAGATACATATTAACAATGGATCAAAATGACTTGCTATCTTCATTTAATTTATGATAATATTGTGATTAAAAATGATGGTACGCTACCTATTTTATGATCATTGACCATTCACAAGTTCAGTGAGGCCCAAAATGGCATTAAGTAGGCTTTTGACTATTTGGCCTTCTCAAGGCAATGTCTGAAGCCAAGACTAATAGCAGATTTGGATTTAATACCAAGGCTGAAGCCAAACTTTAGTTCAGCCCTATTAAATGCCCATCCCCTTGTAAAACCATAAGTGTCCAACAAACAGCTTAGGAATCAAGTGTATCCTGAGATCTTTTTAGTTTTAAATAAAATTAATTAATACCCACACATATCTTACCAATGTGATAAGACATTCGAATAAGTTTAATTTGAAATTGTTATTAGGAAAAGAAACAAGAGCATTATTAATTTATTCAAGAATATATTTGTATTCAGAATCAAGCAGTCCATGTGGAGTCATTAGATGGCTATTCAACAGTTTACATATTACTCAGAGCTCAGTGGAATCACTATTAATTTTCTTTAATTAAATGTACTCGTATGACATTGAATGTTGAGAGCTACCATTGTGAGGCCCAAGAGATTTGATTGAAATTAAATCGATTAGTTAAGCTTATTGAATGCAGCTTTAAAAAAAAGTCTTAAGAATTGTATGTTTGGTTAATTAATGAAAGTAGCAAATGAACTGATTGAAAGCAATTTGGTTACAAATTGGCCAAGACAACAATTTTCTTAAAACAATTGGTCAAGACAAATAATTTAGATACTTATTTTAAATATTAGTAATCTTGGTAAAACAATTTTTAATTTTACAATTAATCAGTTATTACCACCACACATATTACAATGTACACTTGTATAAATAAAGTTAGTTATACTGTAAATTCTACCATTTTGGTAGATTCATGTTATTTTTACATTTGTAATAGACTTTATTACCATGACTAATGAAAAGTTAATGTGGCCCATACATGTATGGATTTATGACCATGTATTGAGGCAGAAATTGTTGATTAGGAGAATGGATGTGGAGGACTAAATGTGAATTTTAGTTATATTATTCTTTGGCTTTGCAATTCCTGAGTTCCCAGTTAAATGGCAAGAACTAAAATTGGTCATGTTGGTTATCAGAAAATAATTGACTTTCTCTCAGTGATATTTGCTCCGTTATCAGATGATTGAGTGAGAGCAGGATTTACTCAATTTACTCCTTCCTCTCAGATATGTAGAATGTTTGTGAACCTGAAATAAATTGATCAGACACTACTGAAGGGAAATTGAAGTAGATGGAGTATGTGAGATATTTCCAATGAGTTCACTGAACTTTCAGATGTCATCACTAACCTAGTAGTAAATAATCCTTAACACACTGTGGCAAGTGGGACTGAGGTCCAATAGCTGGACATGGCCACATTTAATAAAACTAATTAGTATACATCTTAATTAATGTCTTTATTTTCAAAAGTGAGAAGTGGGTGAAATGGGCCATCTTTTGAAGTAGCGAGTTTTCTGTTATTGGAAGGTATCTAAGCAAGAATTGAAGAACCATTTGTAGTAGGGACTTATGCATTGTATAGTGATTTAAATTTTCTGAAGAATGTTCCACAGAACACTAGTTATAAAGTATGTTAGTATGTATTGTGTTTAAAATCTTCTATGTTCGATTGCTACGGCAGAGCAAGTTAAACATGTTCTTTTATTTCAGGAATGCTTGCATTTTTGATATGCTAATATGCCTTGTGAATCTTAAAGAAAATAATAGATTTTAGGTGTTTTACAAACCTCTTTGACTTCTGTGTCCTTTATTCATATATCATGAGAGTACTGCCTTTCCAATTAAATACACATCAGGAAACATCAGACTGCATGTTACATAAAGCTCCTTACAGCTCTGAGATTATTTGAATATAATCCTTTTCTAAAGTGGAACTACAATTTTAAAGTAAACTAAAATGAGCATGATGTCCAATAACAGGTACTGGTGGAGAACCTCCTATTTCCTCAATAATATACGTGAGCCTTTTGGAATCACAAGGATATAATTTCAGCAACATAACAGGATCCAAAATAATACTGCTTTAAACAAGATGAAAGGCTATTTCTCCCTCACAAAATTCTGAAATTGTTTTGGAGCTCAGTGGCAAGAATTTATCAAGACTGTGGATTCTTCTCCCTTGTCGCTGCAGTCTCCTAGTGTGATCCCTTCATCTCTGTGGTTCAAGATGTCAGAAGAGAGGAAGGAGAGGACATGCTACTTTCTTTTATGGATGCGACTTGTAAACTGCACACAATACTTCTACTAGTATGCCTTGCCCCAAAACTGAATCAGTTGGCAACCTGCAACTGCAACAGCCTGGGCTTGTTTTTTCCTGAGTAGTTATATGCCCAGCTAAAGATTGGGAAGTTCTCTTACTATAAAAGAAGGAGAGCATGGATATTAGGGAAGAACATGCCATCTCTGCTGGATGGCCATATTGTCAGTATAGTTACTTCTGATGACATATGTGGAAGGAAACATTGCCTCTAAAAATTATTACTGCATTTCTTTACTGATATTATGTTACTCCCTTAAGTATATATCATAAGACTCAAGAAAAATTAGCAAAGTATGAAAAGTTAATAATAGAAGAGAGAAAGAAGGGGAGGAGAAACGAGGGGGGAGTGGAAGAGAGGAGAGGAGAGAGAAGACGGGGAAATTATGAATGAATGAGACGATAAATGCAGGCTAGACTACGCATAATTGATCTTGCTGTGAGTCAAAGCTGAGGGTAACATTTTGCATTTAAGGTGAGATTCCC
This sequence comes from Rhinolophus sinicus, assembly GCF_057876585.1. Lineage (NCBI taxonomy): Eukaryota > Metazoa > Chordata > Mammalia > Chiroptera > Rhinolophidae > Rhinolophus > Rhinolophus sinicus. The sequence continues at coordinate 61,722,759 of NC_142501.1, read as the reverse complement.
TGGCCACTGAGAAATTAATACAGTATATACTATGTCAAAAAGCCACATGGGCTGCCTGACTCATAGTTAGTCAAATATTCACAGAATATTTGCTTTGTAATGGTGTTAATACTGCATATTTTTACTAACATAGATTCTAAGAACTGTTTCCCAATTTTCTTTATTTCAAAACTCTTGTTATTTCATATTTCTAAGACTGCATGTTTTTTAAGTGTTTAATGTGCAATCACTTTGCCAGCTATTTTATATCCATTTTCTCATTTAATACAAATTCAAATTTCCAAACATATATATTTGTAATTGATATATGAATATATATAAATATATATATTAATCAATGAGTAGTTATAAGCACTTTTTTTTGCAGAGAACTGTGCTAAATTCTCTGGAAGTGTAGCCCTTGGTTACTGTCAGGTTGTATGCTACACATATTCTAAAAATAGAAATTTTGGAAAGCAAGAAAATTTCCTAAAACAAATGCAAATTATAGAACTAGTGGGCATGCGTTATCTGCTTGTCTGGATCTAACACTCATCATCAAGGAACAACTCGCTTTTCATAGCTGCAACATAGGCATTATAATCCCGCATCTAGCTGTCATTGCTTCAACTCAGGGTGCTGTATTAAGAAATAGAAAGCATATCAGAAAACTGCCCAAATATAAAATAACTTAAGATGACTTTGAACTTTCATCAGTCCTTTCACACTCATCTCAGCTTTGCATATATTCCATTTGAATAGATCCAGTGGTTTCCTTGCATTATATTCAAAATAGGGATGAAAGGCCTCTTTAATTTTCCCTATCAGAGAAGGGAGTTGTCCTATTCCAAAGAGCATGTGTGCCAAAAATAAAAATTAAATTTTAAATTTATGCTTTGCATAGTTCTATGGAGTCTTTTTTTTTTTTTTTTTTTTTTTTAAGGATTTTATTGGGGAAGGGGAACAGGACTTTATTGGGGAACAGTGTGTACTTCCAGGACTTTTTTCCAAGTCAAGTTTTTGTCCTTTCAATCTTAGTTGTGGAGGGTACCGTTTAGCTTCAAGTTGTTGTCCTTTCAGTCTTAGTTGTGGAGGGCGCAGCTCAGCTCCAGGTCCAGCTGCCATATCTAGTTGCAGGGGGCACAGCCCACCATCCCTTGCGGAAGTTGAACCGACAACCTTGTGGTTGAGAGGACGCACTCCAACCAACTGAGCCATCCCGGAGCTCAGCGGCAGCTCAGCTCAAGGTGCCATGTTCAATCTTAGTTGCAGGGGCAGAGCCCACCATCCCTTGTGGGACTCGAGCAGTTGAACTGGCAACCTTGTGGTTGAGAGCCCACCGGCCCATGTGGGAATCGAACCGGCAGCCTTCGGAGTTAGGAGCACGGAGCTCTAACTGCCTGAGCCACTGGGCCGGCCCTCTCTGAGTCTTTTTAATAAAGCCCTTTTATTCATGTTTTGAAAAATACTCAGACCAGAGCTCTCCTTTTGAGTTGTAGAGTAAGATATACCTTGAAAAGCATTTAAGTCACTCCATTTTCCTTCCAGTGTTTTCCATGTTCTTATTCAAGATCCTTGTTGCTCTGCCACCTTGAAGAGGTGTTATATGTAGTCACTATGTCCATTTTCTCTCTACCAACTTCTTTACTCATTGGCAACCCAACACTCCACTGAAACTACAGTTTTAGAGGTTTCCTCATTCCTCAACCTCACTCTCCTCACCTTTCTTCTCAAGCCTCTCCTCTCACTAGCCCGTTAAATCCAACATGTATCAAATCCAACCATCTCTTCCTCACAGACCGATACTGCCTCTTACCTCTCCTAATTCTATTAATGATGCTTCTTTTCCCTCTCATGCGGGTTTGAAGATTCATTTTCAATTTGTCTCTCTGTATCATCTGTCTGATGCAGTCAGGGGTCCTGCTTATTCTAATGTCCACATCCATAGTGTCTTTCTTTTCTGTCTGGATCCTCTCTCCCAATCCAGTTTGATCTAGGCCCTCATTATTTTTTAATTGACAACAATATCCTGTGCTCTTGCTTTTCCCAATAAACCATGATGTCTTTCAAGACAAAACCACTTGTTCTCTGAACATGCTCCTCATTCTTACCTCTAAGTGCCTTCATTTGTTGTTTTCTCCCATAGAATGTTCTCTTGTGTATATCTAGTTTTTCAAATATTACCCATCCGTAAGACTCATGGTAATTTATCAGACACCAATTTTTTTTAAAAGGTGTTATAGATGGCTTCATGCAAGCAATTTTACTTATAAACTATACTGCATTTATTTTCCTCTGTTCTAAAACTATGATCCTTTAAGACATACAGTATTATCAATTATTTAAACTCTTTTGCATTAACAATACAATTTCAAAACTTAGTGCAACAAAGTTGTAATTTCTCTTGGGGCACGGGTCGTGTCTTACTCATATCTGTATTCCCCAGATTAGTTGTCACAGTTTCCACAAAATGGAATTGCATTAAATATTTGATGAATGAATGAGTGAATGAATTTAAGACTTGTTACTATCAGTATTAGTTGACCCTAAATGTAAAGAATGGCCAAAGACCTAGTCAGTTACTTTGAGAATAAGTTCCTCGTTCAATTTCTATAGGTGTGCTTCATTTCAATTTTCTGAAAGAATAAAATGGTATGACTTTTTTTGAAATGAAATAGCTGTATCTATTGTTTTGCTAGAGGAGATAAAATGGGTCAGTTTGCTTTTACTACCTACATTGTGTCACTAATGAACTGGCTACACAAAATGCAGGCAGGGAAAGACCAAGATTACCATCACAGTTATATTCATTTTCTATTGCTGCTTAACAAATTACCACAAATGCAGTAGCTTAAAACAACACACATTTATTATCTCATGGTTTCTGTGGGTCGGGAGTCCAGATATGGTATAACTGAGTTCAGTGCTTCAGGATCCCAGCAGGCTGTGATCCGGGAATTGGCTTGGTCCGCAGTCTCATCAAAGCTCACCTGGGTGAGAATTTGTTTCCAAGCTCACTTAGATTATTGGCAAATTCATCTCCTTGCAACCTGGGGCTGAAACTGCCCTCTGCTCCTACAGACCAGCAGTTACCTGTAGCATGGGTTTCTACTTCACGGGAACTTGCTTCTTCACAGCTGACAAGGAAGAGAGACTCTAGAGCCACTCTGCTGGCAAGACAGTCTTATATAACATAATCATGAAGTGACAGCCTGTCACGTTTGCCGTCTTTTGCTGGTTAGAAGCCAATCACAGGTATCACCCACACTCAAAGGGAGGTGTGAACAATAGTAGCTGGGTATCTTAGGGGCCAACTTAACATCTCACCATGATGATGGCTTTTGGCATGTGGTTCCTATTTCTCCAGCCATAAGTCCTCCCTCATGTTCTGCTGTACGTGTTATTCCAGGAATCATCTCTACTTCTTATTTTAAACTTTCATTCATGGATTCCCACTGACAGGATATAAACATTGAAGAACCTGATGAGTTTGGAGGGGGAAAGAAGATCTTTATTTGCTGGTTATTTCAGGGTCTGAAACCAATACAGGTTCATGCAAAGAAACCTGAAGAGGAGTTACACCAACACAAGACGCTATGAGCAGGATAGAACCTGTAAAGTTGTCTGGTACAACTGCTCATTTTACTGACTTGCAAACAAAAGTGCTCAGAGGTTGAGTGGTTTGTCCAGGATGGAATCTGAATTTGTGAGCTACCTGGAGACCCTGAGCTCTTAGATAGCTAAGTTAATGAGTAACTACACTGAGATTAATTCAGTTAAATATAGTTTAGGGAGATTGGCTCTCGTCCAAAGAAACAGGTATTAGCGCATTGTTATAAATATTTAAAAATTGGTATAACAGTGAAAATTATACAGATTATTATGCTTATTTTGTTTCGTAAAGAATAAAATTAAAAGATTCTTTTACACAATTTTTAAATGAAATCTTTTATGCATATGCTAGCTGTTAGATTATTTATAGTATAAAAATAACTACCATGGTATTTCCTAACAGATATAACTCTATAGAGAACACATATGGAGTGAATAAGCAGTCAAAATTATTAGTCACGAATACTTGAAATACTTTGATCTGAACCTTGATTATAGTCCTAGTCCTTTTTCTGGTCCTGGCTAGACTCTACTCTGAGAATATATTTGTGTTTCCTTCAACGTGAATCATTCATTCATCTACTGAATTAGGTATTGGTACAGCTTAGTATGTACCACAGAACGGACATCACACTGGCCCTAGAAATACAAAGGTCAAGACTTAGTCCTTACTTTTAAAAGTATTTCATAGTCTAGTGGGGAATAAGGAAGCATACACAAAATTATCATATAGTACACTGAGTGTGGTGATATGAACTAACTCGACAAATCCACAGGACGTAACAGTTCCTGTGTTGCAGCATTGGAGAGACCCTCAGACGATGACATTTAACACAATAAAGGTGCACAGTGAACAGATATCTTGCCCTTCCTACTAGTTCTTTAGTTTTCTAGGAATTTTACCTTGTCTGCATTTTGACTCTTTGAAGTTGCATTATTATTATGATTTGGGTGGCTTTGAAGTTCCTACTGCATTGGAGTTGGGGACCAGGATGAAAGCAACATCAGTCATTTCCTTCACTACTTGATACTACTCCTGATTTAATGGTGTTCATGACCTCAAAACTAAGGGGCACGTGCATTAATAACTGTCTAATAAATAGGTTATTTAATTTTGATCTGTGGTGCTCAGGTTACAAGATTTAGGAAGTGAGAGAACCATTTGTCAATATCTTGAATTCATATTTTCTCATCATCAGTGAAAAATAGATGAACATTTTTACCTATAGTAGCCAGACTGAATTAATACAGATTATTGTATCTTTTAGTGCAAATGACTCCTTCAGAATGAATGAGAAGTTGTTTGTACCCTATAAACAAAAGAGATTTTTCCATGAAAGCTATCATGAATTTCTTGCATTCATTGCTTTATATTATAATTGACTTTCAGTTCTAGCTCATTTTAAAATTAATTCAGTTAATGATGTGTAACTCATCTGTAAAGTGGGGCTAATGATTCCAATTTAACCTGCAGGTGGATTGTGAAACTCAAAGGAGATAACAGAAAAATTTCCTATAAATTAAAAGCTCTATAAAAATGAAAATCATTTAAAATCTGGAAAACTGAGTTCAGAATTTTTGTTTAACTGTGGGAATAAGTTTTGAGGCATTGCAGAAAATCAGTTAATTAATTTTTTTTCCCTGAACTTAAATCCCATGACGTCAGTTATACCTCCTTATAATGAATGTTCTCTTAGAGAGGTCCTCGTGGAATTTTAAGGATGGAGGACAAATATTTTCTTATTAGAGTTCTTACTTGCAAATTTATGTTAATATGAATCACAGTCCAAATGACACACAGAATTTTCTAGAAGAGCTCTGAAGTAACACTTGTTTCTAAAGGTCTCTTTCTCTTTCCCCTTCCATCCCCCTTATTCTCTTCCTTCCTCCCTCCCTTGTTTTCTTCTTCTTTTTCTTCCTTGCAATCCACTTTATTAAAAGATAACACTCTAGCCTAAAGGTAAAAACTCCCATTTAGGTTCTAGAAGACAACTTTTATTTAACCATATGTGTATTTTTTTTTCTTTCATTTCCTGATCACTTCCTAGATTAGCTATTTAAAAGAACCAATAAAAACAGATTCCATGTAATAAAAATTGAGAATTTTTAAGCCATTCACCTATATTATAATACTTAATCATCAGTAGAATATATCAACATTTACCCTCTAGCTAGAGACAGTAAATTAAAAGATATGTTCATCTTACAGCAATTAGTTCAAACTACAATATTTCAGTGCCTTCACTGAATTGCATTGTGTGTGTGTGTGTGTGTGTGTGTGTGAATCCCTATCAAATGAAGTGTTAACCACTATCGGTCTTCCTCCCTCCCTCCTTCTCCTCCGCTTTTTGTATTGCTTACTCTGATAGATATTATTTTGAATATTGGGAATTCCTAAAACTCACAGTTTGGAGGAGAGAGGGGTAGGGGGAAGATAGGAAAGAAGGAGGGAGGGAGGAAGGAAAGAAGAGAGAGAACCAAGGAAGAAAGAATACTATTATTGCTTATTAGCATTAATTAAAAACTAACAAGGAAATGAATGTAAATGTTATAGTTAACATAAGCTTAATATTTCTCACATATTTTTGGATATGTTGAGACAGATTTAGAGTTGGAACATAATGTAATATTATTAATTGTTAGTGTCCAGGTATTTGAACTAGCCATGTCCACACTACCACTTCATAAACTTCCTATGCATTGGCTATCACTATGGCATTATTGATCTACAGCATAATGGCATCCTTGAAACACTGAGGGGTGTTGGCAACTGTTGGGGTGGGAGAAACTGATGCAAATGCAACTTACTTAAAGAATTCAACGATGACTATTAAGGCTTGCATACACTTTTTTTCTTCTTCACGTTTTCTAAATAGGGTAGAATGGCTCTTTTCAAGATCAGCTAAACTTTCAACAAAATTTGTAGACTAAATGAAGTTTTATTATCATTCCACAAATTTGCCCATGGATTTTTAAAAGAAAAATGTACAATGATTTTGAAACTTAAAAGTTTTTGAGGAAAGTTTTTTCCTCCCAGATGTTGGTGCTTTTATGAAATTTAATAAAATTTCATGGAGATGTGCACTGAAAAATGCCTTCTGGGACATTTATCAGAGTCTCAGTATTGATTCATGAAATGGAAACCAGAAGCTGTTCTGAGCTGTAGTCATTATGTAATAGATAGTAAACATGTGTTTTCAACAAGTGAATAGTTAGCAAATTAGGCATCTGGATGAAGTGGAATTTTGGATTCTAAATTGCATAATTCACCCTTGAACATCTGCCAGAGGGAAAAAAAAGCAAAGCGAACATAGAATCTGAGCAAGATATAAGCTGATAAATGGGGAATGATAATGCACTAACAAGTTTTTCAGTTCAGATCCCTAGTATGTTTTCCACAACTATACTATGTCTGTAATTATAGAGAGATAATTTGGATTTGCATAAGAGGTGTGCTAAGGACTTGGGACCCAGCTGTTTATATAAAAAGAAATCTGCTTGTCTTTACGTTTTACTATTAGTAAGATTTTATAAGTGCTAGAAATCTAGTGTATTCTATGAACTTGATGCTATTTGATGGGTTAGGCAGAATTAAAAGTATATCCTTTGAAATAATATGTTTAGGTAATCATAATTTTTCTAGTATATTTAAAAATCTTAGGTTTGAAATTTTCAGTGTTATAAATTTATCAATACCATCTTCTCTAGTTCTCTTTTTTAAGGCAAAACTATTATTTCTTAGTGCTTTAAACAAACCAACTCCTTCCTATTCTATTTTTCTCCAGGATATGTAAACACAGGTGTCTGCTATTGGTCAGATAAACTAACCACCCTCACACCAAAATATGTAAGAAAATATGATTAATCAGTGATGATGGCTAGATGAGGACTATGTTAGGAAGACGTGATCTGGTTTAGAGGGAATGCGATAATGGAAAAAGCAAGGGTGTGAATCCCATCCCAGCCATTTACAAAATATGTAAGCATAAACAAGTTACAATCTCCGAGTCTCTGTTTTTCGTCGATAAAAATGAGTATGGTGGCATTATTAGGGGGAATTGCATGAGGTACTGCTTATGGGACATTTCAATGAAACAAAAGTTGGCACTCAGCAATATTATATTTTCCTTGCCACTCAGTCTTTCTTACTATGTGTGTCAAGTAGAATCCTTGGATATTAGAGCTAGAAAGGGACTTATTGATCACTTGGTTCAAACACTGTCATGTGCTCCTTGGAGTCTTGTGAGTTGGAAAGTTCTCAGGGGCCACCATAAGAAAGGGTGACAATGCCCCAAAGAGCTATACTCTGGAATCCCATTCCAACCTGCATCAGCAGGTGCTCCATTGGAGGGATTTGTTCTAGACATTGGTATACACTTGCAATTGAAAAAAGGAACACATTATTTAATAAAAGTTTGAAATCTAATTTTAGTTCACCCCACCCCAATTTTACTGATGAGAAGATTGAGGCCCAGGGAGGTAATATTACTTACCCCAAGTGAATAATTGTTTTTGGCGCATTACCTATAAAACACGGGTAGAAGAATACGAGCACTGAGATGCATGATTTTTATGGAATGGGGTTGGGCAGATTCTATTTGGTAAACAAAAAGATGTGATAATATAAAAAAGAGAGAATGCGTTGAAGATTTAATGATGGGTAAGAAGGACAGAGAGAAAGCTGGGGTTTCAGAAAAATGATCAGTCAATTGGCTGAAAGTCCCAGTGGAGGAAGACATGGATTCCATTCCAGTGGTGAGGATGGCAGGCATTCTGCTGCTGAATTATGAAGAAGAATGATACAGCTGGTGGTGGGTGCCTGGGAGGGTCTGTTTTGGCTACTTGGCAGCCTTGGGTGTTGCTGAAGGATGATGGAAGCTAGAACTGAATAGCAGAGGCTCCCCAGAGCTGTCATTGTGATTTAAAGTTTCTGAGAATGAAGTTTGGAGCATTTGCAGAGAAATGCCTGGAGGAAGGTAGAAGTTGGTTGAGTAGACCACACAATTGTGTCAATATGTCATTTTGAGGTCGCTGATTTATGTTTATATTGGCCATTTTTATATATCACTGTTACTGCTTTTTGCTAAAATTCGCTCATTGTGGTCTTTTTATAGCTGCTCTGTGCTGCACTAATCTGCATCAGAACTTCAGAGAGTTATGGCATCAGTCTTTAAAGACCCAGGGCACACCTACTCACCACTTAACACAGAAAGCAATTTTAAAGCACTAACTTTAAGATGACCTTCGGAGTAGGAGAAAATAAAAATCTTTTTTGAGGGAAAAAAATTTTTGTCTAGGAATTGATTGTGTATGTTTAAGATTTCCAGTGAGTGACCACATAATATAAATTGTTCATACAGTCTCTATTTCCACAGTATATTTTCACACTTAAGTTTACTAATAATATTATACTACAAATAAAATATATTGTCTTCATATGTATTATTTTTTACTATTATAATAATTATTATATTATTATTTTCACCCATTGCCTGACTTGGCTCTGTCACAGGCAGGTAGGACAGGAAGATGTGTTTAATCCCATTTACAGATTAGGAAATTAAGCCTCAGAAGCTAAAGTTACTTGTCAAGGTCTCCAATCCTATTATGTGCAAGGTCAGGTTTAAGAATCTTATCTTCTTAATGTAAGTCCACTTTTTACTCACTTTATCAGGATGTCTTCATGTAACACATAATGTAGCAGTACACGTCATGCTACTTGATGTGTTGCCTTCTCAATCACTGTGTTTAGTAGTCTCTTCAAATAGATTGTGGGCTATTGGAAAGAGCAACAAAATTTCTTCTTTATTTCTTTTGGTCTCCCAAACCTAATACACAGTAAATACTTGTTATTTGCTTATAATTTTTCAAAGACATATATTATAATATGTCCTAATAATAGCTATCTCAGTGCCAAATCCTGTGCATACAAAAAAAAAAAAAAAAAAAAAAAAAAGCAATATGTTTGTCCTCCAAGTGCTCAAATGGGAGAAGACAGACAATCTGTCCAACAGTAAACATGTATGCTTCCTTGTCATTCAATTCTTAGATTACATGATTCCTCAATAAAGACTTCTCCAAACCCCCCCAATCTAAGGACATTCCCCTCCCCTAAATTCTAATACATCTTGTCAATTCCCGAGAAAGACCTTTTCCAACTGCTTTATTTAAGCAGTTGGAAACCCACACCATCTTGTTTTATTTTCATTATAACACTTATTCTTACTTATATTTTTATATACTCATTTAGTTTATTATCTTTCTCCTTTCAGTGGAATAACATGAGAGCAGGGACAGTTTTATCTTGTTCACTGCTGTACTTCCCGATCTTAGAAAGCAGATGCTCATTAAATATTTAATGCATGAAGGAATAATTTCATCTAGCCTCATAGTTTTAAATACCATCTAAATATTGATAACTCCCAAGTTCTAGATAAAATTTATATCTCCATCCCTTTCCTTTCCTTTCCACTGAGCCCCAGATGAATATATTCAATTGCTTACTTTATATCCCCCCTCTCCAATGTCTAATAGGCATTTGAAACTTAACATTTTCAAAATACAACTCTTTATTTTCCCTTTTTCCTTCCTTGCCCAACCTGTTTCATCTACAATCTTCCCAACTTAATACGAGCCTTCATTAACTATCTCCTTGCTCAAGTCAAACTCATAGATCCAATCCAATGCCTATCCTATCAGATCTTCCTAGAAAATATCTATCAGATGTATCCACTTCTCTGTGATTTCTGCCACCACCACCACTCTACTGCATGGCACTATCATCTCCCACATTGATTATTTAATGCAAAGTCTTACGTATTAGTTTCCTATTGCTGCTATAACAAATGACGACACACTTAGTAACTTAGATTGACACAAATTAATTATCTTATTGTTCAGAAGTTCAAAATGGATCTCACTAGTCTAAAATCAAGGTGTTGGCAGGGCTTTTTTCCGTCAGGACACTCTAGGGGAGAACTCATTTCCTTGCCTTTTCTAGCTTCTAGAAGCCATCAGCATTTCTTGGCTAGTAGTCCCATTCTTCATCTTCAAAGCTAGAAATATAGCCTCTTCCAATCTCTTTCTTTGTGTTTCCTTGTCATAATGCCTATTCTGACTCTGACCGCCTAGCTCCCTCTTGTATGGAGCCTTGTGATTACATTGGAACAACCCAGGTAATCCAGAATAATCTTCCCATCTGAAGATCCTTAACTTAATCATATCTTCAAAGTCCCTTTGCCATGTTAGGTAACATAGTCACAGGTCTTGGGAATTAGGACATCTGTGAAGGAGTGGTATTACTCCACTATTCCTCACAGTTATTGATGATAGTTAATAATCAGAACAAACTAAATTTCTAATGATTGGATGTTGTTTAATACATTATGATTTAGTCAACTGATTGAATGCTACACAAACATGATTATGTAGTGCTAAAAGTAGGTTACAGAACAGTAAGTATTGTTTGATGCTATTTTTGCAAATATACACATTTTTCTGTGTATATTTTTAAGGGAAAATTAGGCAAGGAGATAATAGCAAACAAGTTAGGAGGTTATTTTCTATTCATCTATATTTTCAGAATTGTCTTCAGTAAATAATTTATTAGAAAGAAAGGTAGAACAAGAATGCTCATGAATGTTTATAATTAGTGATAGAAAAATTTGAAGGACATACTATCTTATATGTCAGCAACATTGTTAGTGAATTGGACACTTGCATCAATTGCTTATTAAATAGAAGGGCTACAGAAGAGAAATATGAGTCATAAGATTTTTAAATTTATAGTATGCAAAGCCTTGACATGGATGGAAAACTGTGGACTGATAATCCAGGTCACAGAAGAATTTTCATTGTCATTTGAAGATGTTGAGTATTTTGAGTAAGAAACTTTGAACAAATGCACTGAGTTCAGTACCATCCTTCTTCCTTAGTTAGCTGAGTGAATAATGCATTTAGCGATGATACTTTTCTTGTAGGCTTATTATGAGTGCTAAAAGAGTTAATATATGTAAGATGCAAAAATTATACTTGGCACATAGGGAGTGACATACAAACTTAGCTATTGTTATTGTTCTTATTATTCTGTAGTATACATGTATTTTTGTTATGTCAGTGGTTTATAATAGCAAATCTCTTGAGAATTCATTTAGCTCATCATAAAGGAATGATGTCATGTATCGGATTTAAAACTTAATGAAATATTAATTTAAATAAATCAATGACTATAATTATGTATAACAAATTGAGTAAAATCTTAGAAAAAATAATTGTGTTTATGTCCGAGCACATATACCAGTATAGGGGTAACTGATATAACATATGGGTTAGGGAATTTAGAATAATTTTGTTATTGCTTTTAATCATATAAATTTCTTATTTTGTGTATGTAGATGGTAGATGGAATAGAACATGAATGCTTAAAGCTGGACATAACGTTTGTTGCAGAATCTGTATGAAATCCACCCTTCTGAAATCAGACATTGTGTTGTGTTGAGAGTTAATTTTATAACTTTGCCATTAATGACTCCTTTTTAATACTTTCTATTCTATTGCATGATAAACTTAACAACTTTAAGGTAACTTGTTCCTAGTTAGAGACTTCAAACTAGTAGTAACAGATTTTGAGCTTTAGAGCTGAAATAGTAGGCATACTCACTAGTAAGTCTTGGCAGTCATTTAATTCTGGGGGTGCCAAAAAATGTATACACATTTTAAGAGATGTTACCTATGCTCAAGCAGTAGTTCGCCATAATCAGAAGTGTCTGGATGCTGATGGTAACCACTTAGAGCACCTCTTGTAATTGCAGAAGTCAAATGTGACTTGTATTCATCTTTTGTTTTTGGTATATATTGAATATTACAATTTTAATACAGTTTTTTCCTTCCTTAAAATTGTGTATATATTTTTTTGGCACCCTCTATATATTTTTTATTCTTTCAATTTGTTTGCTTTCCTTATCATTTGTACTCCATGGATAAAAGTATTGGTCAGATTTATATTCCACAGGAAGAAAATATCAGTTATTTCACTTATACCATCTAGTCTTAAAAACTGGACTGTATTGGGTTTTTTTTCAAAATTCAAAAACTGCTATTAAGGAATGCTTGCAATTTCAAGTTATAATGCTTGCAGGATACAGCAGTGCACCCAGGGAGATCTCTGACACGGAAAATACCCAGCTCAGTGGATTCCTTTGAGGCATTCTTTATAACTGACATACACTACAGCGAGCCTTGCTGCTTTTACAGCGTCTTACACTAAGAGGATGATAAATGGCATCTCATTAACTTTTATCTCTTTTGCTCCATGTGGAGTCTTTTTCTGACCCTATGACTTGTAAGTGTTCTCTTGAAGGTCAGCAAAGGGCTTTTATGCATAAGGGTCCTCCTTAACCTTTCCGAAGTGTTTGACACAGTTGCACAACCTCCTTCTGGAATCTGTCTTCCGTTTCTTTTTCTACTTGGCATCATTCTGTTCCTCCTGTATCTCTGAACATTCTTTCTCTTTTGCTGCTCATCCTCCTCCCTTTCTAAAAATTTGCCTTCTGAGCTTTTATCATCGCTCATGCCCTCTATACTAAAACTCCATGGATTTCACCATTGTAACAAATGACTCCCGAACTCATTTCTCAGGCCAATCAAGTTCCTGAATATATTTGTCCTATATTGTCCTATAAAAATAGTGTCCTATATTTCCAAGGGCTTGATGAATTTCTCCTGCAACATTGGGCTGTTAACCACTAATTCAATGTGTCCAAATAAAGTCAGCTCATGTTTTCCTGATTTCAGTTATTGAATCAATGTTTCTCACCTGTAGCTTCCTCCTAATAAGTATAAATTGCATAATGCTGTCAAATTTATCTTCTCACAGCAAGTTTTCAATTGTGCAGTTTCTTTCTTCAACAAGTCTTAAACTTGAATGCAGAGTTCCCAGCCAAGAATATTAACCAACTTGTTAGGGTGATGAGGATTAAAAGAGACAAAGGTAAAGGTGACTAATATTATATCTGGTACATAGAAAGCTAATCAATGTATTATTCATGCCTATGGCTAATGATGTTACCTTCTGATCACTAATTTTATTACTTCAAATATGTTTTGCTTTTTTGTGCCATTTAAATTAATTCTATGGTATCTTCTTAGTTATCATTTATATAAAAATGTCCATTATTTACCATTCCAAATGATAATACTTATTTGTGCATGTGATTTACTTGATTTTATGCCATCTTAAAATAGAAGGAATAAGAAGATTAATACTTTCCCAGAGGGAAAGAAAACTGTACTAGAAACGCAAAACCTGTGTTTTTGGTCCAGATTCTACCACTTGGTTAAATTACTTTACCTTCTGAATCCATAGATTTTTACCTCTAAGTTGTAGGTATGAACATATTTTCTGGTCATTTACCTCATAGGGTTATGGAGGGCTTAGATAGTGGTCCTACTCCAAGAGGACGCTGGTTCCTTTGCTGTCTTGGAAGTGCTCTGTCCTTTGCTTCAGTTCTCACACAAGCCCGTCATCAGACTTATCCAAACCTAATTCCAAGATAGGACCAACATCCATAATGATAAAGTCTAAATTTTCATAATACAAGTATTGTGTGACTTCTTCCCAAAAGTTGAAATGATGATAATGATAATTATAATAATATCTGCTAAGTAGTGAACTATAAACAGCATGTTATTTTTTTTACAAGATAAAGAGGAACAACATATGCTGTTAGAATCACAAATGACCCCTGTAATACTGTTTTCTATTCACAAAGTATTATTATCTGTCACATGAATTTAAAAGTAAAAAGTGTGTTTTACTCACACATTTGGTAATAAAACATATGTGCAAATTTGGTACAAGTTTTTTAAAGACCCAGTGGAGTTTAGAATGAAGGAAGCTATATTTTCTATCTGCTTTTATTTCTGGACTGAAAGCTCTTCTAGGATATGATATGCTGCTTCTTGCTTGGCTCAAACTGTTGACACTTGGCCTGGTGAAGGAAAAATAAAAATTGTTAATGCTGAGTGTTTCCCCTGAAAGATCTATAATCAGTTATCTCAGATAACATTCTATAGACTATTTTAAGTATCCATGTATCTAGTAGATCTCTGTATCACTGATCTTTAATAAGTTTTTATAAGTCATTTAACAATATAATAGGTAAGTATGAGAGACCTTTGCCTTTTGATGATGGTTTTATTATATGCTCATTCCTATTTTGTAGAAACATCATGTTTTAAAAATGAACCACAGATACCTAGAATTGTCAAATTCATGGAGACAGAAAGTAGAACTTGCCAGGGGTTTGCGGGGAGGGAAAGGAGAACAGCAAATTATGTTTAATGGGTACAGAGTTTGAGTTTGAGAAGATGAAAAAGTTCTGGAAATGAATGGTGGTGATGGTCACAAAACAATTTGAATTCACGTAATGCTACTTAACTGTACACTTAAAAATGGTTAAAATGGTAAATTTTATATTATGTATATTTTACCACAATTAAAAATTAATAAGTGTCAAACCATGATGCGTTAGTTGATCCTGAAATAAATTTAATAGGTCATGATCCGCATTTAAACAAACTAAAGAGAATAGAATAGAACAAAACATACGAATCCATTGCTTACAGTAAGAGTAGGTATTGTTCAAACTGCTGTTTCATGATAATCTAACCAGTTGGCATCGGCATGGTGGTAACGGGTTGTATATGGCTGATTTCTTGATCTCTTTGGTTAATACCCTACTTTGATAGATTGATGCCTGTGACACACTTATTGTTAAATATTTGGAAAATTACTTCTGTATGTGTAGTGTACTGGATCATGGGATAAAATATATTTCTTATTGTAGTTGAAAGTAAAATATTTCACATGGGAAAAAGTCTAATTAATTGACTGGCAGCAAACTCTTGTATCAATAAGTCTAGGGAACTGGTATCCAGCATATTTCTGCAGTTTTAATTGCAGCATTGGCAACAAAGGGGAAGGTCTTGACTTCAGAGGGGTGTTGACTTTGTGGAAGGTGCGATTCAGGGAAACATGCTTTTATGGGTGCTGAAAACCTGACTGAATAAAATGAATCCCTGGAAACCCAGGAGGTTCAAGTCAGATGGCTGAAAACTCGCCAGGTCCTAGAGTTTCTACATGGAGTACTCCATCTGTGGTTTTATGTGTTTTGTTTTGTTTTTAACAGATTTTTGTGCCCAGCTGAGTCTAGGCCAATTTGCCATGTAATTCGTGTCAACTTTTTCCTGATTCAGCAGCTGAAAATCCATCCATCTGTCCATTGCAGCTCATGGGCAGTGTCCTGGTACTATTTGGACCTTAATTATACTGGGTCATTAGTACATAACTTACTAGAGAATGCTTACCTTTTAGTTTTCCTTGATTTTTTTTTTTCCAAAGAGGAAAGATCTTCCTTGACAGATGGCTGTTACTGGTGGCTGGCAGGCAAGCTGATGGATGAGTCTTCCTTTGGCGCTGTGCACTGGGGCATGCA
This sequence comes from Rhinolophus sinicus, assembly GCF_057876585.1. Taxonomy (NCBI): domain Eukaryota; kingdom Metazoa; phylum Chordata; class Mammalia; order Chiroptera; family Rhinolophidae; genus Rhinolophus; species Rhinolophus sinicus. Next base: position 61,706,674 of record NC_142501.1, on the reverse strand, counting down.
CGGCAGTGTGGCTGTAGCAAGCCATTCATTAGCCTCGCTTTCAAAGGCTACTAGAGATTCTGTTGGTGCATGATGCTGTGCGAACTCTGCCCACTGTTCCACATCCAAGTGGACTAAATAGGTTAATAGCTCAGTGGAATCAGCTCTTCCATGTTAGCGGGCCAACTTCTATGTAGTAAATAAACACTTACTAAGAATTACTCTTGTGAATTCACAACTGCTCTCTCTGGAACTATAATAGTAGTCTGAGAGAGTTTTGTAACAGCTGTTTGGAAGCGATATGGTGAAGCGTGTCCTCTTACTAGTTGTTAGATATGTTTCTGCAACTTTATTTATGTTAAACTGTTTAGTCAGTACCTTTCTGATTCACAGAGATCCCTGTCATTTTTTATAATCCGGGAACAAAAGCATACTGCACACAATTGTTCAGCACTAAATTTAAGACAAATTTAAGGATAAGTTAACTTTGTCATTTTTTCATCTCCAAGACAAATAGCTGGACTTAAACTGCTAAACAATCATGACTTTTCAACAAAGCACAGTTTTAACAATAATAGCTTTCAAATTTCATTTCTTGATTTATGTTTTTATATTTAAGAAGTTGCTTTCTTAGATTATGAAAATAATGTTATAATTCTTTTACTTGTATTCTTCTTTTTAAAATCTCTCCTTTCTGCCTCATGCTAGCTCCTAATTCCCAGGAAACCATTAACCTGCTTTCTGTCCTTATAAATGCTTTGAATTTTTCTAGAGTTTTATGTAAATGGAACTATATAATATATACTCTTTAAATCTGGCTTCTTTCAATCAGCATAATTATTTGGGAAGCATCCATGCTGTTGCTTGTATCAATAGTTCATTCCTTTTTATTACTCAGTAGTATTGTATTGTATGGTGACACAACAATTATTTATCCACTGACCTGTTAATGGCCATTTTGGGTTATTTAAAATTTTAGATTTGAGAGTGAGTGTGTGTGTGTGTGTGTGTGTGTGCTATAAATGTTTATTTGCAAGTCTTTATATAGCTATATGCTTTCATCTCTTTTGGGAAAGTACTAAGAGTAGAATGACTGGATCATGTGGTCTATTTAGCACTTTAAGAAATTGTCCAGTTACCTTTCAAAGTGATTGTTCCATTTTAGATTCTCATCAGGGGTGTATGAGACTTCTAGTTCTTTAGTTTCTTTCACATTATCACCAATACTTGGTTTAGTTTTAGCAATTCTAATACGTGTGTAATGATATTTCATTGCAGTTTTGTTTGAATATTCTAATGACTACTGATGTTGAACATCCTTTCATATGCATATTTGGACCCTTCTTTTTCTGTTGTTAAGTTGTCCATTTGGGCTATACATAGCCAATTTTTCCAGCATCATTTGTTGAAAGGACTATCTTTTCTGCACTGAATTACCTTTATTTTTGTTTCAAATCAGTTGTCCACGGTGTGGGTCTATTTCTGGACTCTATTTTGTTCTACTCATCTATTTGTCTATATTTATGCCAGTGCTATATACTCTTGGTTATTCTAACTTTATGATAAACTTTGATATCAGTATTAGTTCTCCCACTTTATTTTTCTTTTTCAGAGTTACTTTGAATACTCTAGGTCCTTTTCTTTTCTGTAGTAATTTTAGAAGCTACTTGTAAAATTCTACAAAATCTCTTGCAGTATCAATTAGTACTGCAGTGAATCTAAAGATCAATATGCCGAGTACTGATAGCTTAACAATGTTAAGTTTTTGACTCTTAAACAAGGTCTCTCTCTTTTTTAATTGAGTTTATTGGGGGTGACAATGGTAGTAAAATTACAAAGGTTTCAAGTGTACAATTCTGTAATATATTATCTATATATCACATTGTGCATTCACCACTCAGAGTCAGTTCTTTTTCCATCACCATATATTTGATCCCTTTTGCCCTCTTCTCCTGTCTCTCTTTATTTAGATCTTTCTTAGTTTCCTTCAGCAGTGTTTTGTAATTTTCAATATATAGGTCTTATACACCTTTTCTCAGGTTTATCCCTAAAGTATTTCAAAGATTTTTATGCTCTTTAAAATTTTTTCAATTTCTAATTGTTGCTCATATATATAAATACAATTTATTGTTATATGCTAATGTTGTATCCTGCAACCATGTTAAACTCACTTAGTTCTAGTGTCTTTTTTGTAGATTCTATAGGGTTTTCTACATAGGTGACCATATTGTTAACAAATACAGTTTTACTTCTTTCTTTCCAATCTGGATGATTTTTATTTCTTTTCTTGAATGATTGAACTATCCAGAACTTCCAGTAAAATGTTAGTAGAAGTGGTAAGACTAGACATCTTTGTCTTGTTTCTGATTTTAGAGAGAAAATGTTCAGTTTCTTACACTTCTGTATGATAGCTGTAGATTTTCCATAGATATTCTTTATCAAATTTAGAAAGTTTCTTAATTCCTAATTTGCTGCAAGTTATGACTAAATGTTGAATTTTGTCAAATGCTTGTTCTGTATTTAAATCATTTTTCAGTTTATTAATATGGCAGATTACGTTGATTGATTTTCAGATTAAGGCATTCCTAAAATAAACCCCATTTGGCTAGTGTATGTTACCATTTTTATATATTGCTAGATTTGTTTTGCTAAAACTGTGTTTAGAATTTGGACATCTATGTTCATGAGGGATAGTTTTCTAGTTTTCTTCTCATGTAAGGTGTTTGCTGGTTTTATCAGAGTAATGAGGACCTCAGAGAATAAATTGAGAAATAATCTCCCCTCTTCAGTTTTCTGAAAGTGTTTTTGCAGAACTGGCTGCTTCCTCCTCGCCAGCCCCCCTAACCCCAGAATCCCAACTCTGTCTTCTCAGCTCAGGCCCCATCTGGGTTCCTCCACCCCATGTTTTTTGTTTAATACTTCCTTTTGTATGCGATTGTCATAGAGATTAAATAATTCTTAGATTGGGAATTAGTTTCCTTTGGAGAAAATATGAAACTTTAATTTTTTAGTCACCTAATAATTTTTAAGTAACTTCCAATATACCATAATTAGTTTGGGGCTTATAACAAATATCTGAATATATGACCATTTAGTAATTAAATCTTTTCAGCTGTATAAAACTAGGATTTGGAATCTGAAAACCCGAGTTTCAGTTCTGGCTCTATCACTTACTAATTATGTGACCTTGAACAAGTTGCTAAACTTCTCTGCACCTCAGTTTCTACAAGTATAAAGTGTGACAACTTTCCCCATCTTTCCCTGTATGAAGTTTATATGAGATGATAGATGTCAGAGATATAATTCATTGTGCTATTCTGGACTTTTCTCAAAGTTAATATTTGGGTTTTTTAGGGTATTGATTGAGGAAAAGGATCTGGTTTAGATGGTAATATACAGAAGTACACAATCTTTACAAGTAAATTAAGTATGAGTGACCAATGCAGAGGTTTATGGATGACACTTACCTTTATACATGCTTTTTATTTTAATGCTAGAACAGCAAGTTTCAGATAATATGGCATATATATCTCGTAATGGAGTATATTACTAAGACTTCAACCCTCTTGTAAACACTATGTTTTGGTATAGTACTTTTTCCCTGTTTTGTGCTCAGTTTTTAATTTTCTTATATTCCCAATATCACCTATTGTCTAGTGATAATTACATCCTATTTCCAACATTCCTTAGATAGGATTTTAAGAGGAGCCATGTGTATATATAAGGCATTCAATTTTTGTTTTGTTTTGTTTGTTTTTTGCCTGTATCTGAGTCAATTGTTGGAGTCAATAAACAATGTAATACAGATTTACTCATATACTAAAAGTGCAGAGATGTTATACTCCAAATCTTTACAGAAAGTTCAAGGCATGATTGGCACTTCATGGACTGCAAAAAGGCATAAGAAGTGCACCTTAGATATTTGCAGTTATTATTTCTTTGCGGACGAGTAGAAACAATCTGCACATTGGTTCCACGGAAAAACAGCATTATAGTAAAATATGATTACATGTTCATTTCCTGTGATTCTATTCTTAAGAGTAACAAAAATGAAAATTTAAAAGGAAAGATTAAATAATTTAAAATGATGGAATTTAAGACAGACGAATATATAAAACTTTCCTTCTGTGTAACATAAATTTGAAACATGTTTTTTTTTTTTAATGGGAGGGAGCTATTATGACACATTGACCCTCCCATTTAGTTTAATTAGAATTAGTAATGAACTCTGACCTAACTTGGTCTTTTGATTAAAAAAATTCTTAAACACTCCAAATTTATGTCAAAGTATTCTCTCTCCCTGTACTGGACTGTGAGAAATTCTCTTCCCAAACTCTCTTTTCCCAAACGGGGGATTGGAACCACTTCCATGAAGATAAAACTGTGCCAGTGAAAGGGGAATGAAGAAACTCAGACTATAAAACCTGAACCAAGAGAGGGTTCTTCTCACTTCTGGTCTTAGATGCTATGAGGACCAGTGGTGAATAATGCCTTCCATCTTTCTGAGAGGACTTTTTTTATATCACTTATCTTGATGTGCGTGGCAGTTTTTGCTATGCTGATCCCAGGTACTGGACCATTCTTTTAGCAAGAAAATAACTTCTCGGGCCCTCCCTAGTCACCCAAACTTCAAATGATTTAAAGTCAAGTTGGTCTTGGCTATGGGCTGAATGCTTGTGTTCTCTCCCTCTTCCCCCAATTCATATATTGAAGCCCCCAGCTCCCAGGGTGGTGGCATTAAGAGAGGGGGCCTTTGGGAGGTGTGTAGGCTAACAAAATCAGTACTTTTCCTCCCATCTTCTAAATGCTTCTAGCTGGGCTAATAATCAAATTAACAGAGACAGACTAACAGGGGAAAATCAAAATATTAATACTTGCGCATGGGGAATTCACATAAGCATGAGAATTCCAAAGACTATGAGGCAACATTGGGTATATAAGACATTTTGGACAAAGGAGAAAAGAGGGGGATGGGGTATTAGATTTCAGAAGTGAGAAGGAGCAATTTCCGGTAACTGAGGAAGAGAGGAACATACATGGCAGGGAAATTGTTGCCGGGCAACTCAGAAACAATGGGACACGGGGTATCTAGCTAACAGGTGCCTGCTTGATGTCCTCGTATTTACTGTACTGAATTCAAATTAGGCTAAGGCAGCATCCTAAGATTTCCGAACTGAAGCAGGTTTTTCTGTCTGATTCTCTTGGGCAGGAAAGGGGGAAGGGTCAAAGTTTCTTTTGAGTCTTGTTTCTTAATTCACAGCTTAAAATCAATATACCAAAAGGCAGCTTCGGGTGGCAAAATTTTGGTTCCCTTCAGAGCTAATTAGACCATGAGGGTGGGTCCCGGAGGAAAGGGATTAGTGCTTTTATTAAAAGAGACAAGAGAGATAATCTCTCTCTTGGCCATGTGAGGATACAGTGAGAAGGTACCTGTCTACAAGCCAGGAAGAAAGCTCTCACCGGACGTCATCTGACAGTGCCTTGATTTTAGACTTCCCAGCCTCGATAACTGTAAGAAATCAACGTCCGTTTTTTAAGCTGCCCAATCCATCTGATTTTTGTTACAGCAGCCTGAACTACAATCGTCTCCTAAGTCTCTTACTCCTTATAGCCTTTCCCATGCTTAACTTTCCTTTTTTTTTTCTGTATAGAGTGGGCTTATTTCCAAACTATCCAAAAGAATTAGACTGTGACCTTTTCTTTTCTCCTACTTTCTCTCCCTTTTCCAGAGAAGGCTTCAGGAATTTCACAGGAGAAAGTGTTACCACCCAAACAAACCTTGATGACAAAAGTATATTCTACCCATAAAGTAGTCCTGCTGTTTTTATACCTCTCAGAGCCATTTAAATTTTCCACTTACACATGATCTAAGGGTGATTGTCTGGGTTACTTAAGTAAAAACCAATATGTTAATCTCCTTTGATGAAATGAATTATTAGTAAAAGTTGTGAAATGGAACATTAAGCTACATAAATATTTAAAGGACATGCTTCTTTTCCTTCTTAATGACACTGAATTTTCTTTAAAAAATATAAATATAGGGTGCTGAATTCAGTAGCCTTTACTGGGGACTTATCATTGAGTTTGTCTTGGAACTTAAGAATTCCGATGAATTAAATTTAAAATAATTTAAAGCACTAACCATTTCTTGCTTTACTAATTTAAAGAGCAGATCCTCTTGCCAACTTCCCTTTTCTGAACTAATTTTCTGTTAATGAAATAAGTAATATTATGTCTGGGATAAGAAGTGGAGACTGTTTTGTTACCTTCCTGTATGGCATATCCTTAGTGTTTATTAATTTTGATGCAGTAAATACCTACTCTGTGCCAAATTCAAGAAATCCCTGTCTTAGTAGAGGAAGCCAATTCTTTTAATAGAGTTTCATAACTGTCTAAGTACATTGGTGGGACAAAAGAGAAGTTGTCACAAGCTCTTAATTTTATTATCAGAAATAAACTTGATTCTGTCATGTATAATTAGACATGTGAAATCAAAGCCTATTCACATGAATTGGTCTCAACCAAACTAGGGAGGCATTAAACAATTCCATGTGAAATGAATACTAATTTCTGTATTCCTTACAATATGCCTCTATGGCTTTGTTTTCATATTTTTGATTTATCTTCTGTGGGCTCCAAGAACTTCAAACTTCCTTGCCTGGGGCTGTCCATCATTTAGTTAATGATCTGTAAGCAGTGTTTTATGTAAGTAGTTTTCAAACAATTTATTGACTCTTTGATGTAAAAGTATGTGAAAACTAAATATGTAAAGTAATTTGACATAAATCCTCCAGGAATAAATATTTTCCTCAAGCTTTAAGATTAACTTCTGGAACCTCCTGGAAAAAAATTATAAATGTCAGCTGTGCTCTTCATTATCAGGAAATAAAAGACCTCTTTGGAATGTTCCTAGGGGAAACAGATTTCAAGTCTTTGCTATCTTAAATAAATAGGAAATAAATATGCTTGTTTCACCTAAGCTCATAAATACTACATTACATAAGATGTCAACTTTAGTTAAAACCTCTTGTAAACAGTCCCTGGATTCAGAGGAGCTTGAAACCTGATTAAGTAACGAAAGAATGGGGAAAAAAATCTTTGCTCGCTTATTTTTTTAGGCCTAGAACTTAACCTTATACTTTTGGGCTCACATATTTACATGGAAATACAGACTTTTTTAGTAGTCATTTACACCACCATGTGTAACACATGATCCTTTCTGGCCCCAAACTCTATTGTTTCTTACAGGATACCTCAGTTTAGGAGGTACAAGGAAAAAATCTAAACATGTAGAAGAGTTTTATGATCTTTACTGGTTGGCAAATGGCATGAAATTTCATAATTTTTATTTTTACTTTTTATTAATTAGCAGTTGTCCCTAAGCAAAAGTAAACATTGAAGCTCTTCTTGATTTTTAATTATTGATATTTTAACTCAATTATTGTGTTGGTTGTAGGTTACTTAGTAAAACCTATTTTTTGTAGTAACATACAGTTGTGTTACAATATATTTTTCCTATAAGATTCATTAACAGCTTTAAAATATATGTTTATCGTTTATTTTTAACATTCTTATCACTGAGGGCTATTTTTTTCCTTTCAAAATAGCATTATTTATAATGGAGGGGTATTGGGAATTTTTACTTTGCCTGAGGCTATGGTGTACATGCACACACACACACACACACACACACACACACACACACGCATATTTGATGCATGCCATAGCAAGAAAAGTGGAAAAACAATGCCAGATTTCAAGTATGATGATATTCTAAAATCTAAGCTACTTTACAAGAAGTCAGAAATTTAATAAACTCTGAATAGCTTTTGTTAATCAAGCCAAGTTTGCAGTTGTATGACAAAAACACCTCAGCGCCACCCCCCCCACCACACACACACACACACACACACACACACACACACACACACACTTCTTTTTATCCCAGCCCAGTTGGAGGTAGATGAGGCAGACCCTAGGCAAAGCTGTAAATCCTGTGAAATTTGTCTTTCCCCTCTTTTTTCTGCTTTTTTTCTCCTCCACATCTCGGGACTCTGTCCTTCGATTCTTCTCACGCTGCTCCTCAATCCTAACAGGAAAGGATCTTATAATGACCCATTTATACTTATTGATTGACTGATTACACCACCACTGAAAGGCTTTCACACTGAAGCATTACCTCAACCAGCCTTTTATGTCTGATTGTAGAGGAGGCTTATTCCTTGTTAGAAAAACTGTTTCCTCTGCAAGCTGGTGAGGAGATTGTGTATGGACAGTGAGATAGGAGGAGTCCCTTTGGAGCTTCTGAAATCACCGTTGTCCTAGTCAAGGAAATTTAATTTAGACATTATGATGTTTTCAACTACCAAAGCAGGTAATCTACAGTCAGCCTCTATTAAAAAAAAATGTACTGCACATTGGTTACAAATGGAAAAGAAGACTTTATATAAGACTATTGCAAAGGGGGAGAGAGGTTGAATTCAACTCCACTGAAATAAAAGGAGGATTTTTAAAAACCTGGCCGAGTTAATACAGAGGCATTGGAGGACACTGTGAGAGGTTGGTCAGTGTGATTTAGGCCTTCTGTGTTTGCTGATTGGTGCGTTTCACAGTTAAGTTCCTACCCTCTCACAGACCGGGACACAGGCTTCTTTGATGATTACATTTAAAGGGATGGCTCTAGGATGCTTGACAAAGACCGTACTGGGTTGTAAAACTGGCAAGAGACTGGGAGAAGATTTGCATCTCAAAGGAGGAGAGAAAGAATTGAGGATGGCAAATTTTCTAAAGTAAATGCTATAAGAACATGTAGGTCAGGGGCCTCTAGTCTGAAAAAAGCCTGTCTCAAGTTTAGTCAAGTTGAGAACTTGAAGCCCTCTTAGTCATCCACTTTCCACATTCTCCCGCTTTCTAAACCCACCTCCAAGCTCTCCGGTTCATCGAAAATATTAAGAATGCTTCTGGTTCTTACTGAATTTGGCTAAAGTTGACCTGATGTGTCTGCATTATCAGTTTCTTCTGTTTGTGACACATGTCCTGTCCTAGCACAGGTATGTCTGTTGGCACTTATCCTCTCTCAGTACCTGCGTGTTCTTTCTCTCTCCACTGCAATCTGATCTCTGCCATATCTTCCATATGCCCTGTGGTTTGGAATCACATATATTATGTTCTGGGATAGTTGACATTGTTTTCCTTTCATTTGATAATTTTTTCATAGTGTAACCAACGTTCCTATCTGATGTCCTCAAACACATCTTTAAGCATAATATTATTTATACCCCTGGTTATGGAGTTTTGCCTAAAATCAATATAGTTTGGGCTAAAATCAATATAGTATAGAATTCCTTTCATTAATAGAGATGTTATCATATAAGGATTAATATTTGTTGTCATAAAACAAAGGAAAAGAGCATAACCAGTACAGAGACACCATAGATGTGGCAGCTTTGCCTTCTGACAGTGAGAAGAGACCACCTGCTCTGTACCTGGATGAGCCTCAAGCCCAGCATATACTATCCTGCTTTTCAGAGAAAGAGAATGCCACTGAGTTTTCAGAGTGCAAATTCTCTATGGCCACATAGGAAAGCCTGTTCCATGCCAACTGATTTTATTCTCTCTGAGTATAGTGGTTTCCTCTCATCCCCACCTGGAGAGTTCATAGGACATAATAACTCATGGCACATTTTCAAAGCATTGGTATTTAGCCTAGAATAAGACCACTGTGAGTAGGTGCAGGCTTTAGCAGGACAGTTCAGGATGAGTGCTGGTGGTAATTATATGCTCCACTTTGCACCCAGACCAGTTAACACCTGTTATTGCAGCATAATCATTAACAACAAACCATTTTACTCTCAAATGAATCCATATTTGGATCATAAATTATATGGACACTTGAGCTTTGTCACTAAGTTTTGTTCTCTTCTGAGGGTCCTCTACCAGTGTGTATTGAAGATAATAATTCATCATTCTGTTTAGCTTTCAGATGTGGAATTACTGGATTAAACCCTCTCATCCTCTCTCTCTCTCTCTCTCTCTCTCTCTCTCTCTCTCTCTCTCTCTCTCTCTCTCTCACACACACACACACACACACACACACACACACACCACTACCTCTGAGGAAAAAAAGTAGTTCTCACACAGACTACCTTTTAAGCATAATTTAAAAAGAAAAATGTTATCTTAAATGCAACATAATGTGCAAAGACACCTACCCACAGTGAATGCAGAGCAAAGAACTTTACATTATGATGCTGAGCACAGTTCATTCTCCAGTGGGGCTCATTGCTTTGTGTTTTCAAAAAATGGAGATGTGGTGGTGACCTTTTATTTATAGAAAGATCAGCCAAATCTTTGAAGACGTAACTTTTTTTTCCCTTTCTAACAGATCACATTTTAAAGCAAGCTATCCTCTCCCATCAGTCTCTGTAAGCAAAGGGAAACTGGTAAAATGATTTATTTTCTTTTTCTTTTTGGTCTAGTGCTAATTCCCAGAGGCAGGTAGGTGGTGGGTGGTGATGGAGCAGGGTTATTCTTCTAGTGGACATTAGTATTCACATTTTCCAACAGCAGAAACTGATGCTCAGAGCAATGACATAATTCATTCAAGACACAGCTAATAAGCAAGGAATTCGGGGCTGATCGAATTCCATAGCCTGTATCCTGAATCAGTCCCCTGTGTTGCCTTCCAGCTGTGTCACAGTTTGCTTAATGTTTGTCTTCTCCATGAAGGCAGGAACTTTGTCTTTTTTGTTTTTAGCATACCATGGGCATTTCATAAGTGTTAAATGAATGAATGACCAAAGTCACACATGAAGGGGAGAGGGAGTAAAAATGAGAACTAGAGTGAGAAGGAGTTACAATGTCGGGTCAGAAAGGCAAGGTCAAGGGTGGTGGCAAGTGTCTGTGAGTAAATATTCACAAGGAATCCTTAAGGCTCTCACTAGAAGTCCTAGGTGAGAAGCCAGGTCAGCTTTGGGGGATGCATATAATGAAGTAAAAGGGTTCATGAGTCGGATTCATGGCAGAACAGTTTGACAGTTTTTCTGAGACGCTTTCTTGCCCCTTAGACTAGAGAGGCAATGCAGGGCAGTGGTCAAGGTGTGGGCTCAAATCCAGTTAACACTTAGATTTAGCCCTTAAAAAATCTCCCCCAATATAGAGGTAATCTACCACTTTATATTCAGTATGCCATTTTATCCTCACAACAGTTTTAGGTGGATACTGCTTTTGCCATTTTTTGATTGAGCCTCCAAAGACTTTGGAGTGAAATAACGTGAGCAAGGTCATGTACAATAGGTTAGCTTTCTGATTTTACTCTATCTGACCCTAATGACCTCTCAGTTGTCCTTTGCTTCAGGAGTGATTCTGAGAATGCTGTTACCACCAAGGTAAGAAGTTACCATCAACCCATCAATCACTTGATGCCATTACCTCCTACATCTCCAAAGGTGTTACCCAAAGTTATTTCCACCAATGGCAAACATTTATAGACTACGATGGCCAGATCCTTTGCAAGTGCTTTATATGTATTAATTAATTAAATCTTTACAACAATGCTATGAGGCAGATACTATGATTTTTCCTTTTTTTGACAGAGGAGGAAACCGAGACATGGTGAAGTTAAGTAACTTGTCAAGGTTATGCAGCAAGTAAGTGGCAGAGCTGGAATTTGAATCCAAGGACTCTGCCTCTAGAATCTGTGTTCTCATCTACTATGCAACTACTTACATTATCTACTGACTCTGAGATAAGAAGTAACTTGCTGAGGACCAGATTCTTAAGTTAGTTTCATTGAAAATCATTGCGACCTGTCATAACTCTATCCCGCTCATCCTGAAGGAAGTTTCCATAAGGACAATAGGAGTCCCTGGATTTGCAATAATGATGCTAATAATAGCCAATAATCACCCAGCACTGTCTACGTGCTGGATACAGTGCTAGGAGCTTTACTTGCCTTTCTCTTATTCTGCCCAACAATAAAATAATTTAAGTTGATTGTTCTTGTTTCTCAGATGACAAAACTGTAACTTGCTCAAAGTAGCACAGCTAGTGACAGCTGTGTAAAAGCTGGCATCAGTCTGATTTCCTCTTGTAATTGCCGGACACGGCTGCCTTCCACCAGAAGGCTGCAGTAGACTTTCCTTCATTAATTTGTTTGGTTGGATGGTGTCCATTTAATGCTGCCCAGGAGGGCATGTTACTGTACATGTTCACTTCACTTTTAGGAGAAAAAGGCAAATTACCAAAAGACTAATTACCACCAGGGAACTTTTCAAGGAAATAAGTTCCTGGCGTGTCATTTGGTCAGCATCCACTTACTGCTACGTTTCATACTATGTTTTGTGTTCTTGTATCTGCATAAAGCTACACTTCCAGCACACACCTGGACTGGATGCCTATAATCATGGCCAACATTAATACCTAAAAGGTAAAGATGTTCAGGAGATACTATTTACAGAAGCAAGACAAGTGTTTTAGAAAGTTTTGTATTAGAAATATTTTAATACAGGGTTTGGGTAGTATATGTACCATGGTTAAATATATACATATATAAACAAAACAGAAACACATACCTTTCTATGTTGTTATTAAAGATGTGCATACAATTATAAAAATTTAGAACCAGAAGGGAGCTTAGAGATCATCTAGTCCAGATCAGGAAACAAAGTGAAAACAAAGTGAGGCCAAAGTTGCTGATGTGACTGGCCAAGCTTTCAGGCCTCTTACAAAATTCAGATTAGCATCAACTTTATGAATTCTTTCCTGATCTCTCTTCTTATACTTGCCCCTCACTGGGTGAAAATGACTTCTTTTTTTAAATCTTGTGTATATTTGTGGCTATTTCCATCATGGCTCTTTTATCAGTTTTACTTTTTGTGTGCATGGCTCTCTCCCTCTACTGCCTTCTAAGCTGCTTTTAAACAGGGATGGTTATTCCTTTGACTTTATATTCTCAGGAGATGGCCCAATGCCTGATACTTAATCGATGATGGATAGATCTTCAGTATGTAAATGAGTCGGCAGAGATCTCATGGTTAATTGGTAGTGGAGTGCAAAGGACACAGATTTCCCAACTTGCCAGGAATCAGTGACCCTCTCACGACACATTACTACTTTTCTATTCTCATTTGATTTTCACATCATAAATGAATTATAAAGTTATTTTTAAAGAGGGCATTTTCAGAAGCTATCAATAACAAAAACTTAACTGATATGGCAGTATGAAATCCTTATCCAGTGAATGGGTAGAACAGAATATAGTTTCTCAAAGAGTTACTAGCATCTTTCTTCTAAAAACTGAAAAAAAAAAAAAAAAAGCCTCTAGTCTTCTTTAATAACTTGACTTAGGATTTATATCCTTTTGATCTAGAATGACACTCAGAACCTAGATATTCTACATTGAAATTGCTGAAGTGTAGAGAAAAGATAACCTAAATTTGCTTTTCATGTCAATCACTGAGTACAAAACAAATGTTCTATGTGTGAGAAAAATTTTGTTGAAAGACAGTGATGTTATACATTCTTGAAAAATACTGATTTATTCTGTTTATAGGTGTCTTGCTAGCTTCAAAAAATACCCCAGATGTAGAAAACCTGTATACAGAAGGGCATGAAATTATGAATCTGCAGAATTAGATATGGGAAATAGTAGAAGTTCATCCTTCTCTATTTATCAGGGGATAATTATTTCCTAAAATTAAATGACGTTAGTGCCTCTATCCATCTAGATTTCTACACAGCACATGGTGTAACATATTTTCAGCACAGAAACTTAGAGAAACTTCTACTTTTGTAGTTGAAGAAACTGAAGTCCAAATAAGTAAAGTGATTTTTCAAAGAATTGTCCTGACAAATTAGGGAGCGAAATTGAGCTCTCCTGGGTCAGAGTACAATGTCACACTGTTTCTCTGATGAATAGGCTTTCATTGATTATATTAGGCTTTCATTTCATTTGACAAATGCTATTGGTTGAAATAATTTAGCTGACATCACATTTTTGGTCTTTACTACATGATATTAAATGTTCTACTATTATATATGGCTAACTTCCTAATTTTAGAGATGATGGATTGTGACTTAGGGAGACTAACCGATTTACCAAAGATTAGTTTGTGGTAGTTCTAGAAATAGAACCTAGGGCTTCTCACGTGCCAATCCAGGTCTCACTGACTGTATTTCTCCTTCTGAATCCCTACTTGGCTCTCCAAAAGAACGAATTAAGCATGCCTACATATATATCCACAAAATATCAAGGTCAAATGTGTGTTTTTTTTATGACTTCTAGTAAGTTCATCTAAGCCTGGACTTGAAAAATGATTAATTTTAATTTTCTTTTTTGAGAAGTCTTGTAATAAACCATTTATTTATTCCTTTATTCATCGGGCATATTGATTTTTCTATTATGGATCTCAAACTGTGTCTTAAGCTGGGGAATCAGAGATGAATAATCATGAATTTGGGCCTCAAAATTTAGTAGAGGGAAATAAAGAGAAAGTATAGAAAAATCTTACAGAAAAATAAGAAAATGTTAATCAGAGAAGAATGGTCCAGTCTACGTGAGGGGTTGATTATCAGCTTCATAGAGTAGGTGTTGTGATGTTCTGAACTTCAAAGATGGGGTAGGTGTTTCCTAGGGGTGGGGGATAGGGTGAAAAGGAGGGCAAAGATTCAAGAAAGAGTGAGAGGTGGCCTGAGTAAAGATATAATATTTTTAAAATAGTTTGTATGACGTCAGTGTAGGATGTAAGAAGAGCACACCAGAAAGTGAAGTCAGAGATGGGCTGATGGAACGATGCTTAGGCTATGCCTAGGAATTTGAATTTATTCTATGAATAATGAGGAGTCAAGAACGGTTTTGTACCCTGGGCTTAACTTTAGAAAGATCTACCATGGTACAATGTATGTGTTTATGTGTGTGTAGAGGAACAAGGTAACAAATAGGCAGATTACTCAGGGGCCCCTCATGACTGTGCAAAAAAAAAAAAAGAAAGAAAGATGCCAAGGATACCTAAATTAAGTCAGTAGAGGTAAAGTTGTAGAGGAGGGAGAACAATTAAGGTGAACAGGGAGCAGAATGAGAGAAATTTGATGAGCAAAGAGATGTGGGGCTAGGTAATGGAAGTGACACTGATTGGGAATTAAGAGAGCTACAATCTAGTTATAGATCTTCCCCACTCTAACTCTGTGATCTTGAACTAGTGAATACTGTAGATGTTTTCTAACCATCAATTTCTTTTTTTGTGAAATGGCAAAATAGGACTTTATTATTTTTAAAGTCTCTAAAAGTCAATGATTCGCTCTTAGATAGCTACATTATATAAATAGATTTAGGGGTCTAAGTAAGGTTTTCTTAGCCTCCATAATAATTACAGCTAACAGTTACTCTTTATCAAATATAAGCATCGTTATGAATGTTGACTCAATTGATCCTCATTACCACCCATTATGGTACATGAGATTATAATTCCCATTTTACTGATGTGGAGCTAAAGCATAAAGAGGTGAAATAATGCTTTCAAATCACATCTTTTTGTTCTCTGTATGTGTTGGTCTGTTCAGGCTGCCATAACAAAATATCAGAGACTCAGAGATCTGCAAACAATAGAAATTTCTCACAGGTCTGGAGGCTGGAAGTTCAAGACCAGGGTGACAGCATGGTTGAGTGAGGGCCTTCTTCTGGGTTGCAGATTTCGTATTGTGTCCTTACATTGCAGAAGGGGTGAACTAGCTCTTGGAGGCCTCTTTTAAAAGGGCACTAAACCTAATCACTTTCCAGAGGTGCTCCCTCTTAATACTATCAACTTGGGCATAACATTTTTATCCTATGACTTTGGAGGGGACACAAACATTTAGGCCATAGCTCTACTCTTTCTACTCACTGTATAATTTCCCTTAAGAAGCAGTTGAACTGTACCTGACTCCTTCCTAGGTCCATTGATAGGGATATTATTGCATATCAATTAGTACTTGCTATTGTAACAGATAAACCTGTAAATCTGATTGCCTTAAACTAGCCTGAGTGTATTTCTGTTGTATGTGAAACCAGTTAGGGTCAGGGGATGGATCTCTCCTCTACAATCATTCATGGACCCAGGCTGGTGGTGGCTCATCAAGGTCACCTTTGGCACTGACATCTATCTGAAAGGGGAAGAGAGTGGCTGATGGAGTGGAATGTTTTTGTAGGCCTGGTCTTGAAGAAGTATAACTCACTTCCACTCACATTCCACTTGTCACATGCAAGGGAGACTGGAAAATGCAGGCTATTGTATGGCCAGGAGGAAAGAAAAAGAAGGCTTGGTAAATAGGTAGACACTCTCTTTTGAAGCTGGGACTTGAACCTAAGCTATCTGACTTCAAAATCTTCGCTCAAACTATATTAACTTGTACTACATTAACATTAACAACTAACATTGTATTACATTAACTTTTGTTGACTGCTCTCATGGAATCAACAGTAATTAAACTGTTTTGTACATAAAACAAAATGAGGGTGTAGGCTGACTTTGTAGTGAACATTATACTGTGCAGTTAAGATTCATGACTTCATACCGGTAAGAAATATATCCCAAATATAAATCACATAAACTCCCTTCTCAGTTTTTCATTAAGTTCTGTCACTTAATGAAGTTAATTTATGTTAGTCTGAAGCAACTAAAAAAAAATCTGCTTGACTTCGTTTTCTGATAGGTCTAATATATTGTACCCATAATAATGAAACTTGTTCATTTCATAAACTTATGGGATTTTAGAATTGGAAGGGATCTTTAACTCTAAATTAACTCTAATACTAGTCTGATGTCTTCATCTTGCAGGTGAGGAAAGAGACCCAGAGATCTAAATGACTTACTCAACATTACACACTTCAGGGACAAAGAACTATGCACGAGGGCCCAAGTATCTCATCTTTCTTTTCACCTCTCTACTCTCTGTCTTTTTTGTCAGAAAGCACTAGGCTGTACTGCCCTCTTTCCTAGAAACACTTATAAGAATATAATTAATCATTAAAGAACAGTGTGACTCCTACAGTGTGTAGGGATTGGGAATATTCTGATCCTTCCCGTGTGTGTGTGTGTGTGTGTGTGTGTGTGTGTAATTTGGGATTAAGCAGAAAATCTTTTTTAGCCTTTGCTATTAGAAACATTAAAAAAATTATAATGGACCCTATTCTTTTCATAGTAATTTGAGATGGCCTTAGGTCATTGTTTGAAATGTCAGTTTCACTATGAGGATCAAGTAGAAAGTGTGACTGTTGGATTGTGAATTTCCTGGGTCCCATTTTGAAGATGGAAACTTGTCTCTTGCCCTTAAAAGTGAGGGTACAATTACTTCTACTATAATCAGCTTTTATTAATTATAACTTTAATTTGAAAAAGAGAAATACCGCAGTTAATACATTTTAGGGGTCAAGAAACAGAGACATTCAATGACCTCAGGACAAAAAAAGGGCTCGCTGAAACCTATTTTATAAAATATTTCAGAAATTCAGCAAAAATTTCAGGAAGACCTCAGGAAGGGCAGACACAAAGGAAGCTGGTGTCTTCTCTCTTACCTCGCTTTGCACCTGTGCTGAGTTCCCTGTCCTGTCTGCTTCCTCTGGGTCCCTAGCTCTCATCACCATGAGGTGTACAAAGCTCTCTGTGGGTCATCTGACTCCTGATAGCAGATGACCTGTGGGCTCAAATGCCCATTTCCATGTGGCAATTCTTGACTTTTAGTCCAGATTTCTAGAGAGATGGATTTGATTGGTCTAGTTCTTATTTTTCCGAGCAGGCCTAACAAGCAAAAGTTGCCGGGCAGTTGATAAAGAGACCACATTGTTCCTTGAGGTTTGTCTTCCTCAGTATCAATTCTCAGTTCAAATGAGAATGTACAAGATGTTCATGATTAAACTGGAGAGACATGAATCTAAAATTGTCACAAGAGTGAATCTTCTGTTCTGCTTCTTTCTCTTAAAATAGACTGGGTACAGCCTTGGGTTGAGAGTTTGCTTTTGTTCATGGAGACAGCACTGTTATTAGGGTTATTATTCTTTACTGGCAATCTGTCTTTCCCCAATAATTTTATTTTTCCCATATAAAATGGAAGTTTTAGAAAAAAAGCCTTTGTAAAAATGTCATTGGTACTTTGCTATTTCCTCCCTGATCATCCTGACTTCATAAATTATGCAAACTTTTGAAATTTCATTGAACTATTTAAATGACCATTTCTTTTAATTAGATTGCTTTGCCGGAAAGTCTAAAAATGTGCCCTATTTTCTCATTCTAATGAATTAAAGTAAAAAATTAGCTGCCTCAAAAAGTTTTTGTTTCAGCACATTTTTTCCATTCAAAGTGATTTACAGCAACCTAAATCCACTAACTAGCTTGCATTTTAGGTGCCTGGTGGTGCATGTAGGTGATACTTTATTTCTGCTTAAAATGTGTAATGTAGATTCTCTGGGGAACTAGTCCAGTTGGGTAAAACTATTAAACAGGAGTGTATGGAGACAAACCAAATTTCAGAACTAATGAGACAAATCAGAATACAAATAAGAACTGAAATCCAATGGAGAGGAAACCACGTAGGTACAAATTCACAACTTGACGCTAAATTTACTCTCTTCTGTAGCTTACGTGTCAATTTTTTTTTTTATGCATCTCATGTCAACACAAGTGTGTGTGTGTGTGTGTGTGTGTGTGTGTAATATAGATTAGAAATATGAAATTAGAACTTTTATAAAATGTAGATAAGTTTCCCTAACAGCTATATCTTTATAGCTTATATATGTTGCATCATTTTGATATTCATTGATTATGTTAAAAGTAAAAATAATTAACATTCAAGTTGCTAAACAATTTAAAAGTAATTTCACACACATTATCTCATTTGGTCTTCATAAAGACTCTATGGAACCATTTTAGAAATGAACAAACCAGTTCTTTGAAAAGTGAATGGACTTCTTAAGGGTTTACTCAAGAAACCAGGCCCCAACTGAGGCTCCCAAACATTGCATGTGGGATGGTGATACACTTCCTGTGTCCTCCACATCATCTGGAACTAGGCTGTTGGATGTGTTTGCATGTATGTGGAGCTCTACAGATAGGGCAGGAAAGGACAGTGTTGGATATCATGGTTGCTGAAAGCAGAATTGCCTGAACTCTCATCTCCGGCTTTGTCTCTTACTAGCTATTTTACCTTGGGCAAGTTACTTAGCATTTCTATGGCTCAGTTTCTTCATCTGTAAGTTGGAGATAATTGTAGTTTCCTCTTGAATGGTTGCTGTGATCATAAAATGGAATAATGCATGGCATACAGTGAAAATTCAGTAAATGTCAGCAATTACCATTATTCCACAAATTGTTTCCAAAGTGAATGAATTATGCTTACATATAGAATGTGATATATATATATAATCTTTGTGCTCTTAGCCTAAAGCCAGCAACCTCTACCCAAGGTGAATGATTTGCACAAATATTATTCTATCGTGAACCCATTTTTCATACCTATGTATTTATAGTTGGTTCACAGGTGATGCATAAAATGTGACCATATTAACATATATATGTATATAAACTTATAATATATATGTTATATTAAAAATCTATGTATGCATACAAACCAAATACTATTTAATTCAGATTCTCCCCCCCCCCCCCATGGTGAAGTTCCTTTCAGTAGGTAAAAAAGTAGTTGGAAACAAAGGTTTAGTTAAAATGCCTTATAGGATTTCATGCCAGAATATATTAGTCATAATAGCTTTGCAAAACTTTAGGAATCTTAAGATACGAGTTAAGTGGCAGTTTCTTAAGGTCATGTGTCTGGAGCACTATAGGGCGAATGATCCTATTGTTGAAATAAGACATAAAGTAATAAGCTTGAAAGGCAACAATCAGAGCTAGGTAAGATTGGTATCCCTGTTTTCATAAGAATTAAACCTGTGTGTCTCTAGCCATTTCACAAAAATGGAAGAGGCAACTTTGGGTTTATGTATCACATCTAGGGTGGGAAAAAAATAGCAGAATAGCAGAAAGGTTTTTTGTTTGTTTTTTTCTTTTCTTTTTTAACATGGGAATCGTGACATTAAAAAAAAATGTTCTTTTTTCATTGGTATCTTCTCCAGGGGGCTCTTCATCATTTTACTCTGAAGCTAAGTGATTGTTTATGATGCCTATTTTATTAATTTGGAAAACCCTAATATTTGATTAGGTTAGTTTATCATGAGCTCTGTCGAATCTGTGTAGAGAATTCTAGTGAGTGCTTAAATTTCTTACAGTCTCATTAACCTTTTAAAAGAAAACCACAGGAATTAGTTTTACCTTCGTAAATTGTTTGTGTTCCATTTATTAAACACATACCACATGCTGAGCAATTTACAGGAAAAATTAGACTTTGTCTACAAGAATTTGGTTATCATAAGAAGTTAAGATACACTTTAGACAAACAAGAAAACTAAACATACGTATATATAGGCCATGCTTAGATGAACTAAATTCTACTAGAAGACTCATTTCCTTGTTTTACGATCTCACTTCACTTGGCATATGTACCAGCATATATAAAAATACTGAGCAATATTTTCCCCAACTATGCTTTCAGACTCTTTGAGTACAAGATTATCCATCCACCTCTCATTTTTCTATTTTTAAAAAGGTTAGTTTTCCCTCTCTCATTCCCCCACAGTAAGCTTTACAACTTCAGTTTTAATGAGAACAACGAAGGCTGAGAGAAATTTTTCACAAAAATCCCATTTCTCATGAGGAAACTAAACCTGTGTGTCAGTGTATTTTATTCATAGACAAGGAAGAGAAGGTTTACGGCAGAAGGCCTGTGTCTGCCAGGCTTGCTCTTCCTGGTCACATTTATTATTAATCTCTTAGCATTTGTTACCATGTTTTCTGAAGGGGACACGCCTCTCTGTCTTCCCAGTGCAGCAACCACCTTATCCTTCTCTTCATTATACCATCCACATGGACATCACTCACTTCCTTTGTCCTCAAAGAAGAAAGCAGCACACTTGCTTCACAAGAGCCCTGACATACTGAACTTAGCTAATGTGGTCATCCCATTGTGGAAAAATTCATTACAATCCTTTGAATATCTAAACAACTTTCATTTTTTTCATATTTATTCTGCATTGACTCCAGTAAGCTAGAATGATCCAGGTTTTGAGATATCATACTTCACTGACTTATCCACCAACTAATGCATTTGGGAAAACATACCCCACTGAACGATCTAGAAAGCAGTAAAAAGTACTACTGTGTAGCCAGGGTTAGCTAACTTTTGTGGCAGTAATAAACAATCTCCAAATTTTAGAGGCTTGTAACAATCTAAGATCTATTTCTCACTCATCGGTCCATCATGGTTGGTGGGGACTCCGTTCATATCTCTTCACAGCTGGATATAGTCTCCACTGTCAAGGATATAATTGGTTGCTTTGGCTGGTGGGGAGAAAGGTGGCAAATCACACTAGCTCTTTATTTCAAATGTATTTTTCAATTACAATTGACATACAATATTATATTACTTTCAGGTGTACAGCATAGTGATTAGACATTTATATAATTTAGAAAGTGATTTACCCCAATTAGTCTAGCACCCACCTGGCACCATACATAGTTACTACAATATTATTGACTATGTTCCCTATGCTTTCACTTGACATCCCCATGACTATTTTTATAACTGCCAATTTGTACTTCTTAATCCTTTTACCTTTTCACCCATTCCTCCAAACCCCCTCCCACCTGGCAACTACCAATGTGTTTGTTCTTTGTATCTATGAATTTCTTTCTGATTTGTTAGTTTTTTAGGTTCCACATACAAGTGAATCATATGACAGTTGCTTTCTTTGACTTATTTTACTTAGCATAATACCCTCTAGGTCCATCCATGTTGTTGCAAATAGAAAGATTGTTCTTTTAATGGCTGAGTAGTATTCCACTGTATATATATGAGTATACCGCCTTTTCTTTATCCATTTTTCTACCTATGGGCACTTAGGTTTCTTCCATGCTGTGGCTGCAATGAATAGAGGGGTGTGTATATCTCTTCCAATTAGTGTTTTGGATTAGTTCAAGTAACCCAAAGTGGAATTGCTGGGTCATATGGTGTTCTATTTTTAATTTTTTGAGGAACCTCCATACTGTTTTCCATAGTGGCTGTACCAATCTGCAATCCCAACAGAGCATGAAGGTTCCCTTTTCTCCACATCCTTGCCAGCACTTGTTCGTTGACTTATTGATGATGGCCATTCTGACACGTGTGAGGCGATAGCTCATTGGGGTTTTAATTTGCATTTCTCTGATGATTAGTGATGTTGAGCATCCTTTCATATGTCTTTTGGCCATCTGTATGTCCTCTTTGGAGAAATATCTACTCATGTCCTCTAATCAGTTTTTAATTGGATTGTTTTTTGATGTTAAGTTGTATGAGGTTCTTATATATTTTGGATATTAACCCCTTATCAGATGTATCATTGATGAATATCATCACCCCATTCAGTAGGTTGTCTTTTTGTTTTGCCGATGATTTCCTTTGCTCTGCAAAACTTTTTTAGTTTGATGTAGTCCATCCCATTTGTTTACTTTTTCTTTTGTTTCCCTGCTTGAAGAGACATATCCAAAAAATACTGCTAACAGCTTATGTTTTCTTTCAGGAGTTTTATGGTTTCAGATCTTACACTTGAGTCTTTAATCCATTATGAGTTTATTTTTTATAAGTGGTTTAAGATAATTGTCTGGTTTCATTTTTTGCATATGTCTTTCTTATTTTTCCAACACCATTTATTGAAGAGACCGTTGTTACCCCATTGTATATTCTTGCCTCCTTTGTCATATGTTAATTGTCCACACAGACTCATAGCCTTTGCTTCTGGTCATAAGTGACTCATATTATGTAGCTTTCATTCCATTGGCCAAAGCAAGTCACATTGACACATCTAAATTTAATGGGGTAGAGAAGTCAGAGATGTACAGAACTACGGTGTGTCCAGAAGGGAGAGAATCAGAAATATGGGGTGGACAGCACTAGTGACTACTACAATGACTTTCTCCTCTTATTTTTCTTGTCTGAGAAAGTAAAAATTTTGTTATCAGGAAGGGGAAATAGATGAAGAGTTTTCACCTGTAATTCTTTTCCAATGTATGATAAAATCTTACAACAAAGATGCGAAAATGGCCTTGGTGTTGAAATGCCTTTTTTCTCAGGGGAGAGGTTGGTGGACCCTCTCCTGGCTGCCGTAGGTCTATGGAAGAGAACAGAGCCTGAGCCACCATAGAACTTTCTCCAAAGCTGTGTCAGCTTGGTGCTCTGCCTAACAGCTTCACTATCTGTAGAAGCTCTAATATCTCTAACCTGGGTTCCATTCAAGAAGTCTTGCAGGATTAATGTCATCATGACTTATATCTCTTCCCCTAAATCACTATAAAAAATCCAACCATTCCAAATAATCTATCACAGAGATATTTACCTCCATTCTGCTCTGTAATCACACCCCTTCTTCCTTTCCACTGTGTCCGTTGCAGTTTATAGTACATGTCAGCCCACTCCCTACCAGGCAATTTTACTACCTCTTCCCAGTAAATGTACTTTTCCTCTTTCTGAGATATTTACTTCATATATTCTTTTTTTTTCTTCTCAAACATCTCTCATAGAAAAATTAAATGAAGTCAGATTAGAAACTGCCTCATCTTCTCACCACCTAACCTACTCACATCTACCTGCCTCTGTATCTACATATCACCCTTCACTCTCTGTAAAATGGATTAAGTGTCCCCATACCAGTCTAACGCCAACCTCCCCAGGTGCCTTGAATGTCAATTCCTTTTTCCGTTTCAAGAACATTCTTTTTTAATTACCCATTTTCTCTCCTATGTTGACTATTTCTGTCTCTACCAGATCATTCCAGCAAGTAAGCATGCTTTTTATGGCATCCATTTAAAAAATTCCCTTGACTCCATGCTTTATTCTAGCTATTGTTCATTTACCTTCTTCGCTTCACAGAAAATCTCCACGAAACAGTTAATATAAGTGTCTGTACAGTTTTACATCCCATTCTCTACTAAGCATACTTTAATCATGACTTTATTTTCATCAGCAACTAAGATGACTTATACCAAGTTCAAAATGCTAATAAGAAAAGCTAACACAGAGTGCCTACTATGAGGTAGGCAGTGTTCTAAATACTTTATACATAATAACTCATTTAATTCTCAAACCAATCCTATGACGATGGTGCTATTAATATCCCTCTTTTATACATGAAAAACTGCTACTCAGAGATCCTAGGGAATTTGCCCAATGTTACCCATCTGTCAGGAGGAGCTTAGATCTGAACCCAGCTACTCTGTTTTTGGATTTTATGCTCTTAACCACTACATCATTACTTTAATGGTCAATTATTTCTCTTTATATAATTAAACTTGCAGCTTCTTTGGTTTTCCATGTCTTATCTTGGGTTCTTTTTCTCATACCTCACATATTGTTCCTTAACAGTCTGTTTTTGCTGTTTCCCTCTTTTCCCCTCTTCTCTTGTTTACTGGTAACCTTTCCATGGCAAATTCATTCAGTCTACGGCTTGAAATATCACTTATTGGCTTAGATCTTTTGAGTATGTATCTATAACGCAGATTTCTTCCCTAAGCTCTATTTCATAAATGGTGCTGCCTGATTTACAGCTCTACTTGTGTGTCTTATATGGATATCAAACTTAACAGACAAAACACAACTACAAATATTCTAACCCAACCCATCTTTTCCAAATTCTCTTTCCCTGAGACTTCTCTATCCACCAGAACCACCCACTTCTAATTGCTCAGAACAACCTTAGGACTAACCTCTAATACCTTTCCTCCGCAAGTCAAAACAAATCTACACGGAAACATACCTAACTTACTACTTCTCTCCAAGTCTGCTGCTGTCAATCTAGTCTAAGTTCCATCATACATCACCTGGACTCTTGCAACCTCTTCATAATGAGTCTCCCTGATTCCATTCTTTCTTTCTTCAGTTCATTCTCTAAGAGCATCCTGAGTAAACTTCTAAAGCATTAATGAGATGACTCCATTTCTACCCAAAGGCTTTTCCCTTTCGATGACAATGAAATCTCCTTACTGTGACATACCAGCCCCTACATGATCTTCCTACATTTCTGACACAGTTCCCGTGACCTCTCAATTGTCCAATTACACTCCAGCCTCACTGGCATGTTGCTGTCCTAAGAATATGCCACGCTTTTCCCCATTTTCGTACCGTCACTGCTGATCTTTCCCTTTGGAGGGTTTGTCGTTTCTTAGATCTTCATAATGGATACTTCCTTCTCCTCACTCAGGTCATCATTCAGATTATCTCCTCAGAGACGTCTTCCCTGAGACTCCTGCTAAAATATACATTCTTCCCTGCTTAAGATTCTCAATCACATTACTGCATTTCCTTCATGGAGCTTAAAAATCTAATACTTAATTGTCATACTTAATCATTAACTTAGTTATTGGTTTTCTCAACAGGAACATGAGCCCTTTGAGGGCAGGGTCAGTGTCCTCTTATTCATTGTTGTTGCATCCACAGGACTCAGAACCATGCCCGCCCATGTGTGGTACTGACTCAATTAAAATGTGACTACATACAGTGTAGAAAGCAGTATAATGACTTGTATAATATAACACAAAGCAGTCAGTCAATTAAACAAACGGAGTCATCCTTAGCTAAGAAAATATTTTCCAGATCATGAGAGGATATGAACAAAAGTGTGACTCTCAAGTTTTTAGCTTTTGTAGATATAGCTTTGCGCTTGAATCAAACACAAATTCCCATTTGTATCTACAGGGGCAGACAAATCTTTGTGACCTTGGAAATGGTAGTTGCTTCTTAAAGCTATATTTCACACCTGAGTTTCTTGGTCTCACAGGGAGGGATGAGGTGGACAATGTGTATGATTTGCTGTCTCTCACAAGAAAAACCCCAAACGAGCTGTCTAACCTGCATTACTGCAGAGTGGTTAATATAAATGCATGATGTGCTGATCTCATTTACCATGTGTCTGTAAATTTATACATTAAACAACTTCAAATCACTACTTTTTCTATTGAAATTTCTGTTTTTATAGCAATCGCAGTTTTAAAACTTCTGAAAGCATAGTATTTCAGTGAATGTTTGTTTCTAAGCTATTTTTATTTTTAGCAGATGAAACTTTTGCTTTATCATTTCATGGTAAGCTTAATATTTTGAAGAAGAAATGCTGGGAAAAAAATGATGATGGCAAAGTAGAACTTACCATAATATGATAACTGAAGTTCAAAAATTTCAATCACCCCAAAATTTCATCATCCTACAAGGTGAACAAAAATGGCAGGGGACCCTCATAGCTTACTAGACTGGGTTTCTGGACTAGATTTAAATTCTTCCAAGTTCTGGCTGTACTTGGTGCCATTTCGTGGCAGTTGTCCCCTCAGGCAAAATTGGAAGGAATGATTTTTGTTTGGTCTTGAGACTAGCTGGAACTTTTGGCAAAATAATAGCAATTTTAAGAAGCACCCAATTAATTCATTTTCAGGGAAATTATGCAGAAGAATACTAAGAACGGGGAATGTCCCTCCTCATTCTCTCTTCCTAAAAAGAGGTTCCCTGCTGGACTATACACTCACCCCCAGGAGAACATAACCTTTATCAACCCTCAGCCCCATTGCCGAGTACTTTGTCAATGCGCTTACCTTCCTTTGATTAACATGTTGAACAAAAAGGTGTAAAAAGAAGTCATATGCAAATAAATATGTTTTTGATGGCACCATAGATTGCTTTTCTATTTCAGACTGTTTTAACAGCTTATTTTAATCTAGTCACTAATTGATCCTGCTTCACCAAGCATTTACTGACGGAAATGGTTCTACCACATTTAGAAAAGAAATCAAATCTGCATTATTGAGTCAGCATCATTGTGTTTCTAGTTTCATGCATGGTGGATCCCTTATAGAGCTATATTTAATGCAATTCTAATTAAAAAGAGAGAGAAGTGTCCAAAGCTTTCTCAGTGTTGTCTCATCTTTTGTTTTTGTTTGTACAGCTCACCATGTTAAAACGGGCACTTGCGAGGTGGTGGCACTCCACAGATGCTGTAATAAGAACAAGATAGAAGAACGGTCACAAACAGTCAAGTGCTCCTGTTTCCCCGGGCAGGTGGCAGGCACCACACGAGCTGCTCCATCGTGCGTGGATGGTGCGACTTTTACATTGCTCACTGAGATAGCATATAGCTGGGGAATGCTTAGAACTGGAACCCCACTCTAATGCTGTTGACTAGGGCCAATCCTGGGGGACCACACTATCGATGATGTGGTTGATATGAGGTTATTTGGAGGGCACTTTTGAAATCTAAAATTGTTTGGAAGGAGGTCTAAGATCTTATGCAGTTTTGTAACAATAGGCATTATAATGAGGTTCCAACAAGCCCATGTTCTTCTTACTTTGATACTGTGAAACACTGATTTGCCAGCCCAGGATATGTGCAAGTGTAAATTAATGGGGAAAGATGCAAATAGTTGATTGAATAGTATGAATTTCTAAATCCACGGATTGTTCTTAAGAATGAAAAAATAAACACCATATATATGAGAGAATGTTTAGCTGTGGATAGAATTGGCATGAAATATTATCATGAAGATTAATAAAAATATTAAGTTTTTTACTTGAGGGTCCTCCTAATTACAATAGGACATAAATCTTTATATGGGCCAATTTATTTATCTTAAATAATATTAAGTGCTCATATTCGCATGGTATGTTCCTTGTCATGGTGGTTGCTGCCCACAGTAAAAAAAAAAAAAAAAAATGCGTTAACTCTAATGCCCTCATGATTTTCAGCCTACTGTGGTCATGGACTTATTTTCTTATGTTTATGTGAATCAGTGCATGCATACATACTCATAGTTTCTTTCCAATATATTAGTTTTCATGAAGCCTATATATTCACATAAAATAATCTTTCAACAATTTGCCTATACTATATACTAGGTAACAATACTATATTGTACATTTAAAAATTTGTTAATTGGGTACATCTCACTCAAAGTGTTCTTACCACAATAAAATAAAATTTAAAAAATTCTTCTAGTCAAAAAATCTAGACAGATTTAGTCTTTTTGGATAAAAGAAGATGCATACCTCAAAACCTAGTCTACCCGGTGGTGGGAAATTGGTGGCTTTGTCCCTTTAAATGTGCACCCAGAGACTTAACAAACCCAAATGAAAAACAATCAATCTTTCTATCTCCTGTAGCTTCAATAGTGGAACAGAAATGGTGGTGCCATATGCAGCCATGTCTTGAGGGAGAAGAATGTAAAGTTCTTCCAGATCGGAAAGGATGGAGCTGTTCCTCTGGGAATAAAGTGAAAACAACTAGGGTAAGTGGACAGCCAGCTTGGGAGAGAAAAATGTCTCTGAATTAACAGAGCATGTGCAGTGACATCTTTAAGTGGTGGTTGCAGAATGAGAGTATAGATTTCCATGGTACATTTTCCCCCATTTTCTAATAGGTTGTTTTTATCTCATTCAGAAAAACATCTTCTATAGATTGCCATCAACTGTCACATTATCTAATCAACAAACACTGTTTGTTCCTTCATTGGATACTAACAGTAATGTGAAACCCTCCAAGGATGCATGTTAAAAATGCTGGGAAGGTGATCCTCATCCCTTATTCTTCTTGTAGGCAGTAATCAGAATAGATTTCTCAAAAAAGATTTTATATTACACGACTCAATAAAATTTGCCAACTAAGATTCTTTCATTTTTATGAAATTATTCTGAGCTCCCTGATTTCTGGATCAACAAATAGTTTTCTAATAGGATATAAATCTTTATATGGACATAGTTCATTGATGTGACTATAAATAATAATTTGTTAAGAGCTCATATTAGCATGGTACATTCCATAGGCCAGTATGAAAACAATATTCTTTAGACAATGATGCATTTCAACCTGGAATGACTGACATCTGAGGGATGGGAGAGAAGTGAAAACTAGTTACCTTTATTCTTTGATAAATTTGCTCAGTGGATATTCTGGACTGGCAGAATTTAAATTCTTTTCTTTGTAGAATCTGCAAGTGAAATTTGTGTCTTGTTTTGCTTTTTGCTCTGAGGGGAAAGAAGACTATTGATTAGAAATGAGTAATTGGGGACTAAAACAGAATAATGGTATAAGGGGATGTTTCAGAAAAAAGTAACATAAAAATAGAGACTGGTTAATTTATGGTAGTGTTTGACATCAGCAATTTTTTTAAAACCTTATCTGGACATATTCATGAAGATTATTTTATAATCCCATCAGATATATAATTCAGTCTACCAAGTAATGACCCTTCAGACATACACAGAAGTCACCAAGTTTTCAATACTATAAGTAATAACTTTATATTTTGTCAAATTATTTGTGACTAATTTCTTGGCCAAATGCTGGTACACCATTCCAAATTCCACAGAGCGCATGATCAGTTAATTAGAATAATTGTATTAAGTTAATTAGCATATAATCCATACTGATTTGTTAAAAACATTCTGGCAACATAAAATTTCCTTATAAGCTATTTATAGCATGAAAATATATTTTTTTCTAACGCTATGAATTTTTAGTCCAATATCACTCATGAAATTCGCTGAAGGTTTGAAATTCTAAAACAATTTTTAAAAAAAAATAGATCTCTACAACTAAATTTTGTTTTTATCACTTCACTTCAGTGGACATAGGAAGCTAACAATTCTGAGAGTCTGTTTTTCTATAAGAGAAGACAAGAAGGCTTGAAAGAAGGAGCTTCTTGAGTGCAAATTATTATTTTTTTTTTAACATCACAAGAAAAAGAGTGCTGGTGAAAATGAACCTACTTAGACATTTTCAACTAAAGGAACATCATGGAATTCCAAATGGCCAGGAAAAAATATGTGCAATTATGAATGCTAGTTTGGCTCACAAAACAATCTTGTTAGTTTGGCTCACAAAACAATCTAGATAAGTTCTCTGAGGCCATAAAGAAGCAAAATTTTGAGAAACTTCTAGTCAAGATGGTGGAGTAGGTAAACACTGTGCTCACCTCCACCCAATCAAAATACAAACTAAATTATAGAACAACCTGAAGACTGTTGAATGGAAGTTTTATAACTAAGGATAAAGAAGCGCCAATGAGACTGGTAAGAAGGAGGAGATATGGAACGGGCAGGTTCCACACCTATGGTGTGGCAATAAAGAATCAGGAGGGATATCGTAGCTGTGGAGGACTCTCCCCCCGCCCCACCGAGGAGCAAGGGGTCCCAGACCCATTTTGAGCTCCCAGCCTTGAGCACCAGAGTCAGGAAGAGGAGTCCCCATACATAAGGATGTGAAAGTCAGTGGGGATTGCATCCAACTAAGACAAAGCCTGCTGGAGACCCAGGCAATACTCTTGAGGGACTTGCACACACACTCACTTACTCTGGGCTCTAGCACAGTAGCAGCCGCTCGAAAAGCACCAGCTTCATGATGGGAAGAACTGAACTGACTAGCTTCAGGGGGACAGCTGGAGGGGAAGCTCTCTCCAGGGACAAAAGCAACAGAAGACACCATTGCTCCTTTGTTGAGCCATCCCCCAAACTAGCCAGCAAGCAGCAAATATGAGCTGAACTCTCCATTAACCTGGCAAAAAAAAGTTAGAGGTAGCACGCTACCTGATAGCAAGCTATACTGCAAGGCTATAGTAATCAAAATAGCATGGTACTGGCATAAAAAGACAAACAGATCTATAGAACGGAATAAATCTATGTCTACATGATTAATCTATGACAAAGGAGGTAAGAAAATACAGTGGGTAAAGACAGTGTCTTCAATAAATGGGGTTGGGAAAACTGGACAGATGCATGCAAAAGAATGAATGTGGATTACTTTCTCACAACATATACCAATACCAAATAAACTCAAGGTGGATTAAAGACTTACATGTAACTCAAAACAATAAAACTTCTAGAAGAAAATATTGTCAGTAAACTCTTTGACACAACTCTTAGTAGTATTTTTTTTTTTTTTTTTTTGGATATGTCTCCCTAGGCAATGGAAACAAAAGAAAAAAATAAACAAATGGGGCTGTATCAACCTAAAAAGTTTTTGTGCAGTGAATGAAACTATCAACAAAACAAAAAGACAACTTGCTAAAAGAGAGAAGATATTCAGCAATGATTCATCTGATAAAGGGTTAATAGCCAAAATATATAAGAAAGTCATACCATTTAACACCAAACAATACTATTAAAAAATGGGCAATGGATATGAATACACATCTGTCTAAATAGACATACAGATGGCCAACAGTCTCATGAAAAGATGCTCAACGTCACTAATCAGCAGGGAAATGCAAACAAAAACCATAATGAGATACCACTTCATGTTGATCAGGATGGCTATCATCAATAAATAAAAATAAAAAGTGTTGGTGAGGATGTGGAGGAAAGGGAACCCTCATGCATTGTTGGTAAGGTTGTAAATGATTTGGCTGTTCCCAGCCACAAATGGGATAGTCCAGAAGTTAAGCAGGAATAGGTTACAAAGTAACTGAAGAGCTGCTCTCAGCCAAAGGCATTTATTTGCATCTCTTATGAATGATATGTTGATTTTATCACTGCAAGCAGAGTTGCCCAAAAAATGATTAAAATTTGCAATAACATACACCCTACTTTATAATTGCCCATATCCAATCTGGGATGCTCTGGTAACACCAATGCTAGAAAAAAAGCATGCAGCTAAAAATGACAATGAAGTTTGCGTGGCCTCAGTAGAGATGTGTAGCACCTTCTAGAACTGACTGTGGATCAGGAGCTGGGCGAATTCCTCATTTAAAACTAATTTGGAACTGACATTATTTTTATTAGAGTCAGGAAACATTGTTTTGACCCATTTCCTGTTTGTGCTAACAAGGGGAAAAGGCAATGAATGGAGTCCATGTAGGGACACCAGTATTTTGCACCTAGACATTCAATCTGAAGAGAGGAGGATGCAACCTTTGTGTCCTCAACCCAATTTCTCACTTTACAGGTGGAATTTAGGACTGTCTGTGACATCCTTAACCATCTCTTGCCTTACTTTTAAGAACTCCTAAGTTTAAAAAGAAAAGGAAAGTCATAAAAGCCTTTTGATTTCAAACTCACTTTCAAAGATAAATAATGAAGAACTTTTCAAAGAGTCATTAATGAAAGAACCGTGTTTCCAGTGTGAAAGAGCACATAATTATATGCTAATTATATAATACCAAAGTAGCAGGGGGGGAAAGGTGCTGTGGAGCTTGTAAGATTTGAGAAAAAGGAAACTTTGATACTATTGTTAGAACCTCAGAAAAACAGACTGATTCATTTCTTTTAATGTTTTGATATTCTTTCTCTGTGGAACATCTCCTAATGGAAGTCACATCCTACTGTTAGGATTTGTAGCCTTTGGCCACTGGTATGTGCTTCAAACAGCAGTGGTCACTGCAGCTCTTCTGTCTGATTCTTACCTATGAAAAAGTAAACTTAACTTCATATTATACAAGATTTATGTTTTCATTAGAAATATCTTCATGAACCACGAATCCTAGGTCTATTGTCTTTTCCTAAGGAAAGAAGAACTTTGCTGGGTATATTTTAACTAACTGAAATTCTTTCACTTTCACATTTATTTGACGTGCCTTAAGCAGATAATTTCTTAATGTCTCTTCAAACATAAATGGATTTTAAGGGCATAAAATATTGCATAAAATAATGCAATAAAAATCATAAGATATTAAGAATTTCCTGTGCACAAAAGTTATATAATAGTGATGCTCATATTACAATCAAAGCAACACAAACAAATATGAGAGCATTTAAGTAGCTCTTACTGTGTTTTGGATGCTCTGGTAAGTGCATTACATGTATTATCTTATTTAATTTCCCCAACCACAGTAGGCACTAACAAGAATACATAGATGTGTGGCATGATCCCTGCCCACCAGTATGCCCTTGAGTGGAGCAATGAATTGTTCTCTTCTTTATGCCATCTACTGACCACACATATTCGAATCCTTGGTAAATGGAAGTCAAGAGTAACATCGTTATAATAACGGGATAGCACAAGCCTTTATTTCAGTTCCCTCATCTGCCAAAAAAAAGAGGATGTTGAGCTAGATTCAGTTTCAATTTCCTCCAACCAACATTTAGTCCTTGATTCCATGTGCCAAGAATATTTCTAACTTCCTTTCCTGCTAAATTTATATGACACTTATAACTGGCTGATCTCACAAGACAGATAAGCATTAGGTTTTTAGTCCTTTCCCTGTAAAAGAAATAACATCTGTGATGAATTGCTGATTAAAGCCCAAGCCATCCCCTTCCAGATGTTGCCAGATTTTGTACCAAGACTCAGGATGGTTCTGGTGGTGGGTCTGAACAGTGCCCAGGGGTGCTACTTCAGGTTCAAGGCCAAATAACACAGAAAGAGGAAAAAGGGTACATTTCCTTATCTTAAAGTGGTAAAAATTTGTGAGAATTGTTTAATCATAGCATTCTCTCTTGCCTTGCAAATTTAATCCCAGACTGAGGTAGTGTCGTTCTTTCTTGACCAGCATTCTTAACAGACACATTCCCCACTCATTTGTCTTCATCTCACCTCAGGTCAGGTCCTAAATTGCACCCTTGTCCACAGCACAGATGTGATGACCTTTAGGGCCGCAGTTTTCAAATTATATTTTGATGATACCTACAGTAAGAAATGTCTTACTCTGTGATGTAGCGTACGTACAACACCCACACTCATATACACTGCACTATAATTAAATTCTTTTTGTTTTCTTTCCTTCTTTCCTGTTTCAACCCAATAAATTCTTGTTATGACCTGTCAATATGTTACAACATGCAGTTCGAAAACCACTACTGTAGGAAGTATCGGATAGCTTCCTGTATCTGCCCCATGGAAGTGATAGCCGCCACCACCTTGAAGGGATATAGACTACTGAATTAGACAGTTTTCAAATCAATTCACCTTTTACAGTTTAATTTTAAATATTTCAATGTTTGGGGTAAAAATTTCATAAGATCTTGTAAAATGCAGATTTCATGGAAAAGATTGTGCATACTGTATGTATTCATTAATTTGACAAGTATCTGAGTGTTTATTATTGTCAGGTGCTATCCTAGGTTCTGGTGCACAGCATAGAAAGATAAACACATGAGAATTCCTGCTCTCGTAAGAGGATGTACCGTGTTTCCCCGAAAAGAAGACCTTGCCAGACCATCTACTCTAATGAGTCTTTGGAGTAAAAATTAATACAAGACCGGGTATTATATTATATTATATTATATTATACCCAGTCTTATTTTAATATATTTTAAAATATATATAATATAATATAATAAATTAATATAATATAATATAATATAATATAATATAATATAATATAATATAGGGTCTTATATTAATTATTGTTCCAAAAGACGCATTAGAGCTGATGGTCTGGCTAGGTCTTATTTTTTGGGAAACATGGTATTAGTTTTCTTTTGCTGGAATTTTACTGACTTACCACACTTTACTGATTTTATACAATCTCTGATCTGTAGATCATACATCCAGGCACAGTCGGCTGTTTCTCTGCTCTGGATTTCACATGGCTGAAATCAAGGGGTGTGTTTCACCTTTTCACTACAGGGCTGAGTTTCATTGCACAGATTCCGAGGGGAGAATCTGCTTCCAGATTCATTCAGGTTATTGGCCAAATTCAGTTATTTGTGAAGGTGCAGATGAGGCTTCTGTTCCTCTAATGGTTGTCATGTGGGAGACTCCCTCACCTCCTTCAGCTTCCTCATCACCCTGCCTCCTTCATCTTCAAACCAACCATGGCGTATTGAGATTAGTGTTTGTTTGAATAATCAAGGGACAGAAATCTTGGGGGTGCATCTTTAGAATTCTACCTACCAGATGGGGGGAGACAAAAAATAAAATGAATAATTTTATGTGTGATAGTGAGAGGTACCATAGAAAAGTAAGGCAGGGTAGGCAAAGCGAGCTCAGCAAGGCAGTTTGTGTGTTGGATGGAGTTCCTGATGGAGAAGGGGATGGCCCGCAGGGCTATCTGGAGGACAAGCTCTCCAGGTAAAGGGAAGAACAAGTACAAAGTACCTGTGATGGAAGCTGCCCTGGGAACATATTCAAGGAGTAGCAATGATGGCTAGTATGGCTGGAGTGGAGTGAGCAAAGCAAGTGTCAAATTTATGGTTAGAAAGATAATTGGAGGCATATCATGACTGACTTAAATGTTTGTTTTGTGCAAATAGAATGAAGAAGTTGCCACTAGGCGATGCAGAGAACTGTGGGAAGAGCATGTTTTATGTTTTATACTGATACCTGCTAATGCTACGTCATTTAACTTACTGGAAAGTTAGATATGGTATAACACCTTCAATTGATTTTTATGAAGAAAAGTAGGTGAAAATTTTTTACTATGGCAACAAGAAATGCAGACACTGAGTGAAATTCATATTAGAAAAGATTTAAAATCTCATATGATATGGACATTTGGGGGACAAAAAGCACTCAAAGAACTATATAGTTACTATAATAAATGTTTTATAAAGACATATAGACAGGAATGAATTAATATATTGAAGGTATTTTTTTCCTGAATTAGAAATTGAGTCCAAAGTTAGGTAGGATAACAAGCTAGATGTCCTAGAAGTATCATTAATAAAAGTGACATTTTAAACCTTGTGTTTTAGGAGCTGCTTACTTACTTAATAATTTAATAGGGCCAAGAGTATCTGCTTTGGTATGTGTTTCCAGTTATTGGAAATTCATGCAAAGACTTTTTAGAAAATGTATCATCAGGGCTATATTTCTAAGACTTGGTCTATATTTTTACAATGAAAGTGAGAAATGGACAACGTATGAGTGCTTTCAAGTTCCTGTAAGAGTTAAATGCTTCTATAGTATTTGAGCCAGGTATTTGCAGGTGTTACTCTGAGTATTGTGCTTATAATCTTATAATTAATTGTGAATGTTCACACAGGATAATGGAATCTAGTTTGGGCATCATAGAATTGTCATTAGCAACACTGAGGTGTATCTTTAGGCTACTGCTTATATCCTGTGAATTAAGTTGTGAGTGCGATTTCCTTCTTCCCTGAGATCTGAGAGAGAAAATTCTGTCAGGGATTT
Organism: Rhinolophus sinicus; assembly: GCF_057876585.1. NCBI lineage: Eukaryota > Metazoa > Chordata > Mammalia > Chiroptera > Rhinolophidae > Rhinolophus > Rhinolophus sinicus. The sequence continues at coordinate 61,670,541 of NC_142501.1, read as the reverse complement.
GTTTTTAATGGTGAAGAACTTGATGTTTGTTCAGAAGTAAGTATTCCTGGGAGAGGCAACACTCATCTGTTTTTGGTTATCTGGAGTGCCTTAGTGAAAAGGAATAGTACCTCATTGGACTTGAATAGAAAAAGAGGTTCCAGGAACACAGCAAAGGGGGCTTCCATGCCTCTTCGTTTTTCCGTGGTGGGGGTAACAGCCCTCTAGTTAAAAAATATAGGTAATCTCCCCTATATACATCCTCCTATAGCTCTTTTGCTCCTCACATATTTGCTGTGGAATTTAAATCCCTTAATCAATGATTTCAGATCCAATTTTATTTTCTTATGTTGGAGAGTGGGGTGAATATAGCTGAGAAATTAAAAAAAAAATTCTCACAATCTCAGAATTCTAAATGCTGAGATTGCGGAGGAAAACATATGTGGCCCAATTCCCAACTCTCTCTGTGATGAGAGTGAATCCCAGCTCTCTGCTGGGTAAGCCACCTCTGAATACTGAAGAGTTGGTTGTGAATTGTGCCTAATCCGAAGGGCAGAGTTGAACTTCACTCTGTAATGATCAGACCTACTTAGCTGGGGTACCCAATAAAGTTCTGGAGACCAAATTTGAGTGGGCTAAAAAAAACTAGGCTTACATATAGGACTTTCTGGATATTTACTTCAGAGAAGAGAAGCAGTAGGAGTGAAAAAAACAATTTTGCTTTTTCTGTGTGATGACAAGGATTACAATTAAGGCCAAAAATTAAATTTCTTCTCGTCAGCTCTAGATGGTGATGTTGGATGGGCTATAGCCCATCCAGAAATAATAATTGCTTATCTCTGGCAGCCATACATTTGTGATTTAAAGGATGAACAAAAATTCAGAATTAACTAGTTCACTTTACCACACACAAAACAAACAAAAAAACCAAGCTTATGCAAAAGTGTGGAAGTGTAGAAGGTCATAGTTTGTTCATAGGGTAACTTCATGTGAGTGATGGGCAATGCCTGAAAGAGGAGTCACGCAAGCTGAGTCTATATCATGATGACCCTTTAAATGCCAAGCTGAAAGATTTAGATGTTATTCCCTAAGCAATGCTGAACCATTGAAGAATCTTAAGTAGGAGAGAAGAAGTGTTTCACTTACATTTTAGAAAGTATATTTGAATACAATGTGTAAATTGCAGGGAATTAAGGTAAGTATAAGATAATAGGACCGAACTCAGATAGGAAACTGAGATAGTGTGGTTGTGGAAGGCTAGGAAGTAGAATCAATATGGCTTGGTAATTAAATATGAAACGTGAGTCTAAGAGAAAATCCCAGAAAGACTCATATATTTCTGGTTTGACCTATTTGGTAGCAGTAGCTGATAAAGACATGATGAGGTGGAGATACGACGTGGATAGTTTGATATATAACCCTAGAGATCAAGATAGAAGTTTGAGAATAGTTATCCTCTAGATGGTGCTGAAATAATTAAGAAATGGGCAGAGGACATGAAAAGACATGTCTCCAAAGAAGACATACAGATGGCTAACAGACAAATGAAAAGATGCTTAACATCAATAATCATCAGGGAAATGCAAATAAAATCAACAATGAGATATTATCTCACACCTGTCAGAATACCTATTATCAAAAAGTCAACATATAACATGTGTTGGTGAGGAGGTGGAGAAAAGAGAACCTTAGTGCACTGTTGGTAGGGATGCAAACTGGGGCCACTCCTATGAAAAACTTATGGAGATTCCTCCAAAAACTGAAAATAGATATACCATACAACCTAGCAATTCCACTTCTGGGTATTTATCCAAAAAAAAAAAAAAAAATGAGAACACTAATTTGAAAAGATATATGCACCTATGAGGTCTGACACTTAAGTTCGTGAACTTGTTGCAACCATGTTGCTAACCTTTTTTGATATCAGAGGGATTATTCATTATGAATTTGTACCAACTGGACAGTTAACCATGTTGACTATTTAGAAGTGCTGAAAAGGCTGCGTGAAAATAACAGTTAGATGAACTTTTCACCAAAAATTCATGGTTCTTGCATCATGACCATGCACCAGCTTACACAGCACTATCTGTGAGGGAGTTTTTAGCCAGTAAACAAATAACTGTATTGGAACACCTGACCTGGCCCCCAATGACTTCTTTCTTTACTCGAAGATAAAGGAAATATTGAAAGGAAGACATTGTGATGACATTCGGGACATCAAGAGTAATACAAGGACAACTCTGAGGGCCATTTTGGAAAAAGAGTTCCAAAATTGCTTTGAAGGGTGGACTAGGCACTGGCATCAGTGCATAGCTTCCCAAGGGGAGTATTTCGAATGTGACCATAGTAATATTGAGCAATGAGGTATGTAGCACTTTTTCTAGGGTGAGTTCGCAAACGTAATTGTCTGACCTTGTATGTTCACTGCAGCATTATTTCCAATAGCCAAGCTATGGAAGCAACCTGGATGTCCATGGATAAGGATGTGGTGTATGTATACACACATCCACACACATACAATGGAACATTATACAGCAATAAAAACGAATGAAATCTTGTCATTGGTACAACATGGATGGACCTAGAGGGCATTATGCTAAGTGAAATAAGTAAAGCAGAGAAAGACAAATACCATATGGTTTCAGTTATATGTAGAATCTGAAAACAAAACGAAACAAAACAAACACAGACTCAGAATCAGAGACCAAAGGGATGGTTACCAGAAGTGAGGGGGTGGGAGGATGGGTGAAAAGGGGAAGGAGAATATAGTCAATAATATTGTGATAAGATTACATGGTGACAGATGGTGACAGATGATTGCTACAATTAATGGTGTGATCATATTGTAAGGTATAAAAATGTTGAATCACTGTATCATACACATGAAACTAATGTAACCAATATACGACTGTATACCAACTATACATAAATAAAAATCATAACAAAAAAGGTGAAAAAAACTGATTTTCCTATAAATAAAGAGAAGGCTCTCTAAAAAGACATGTGTTGAAAGAGTTGTGCATCAAAGACATTTTAGTAGCTACTGTAGAAGAAGGTGACAACTAAGGAACAAGCAGTGTTGACAGAGGGATAGGAAAACCAAGAGAGATCAGAGTCTGAGAGAAAACAAAGAGTTCCAGGGAGCCAGAGCTGTCAGTTGGTACAAAGATATGGAAACTATGACTCTTTCTGAATGTGATATTTGTAAGAAATACTGGAAGTTCATAATCCGTTAGCTGAATGTTATTTACTCTATCATATTCTTAAAACTTACATCCTAGTTGGATGGTAGCATTGGTAACACACTGTAAACACTGCATCTATGTAAAATAGAATGTAGTGTAAGAAACACTTTAAAAATAAGAATAAATATGGATCCTTTTAGCAGATTTAACAAATTCTGTTTGAGGGAAGTTTGCATATTTATTTTTTCATTCCCTCTATAACGATAAATTGAAGGTCGGCTATGTGACTATATGTCCAATAATGTGGTAGGCTTTGGGGATTTGTGAAAAAAATGACTCTTTGCTATCTAAGATTTCATAGTTAACTGGATAGAAAGTCAGTAAGTCACTATGTATAGAAATGTTAGGACAGAAGATTGTACAGGTGCCATGGAGGCAATATTGGCAATTTAATAATGCATATCCCATAACCATCCTAAAACCCAAAGATAACAGATTTTAATGCCATCCAAAGGCAATTTATGCAATGATCTGTCTCCTTAGTGTATAGTGACCAAACACAATCAAAATATTATGTCCTGTGATGTCGAGATTGAACTGATGTGTTTTCCACTTTTGCATCTGACATTGTACTACCATAAGAAAACAAATATCCAATAAAATTGTTTCCCAACAATTTTGTGTATGGGGCTATAGTAATGGGGGTATAGTATAGAGGGATTTTGTGTATGGGGCTATAGTAATAACTCTAGGAACATAATTTAAGATTACCACCAGCAAATGAGAATATTGGAACCTTATTACATTGCACATACTTATTAATGCTTTAAGTTTACAGAATACTTTAAAAACTCTTTAAGTAATGCATAGTGCAGCCATCCAATTGAAATGAGATCTAAATTATACAACTTAAATTGCCCAATTAAAAAAGAAATAAAAATATTTATAGTTTATACTAAGCCAGGGAATTCCATTTATTAAAATGGTTAATATTGAATGTATTAAAGATGAGAGTTATTTAGCTGTTAAATGCACCTTTAGCTCCTGCGGTTCAGCATTACTGTTTTGCTCCTATTAAGTAGCAGAGTTGGCTTCCTATGATTTCCGGTAGGATTAGTCCAAAGTCAGTAAGGGCTGTCCTGCTTACTGTTGTCTACTTACTTTTACCTTTTACTGCTTATTCTCTGCTGGTGGCAAACGTATTTTACCTTTCATCTCTTACTCTGTTCCCAGTACATTCACAAGAAAAGTTGGAGTGAGAGACAGAGACACAGACTGGGTAATACCAGGCAGTGCAAATTCATTTTCAAAGGTTGCTTGCAAATACTTGAATGCAGTCTCTGCATTGCAACTTTAAAACTTCCTCTCCTTGAAAGGGCTATTTGAGTAATTATGGGGAGAGTTGATTTGGTCAGCCTGTTTCTAGGTTTCATATACTGAGATGCTTTAATTCTATTTTGAAAGAAATAAAATTGAATATTCTCAACAGACACTTTGGCTGACAGTCAGAAAAATTTAAACAGGTATCATGATGGAAATCTCAACCTCCAACTTCAGTTACAACATATGATCAATTTGTGAGACAAGTCAAATGTCTGGCCAGACACTCAACCATTGTTTGAGATTAAACTTCACAAATGAAATCAACTTGTTGAGAGTGCCCCTGCATATATAACAAAGATGTGAACTATCTGCTTCCACATTATAACTTTGAGAATTTCTTGCATCAGCTGTAAGGAAATTCCCTTTTGAATAAAGTTTATGATAAAAGCTGTTAACTGTAACTTGACAAATTTATATTTCACCTATGTTATGATCTAAGGAGACCTATTCAGTAAAACTGTATCACATCACTATGTGATACCAAAGGTGAAGATAAATATTCATAATATGAAAGAAAAGTGTTTCCATCAGAGGACTAAAAAAAAAAATCTCGGGTATTTTCAGTGATACTAGTGACCTCTCACTCAGGGTAGAAGTATTTTTGGTAGTACCAGTAACCTCTCACTCAGGGTTCAGCCTTTCTGAGGTTACTGAAATTACAGAAAGATGGAATCATTATCAGGCTGGATCAGGTTAAGTTTTAATTCTCCATTTCACCCAGGTTGGCCACTTGTTCTTACTGCAATGATGTTAAATCTGCCCAACTTGTCAAGGTCCCATAGGCCTCATCAACCTAATAGCATCCTCCCATTTCTTCTGCACTGTAGTCCCTTCAGCCTCATCCCCACAAATGTACGCCAATTCCATCTCATGATGAAAGTTTACATAGCATGCTCAGCTCTTCCACAGTACTACTAGGTAGAAAGAGGATGGAATATTAGTGCGGATGGAATATTAAAGAGGATGGAATATAACCCTGTGCTTATACATAATTAGCTGTACGTCACTCAAGTTGCGTCTTGATGATTTGTGAACAATTTCTTTTTTCTTCACCCTTTTGTGATTTCACACATTTTTTGGTTTGGACTAGGCATACTGGATTCTCCTGAGCAGTTCCCTTCTTTTCTCTTTTTATCTAGTACAAAATGGGAGCTCCATAAACCAGTCATGAAGACTAATCCCTGTTGAAAATGCAGATACTAACTACCTCTTTATAGGTTTTACAAGAGGAATGGTCACATTGAGAGAACGTCTCTTTCAAGCTCCACTAGAACAAAGTTCAAGAAGTATTGTAGCTGTTGCTCAATTATGAAATAACCTTATTTAGTCACAGAGAAAGTATAGGGATTGGGTGTTCAGAAAGTCAAGGGCAAGGTTTTACTTGGAGTGATATGTTATCTTGGCTGGGCCATGTGTCTAAATATTCCCTTAAACATTACTCTGGACTTTTCTATGCAGGTGCTGTTTAGATGAGATTTACATTTAAATCTTTGGGCTTTGCGTAAAGCAGGTTGACTTTCATAACGTAGGTGGGCTTTATCCTGTTAGTTGAAGTCCTGAAAAGATAAAAGGTTGAACTCTCCTGTCCTATCAGTTCTATTTCTCTGAAGAATCCTGACTAATGAAGTTGGATATTTTAATATTTTTAACATTATCTAAAAACAGAAGATCCAGATAGCAATAGTAATTATTTTGATAATACAAACTGCTTTGTTTAGTTGAATGACAACTTTTGCCAGATACTGTGCTATATGATCTAAACAAAATATTTCTAAGAGTTACTATAATTGGCATTTTAAGTCCTATTATTCCATAGTACAGATGAGAAAAAGAGTCTCAAAGAGATTAAGTAACTTTCCCAAAGGTACATAATTAGTAAGTGGCAGAGGTCAAATACAGGTCTGTCTGATTCCAGAGTTTATACTCTTTCCAGTTAAATATATTGTTTCCTAAAAAATGTAAAAACTCTAAGTGCCATGTAACCATTACAACATAAATATATCTTCCCCAATATTTTCTCAGAAAGTTGTAAGATGGACATAACCATCATGTGTCCTTCTAATATTATGACTGCACAGGTATTATTCTTAGAAGTACTGTGAATGTTCAAAACTGTGTGTGTATATAACTTTCCATATATAATTATAAAGGTCAAAAAACTTCATCCATCAATAGGAGCCAAGGTATTTCTAGAGTTAGAAACCAGACAAAAGACTGATTGTATAGGAGGGGTCCAAAATGGTGGCATAGGAAGACCCTGGTCTCACCTCCTCCAATGGACACACTAAATAGGCATCTATATATAAAGTCATTCATCCAGAAGAACAATTGAGGGCTGATTGAACAGCTTGTGCACAACAAATGAGAGCGGGACCACATAGAGAAGGGTAGGAGCGATGTAGACGTAGTAACCATGTGAACCCCACCCCAACAGGGTGACCTGCAGTAGGGAGGGCTATCACTGAGAGGCCTGTATGGGCAGACACCTGCTCTAGGGCACAGTGATAAAACAACAATTTAAAAGGCACCTAGACTATATGTGAAAAAAATTCCCTTTACTAACCCCAGGATGCCTGCCAAACAGGAAGGGAATCTCTCTGATGTGTTGGTGAGTCCCATTTTTAATCGCCACTAAACCACTTTTACAAGTATTGTGAAAGGGGCTTCTTTAAGCAGAAGAATAAAGGTCATACTCAGAAATTTAAAAAATATATGAAAGAAAAAAATCTCATGGGTAGAGGCAAATATACAATAAAGGCAGTGGATCAGTCACTTAAATATTTAGTATGGAGGTTAAAAGACAAAAGTAGCAAAATCAAATATCAATAAAATGTACAGGTAGGGAACACAAAAAACAAAAATCTAAAATATGACATCAAAAACAAAGTGCATATGTGGGTGTAAACATGTACAGTTTTAGAATGCATTCAAACTTAAATGCCTGCTATATGTCAGCTCAAAATAGACTGCTATATGTATATAGGTCAATATATATGAACCTCATAGCAACCACAAAACAAAAACCTAGAAAAGACATGCAAAAAATGAGAGAAAGGAACACAATCAAAATACTAATGGAAAACAGGAAACCAAAAGGGAAGAAACCAAGAGAAGGAGAGAGGAAGAACTACAAAAACAACCAAAAAATTAATAAAATGGCCATAAGTACATACCCATTAATAATTATTTTAAATGTAAATGCACTAAATGCTCCAATCAAAAGACAAAGGGTAGTTGAATGGATAAAAAACAAGACCCATGATGCCTATAAGATTCACTTCAGATTGAAGGCACATAGAGATTGAAAGTGAAGAGATGGAAAAGATATTCCATGCGAATAGAAATGAAAAGAAAGGTGGGGTAGCAATACTCATATCAGACAAAATAGACTTTAAAATATAGATTGTAAAAAGAGACAAAGAAGGGCATTACATAATAATAAAGGGGTAAATCCAAGAAGAGAATATAACATTCATAAATATTTACACACCCAATATAGGAGCACCTAAATATATTAAGAAGTCAAAAAGGAAAATTTGAAAAATCTTGAGACAAATGAAAATGAAAGTACAACTCTGCAAAATCTATGGGATGCACCAAAAGCTGTTCTAAGAGGGAAGTTCATAGCAGTACAGGCCTACCTCAAGAAACAAGAAAAATCGCAATCTAATTTCACACCTAAAGAAACTAGAAAAAGACTAAACAAAACCCAAACTTAGTATAAGAAGGGAAATAATACAGTTCAGAGAAGAAATAAATGAAATAGATATTTTAAGAAGTGGAAAAATTCAATGAAACAAGAACTGGTTCTTTGAAAGATAAACAGAATTGACTGATCCCTAGCCAGACTCATCAAGAAAAGAAAAAAAAAAAAAGAGGACCCAAATAAATAAAACCATAATCGAAAAGGAGAAGTTATAACTGGCACAGCAATGTACAAAAGAATACTGTGAACAAGTATACGTCAACAAATTGAACAACCTAAAAGAAATCGATAAATTTCTAGAAGCATAACATTCTAAGACTTAACCAGGAACAAACTCCCAACAAACAAAAGTCCACTACCAGATAGCTTCACAATGGTGAATTCTACCAAACATTAAAAAAAATAATTATTCAAGTTTATTGGGGTGACAATTGTTAGCAAAGTTACATAGATTTAAGGTGTACAATTCTGTATACATCATCTATATATCACATTGTGTGTTCACCACAGAGTCACTTCTCTTTCCATCACTATATATTTGATCCCCTTTACCCTTATTTAATATCTATCATTCTCAAACTATTCCAAAAATTTCAAGAGAAAAGAAGACTTCCATACTCATTCCACAAAGCCAGCATTACCATAATACTAAAACCAGGTGATGACACTACAGAAAAAAGAAATTACAGGCCAATATCCTTGATAAACATAGATGCAAAATCCTCAAAAAAAATTAGCAAACTGAATTAGCAAACAAATGACATGCTACTATATGTAGAAAACCCTAAAAAGTCCACCAAAAAATTATTAGAGTAAATAAATTCGATAATATTGCAGGATACAAAATTAATATTCAGAAATGTATTGCATTTCTATACACTAATAATGATATATCAGAAAGAGAAATTAAGAAAACAATCCTATTTACAATTACATCAAGGAGAATAAAATACCTAAGAATAAATTTAACCAAAGAGGTAAAAGACCTGTACTCTGAAAACTATAAGGCAATGATGAAAGAAATTGAAGAGAATACAAATAAGTGGAAAGCTATATCATGCTCATGTATTGGAATGATTAATATCATTAAAATGTCCATACTACCCAAAGCAATCTACAGATTTAATGCAATCTGTGTAAAAGTACCAATGGCATTTTTTTCCACAGAAGCAAAACAGATCACACTAAAATATATATGGAAACACAAAAGACCCCAAATTGCTAAAGCAATCTTCAGAAAGAAGAACAATGTTGGAAGTATCATGTTCCCAATTTCAAGCTATAGTATGAAGCTATTGTAATCAAAACAATATGGTACTGGCATAAAATAGACACATAGATCAATGGAACAGAATAGAAAGCTCAAAAATAAACCCAGTTATGTGGTCAATTTATTTATGATAAGAGAGGCAAGAATAAACAATGGGGAAATAACAGTCTCTTCAATAAAGGACGTTGAGAAAAATGCATAGGTACATGCAAAAATAAATTCTGGACCACTTTTTTACACCATATACAAAAATAAACTCATAATGGATTAAAGACTTAAATGTAAGACCTGAAACTGTAAAACTCCAAGGAGGAAACACAGACAGTAAACTCTATTACATTGCTTTTAGCGATTTTTTTTTTTTTTATGTATCTTCCCTGACAAGGGTTAAAAAAAAAAAAAAAAAAAAATGAGACTACATCAAACTAAAAATTTTTGCACAGCAAGGGAAACCATCAAGAACATGAAATGACAACCAATGGAATAAGAGAAGATTCTGTAAATGACATATCCAATAAGGAGTTATTATCCAAAATTAATATAAAGAACTCACACAACTCAACATCCTAAAAGTAAATTGATTAAAAAATGGGCAGAGGAACTGAACAGACATTCCTTGAAAGAATACATACAAATGGCTGACAGTATATGAAAAGATTTTCAACATCATTAATTATCAGGGAAATGCAAATAAAAACCACAATGAACTATCTCCTCATACCTGTCAGAATATCTATTATCAAAATGTCGACAAATAACAAGTGTTGGCAAGGATGTGGAGAAATGGGAACCCTTGTGTACTGCTGGTTGGTTGGGTTGTAAATTGGTGCAGCCACTATGAAAACAGTGTGAAGGTTCCTCAAAAAATTAAAACAAAAACAAAACAACAACAACAAAACAACTACTATAAGACCCAGCAATTACAGTTCTGGGCATTTATCCAAAGAAAATGAAAATGCTAATTCAAAAAGATATACTTGCATGCACCCCTCTGTTCATTGCAACATTATTTCCAATAGCCACGATATGGAAGCAACATCAATAGATAAATGGATAAAGAAGATGTATATATACAGTGGAATATTATTCAGTCATAAAAAATAAAATCTTGCCATTTGCGACAATATGGATAGATGTATAGAACATATGCTAAGTGAAGTAAGTACGACAAATACTGCATGATTTCACTGATACGTGGACTCTAAACACAAAACAAAACAAAATGAACAAAACAAAAACAGACTCATAGATACAGAGAACTGATGTTTGCCAGAGGGATAGGGGTGGGGCAATGAGTGAAAGGTGAAGGGGAGTAAGAGGTACCATCATGCAGTATAAAATAAGTCACAGGGATGTAATGTAAAGCGCAGGGAACATTGTTAATAATACTGTAATAACTTTGTATGGGGACAGATGGCTATTAGACTTATTGTCACAATCACATCGTAAGGTATATAAATGTAGAATCATTATGTGGTACACCTGAAACTAATATGATATTGTATGTAAACTATACTTTAACAAAAAAGGACTGATAACAGTTTCCACAAGGTATTGTGAGGAACTGGCAGCTTTCATTGGAGAAAGAATACTGTCCATCAATATACATCCATTATACCCATCCATAGGGAAGTACTTTTTGTAATAAGATGAAAACAAGGAAAAAAAGTATTATGTATGTGATAAGGCAAGGTGCTCTCGAACCAGGCATAGGCGTTCAGAGTTATACCCTGTGGCACAAATATTTGAGCAAAGAGAGAATCTCTAAAGAGTAGAAGTGCACTGTAAGTCCTTTAAATAATTTTTTCTCTAGGACCTTCAATTGCTAACTGTTATGCTTAGTGGAAGTTCTGTACAATATTTACCTAAAATTGTAATTCAGTGACTCCGTTGTAGGCACCCAGATAATAATCTCCTTTGATCAGTCTTCCGAGTTAAGCATATTGATTTGGAATTTCTGTGAATTCTAGAATTTTCCTATGCTGTTTATAGACTAAGATTTTAGTTACTGTACTTAATTTTGATGATGTTCTGACACAGACTAAACATATTTTTTCAGTTACTAAAATAATATTGAATGCCTACTATATTTCAGGCTCTGTGCTAAATCCTGCAGATACATATGTATGTGAGTAATACAGTCTTTACGCAGGAGAAGTTCCCATTCATGATCTAATGGGATGTACTCCGTATTAGTCAGACTGGATTAAACAGAAAAAAACAAAACAAAACATAAAGCAAGAAAAGCGATCTTCTAATCTCAGTTGTTTAAAATAACGAAGGTTTATGTCTTACTTACTCAGGCTATATCACCATCATGGGTGGCCTTGGAGTGTCACTTCTGGGTCTTCCTCATTCTAGAACCAAGGCAGCAGTGCAGATATGATTTGGTATATTGTTTTTTGCCATAATAAAGAGAAAGATAATTCTCAAAGGTTTTATACTAACACTTATATGATCAGCCATAAAGCAACAAATATGACCATAATCTTAGACAAAACTCTTATGGACACACCCAACTGCAGGGGATTCCAAAAGTGGAATCTTTCCATGTGCCTAGGGGATGTTTTTCATGTGTGCGTATTTGGAAGTATATGTAGGAATGCTGAAGTTTTTTGTTTTATTTTGGTTTTTCTCTGTCAATGGACATGGTAAAACAAAATCATAGCTGAATCATTAATTTGCTAAACAATTATTAAATATATATTCAATGCCAGTCACTGGGTCAGGAACTGAATACCCACAGATAAATATAGTCATAATCTTCCTGCTGAATGGAGATAACACTTCAGATTACACATTTTCTTGTCCCATCTATGGAAGTTTTGGCATAATTTTTCTGACCCACCTATTCAGGTTGAATATCTCTAATTATATCTATGGGATACCATATTAGTTTTGAAAGGGCAATCTTTTGAGAATATATGTAAGGAATGCAAGTAATTAAAAACTTGTCATCCAAAACCATTTATGCCTAAAGGATATTTTTTATTAAAAACAAAACAAAACACGAAAAGCCTATTATTATACCAAAAAAAAAAAATCTCATTCTTTAATCATACTATATACAACAGAGCTAAGAACTACAGTCATAAACAACAACAACAACAACAAAAACATTTTTGAGCTCTATGCGTAGCTATTTAGCCCAATATGTAAGCAAGGAATTCTTGTTCCTTGGGAGGGGAGTAATAATCTCTGTTTAATTTAACTGGACTTTTCCATGGGGAAAAACCAAAAACCTAAATTGCTGAAGACTGATGGCTCCAGGAGTTCTATTAGCTTTTCCTTAATCATTCTCAGTGGGTACATTGCCAGGAGCATCCATCCATCATCCATCCATCCATCCATCCATCCATCCATCCATCCATCCATCCATCCATTACAATAGGTCCCATTTGCCTCAATGAGAAATGGCTGCTGTGTTCTGTTGAGAATGTCTTCAAAGATGGTATAATGATCAAGAAACCAGTCTCTGAAGTCAGGTTACTTGGGATCACATCCTGACTGTACCACTTACTTCCTGGTGGCCTTCAGCAAGTTGCTTTACATCTATGCTCTTCAGTTTGCCCATTTGTGAGATTGGGACAGTAATATATATACCGCATAGATTCTTTATATGGATTAAATGAGTTAATATTTGTAAAGTACTTAAAACAGTTCCTGGCCACGTACAAGGGCTAGATGTCCTTGTGAAGTAAAATACAAAAATCAAGCAAGTTGTTAAATAGGCTCATAAAATGGGCCAGGTTTCCCATAACGCAAGCATGAACATTATTATTCCACAGTAGTCAGTCTTGTTAAATAAACACTAATGTAGAGATATCTCAAGACTTCCTTTACTGCCTCCATTCATGTTTAAATGAGGCCTTTAAAGAGAAAGCACAAATACTTTGAAGGTTGTTCTGTCTGCAACTATTCCCTTTTGGATTCGCTACGAGAAATTCATCCTAGACAGAAACCACAGAGATGGAATAAGTGGATTTTCGTGTCTGTAATGGTCACAGGAACTGGGTCATTCCCGTTACCTGTCACAGATGGACTAGATAGGAACTGTTGTATTAGTCAACTGTAAAGGCATTTTCCCCAAGTTTATACTGCAGGAGCAGACAGTTTTTCCTTTAGAGCCACCAGACACTGGCTTTTCAGCAACATCTCTTGAGGACTTATCAGAGCTACAAAGTGAAGGAGGGAAGTTTTTTTTTTTTAACCTGACCACTGCAATTGTTGACCTTTACTCAACTGGTATTTCTATACCCAATGATACGATTCAAAGGCAGCCTCAGAAAGACAGCCTATTCCTTTATAATTACAATGTTCTGGTAACTTGGGAGGGAAAGAAGGTCTACATACTAGGTTTGTGGGGGTGTTTTTGTGTGTGTGTGGTTTTTTTTTTATTAAAGTTTTTTGTAATTGTTTGCCTGTAGCAATTTAAGATGAGGTTAGCTTAGAGCGTTGGTGCAGCAGTAAAGGACTGTTTTATTGAATGCTGAGCTACCCTTGCCCATTTTGCTATTACTAATACAACATTAATGTTCTTACTAAATCACCAAAAAGCACCAGGGTGAAAGTGTTTATAGATATTCAGCAATTAGCAGAGGCCAATAATTTCTATTTATGAAATAAGAAATAAAACCTAAATGATTTGTTTAATCTCAGTACATTTCAAAGAAAATGTATTATATTTAAGTCTTTGCTTATAGAAGATTTAAAAAACCCAAAAAACTGTATTAGACCTTATGTGCATAACTTACCTTATGTATAATTTATTCTGATTCTAGTAAAATATTTGAAAATAAAGACGACTTTGCATAGGAAATGAATACATTTGGAAAGGACAATCATAGTATCAAAGAGCCAGAAATACATTCATACTAAATGCCTTACATAATTAGAGGTGATATTTTATAAAAACAGTGGAATACTGACAATAATCTTAAGTAGATCAACTTATGTTTTTGGAAGTATTCATTTCAAAATACTGTTTGAAAGTGTTTAAGAGTTGCCATTTATTGTATTCTCGCTACACACATTATTGCATTGAACCTTCACAGTAGTATGATGAGATAGGGGTTGTTTACATGGATAAGGAAGAAATCAGAGTTTTTTGTAGTGAAATAACAGGGCCTCATAGTTAAAACACGGCCAAGTCAGAATAAGCCATTGGCTGGATGATGTTCTTAACCCTATGCTCTTAACCATTACTTATAATTATTGCCTGCCTCACTCTCTGCAAATCTGAAATTCATCACTTTATTCATCATTATCATCAGTAGATGAACACTGAGTGTATATAGGATACATTACCTCTTAGCCAACTTTCACTTATTCATGGTAAAGAAAAGAAAAAATATAGGGGAAGGAAAATGACATTCACAGGTAACTTTCATTTTTCAATTTTAGACAAAATTGGGAAAATTCCATCATATTAGAATTTTTCATTATAATAAAAAAAATCCAGTAAATGAACCCTATACTTGAGAGTATTATTTTTTTAGACTAGATCTAGATTTTGTAAGAAGCCTATTTGACCTCTTTGTTATTACAAATCTTTTATCTCAAAGGTAATAGTGTGTCCATGCCTTTAATTTGATTCTCAGAGTTCATGACCTAGGTTTACAACACTCACTGATAATATTATTCTCAGTCTTTTACATTACAATGTCCATGTCTCATCTGTATGATGGTAAAGTTGAGGAAATTACTACAGAGCTATATCAAGGAACCTTTCCTCAAAAATTTATTAGCAACTTTATGTGACTTAATGAGTTTCAGAAATGTTTTATGCTTCAAGGAATGCTCATTTTTGCCTATCACAGTAGTTGAAGTTCTTGTATTAGAGAGTCATTCAATCATTCATAGCTTGAAGATTTCAACATTCAGAAATTAATTTACTAAAATTTAAATTTTCACAATAAGGGTAACTACTCTAGGTGGGTGATGATAAAATTTATTGTCCATACTAGGACATACTTCCAGGATAAACCCAACAGGAAATCAGGATATTATGTGTAAATCAGGATTTTCCTAGGCAAACCAGGTAATAAAGTTACTCCCAATCTGAGTCGCTACTAACTGACTTATTTTATGAGCATTAGATGAAAGTAAGTTTGGAACAAAGACTCTGTCTAAACTTGGTTGTAATACAGAGGTACTATGGAGGTAGAAAACCAAAGATAAATTTCAAATATTGCATAAATTTGGTGAATGACTAATCGACACCAAGTTCATCAGTAAAACTGAACCCACATAACTTGACTTTCATTTCTGATAATGGATATTTCATCATTTCATCAAAATATCCCCTCTTCTACCCCTCCACCTATAAGAGACTGAAGAGTTTAACAAAAGATAAGATGGTGTACTTGGAGGTATTGAAATGCCAACAAGAAAGTGAAGAGTTTCTGCTCCAGGATGTAGGGGAGGATGAAGACCAAGAGAGATTGGTTCCATTTGGGGAGTTCCTTAACCCATAGAGGCAATGGTCAATGTTAGAGGGAGCACAAAAGAAGGCAAGAGAAGAAATTGAAAAAGAAATCTAGAACAAGTTGAGTAAATAGAAAGTATTGGTAGATTTTAACTCAAAATTTATCAGTGGTCATATCAAATGCAAATGGCCTAAATGGTCTAAAAGACAAACACAAAGATTGTCAATCTGGGTGAAAAGATCAAAACACAAGTATCTACTGTTTATCTAAACTATAAGAATAAAGAAAAACTGAACATAAATATGATAGAAAAGATACACTTTGAAAACACTAACCTAAAGAAAGCTAATATAATGATATTATTACTAACAAAAGATTTATAGCAAAAATTATTGCTAAGGAGGAACATTTCCTCATGATAAAAAGTTTAATTCCTCAGGAAGAAACCACACAATAAATGACTTTCTGCTTCTATTACTGCTTGTATACTACTTCCATTTTTACTAGAATTAGTAAACATTAGTATAAGTCACATTAAGTTCTCACTATGGTCAAGCAGTATTAAAGCATTATCATGTACTAGTTAACTTAATGCTCACAATTACTCCACAGATGAGAGACAGGCTTGAGCATCTTCATTTTACACATGAGGAGATTGAGAAACGAACAGGTTGCCCAAAGTTACACAGCTAATAAGCAACGGAGCTAGAATCAAACCCAGGCAGTCTAGCCTCCAAGTTATGAGAATAAATATTTGAGCAGGAAAAGCCTAAATAGACCAAATATTTGGTTCCCCCTCTGCTACATATTTTAAACTAGTTTGCCGTGGATCGGGCAGCACCTAAGATATGCTTTTCCCTCTGTTTCAAATAGAACTTCCTTTTTTTCATCTCTTCCTTTCAGAATCCCCTAAGAGTGGAGATATAGCTTTTTTTTTTTTTTCGTGAGTGAACTCACGTATCTCTTGAACTTCATTATCCCAAGAACAGCTGAAGAGTGTGGGGAGAGGATATCCCTTTAAAACATTTCTCATCAGACAGGAAAAGCTAAAAGCTACAATGGAGGGATGAGTGGCCTTATTCTAGAATGGTTTTGTATATTAGGGGATGTCTCCATCTAGCTAGATTATAAGTAAATATAAAGTCACACTTTCAGGAATTCTTTGCCACCAGTCAGCTGAAAACATTTGCCAGGGAAAACTTCTGTTGCTTCCCATACACACACACACACACACACACACACACACACACACACACAACTTGCTCACTACCCTTTCCTTTGCTGAAACTTTGCTATTTTTCATTATCTAAACAGAAAGAATAGTGGCTTCCAGAAGTCACTGTGTTCTCTCATATCCATTCAGGCTCCCTCCAGTTCCAGCAGCTAAGAATGAGGGTAAGAAGCCATGTATGTTTCCGGTCACTACAATGTAGTTGTCTTCTGTGTGCCTTCACTACAACAAGGACCATATTTGCTTTTGCCCACCATTTATCCCCAATAAGTAAAATAGCAAAAAACACATTGGTTGAATAAAAAAAGAAACAGATGAATGAACAAACTTTTGTGGCCCCATTTTCTATTACTGTCCCTCTTGCTTATTCCACTGCCCTTACACTGCCCCCCCTTACTTTTTGGTCTCGGGTCATTTGCACCTGCCGTTCCCTCTGCGTGAGGTTCTCTTTCTCCAGCGATCAGCTTGATTGGCTCTTACCTCTTGTAGGTTTTACGGAAGTCTCATTTTCTCAGCAAGTCTTCCCTGTCTATGCTAACTAAAATTGTCCATCTCTGCCTCAAAAATCCCTCTCTTCTTCCTCTTGACTTTTTTCTTAGCACGGCCTAACATACTTTAAAATTTTACTTATTGTGTCTTTTGTCTGTCTGCCTCTCTAGATTGTCAGTTTCCGAGGAGCAGTGTTTTTGTCCTTTTTTCCCCACACCTAACACAGTGCCTGACAGTACGTGTTCAACAAATATTAGTCAAACAAATAAATGGAAAAAACAGATATGCAGGACCTATTTCACTAGGTTTGAAGCCCCAGAGTAGGGATCTCTGTCCCCAAACTATCAGCTACCGCTTATATGCATCTTTGAGAAGTTTCACTTAATTATCACAGCTTCAGTTTTGTTTTTGTTTTTAACTGTAAACTGGGGGTAACAGTAATTAGGAGCAAAGATGACTCACGGTAAATAGCAAATGGGGACAATCTCCCGGAATAATTCTGAGAGTTAAAAGAGAAAATGAATATGCACTTAGTGGGCTACAGATGCCAGCAACTAAGATCTGAGAGATGGAAGCAAAGGGAGGGTGAGGAGTGTTCCAGTTTTCTCCAAGGAACAGAGGAACAACTGTCTTTGATATTCTAGTCTGGACTAGAAAATGCAGTCTGCTGCATTTTGTTAAGCAAAAATTAACTTCTCTTTGTCTTCTAAAATACCAGCCTCTATATTTGGAATAAAAAAAAAAAAAGGGTTGGGGGCAATCAGGCAAACTGAACTTAAATATAGAGTGTATAATTAGAGTCTGAGATTGCATGCACAACATTATTTTGGGGATGTCAATCAGTCATTGTAGTATTTGTTTATTTTGTTCCATTATAAGAATGTGATATTTCATTTGACATACCTGATGTCAAGTGAGTATGTAATAGTTAGGTGTAGGATAATTGTCACCCCGGAATGTTTCATGAGAAAATTTTCCCGACAGTGTCAAGCAGCAGTATGAAAATTACTCAAGAGAGAAGAAGTACATTTTTAAAAAAAATTAGGATAATTTCTATGTGAAATATTAACTGTAATGAATATGCCAGAATCAATCTTGATGTATCTATTTGGACATTTTTCACATCCCAAGTGGTTAGTCTAATATCCATTAAAGCATCACAGATTGCTATTACCTTCTTGCATTATTATTTTCATGAATTAATTTTGTTTTAAAAATCAAACCTTTTCCAAATGAGAATAAATTTAAATATCCAAGGTGTGAATTTGAAGCTGATGTCAGGACCCACACATGTCAATAATTTCAAATTCTGAAACTACATAATCAAGGGAATAATCCTAAAAAAATTAAAAATGGAGGCCCTGACCTTTTGGGTTACTTAATCATTCCCCTTGCCATTCACAGGGAATCCAAATCATAGCTCTTATTTTCTTTCTTCTGAAATTAATTATCACTTTCCCCTTATGTTCATTCACTCATTCATTAACCTGTTCATTTATGCATCTGTCCACCCATCCATCTACTGTTTCAATCTTTCATTTAATAAATACTAGGCATCACTTATGTGCCTGGAATGCTGCTTAGCACTAAAGAAACAAAATATATGCTCATGTTCTTTTTTTCTAATACATCATAGTTTAGTGGGAGAAAGAAACAGATTAATAAACAATCGTAATATGATGAGATATGACTTACAATGGAAATATGGACAAAGTGCTGACCAGATGAATGACTGAGGTTCATGAAATATGAAGTGGTAACGTTTCTTCTGAAGTATGAAAGAAGAGTATTTCAGGCACACAGGTAAAATGTGCACAAAGATAAGGAGATATGAATGGGTATATCAAGTCCTACTAGTATTAAATAGTTAGGGATGGCTGGAGTTGTGCCTGTGTGTCTCCGAGGTGCTTTGGGAAGATGGAGAGATGAAGCTGGGCGGTGGGTCGTGGCCTCATCGTGAAGGACCTTTTATATCACCAGCAGGAATTTATATTTTGTTCTGCAACAGGACATTATTACAGATTTTTTTTTTCATGATGATGGTGACAAAGAGGAAGAGGACTGCAAGGGACAAGAAAAATCAGGGAGGCAATTTAGGAGTTTTTGAAACTGTACAGACCAGATGGAATAAAGGCCTGGATTAAGATAGTGACAGTGGGGCAGAGTTGGGAGCAGGTTAAAAAGATGACTAGGGTCTAGAAACTGATTGGAGATAAGACATGGAGAAATTTTATGTTAGCATTCTAAAAAAACTCACTGGGGAAATGTGAAATTAAACATAAAGACTTTATATGTTTTTGAACAATGTAAAGAAAATGGAGGACTAGAAATGTTAAGTGGTATGTTTCTCCATCTTCTCCTTGCTTTTTCTAAAGAATATGAAGCTTCTCTACATTTTCCCACCTTCATCCTTTGTCTTCAGTCACGTGTGTCCATGAAAAGTCATGACACTGACCCATGTTATAAATACGTTACCTCTGATATATATGGATAAAGTCAAGTAAATACAGTGATTAGAATTCAAAAGTTCTGTTCTTCCTCAGACCATCATTTTAATCTTACATTTTAGGCAAAGGTTAGCAGTAATAGGGAAAAGGGATCTGTTCTTATTTTTGAAAGTCTCAAGTTTTTTTCAAAATTGGGAAACAGCATTTTATATTAGGACATGATTAGTTATTTTTTTCTCCTATTAGTTTTAACTATCTCAAATTTATGCAGGAAATATTTTATTTTACTTTTAACTCATATTACTAAAACCCTCTTTTACCTGATTCTAAATTATTAGCCCCTCTTTCATATTATTATTATTATTATTATTATTCACATGTTATACTCTCAAATATTTGAAATTGAAATAATACATGTTTTATATTTCTGGAATACTTTTTGAAAGAGAAATTATAAAGAAAACTTCTGAAAGTCTATCTATAGCTATAAAATATCATAAATTACAACCGAAAAATGTCATGGATCCCATTCAGACTGTTCATGAGGATTACACAATTTATGAGTAGAGATCAACAAAGCTGGCATGAAATAAGAATGCCCACGGATGGCTAGATCCAGTCATTGATTAAATGACTTGCCCCATTTATCAGCATTAGAGTATGCTTTACCAAATTACAAATTACTATAGACTATGGAATATATTACTATATTACTATACATGTTCAGGCAAGTCTATCAATTGGTTAAAGATTGTTAAGTATTAAATCTTAATTGAATATTACTACATAATCTTGTTTCTATAATTCTTTTACCCTTTTATGTTAATATGATTGTCTGATGGTTTCTATGTACTTCTCCCCTTGAGTTTAATGAACTTTTTTCTTAAGTTTGTGCAGAATACTTCCCAAAATATCCATGAGAAATGCTTATTATCCTTGTATCAATTTCCTATAAAAGCTGTTTATTTTAGGTCTCTTTTATGGGTATCTGTTTCTCTGAAATAAAAATGTTCTAAGAGTTTATAATCTTCTAGGAGAGATACAAAACTATCCCCACTGTGAGCTTTTATGGAGGTAAAGGAAGTTGTCTTGCTGTCCCTTTATGCTTGCTGAAATGTTCCCTTTCTCCCAGGTTTGCTTCCAGTAATAATCTATTGAACAGTGGAGTACCTGACATGTGTTTGTTCCTTAGGCAAACGTATAAAACTCTTCAAGTTTGAATGGAGAAGTAGAAAGAAGGTTTCTGCTGTGCCTGATGACAATCTTTGTTTTTCCACACTCAAAAAACATTCTGGCTCCACGTTAGGGCACTAGTGTGGTGAATCCTAGTGTTGGGCGGATTCTAAGGTAGGGACAGAAGTCTCGAGCTCTTGTCTTGGTTTATTTCTCACAGAGCAGCACGTGTGTACATTGTGTTACAGGATTAACTGTCCCTACTCTTTCCTATAGTTACCATTAGCATTCCAGGTGGCCCTGATTTCTAAGGAAAAGATGAACTCGGTACAGCTTTAGGGATTAGAGGCAAAGCACTGCCTGTGTGGTCAGTAAAGAAAGGCACTGAATTCTCCTTTATTGAAAAGAAGAGGGGGCATCATGATTTGAACCGATATGAGACCCAGAAATTAAACCAATTGGCTACATATAGCCAATATATCATTATTGGTAAACCTAATATTGTCACCTATACTAGCCCCCCAAATTTGACACATTGTTTTCCAAGAATGGGGAATGGATAAGACAAAACTCTAGAGGTATTAGTAGACCTCTGTCATTGTTCAACTTGCCTTTGGTGTTAACTTGGAAATTAGCATGAAAAATACTGAGCCATCAGGCTTTCACTTAATTTCCATAAACCACATGAAGACTGTGTCCTTACCTAATGGTCCATATTTTATATATTTAAATTGCCCCATGACTGAATAAGCTATGTCATACAAGTAGCTAAGCAATTAGAAATAGCTAAAGATTTGGATTTTTATCAATTTTGGGAATTTGAGATTACTGAATTTTGACTATCAAAAAAACAAACAAAAAATACAAACATACACATAGACCAATGGAATAGAATGGAGAACCCAGAAATAAAACCACATAAATATGGACAGATAATTTTTGACAAAGAAGCTAAAAACATACAATGGAGGAAAGACAGCCTCTTCAATAAATGGTGCAGGGAGAATTGGATAGCCATGTGCAAAAGAATGAAACTGGACTGCTATCTGTCACCATGTACCAAAATTAATTCAAAATGGATCAAACACTTAAGCATAAGACCTGAAACAATAAACTGAACAGAAGAAAACATAGGTACTAAACTTATGGACCTTGGGATCAAAGACCATTTTACAAATTTGACTCCAAAGGCAATGGAAGTAAAAGCTAAAAGAAACGAATGGGACTATATGAAACTTAAAAGCTTCTGCACAGCAAAAGAAACCATCGACAAAATAAAGAGGCAATCAACTGTATGGGAGAAGATTTTTGCAAACAGTGCCTCCAATAAGGGGCTAATATCCAAAATATACAAGGAACTCAAGAAACTCAACAACAAAAAAACAACCCAAATGAAAAATGGGCAGAGGACCTGAAGAGACATTTCTCCAAAGAGGACATACAAATGGCAAATAGACATATGAAAAAATGCTCAACATCACTAATCATCAGAGAAATGCAAATAAAAACCACAATGAGATATCACCTCACCCCAATCAGAATGGCTATCATCAACAAGACAAATAGTAACAAGTGTTGGAGAGGCTGTGAAGAAAAAGGAACCCTTATACGCTGTTGGTGGGAATGCAGACTCGTGCAGCCATTATGGAAGGCAGTGTGGAGGTTCCTCAAAACATTATGAATAGAATTACCATATGACCCAGCAATCGCTCTCCTGGGTATCTACCCAAAAAATCTGAAAACATTTATACATAAAGACACATGTGCTCCAATGTTCATTGCAGCTTTGTTTACGGTGGCCAAGACATGGAAACAATCAAAATGTCCTATGATAGATGAATGGATAAAGAAGTTGTGGTATATATACACAATGGAATACTATTCGGCGATAAGAAAAGATGATATAGGAACATTTGTGACAATATGGATGGATCTTGAGAGTATAATGCTAAGCGAAATAAGTCAGACAGAAAAAGCAGAGAGCCATATGATTTCACTGATATGTGGTATATAAACCAAAAACAACAAAAGAACAAGGCAAATAAATGAGAAACAAAAACTCATAGACCCAGACAATAGTTTAGTGGTTACCAGAATGTAAGGGGGGTGGGGGGGTGGGAGATGAAGATAAGGGGGATCAAATATATGGTGATGGAAGGAGAAGTGAATCTGGGTGGTGAACACACAATGGGATTTATAGATGATGTAATACAGAATTGTACACCTGAAATCTATGTAATTTTACTAATAATTGTCACCCCAATAAATAAAAAAAATACAAAAACAAACAAACAAAAAAAACACCCACGGATGAATATGTCTGGGAAATTGAAGGGAAAACAGCAAAAGCCCCAACATATTAAACATCACTAACTATACTTCCTTCTCCTTCAGAAAATGGATTCTGGTTTTTCAACTTACAGAAAGGGATGTTTTTCAAAGATCTGCCACATATGGAACACTCATCTCTCAACTTCATTTTATGGACAAAGATAGGGATGGAGACGAGAGAGGATGAGCTACCTCAGGCATGGTACTAGCTTTGTCTTCCACCTGTTATACTAAATTTTTTTCATAGTGACAGCAACATATTCTTTATTCAGCCAGGTACTTCAAGGAAACGTTGTTACTAGGAACCATTTTTATTTGTAATTCAAACCAATCAGGAGGCCATGAGAAAATGCTGCTGTCTTAGTAATAATCTCTAGGCTACTAAAATGAATTTCTTCCAAGTTTTAGCCCTTCTCCCAAAACTCCACTTATCTTAAATTCAGCTTTTAAGCACATTTTTTACTGCTTACTTTTGCTAGCTCTCATATGTACTGAGGTTGAAATTCTTGAGGAGTGTGATACTTGAGCAGATTTAAACTTTTAAATTCAGGCTTAATGATTGAAAGTGCATAAAAACTACCAATTCAATTTTCACCTTTACAAATGAGAGGTGAAGCTGAAAAAAAAAATTAACCTAATATCAAATTTAGCAGGTAAATTGAATCCAAAATCTCAACTGTCTCTAAAAATGTATGAATTACACTGGTATATGGAATAATATCTTTAAAAATCTATACAGAGTTCCTCAAAGCATTCAAAAAATTATTTTTCATCTGAAAGAATTCTTGATATTGCTGAGGGAAACATAACTGAATGCCATTATACTGTTGTCTTTCAAAATTATCTTAAATTTTGGGGTTATTTTCATCTGAACAAACAGAAGTTTGTAGTTTGAGGCCAGGGAAGGAGCAAAAGTAAAGTTTTACATTTCCTTAATGTCCCAAAGTAATTGATTAGCCACCAAAATTGAATCAGGGAATGTTTTGTTAACAGTGAATGTCATCCAGAGACAAACAGTTGATCTGCTTCTGAGGGGGTGAACGTGCATAAATGGGGATGCAAACAGTCATCTGTTTTCATGTGTCACATGGAAAAGTTCATGGTAGGTGCCCTGTACAGCTTTCAAAGTGCCAAGAAACAGGAACTTTGGTACAGGAGGCCCATCTGTTTGAAACATTCACTTCCAGTCAAGATCTTCATTTGCACAGCACAGGAAGCTGAAAGCCATGGACAGGTGTATGTTTGGTAGAAGCTCACCAGTTCTGTATCCTAATATAATGCATAGGTATGTCAGAAAAATGAGGTCTCCATAGGGATTATACCACTTATGAATTGAGGTAATTAGGACAAAGTTTTATCCCATTTGGAATTAGTGCTACTTAAGAAAAGTCATAGTGGTTTGGGGATAGAAGGGAATTAGAAGCTCACTGAGTTTCCAACCGACTCACTTAACAGATATGAACCCTGGAGACGCAGAGAGTTTTAAGTGACTGGTCCAAAGTTCTAAAACCACCAGCAGGTAGTAACACTGGTATAACACACGTCGGGATAAGGCCTCCTCTGTCATGTTTGATGCTCTGGTTTTCTCCAGAAGTCTAGGAAAATTACAAGCCACTTTCTGCTTCCGCATCGGCACCCACACTGAGCTACACCTATATATCAGTTAGCTACAGAATTGCTCACTGTTGTTTGAAATGACTATCTAATCACCCAAGGTTGTTAAATTTTTCAAGAATTTATAGAACAGATGACAAGACATTTAGTGGAAATGCTGACTCTAGCTGAAGTATTAAACCTATGACCTTTGATGTCCCAAATGTTAAAATAAATGTTCAGGCCAATCCAGCACTAACCATTCTTAGGAAAGACAATTAAAATGTGGTATGAAATGCAAGATTTCAGGGCTATAGGAATCACCCCCACCACCATGAAAGTAAACTACACGCTTATTTTTTTGTATAGGCAGGTATATTTATGAAGGCAATTCATATGTCATTGACTTACAGTACCTCATTCATACCTAAACACTGTCTGGTCAGCTTGCTCTTGAATGATTGATTATTCAGACTGACAGATGTCTTTCATTTTGTAATACCACGGGTCAAGGTGCTTTTAGACAGGACAAGTACATTCAGGTATAGTTACGGCCAACTCAATGGCAGCTTTTCTCTAGCTTAAATGAGGAAACCTGCTACTGCAGACTAATGATGTTTTAATTGCACACTTACTACACAAAATGTGTAGAGTTTAATTCATATACTTGTAAGAGCTACATTAAAAAATACATTTGCAGTGAAGCAGTAGTTATATTCCAAGCAAGGAAAAATGCATTCAAATCAGCATTTAGGATTATGAAGGTATTCTGTTCCTCTTGTCACCTTTATCAAATAAGTTAAATTTACTGGAAAGTTAGTTTGAAATAGTGCCAATTTCTGATGTTATTAAGCAGCTGTATTATAGATTGGATATGCATTGTGTTTAAACCTGCCACCTCCTTTCAGAAATAATACTACATATTTCTTGCCTTTCAATTGTTTAAATAAAGAATGCTCATCATGAATCCAAAAGTAAATTTTCTCTAATAACATGAGTATCCTAGTGAAAATTAAGCTTTTTTTTAAAAAAAATGAAATTGACTTGTAATGTTATATGCATTACCTTCCATTGTTGTGTGTATATGACTCATTTTGTATTCACAAGAATTTAGTTCCTCATAACAAGATTTTAATGACCACATTGAATAAGAGAATCTGTTATTTTGGGAATTAAGCTAATATGATATAAAGTTCACATTGATGCTGTGGAGATTGGCCAGTGATTTCACACATTTATGTAGACTGCACTACTGATGTTCAAAATAAACCTGTATAGAACTCAAACTGAACTACTGAAGTTCTGAAAAATACTGAGGTATAGAACTCAAAGAAAAATAATATTAAAGGAACCATCAATAATGAATGAGGAAATTTACAAATCTGTATTTTGTTTGGCATAATTATAACACCAGATTTATTATTTTTAAGCCTAGCTAGCTAAAGTGCAGTGCTAATTTCCTAATTATCTGTCTTGTGTGCAAAATCTGATGGCAGCTAGTCAATTAGAAAGATAAAGAATTAAAAAGAATGGAATTATGTGCCCGTGAAGACTAGTAACAGATGCTCAGAAATAATTAGGGGCAAAAACTAGGAATTCAGTGCATTCAGATTCCTAGAAATATACACATGTCTGAATAATAGTTACCACTAGCACAGTGCTTATGGTGTACTTGACAGTATTCTAAACACTTCACCTGTTTATTAACTTACTTACTCCTTAGCTCATACAACCCTATGTTGTCGGTACTAATATTGTACCTGTTTTAATCAAGGTCATGCACTGAGTTATCAGCAGAACTGAGCACTGAACCTAGGCAGCCTGGCTTCAAGGTACATCCCTTTTTTTAACCATTAACTATCACCTTGTCTGAAAAGACAATCTCTCTCCCAAAGTCAGCCAAAAGCATGGTGCTTCATTCTTGATATATGACTTTTTATGACTGACAAGACTATGAAAAGAAATAATTGCAAGATCAGTTACTAAAACACAGAAAATTAACTGTAATCGAGGGAGTCAATATTTGCAGTGAAGTAAGATGTAATGCCCCCTCCAATTCGTATCCTATGTAACACCTATCCTGTTTTGTTTGGGAATTACTAAGGCTACCACCTGTTAATATTTAAAAAGTGTTTAGTTGGACAGACTTTGCAAGGACTGTCTGACTTAATCACAGAAGAAAACATATGGGGGCCGATAATAAGTCTCCCACATAGGGAGACTAAGTCTCAGGGAGTTTAACTTATCCGATCCCACAATGTTAGAAAGTGATAAGGCAGAGATCTGAATGCAGGCAGTGTGCCTACAGAGCCCATTATTTGTTATTATGCTTCTCACTATGATATGCTGTCTCCCATTGATAACCTAGTCAGCATGACTTGAACAGGGAAATAAAAAACATCCAGACTCCATAAATATAATGATTTTAAGAGCTTTATAAAAGTATCCTGTGCACCTGGGGACAGAATAGAGTCTCATATTTACTTCCCTTTGAGCCTTTCTAGTTTACCTTAGGTTGAAGAGAGGCAGAGGATGTTTCACAATGATCAAAATTCAAAACGAGAGGTGTGTAAAATAGTGGATGTCACTTAATTTCAAATTTAACTAATATTATATATGCTGTTTACTTGGTTTTAGTTTCTCATTTTAAATTGATGAACAGACTTAAAAATATGATTTTAGACGTCATAAAAATGGTGGCGTGAGGTGAGACTCTTGAAATCTCCCCTGGAATTTACAACAAACTGAACAACTATAACTCCACAAAGGACTTCCTGCAGCAGACAGGCAAGACTAAGAGGCGCACTACTGAAATCATATAAAGGTGGGCAAATTGCATGAGCAGGGGAGGAGGGAAAGGAGAAATGCAGAGACAGGGCCATGCAGGCATAGGACGCAGACCTAGCTAGGTGCTCCGAGTTCGCTGAGTTTCAGAACTACCACATCTAGGCCTCGGAGCAAAGACTGAAGGAAGAAGGCTAAAAATAGTGGTTTAAGCCCTCACTGCCGAACAGAGAACGAAAGCCTTAGGCACTGAGACTAGCCACCCTCTCCCTACCGTCCCAGAGCTCCACCCGCCCCCACCCGCCCAGTGCTAGAAGCAGAAGAGTAGCAGTGTCAGATCAAAAGAACAGGGTATTTGCAGTTTTGAGAACTACGGTCCACAGACACAGATTTGCAGCTCAACTAGCTCCGTCAATGGAGGGGGAACTATGGAAGCAGGCCTGACTGTGGTGGTGGTCACCACCATTGCTCTGGGTCACCTCACACAACCCACCCCACCCTTGTCCAAACCTACCTGGGCAGATCCCTGCAGGAGTAAAGAGAGCTGCTGAAACACCGGGGCTCTGAATCTGGTGCAGGAAGAGCTTTCGAACTTCAGAAGCTCTCTACATCCTCCCACGGAGGCAGCACAATATGACCAAGGTGAACTATTCACAGAGGAGAAATCCACCTTCCAGGGAATCCCCTCATTGTGTGAGAAGCCAGAATAGTACAGAGAAAACATAACACTACAGTGTGAGAGAGAATAAAAGGCTGCAATTGGAGAGAAAATAAAACATTCTACCTACACCTACTGGAAAACAAAGAAAATACCTCTTCCTATCAACCTGTTGCGTCTAGGAAGAGAAATAATAAATCATTAATTACCATGAATAACCAAGGCAACAGATAGCTCAGAAAGAAAATGAAAAGTCTCCAGAAAATGCACTTAAAGATATGGAAATATGTGACTTAAATGACAGAGAATTCAAGATTGCAATTCTTAAAAAACTCAATGAGATGCAAAAAAATATAGACAGGCAGTTTAATGAACTCAGAAGCACAATCAAAGAACAAAATAAACACTTTATCAGAAAGACTGAAATTTTAAAAAAGAACCAAATAGAATTTCTGGAGACTAAGAACTCAATAAAAGAAATGAAGAATGCAATACCCGCTTAGGTAGTATAATTGACCAGATTGAGGAAAGAATCGGTGACATGGAAGATAGAAATCTGGAAATGATAAAGATGGAAGAAGAAAGAAACTTGAGACTTAAAATAAATGAAAGAACTCTACAAGAATGTTCTCACTCCATCATAAAGAACAATATAAGAATAATGGGCATACCAGAAGGAGAAGAGAGAAGAGAACAGAAAGTATATTCAAACAAACAGTCCATGAGAACTTCCCAAACATGTGGAAAGAACTGGATCCTCGAATCCAAGAAACAAATAGAACACCTAATTACCTCAACCCCAAAAGGTCTTCTCCAAGACACACTGTATTGAAGCTGTCAAAAATCAACGACAAAGAAAGAATCCTCAAGGCCAGGGAAAAGAAGACGGTAACCTACAACAGAAAGCCCATTAGGATATCATCAGAGTTTTCAGCAAAAACTCTAGAAGCCAGGAGGGAGTGAAAACAAATATTCAAACTATTGAAAGAGAGAAATTATGAGCCAAGAATAATATATCCAGCAAAGATATCTTTTAGATATGAAGGAGGAATAAAGACCTTTCCAGACATACAGAAGGTGAGGGAATTTTCTAACATACAACCTGTACTACAAGAAATACTGAAGGAGGCTATTCGACCAGCATCAATAGGGATAATTTGTGGCAACCAAAACATAAAAGGCAGGAGAGTAAAGGCCTGAACTGGTATATGGGAATTAGGAAAGTAAGCATGCTGAGGAAAATGGAATACTCTAAATATCAAACTTTCTTTTACATTAACTTAATGAAAATCACTCAAAAGTCAAAAATCAAAAACTGAAATATACAACATAATAAAGAATAAACAGATGGAAAAATCACAGAATACCACCACACAGAAATAATAGACAACAACAAAAAGGCAAAGAAACAATGGAGACACAGTCTTACCAGAAAACTAAAGATAGAATGATAGGAAATCCTCACATAACAATAATCACCCTAAATGTAAATGGACTGAACTCACCAATAAAAAGGCACAGAGTAGCAGATTGGATCAAAAAACTAAACCCAACCATATGCTGCCTCAAAGAGACACATCTCAGCTACAAGGACAAACATAGACTCAAAGTGAAAGAGTGGGAATTGACACTCCAAGCAAATGGTATCCAGAGAAAATCAGGTGTAGCCATATTGATATCAGATGAAACAGACTTCAGGATAAAAAAGGTAACAAGAGACAAAGATGGATGTTTCATAATGATAAAGGGGACTATACAACAAGAAGACAGAACAGTCATCAATATTTATGCCCCCAATCAAGGAGCACTGAAATATAACAAGCAATTACTAATAGAACGAAAGGGAGAAGTTGACCAAACACAATTATAGTAGGGACCAAAATACATCATTGACAACTATGGATAGATCATCCAAACAGAATATAAGTAAAGAAATAGCAGCCCTAAATGACACATTAGATGAAATGGACATAATTGATATTTCTAGAGTACTTCATCCTAGAACTTCAGACTATATATTTTTCTAGTGTACATGGAACATTCTCAAGGATAGATCATATATTGGGACATAAAACTAGCCTCAGCAAATTTAAGAAGATTGAAATCATACCAAGGATATTCTCTGCTCACAAGGCTTTGAAATTGGTTATGAAATGCAAAAAGAAAGCAGGGAAAACCACAAATACGTGGAGATTAAACAACATACTTTTAAAAAACGACTGGGTCAAAGAAGAAGTAAGAGGAGAGATCAAAAGTTGCATAGAAACAAATGACAATGAAAATACATCCTACCAAAATTTTGGGGATGCAGCGAAAGCAATTTTAAGAGGGGAATTTACATCATCATAGGCCTATCTCAAGAAACAAGAAAAAGCCCAATAAATAACCTCACATTACATCTTGAAGAACTAGAAAAAGAAGGACAAATGAAAACCAAGGTCAGCAGAAGAAAGGAAATAATAAAAATCAGAGAAGAACTAAATGAAATAGAGAACAAAAAGACAATAGAAAAACTTAATGTCACAAAGAGCTGGTGCTTTGAAGAGATTAATAAAATTGGCAAACCTTTGGATAGACTCACTAAGGAAAAAAGAGAAAAGACACTAATCAACCAAATCAGAAATGAAAGTGGGGAAGATGCCACAGAAATACAAAATATCATCCAAGAATACTATGAAGTAATACATGCCACCAAATTCAATAACCTAGAAGAAATGGACAAGTTCTTAGAAACATATAGCCTTCCTAGGCTGAATCATAAAGAATTGGAAAATCTAAATAGAGCGATCACCAGTAAGGAAATAGAATCAGTCATCCGAAACCTTCCCAAAAGCAAAAGTCTGGGGCCAGATGGCTTCACTAGTGAATTCTACCAAACCTTCAAAGAGGATCTACTAGCTGTCCTGCTCAAACTCTTCCAAAAAATTGAAGAAAAGACCATGCTCCCTAACTCATTTGATGAGGCCAACATTTCCCTGATACCAAAACCTGGTAAAAATAACACAAAAAAAGAAAACTACAGACCAATATCTCTGATGAATACAGATGCAAAGATCCTAAACAAAATTCTAGCAAATCGAATGCAATGATGCATTAAAAAGATTATTCATCACGAGCAAGTGTGGTTCATACCAGGGGCTCAAGGATGGTTCAACATATGCAAATCCATCAATGTTATACATCACTTAAAGAAAATAAGGGCAAAAATCATATTATTATATCAATTGATGCAGAAAAAGCATTTGACAAGATACAACATCCATTTATGATTAAAACAGTTAATAAAATAGGTATAGAAGGAAAATACCTTAACATAATAAAGGCCATATATTACAAACCCACAGCTAATACCATAATTAATGGTGAAAAAGTGAAGCCCTTTGCTCTACATTCAGGGACACCACAGGTCTGTCCCCTATCATCTCTGCTTTTCAACATAGTGTTGGAAGTCCTCGCCAAAGCAATCAGGCAAGACAAAGAAATAAAAGGCATCCAAATTGGGAATGAAGAAGTTAAATTGTCACTCTTTGCAGATGACATGATACTCTATATAGAAAACCCTAAAGACTGCACCAAAAAGCTATTAGAAACAATCTAAGAATATAGTCAAGTTGCCAGCTACAAAATCAATGTACAAAAGTCCATTGCATTCCTATATACTAACAATGAAATCTCAGAAAAAGAAATAAAAGAAAAACAATTCCTTTTGCAATTGCAACAAAAAGAATAAAATACTTAGGAATAAACTTAACCAAGGATGTGAAAGATCTATATACTGAAAACTATAAGACATTTTAAAAAGAAACTGAAGAAGACAAAGAAATGGAAAGACATTCTGTGCTCATGGATTGGAAGAATCAACATAGTTAAAATCGCCATATTACCCAAAGCAATATACAGATTTAATGCAATCCCCATCAAAATTCCAATGGCATTTTTTAAAGAAATATAACCAAAAAAATCATCAGATTTGTGTGGAACCACAAAAGCAATCTTAAGAAAAAAGAACAATACTGGAGGTATCACACTACCTGACTTTAGCTTGTACTACAGGGCTACAATAATCAAAATAGCATGGTATTGGCAAAAAAAACAGACACACAGACCAATGGAATAGAATTAAGGACCCAGAAATAAAACCTCATATATATGGACAGATGATTTTTGACAAAGAAGAAAAACGACACAATGGAGAAAAGACAGCCTCTTTAATAAAGGGTGCTGGGAGAATTGGAAGCCACGTGGAAAAGAATGAAACTGACTGCTATCTGTCACCATGTACCAAAATTAATTCAAAATGGATCAAAGACTTAAGCATAAGACCTGAAACAATAAACTGCATAGAAGAAAACATAGGTACTAAATTTATGGACCTTGGGATCAAAGAGCATTTTATGAATTTGACTCCAAAGGCAATGGAAGTAAAAGCTAAAATAAATGAATGGGACTATGTCAAACTTTAAAGCTCTGCACAACAAAAGAAACCATCAACAAAATAAAGAGGCAACTAACTAAATGGGAGAAGATTTTTGCAAACAGTGCCTCTGATAAGGGTTAATATCCAAAATATACAAGGAACTCATACAATGCAACAACAACAAAAAACAAACAACGCAACTGAGAAATGGGCAGAGGACCTGAAGAAACATTTCTCCAAAGAGGACATACAAATGGCAAATAGACATATGAAAAAATGTTCAACATTACTAATCCTCAGAGAAATGAAAATAAAAACCACAATGAGATATCACCTCACCCCAGGTAGAATGGCTATCATCAACAAGACAAATAGTAAAAAGTGCTGGAGAGGCTGTGGAGAAAAAGAAGCCCTTATACACTGTTGGTGGGAATGCAGACTGGTGCAGCCACTACGGAAGGCAGTGTGGAGGTTCCTCAAAAAATTACGAATAGAATTACCATATGCCCAGCAATCCTTCTCCTGAATAGCTACCCCCAAAATCTGAAAACGTTTATCCATAAAGACATGTGTGCTGCAATGTTCATTGCAGCTTTGTTTACGGTGGCCAAGACATGGAAACAACCAAAATGTCCTTTGATAGATGAATGGCTAAAGAAATTGTGATACACACACACACACACACACACACACACACACACACACAATGGAATACTATTCGGCGGTAAGAAAAGATGAAATAGGACCATTTGTGACAACATGGATGGATCTTGAGATTATAATGCTAAGCGAAGTAAGACAGAAAAAGCAGAGAATCATATAATTTCACTGATATGTGGTATACAAACCAACAACAACCAAAGAACAAGTCTAACAACTGAAAAAAAAAACAAAAACTCATAGACATAGACAATAGTTTAGGGGTTACCAGAGGGTAAGGGGGAAGAGGGAGTGGTGTAAATGGGGTCTAATATATGGCGATGGAAAGATAACTGACTGTGGGTGGTGAACACACAATGTGAGATATAGATAATGTATTACAGAATTGTACACCTGAAATCTATGTAACCTTACTAACAATTGTTGCCCAATAAACTTTAATTTAAAGAAAATATATGATTTTAATATAAATTTTTGAAAAACCTACTCAAGGCCCTATCATAGATTTGTTGGACAGGGAGAAATAAATGGAAGCTCTCACCGTAAAGAATAGTGCTTTTGTTTAATGTTACCAGATTAGCGTCTTCATCCTTTTGAATCATTGCCAAGATAGGTTTGTGCTTGTGACTAGAAAAGCTATTATTATTATTATTATTTTTATTATTGCATTTTGGATGTTTCCAGCTGCTAAGTAGTTTCACTTAACGAATTGGTTGGTGTGTAGCACACACAAATAAGATTTACATAAATAAGAACAGCTGTGTAAAATATTGCCTTTGGAAAGGCAAATTTACTGAGATAGTGACTATAGCATGTGAAGCTCAGGACATAACCATAATGATTGTAAGACCATTTCTGTCCCTCATGCAGCATTTTATGTCTATTGGCCTAGAACTAGAAGACAGTACATTCATGGTAGCAAATGCTATTTCCTATCCTGTAAAACTAGCTCTATTACAGCCTCCTGCTTTTAGTTACTGAAAACTTGCTGAAAATCCTATAGAAAGTAAGACTTCCTATAAAGAGAGTAATATTTAAGTTCTAAAAATAAGGCAATACTTAATTTGATGTATTAAACACTACTTTTAAAGGAGAAAAAAATTAAATGTTGGATTGTGTTAATATAATTTAAACTTGATTTACTTGGATTTATTTAATGAGCATATAAATCATAAAAGAGTTGGGTTTTTTGTATTAAATTTTAGACAATAATTTCATTTAAAATTGTTATTTGGATATTATATTACATGTTGGATGATGAAAATTGGTAATAATGTACCTATATGCAGAATCATCCATACACGTTTCCATCTTTGGTTTGGCCATTTCATTTGGTACAAATTTGGAGGTTGTCGGGGAGGGTGCTGATACCCGTTCATATTTATACTGAATTGAAAAGGGCATGTTATTACCTTGCTTTTGTTTGAATTCCCTAAGTGTAGTATTCTAACTTGTCTGTTAGCGTGATCTTTTCATTCTACTTTGAGTGGCGCTCTTGTTAATGACTTATGCACTTTGGAAAAACCCCAACTTTAAAACTTTTGTTTTTATAGTACTTGAGAGTTGTCAAAGCTAGGTGTTTTCACAAACATTGTAATAGTTGATCCTCATAGCTACCCTGTGAGGTTAACAGGATTATCCCTTTTTAATCCCCTCATACATATGGAAAAATTGTGGGTCCAGGAGATCACATGACACATCCAGTGTGATTAGTTATTACTGCCACACTGACCTAAATCCAGAATTCTACATGCTAAAACACAATGGTCTTCTGATCAAACAATTGTCCACTTTCATCTGATATTAAAATAACTTATGCCCTACTTTTCATCTCATAAAATGTGCTGGAATGTTTTTAAGATTAATAAACTATGAATATTGTATAAAATTAGACTGTAAAAAGATTGTCTTAATTATGTTTTAATCCATGCTTAAACAATTACTTGTTTTAGTCAGGTTTAAATTTGGGTTTTCTAGCAATTATTTTAGCTGATAGAAACTTAATGTCATAAGAATGTACACTTAAGATATTCCTAATGACATGGATTGTACAATTCCATGTGTTTATATGTTCATGTGTATACTTATATGTTTTCTCTACTGAGATGGAGAAAAAAATTGTTCTATGTACGTAAGCTTTTGGTATTGTACTGTCAATTTGGATATCTATTTTTTTAAATTATTTAAAAACAAAGCTTTAATATATAAATAATTGAGAGAATCACTCCTCAGATTTATATAAAGCAGCAGGATGAAATACTTAGCTTAGCTTGGAATGAAGATATAAAACTGCATCTATCATACCCACCAACAGATTAATTAGAAACTGGGCTTGAAATGATGCCAGGGGACATGCAGCTCACTTTCACTGAGTCACTGCACCGTGTCCCTCCAATTCCACTATGCCCTCCAGTTGTCTATGCTGCATCTCTCCTGAGTCTAAACCATTTGTTCTCTGTCAATCTCTTTCCCTGTCTTTCTGTATCACTTCCTCTCTTTTTCTGTCATTTCAAGCACTGGTTTTGGAAATATGGACTTATATTATGCTTCATAATTTTTCCTACTATGAAGAGAACTTTCAGAAAGAGGCAGGTAGATCTTTCTAGGCCAATGGAAATCAAAGATTTGTTAAATCAATGTTTATCAAGAAAGATTATAATAAAAGTGTCTATATTTTTCACAATGATCAGTTATCGCCTAGCAACCTGTGACATTTATCTATAGAAATAGTTCTGTTTCCTTCCCATGTTCTTCTTACACTGACAAACTAGAAACCATTCCCAGAACTTGTGCAAAATGACCACTGAATGGCAAATTGATAATGAGATTGCTGCCCTAGATGACCTGAAGAGACATTTCTCCAAAGAGGACATACAAATGGCAAATAGACATATGAAAAAATGCTCAACATCACTAATCATCAGAGAAATGCAAATAAAAACCACAATGAGATTATCACCTCACCCCAGTCAGAATGGCGATCATCAACAAGACAAATAGTAAGTGTTGGAGAGGCTGTGGAGAAAAAGGAACCCTCATACACTGTTGGTGGGAATGCAGACTGGTGCAGCTGTTATGGAAGGCAGTGTGGAGGTTCCTTAAAAAATTACAAATGGAATTACCATATGACCCAGCAATCCCTCTCCTGAGTATCTACCAAAAAAAATCTGAAAACATTTATACATAAAGACACGCGTGCTCCAATGTTCATTGCAGCTTTGTTTACAGTGGCCAAGACATGGAAACAACCAAAATGTCCTTCGATAGATGAATGGATAAAGAAGTTGTGGTATATATACACAATGGAATACTATTCGGTGGTAAGAAAAGATGATATAGGAACATTTGTGACAATATGGATGGATCTTGAGAGTGTAATGCTGAGTGAAATAAGTCAGACAGAAAAAGCAGAGAACCATATGATTTCACTGAGATGTGGTATATAAACCAAAAACAACAAAAGAACAAGACAAACAAATGAGAAACAAAAACTCATAGACACAGACAATAGTTTAGTGGTTACCAGAAGATAAGGAGGGTGGGGGGTGGGAGATGAGGGTAAGGGGGGTCAAATATATGGTGATGGAAGGAGAAGTGACTCTGGGTGTGAACACACAATGGGATTTATAGATGATGTCATACAGAATTGTACACCTGAAATTTGTAATTTTACTAACAATTGTCACCCCAATAAATAAAAAAAAAAAAAAAAAAGATTGCTGCCCTACTTAAGATATCTCCCATTCCTGGAATCTCTAGGGGTCACAAGGCCCTTTATGTATGTGTTTGTAACCTTCCATCCTCAGTTCAATTCCTCCCAGAATTCCTCTGTGCATAGGAGTAAGAAGTTTCAAATATGAAGGCAGAGGCTCCTTCCTTGGGTATGATAGCTGACCAGTGAGATACAAATAAGATGGCTGCTTCCATGCAAAAAATACATTTTTGAATTTTACTCCTTCCTTTGGTAGTATAATTTGAGAGGAGCTGTGGCAGAGCACAATCTAAAGCTGGCATTCTTTTGGTGTTTAATGTTTCTCTTTTTCATAGTTGATAAAAAACAACAAAACTAAGCAAAAGAAAAACAGCCTTTTTGTTACTGTCTTATGAAAGGACAACTTTATCATTTAACGGAAAACCAAAGTATCCACCCATTTTTAAAAATTCACTTTTTGTTATATCCATTGCTAAAAAAGAACTGTCAGGCAACTCTAAACACCCTGATATTGTGATATAACTAGGAATTATTTGACACAGCAGAAACCTCTCTCTGTCTATCTCTGTATCTATCATCCAGGTGCATGCTTATAGAGAGATGCACATATGTATCAGGTATTGTATCTGTGCATTATTCTTTTTTTCTATACACATTCTTTGGACTTGAGTAGGTGTGAAAAGTCAGTGTGAATCTTCTTTAATAATATTTGTAATAGCATTAATAACACTACTTTAATCAATTTTATGAGAATTTTGGGGCACCTTTAAAACTTACTAAAACAATGTACCATCCTATAAATGTTTTTCTTCCCAGATTTTTGTGCTCACGAATGGTTAATTTTTCTGTACTATAATTGAGTCAAATAAGTACTCAATTTTTGAAGTATTTCAAGAATGGATTTTATGGAGCCAATTCCTAAGGGCGTTCTTGAAGAAGTGGTCTGATTGTATTCCTGTGAACAAAGGTCTTTCTTCACTGAGGCCTGGCATGATGTGTTTATGATCTCTAGGTTATGTCCACCATGCCTATTCAAGTACAGGGATTCCAGAATCAGTCTTTGCATCTGAGAGGGAAAGCAGCACCAGTTGAGATCATCCTGGTCACAGTTGATGTCATGTAGATAATTGTGTAAGTGGCTCTAAAATTATTGTGCAACGATAAAGAAAAACATATTGGTATATTTTTATAAGCTGGGAACACCTGAACATGGTAGTCTTTCAAAATTCAATTGATTTAATATAGCAAAAAATACTAGCATTTTGAGTTACCTATTAATTTCTAATACTAAATTGTGTTTGGAGTTTTAAGATTATAGCCACATTATGAAATGATAATATTTTCTTTTTCCTTTGTAGGTAACCCATTAACTAAGAATAAATCAAGTGATCCTCAAAGCTGATGACATTGAACATATGCATAGAAACTTAACTTCTGAGGTGATCTTGAAGGAAAATTTTTATACCGCTCAGAAGAGGTACTCCAAAGTCTTACTTCCAAAGGATTTCATGGCTCATAATCAGCTTCTTCTTGACATCAAGACTTGAAAAATCAGACATGAACTTCTAGGTCATGAAGACTTCGTCAGACTTGAACTGTGTTCAACTTGTAAAATCGCACTTGCTAAAAGAATTTGAAGTCACCATCTGAAGACATGGTGTTTCCGGGGGATGTCAAAGACACTCGCCTTTTGGGATATTGGCTCCAAATGTGACTGTTTTCCTTGTTTCTGAAAGTCTCCCAAGTGCACTGGCCTTCTATCATGGACATGCTCCTCAGTCCAGTCCTGTGTTCAGTGGCCAGTGGGACTGTATATGGCTTCAGTGACATTTCCTTTGCGAACTTCTCCTCCGGCATGGTGTGGACTGAGACAATTTTATTTATATCCTAATCTTGGAGCTCTGAAAGCCTATATGTTTTACCATCTTAAAGTTGCTTTTCTTAATGGAATGGAAAATTATATCCATTGATAGTAATTATTGTTGGCAAGTAATAGTTACCTGAATACATCAATCACATAAGAATATATAGACTAGCTGACATGTTTCCCCAAGGCTAATACACTACCGCAGCTCTGTCAGTTCAACAAGTAGTAGTTAGAACTGAATTACCATTTTCATTATATACTATTTTGTACCTCTAGAGCACTCGCCTTTTTTGTGTTGTTGTTTTTTTTTTTTTAAGTGGGCTTTTTCTTTCTTTTTTATGTTTACTTTTTCCCTTCACAGAAATCAGCAGTGAGCAGTCAAGTATTTAGGTAGCCTTCAGTTTCAAAAAAATTGCCAGGGATGCATGTGGGTTTCTGATTTCTTAGCTTGAAAATACTTACTTATATTTCTTCTAGCATTTTTTTTTAAACTGTCCTTTCTATATCATTTTAGATTGTCTCTTGCTTGATCCCAATGACTCTTTGAATGCTGTTTGTTCAGTCTGTTGATAAAATAAATTGTTCATTTTGTTGTGTCTCAGATTTATAAATATTTGCTTATAGTTGTCCCATTCAAACAATTTCTTAGGTCAGTTTTGCCCACACTTTTTAAGTCATTTTAACATTTGTGGTTTTCATTTCTACAGGAAAGTCTTATAAATATTTAAAGGCCTTAAACATTATGTACCCTTTTTTCTAAGTTATTACAGAATGTATAATTTTATACTACATTTATTTGGTTTCATTTGTGATGTGAAGGGAGAGAAGAATGGAAATTGCAAAGCCATTCTGTAATAATAGTATGTAATCATACAGTTTGAAGGAATGTGAAGGGAGAAATTTTTGTGTTTTACTCATCTTATACTAATAGGAAGATACTTCAGAAATTGTCCTATTAGAAGTTCCATTATATTAGAGAAGATGCGGACATTTTTCGTATTTTTAAAACTTACTGACATGGCCCATTAGGTATTTGTTGGTTTCCATGACACACTCTGGAGACCTCTGGTCTATAGGTAACAACTTTCAAAGACTAATATATTACCCGGAATCTCTTCTGGGAAGAATTAAAAATGTAACATTTGTTAAAAGTAAATTCGTAAAGTATGCTTCTGACATTGAACTAAAATTATACTGCCCTACAAATCCATGGAATGAAATGACTTCCTCCCTTCATTTTAATTATGCATAAAAGTAATTAGATGGCTCCAAGTGAATTTCACAATGGCTCAATACTGTATGAACTCAAAGACTGGAATAACAGTTGTACTGGAGTTTCTGCATCAATTATAATATCATTAATT
Organism: Rhinolophus sinicus; assembly: GCF_057876585.1. Taxonomy (NCBI): domain Eukaryota; kingdom Metazoa; phylum Chordata; class Mammalia; order Chiroptera; family Rhinolophidae; genus Rhinolophus; species Rhinolophus sinicus. The sequence continues at coordinate 61,629,864 of NC_142501.1, read as the reverse complement.
TCTTTGGAACAAAGTGGAAAGCTATATTATTTTGAAAATTATGAATTTGTCCCAGGTTTATTTGACATTATAGATCATGCCTTTCATTTTTTAAACTATGTCCTTTAAAACAACACTGAAAATTCTGTATTATATATAAGTGTAATACATGCATATCAATAGAGAAAAATAAATGGAATTTAAATATACTAACTAGAATATCTCCAGTAGATTAATGTTGTGATTATTCAGAAAAGGTGAATAAAATTGGGATATAAAGTAGACTCTCTTTCATGAGTTACATTTGGCCAGTCTTTTTTCTAGTGTTTTATTTTAAAAACACTTCAGTTACTATACAGGAAACCCTCTGAGTTCATAAGGAAGCTGACGTAAATTCTTCAATCTACTTTTAATAAAAAATCCATGGCAAATCTTGCCATTTACATAAGTTTCTAATATTTGATTGTTTAAGATTCACAAGAAGTTATGAAAATAGCACAGAGGACTTCTCCATACCCTTTCTCCATCATCCCCTAGTGATATCTTATAAAACAATTGTATTGCTACACTACTACTAACTCATATAACAACCTTATTCAAATTTCACCAATTTTCGCATGCACTTTGTGTGTGTGTGATCTTATCCATTTTGAGTAGCTTACATCTGCTGTACTATGCCATAATGTGGATTAGAGCGTGGGTCAAATGGTATCACTGATTTAACATTTTTAACATTCTCTATTTTTGGGATAACATTCTACAGCTTTATTTTATTTTTATATGCTCTTATTGCCTTAACACATGAAAACTTCTAGTTTTAACACCAGAGTGTACCATATTTGATTTCAAATTTGGTATTGGATTTAACGGGTAGGAAGAGATCTGAGAATCTGGGACTATGATTGAGTTTGATACTGTTCTTTGTTTGCCTCAGAAAGTCCTGTGCTACTGTACAATGCTGTGTAGTTGGATTGTGATTTTTGATGCTATACAATAGCTAATAGCACAGTGATTAAATGGGATGTAATCTTTTAAACGTTTTAATCATTTTCTCAATTTATAGATGATATATCTCAATGATACAAAGATATCAAATAGTGTTTTTCATCATCTAGCCCTTTCTCATTTTGACTTGCTCATTGGAGAGAGAATAAGAGTGATGGCCAACACTTTGCTTAGAGAGACTGAAAAGTTGGGGAGATATACACAGGGCATCTCCTGCTTCCCTAACCCAGAGAATTCATACTGGTAGAACATGACTATTTTTATCAAGGTAATGGTTTGTCTCTCTGCCTGTCTGACTTCCTGCCCAGTTGCCTTTCTTTCTTTCTTTATTTTCTTCCTTTCTTATTTACCTTCTTCTTCTTCCTTCTTTCCCTTCTCTTTTGTTTTATATATAAAATGCTTTGAAAAAAGAGTAGAGATAGCAGATTTCTTCCTTATCATTTGACTTACACTTTGTTAGACCATGAAAAGTAGTGTAGATATTATAATTATCTGGCACCTAAATGACCATTATTAAATTCCTACTAGGCACAAGCATATTTAACTAGACTGAATCTTGGGGTTATCTGAAGTTTAGCCTTAAAAATGGCCTTTAAAATCAATCTGATAGGTATTTTTCAATGTGGATGGTACTATGCTAACCAATGGAAAGAGGGTACACAGAAGACTTATAAGTGTTTCATATTTGTTTAGATTTTTCTCATATCCATGTTTCTTCATTATATTGCATATTCCAAAATGCCATGTACTATGTCCCAAGCATTTTTCTGGAAGGTCCTATCTGTTATACAAAGTGATTGAACTTCATTCTAGAAGTTGTATGAGCAGGGCACTGCACGTCCAAAGTTACATCTTACATATTTAAGCAAAAATGTGATTGAAAGTCTTAAGAGAGATTGTGAGCTTGAAGAAAAATTAAAGTGGAGTAAAATAATTCAGGGGAGAGCAAATCAGGGCTTGAGATTGGGCTATTACACTGAGGAGAATGTGAAACAATGGCTATCAATCCTGGTTGCAATTTAAATGACTTGATTATCCTAAAAAAATCATCCATGCCCTATCTTACTCTCTCAGACTCTCTTAATCAGTCTAGGATGAGAGTCTGGGCACAAGCATTTTTTTTTTTTTTTTCAAAGCTCCCCAGGTGATTCTAGCGTGCATCTAGGGTTAAGAACCACTAATGAAAAGGTTTTGCCAAGGTGGACATGAGGAACTGGGTGAAAGGATTGGAAGAGTGAAAAAGTGATGTGGAAGAGAACTCCAGAAGGTCCTGAGCCTATGGAAATGGGATGATGGGGCTTCAGTTAAACATAAGTTAAACATTTGAATGAAAGCCAAGCTGAGTGGCAAGTGGAGACAGAGAGTATTGAGATTAAAGTGTCAATGATACTTTCAGAAGGGTCATGTCAGATAAGAAGTGAACAGTTTTTATTTGATTTGTAATTATAGATCATTGTAGGTCTTGGAATTGATTAGTGCATGAGTGGGTATCAACTTGTACCTGGGCTACTGAGACATAGAAAGTTAATGACTCCAAGATCATAAATAGATAAATAAGAGATAAATTAAGTCTCAGTATCCTTATTTGTAGAATAAAAATATTTTATCTACCTCACAGGATTGTTTTGAATATTCAGTGAGTTAATATATGTAAACTGCTTAGCGCGGTATCTAGTGCAGGGTAAATATTTACTAAATGGTGGTTCTTCAACTGTTTGCTGTCACAGTTCTGTTTGCTCTGCAATAGTGTAAAAGTCATGTTGACAGAAAATAATATAATCATATCATATGTGATATAAAAGGGTTTGAGGCCTGCTGGTAGACATGTTAAATAGAAGAGGAAGACGTAGAGGCATTACATTTAAATCACCTTTTTTTCTGGACTTAAGTGGCACAAAGTAGGTAAAAGAGTAACCATAGTGGCAAACTAAGTAAAATATTTTTTTTCTGACAGGAAAAGACAGAAAGGTTTATAGGTTGAGTGCAAGGAGTCAGTAGAGAATGAGAAAATGGTAAAGGAAAGGATGAATTAACATCCTGAAGGAAGAAGAAATAGGTAGGATTGGGTATATCAAGTGGAAGGGTTAGTGTGAGAGGAATAATATTTCCTCTGTTAGATAAATGAAGAAAGAGTGGGTTCAGCTAAAGGAGAGAAACTGAAAAGCGAGCTGAAGGGAAATAATGCTAGGGACCTAAGATGAGGAATAAGGAGAGATCCATTAATTCATTAACAAACACTTTTGTTCTCCTATGTGCTAAGAACTGGATTAGATGCAGTGAAAAAAAAAAAAAGTGGTAAGCTTTACCTACTTTTCAAATGATATCTCTCCTGAAAGGGGTAATAAACTGAATATTTAGCTACTTAGCTTAAGAATCTTCAAGTAAATTCCACAAAGCACGGAGGCTGCATAGTAGCACTTGAGAGAGAAGTGGCTGAAAGTAAAATGGGAGAATGAAAAGCAGGGGAGGCCAATGTTCGAAAAAGAAGTCTATCACTTTGATGAGGGTAGGCCATGTTAGTAATTAGGAACCTCAGTGATGTCTTAGTATGTTAAAGAAGAAGGACTTTAACAAATTATTTGTATTCTATATTGAGGGTTTATGTTTGATTTCTAATTTGAAAGGTTTTCTGTTATTGTGTCCAGTCATTAAGGGAAGATTTGTTAGAGTGATGTATCAGTTACCCACTGCTGTGAAGTACCCAACTCCAAAACACAGCAGCATAAAATAATAACTCTCAATTATTGCTCCCAAGTCTATGGGTCAGCTGGGGGTGGTTCTGCTGGACGTGGCTGGGCTCACACCTGTGTCTGCTGGTCCCTGTGGTTGGGTCAGCAGTGTTGAGTTTGTCTGAACTTTCGCGTATGTGTTTGGAGTATCTGGCTGTGAGCTGATATAAGATGATCTTAGGGGGAATAACTGGGCTGCCATCAACTGGTGTCTCATCATCCACAAACAGGGCTTATTCTCATGTCAGAGGAGACAGGATTTTGAGAGAACGAAGATAAACAGGCTCAGAGTCAGAACTGGCACATACCCACTTTGGCTGCGTTCAAGGCCAAAGCAGTTACAAAGCTAGCTCATGTTCTAGGGGTGGAGAAAGAGACGCCACCTCTTGATGTAAGTTGCTGCAAAGCCACATTGTGAGGTCAGATACAGGAAAGGATCAAGAATTGGGGCCATTTTTTTCACTTACTGCTAGTGACTTCATGCTAGTCTTACGCAATACAATACACACTTCAGTACAAAGTTTGCTTGTTTATCCGAGTAATTTTTCAATCCTAATGTGATTCTGATACACTCATCAACTCCAAATTCTTTGATGTCTCCCTGTTGTCCTCATATAAAAGCTATACTCTGCCTCAAACATAAAGGGCATTCCATGGTCTGGCCCCTGTGTATCTCTTCACACCCCTGATGCCTACACAGGAAACTACTAATACTGTCACACCCAAGTCTCTGCATGTAGTTCTTAGAAAATACTCTGCTCCTACAAACACTTCTGTCTCTGAAGCTGGACTATCCCTCCATCTTCCCCCAGGCTTTCCCAATCAGCTCTTTCTCATATATGCAAGTTTAAATTATTAAATTCTGTAGATTTAAATAGCTACCATGAAATTAAGTAGATAAATACTGAGATGCTGTCATAGGATTACTATTAGTAAGATAGTTTCAAAACACTCTTCCTAGAACCAAACTGTCAAGAAGGACTTAATTTAGGTTTTCAAAAGGGTAGTTTTTATTAACTGTTTAATCTTAGTTATATATATTTTTTCTGTTGCTATTTTACAGTTGAATTGAAAACGTTTTACATAGAGTTTTTAAAAGTGGCTTGTGATGAAATTATCTGTATTCCATTCTCAAATGTTTTCTTTGGGGGGAGTGGGGGGTCGGTATTAGGTTGGTGCAAAATTAATTGTAGTTTAAAAGGTTAAAGATTGCAAAAACCGCAATTACTTTTGCACCAACCTAATAAAATGACATCAGACAGAAAAAACATCTTAGAGCTTTCCTTTGTAATGCATGCCTTTGCCAAGTCTCCTCTGACTCCCACAAGCAGACTTAGGTGCCTTTTCTCTGCATTCCCATTGCTTTCCTTTGTAATGCGTATTTGTTCCCTGTCTAGCTAATTTTTGCAATCCTAAATCTTTTCCTCTCAGTAATCTATTTTATTTTTTTATATTCGTTTGAAGTGTACCAAACATAATGATTAGACATTTACACCCCTCACCAAGCGATAACCCCCCGAGTCTACTACCCCTCTGACATCATATATAGCTGTTACAATACCATGGCCTATATTCCCTATGCTGTACTCCACATCCCACACATTCCATGACTATATACAAATATATACACATATATATTAAATTATGGTTGACCTTCAGTATTATTCTACTTCAGCTTCAGGTCAGTCCCTCAGTAATCTTATTGTGTGGCAGTGTCTGGGATGCAGTAGGCAGCCAAGACACTGCTTCTCAGATGAGTCACCGCATGATTTAATACCCACTACATAGACATGTTTAGCAGTAACTGAGTTTGCTTCTTGTTGACTGAATAACTTGTTCCTAACGCCAAATGCTGAGCATCAACTGTTAGGGAAGATTCTAGCAAATGGAGCATGATTGTGATTTGTAATGCAAATGTCACGTTAATCTTTTTTGTTTTCTGGTTGATAGCTTAATCTCTTGTACTATGCTTCAAAAATGTCACAGCTAAACCATCTGAGGGATTAAATGGCTTTTCATAATTTCCATGGTGCTATATAGCAGAAAGATACTCGCTAATCACTGTTGTCAGTCTTTACTGCTCAGTTCTCATGAAAAACATTTTTTTTTTTTGAAGGTTTAGGAAACACACTCAGATTACAGTTTAAACGTTGTTTGTTCTGGAATATATAAACAATCTAGTGCTATTTCATTGTCAGACATTTCAATTATTTTACTAAAAATGTCACCAACATTGGTCATCTTTTATTTTCACTTTCAATGCTTTATTTGTGAATTTCTTCATGTTAACTTTTAGAGAATTGATTTTAGAAATTTTTGAATTCTGTGGTGTTCCTTCATGATAGCTAATGCTGTATGTTGCCAACATCTTTAAACACTAATAGACACTAAAATATTTTTGTTGGCTTACTTATTTCTGGTAGCATTCCTAATGATATTATATGAAACTCATTGGAACCTCCTCATTTCACCTCTGACTAAACATTAGGCCTCTTTTCTTGTCTTGTAATTCCTATTTCGTTTTCAAAAGTTAAAATGGCTCATTTTCTGTTTTAAAGGACTCATTACAGTAACCATTTTCAAAGAGAACCATGTAGCAGTTGTAAAAAAGGAGGTATGGGATAGCTCTTTGTGTCTCTTACAGGTTTACTGAGAAGGAATACTTGAGAATGGATTATAGATGATTACTTCACAAAGAGCTTTTAAAAATCCAATTACAAGATTTCTAATTTAAATGGAAAAAATGAAAAAAGAAAAAAAAAAAGTTCCAGGCTCACTTAAAGCAATGTGCTGTTTTGCAGAATATTGAGTCCACCTTGGGAGTTTAACTGTGAGAGGACTTTGTAATAGCAGTGTCTCCCTATCACAGGATCCCACAGATGGCATTATGATGAATCTCCTGTTTGTGCTCATTTAATTTCAGGGGTTGCTGCACTAAACAATAAACCAAATTTGAGAGCCTGAATCCGGATGTATTTTGTCACTTTCTTTCCCGGTCAGTTCAATCAAATGTCATTCTATTCAATTGAATATAGACAGGGTGAATTTCAAGTAAGAGAAAATTCAATCTGAGTGACAGATTTTCTTTTAAAGTTACTTTTGTTTGATTTCATCTTTGTTCTTCTTTGCTGTGAAAGCATACATTGAAATGGAATCAGGATGTCAATTCTACTGCGGCTTGCTGCTTCTGACTTGGACTTTTGGATCAGTGAAACTAGGTGCTTCATACATGTTTCATGTGGTTATAGAGGTTGGGCACTGCACAATTCCTGGGAGCACCATTTATATACACCGTTATGTGAATGTCAGTTCCCAGAGTTGTGCAGTGTTCATCTTGCACAGCTGTAAACTCTGCTGCGTTTCTCCATTGTGAGAGGGGTATTTGCCTCCGGCTTTGTTTCAAAGGAATGTAGAAACTAAGAATTACAGAGGTTTTTGATTTGTGATTTAGGCACTATATGAAGGCACTTCAGGTAATCGGGCCATGAATTGACAAGGTGTGACCCTGGGCAAGCAAATTACTTAGCCTCTTTGAGCCTTGATTTTCTCATCTTTGAAAGATAAATAATATCCTTCCCCTCTGGTACCCAGGACTATTGCGAAGATTCAGTGAAAGATTGGTTAATTCTCTGCAAAGTTAAAAGTGCTAGATGAATATGTTCTAATATTATTATCATTATTAGAATGTGCCAGAGAAGACAAAGACACATGGCATTTGATGCTCTTGGTAAAATCTGTATAACATTTTCTATCAGTGAGAGCTCCAACTACATTGGTAATTCAAACAAGGTCATCTTACACTGTGGTTCTTACATGTTTTTAATGTTGTAACAAACAGAAACTTTACCTTTTAAACATTCATAGATTTAAGTAAACATTGTGTTTGGCATTCTTATGCTATTGTAAGTATGGACTCATATTATATTTGATCTTCTCAGTCCTAATTATAAGTGAGATTATTTTTCTTCAAAAGGCCATCTTTAGGTTAGTTAGCAGTCTCATTTTAAAGAGAAAATGAAAACAATAACTTATTTAAGTACTTACTTCACAGAGATTTATTTGGAAGTGACTATTTGTTATGTATGACTTTAAGCCCTCTACAAATTTTAACTCATTGGAGCCTCATAGACACTACATGAAGTAGGTACTATTATTGCCTGCATTTTGCTGATGGGAGCTGAAGCAGCAGGGGTTAAGTAATTTGCACAGGTCACATAGCCTGTAAGTGGTAGAACAAGATTCAAATCCTGGATATCTGGTTACACTCTGTGCTACTAAGCACTGACTTATTATTAATTATGGAGTTTCCTTTAGCCATGTATAAGAAAACACCATCAATCATAATATGCAGAGTTCCCTAGACTAGGACACATCAGGTTTTGTGCCAAAATCCACCTATTATTATTCTTTCAATCTTTGGAAATCAGAACTATATGTACAATCCCTGGTCTTCCAATGCTTCTACATTATTCATGGTTACTTGATGATTAGCATTCTAGCATTTGGTGCTGTAATTTATGAATTATTTTAGTAATTCTGAGAGACAGTCCATGTGAAATGGAGCTATGAATTCCTTGAAAGAATCTCCTCCCTAAATATGCTTATATTAATTACCCATCGGCAGTAGAGAGTAATTCTTTTGGTGAGGGCAGGCAGAAGTAAAACAGGAATTAAAGAAAGATGTTTTAAAATACAGTTACCACAATACTGGACTTTTGATTTAGTTAGTTTCATTTGATACTACAGTCATGTGTGGTGTGCAATCACTGTAAATTGACAGGGGACATGAATTCACAGATATAACTATCTCGAGACTACAAAACAAGTAAGTGAAAAAACTGAATGTCCAATTTTATTCTTCCCAAACTCCAAAATACTTATACTTCCCATTATATTTTGCAATATCCTCTCAAGCACCATTTAACATATCAGCATCTAGCAAAAAACAGAGGGATTCTGGTTTTCTTTTAAGAGAAATTAAAGAGATTATTTAGTTTTACAAGAATTGCCCATGTGTTTCAGTTCTTATGTCCGTTTAACATTTATACTAGTCTATATGTAAAGTGTTATCAGCTTTTGCACATATTTTTTAAAAAGTAATTGGACCTCATTATAGAGCTCTGTGCATAGCCACAGCAATGTTTTCTGATAAATTCTCCTACCCCATTTTCAATTGCTCAGTCATTCTTGAACCAACTTTTCTTTCTATCTATAGGGATCCAACAATATTTTTGACTTAGGAGTCCTAAAAACAAGCTTTGATTCACTCCAAAACAGACTTGAATCTTTTTATTATATCCAAAACTAATCCACTTACTCTGGATTCTGTTGAAACACATAAAATGTGAGGACTGATTAGAATTTTGAGTGTTGCTTTCACTTAGAAGCATAGTGACTGAGGTTAAAAACTTACAATATTTGGCCAATAGTATATTTTGTTTATTTCACTGAGGCTATCCTTGATAGATAAATGATCATTTAGAGTAACCTGGGGCCTTTATTTTTTTTTTAAACTGGATTCTCATGTTATAGGTACAATAAGGCCATACAAGATTTTAACTTAATATCTGCTATCATTTCATTTGGATCATTAGTAATTTCTTAGGTAATACTTTTATAAAATAAAATATATTAAAAATATTTAATCAAAGATTCATGCCTATTATAATAACTAAATATAATTAGAGATTATATGAGGTCTCAAATAAAATTAGAAATAAAAGAGGAGACATAATAATTGATACCATAAAATAAGTAGGATCATAAAAGATAACTATGAACAATTATATACCAACAAATTGGACACCTAGGAGAAATAGATCAATTCCTAGACACATACAACCTACCAAGACTGACTCATGATGAAACAGAAACTCTGAACAGACTAATAACTATAAGGAGATTGAATCAGTAACCTCTCAAAAAAAAAATAAATAAATAAATAGGAGAAAACACTTCCAAACTAATTTTACAAGGCCAATATTATCCTCAATAAAACCAGGAAAGGATACTTGTAGAAGAGAAAACTATAGGCCAATATCCCTGATGAACATAGATGCAGAAAAACCTTAACAATGTATTAGCAACACAAATTCAGTAATACATTAAAAGGATCATACACTATGATCAAGTGGGATGTATTTTAGTATGCAAGGATGGTTCAACATCTGCACATCAATATAATACACCACATTAACAAATGGGATGATAAAAATTACACAATTGTCTCAAGAGATGCAGAAAAGCAACAGACAGAATTCGACATCCATTCATGATAAGAATTCTCAATAAAATGGGTATGAAGGAAATGTACCTCAATATAATGAAGGCCTTGGGTGACAAGCCCACAGCTAAAATCATCATCACTGGTGAAAAGCTGAATGTTTTTCTGTAAGATGAGGAGCAAGACAAGAGTTCCCACTATCACTACTTTTATCCAACATAGTACTGGAAGTCCTAGAAAGAGCAATTAGGCAAGAGAAAGAAGCAGAAGGCTCCAAAATCAGAAAGGAAGAAGTAAAACTATCTCTACCTACAGATAACATGACGTCATATATATATATATATATATATATATATATATATATATATATATATATATATATATATATATATGGCCTTTAAGAGTGCACTACAAAACGTAATAATCAATAAACAAGGTCATTAAAGTTGCAGGAGAAAAATATACAAAAATAAGTTGTATTTCTATACACTAATAATGGACTGTCAGAAAAAGAAATTAATAAAAATAATCCCATTTACAATTGCAATTACAATTTAAAAAAATACCCAGGAATATATTTAACCTAAAAGATGAAAGACCTGTGTATGAAAACTATAAGATATTGATTAAAGAAATTGAAGCCATAAATAAATGGAAAGATATTCCACGCTCATGTACTGGAAGAATACTATTGCTAAAATGTCCATACTACCTAAGGCAATCTACAGACTCAGTGCAATCCCTACCCAAATTCCAATGGCATTTCTCACAGAAATAGAATAAACAATCCTAAAATTTGCATAGAATCACAAAAGACCCCGGTAGAAAAAGCAATCTTAAAAACAAAGCTGAAGATATCACACTTCCTTATTTCAAACTATATTACAAAGCTATAATAATCAAAAGAGTGTGATACTGGCATAACAACAGAGATACCGATCAATGGAACAGACTAGATAGCCCGGCTATAAATCCATGTATATATGGTCGATTAATTTATGACAAAGGATCCCAGAACACTCAGTCAGGAAAGGATAGTTTCTTCAATAAATGGTGTTGGAAAAACTAGACAGCCACAGGCAAAATAATGAAACTGGATCTCCATCTTTTACCATATACAAAAATCAATTCAAAATGAATTGGACTTGAGGTGAAACCTGAAAAAAACTCCAGGAGAAAACAAAGTGTATAAGCTCTTTGACATCAGTCTTGGCAATGAATTTTTGTATTTGACACCAAAAGCAAAGGCAGTAGAATTCCACCCTCCCCTGCCAAAAAAGTGGACTACATCAAACTTAATAGCTTCTGCTAGCAAACAAACCCATCAGCAAAGTGAAAAGGAAGCTATGGAATAAGATAAATATTTGCAAATCTTACACAGTTGACTCTTGAACAATGCAAGGGTTAAGGGTGCCGATTCCCCATATAGTCAGAAATATGTGTATAACTTATGACTCACCAAAAACTTAGTCATCCTTCTGTATCTACAGATTCCAGGATCTTCAACCCCCTCGCCGCAGATACCCAAATCCACAGATGCTCAAGTTCCTTCTATAAAATTGTACAGAACAATTGCACATAGTCAGCCCTCTACATCCCTGAATTCCCAACCACAGATCAAAATACTTTTTTTTCGATCTGAAGTTGGTGAATCAGCAGATGCAAAATGTAGATACACAGAGGAATGTATATTTATTGGATAATATCCACATATAAGTAGACCCATGTTATTCAAGGGTAAAATCTATATGATAAGGAGTTAATACCGAAAATATATAAAGAATTCACAGAATTCAATAGCAAAAGAATAAATAATACTATTAAAATATGGGTCGAGTATCTGAATAGATGTTTTTCCAAAGAAGACAGACAGATGGCCACTGGTATGTGAAAAGGTACTCAATATCACTGATCATGCAAATCAAAAACACAGTAAGATATCACCTCACACTTGTTGGAATAACTGTCATCAAAAGACAAGAGATAAGTGTTTGTGAGGATGTAGAGAAAAGGGAATCCTTCTGTCCTATTGGTGGGAATATAACTTGCTGAAGCTACTATGGAAACAGTATGGAGGTTCTTTAAAAAAATTTAAATAGAACTATTATAATCCACTTCTGGGTATTTATCTGAAGGAAATAAAATCACTACCTCAAAAAGATATCTGAACCCCCTTGGTCACTGATGGATTATTTACAATAGCCAAGACATGGAAATAACATAAGTGTCCATCAATAGATGAATGGGTAAGGAAAATGTGGTGTATATACAATGGAATATTATTCAGCCATAAAAAGAAGGAAATCTACCATTTATGACAGTATACATGGACCTGAAGAATTATGCTGAGTGAAATAAGTCAGACAGAGAAAGAGAAATGCTGTATGATCACTTACATGTGGAATCTAAAAAAAAATAAAATAAAATACGAACTCATAGGGAACAGATTGGTAGTTACCGTAATGGGGGTTGGAGTGGTCAAAAGGTACAGACTTCCTGTTATAAGGCAAATAAGTCCTAGGGATATAATATACATCATGGTGCCTACAGCTAACAATATTGATTGTATAATTGAACATTGGTATGAGATTTGACCTTAAAAGTTCTCATCACAAGAAAAAAATTGTAACTATGTGTGATAGATGTTAACTAAACTTACGGTGGTGCTCATTTCACATACAAACATGTATCATGTCATTATGTTGTGTACCTAAAACTAATACAATGTTATATGTCAATTATATCTAAACAAACAAAAAATAATCTCATAGTAAAAAAATAAACAATCCAAGTAGAAAATGGAGCAAAGACATGAATATTTTACTAAAGAGGATGGATATGAAGATGGCAAATAAAAGTACATGAAGTACATGAAAGTACATGAAAAGCACAGAAGTACATGAAAACATGCTCAAAATCATTAGTTACTAGGGAAATTAAAAGCACAGGCATATCACTACACACAATATGGCTACAACAAAAAATACTGGCAAGTAAAAGTGGAATGGATTGCATCAATATCAGTATTCTGGTTGTAATATTAACAATAGTTTTGCAATATGTTACCAATGGGAAAACTTGTTAAGAGGTACAGGGGATCTGTCATCATTATTTCTTATAACTGCATGTGAACCTACAATTGTTTCAATAAACATTTCAAGCAAAATGTATTAAACATGTGTAAATTACTCCTCTGAAAAAGTCTCTCTAATGGCCCACCACACTTCACATAAAATAGAATAAACCCCATAGCCCTTGCTCCAGCTGCTCCCTCTAGAAAGGTCTTCCTCCAGATCTTCACTTGGTTATCTTCCTACTTGACATCCATAAATCTCAAATCTTTACTCCTAAGAGACAACCTTTCTAACTACCCGATCTAAAGTAGGCAACACCCTACTCTATTCATTCACTCCACCACTTACCTGTATTTCATTTTCCTTAAAGCTTTCATCAAAATATGATATTATCTAGTTTAATTACATTGCCTTTCTACCTTTCTCCCCCTTTTGACACAAATGCAACCTCTCAAAGTAAGATTTTATTTTCTTCAGCATTGTTTCCCCCGATCCTGTAACAGTGTCTAACAAGTAGCAGATGCGTATTCCAATGTGTTTAAATGATGGACTATAAGAAAGGAAGGAGGGAAAGAGAAAGAAAAGGAAAAGAAAGCTGGAAGAACCACTTGCTTGAATAGTTGAATCACAATAGAGGCCTGAATGAACACTGTGTCAATTCTGTTAACTTCTAAACACCAAAGGCCAAACTCGGGACTAACCTATAATCAGTGAAACAAACATGTGCTAGCAAACGGCACTGGACACACAAAAATGTGATGCACAGCGGTATCGAGCTGTTCATTCTAATAATGTGCTCAGTGATACTTGGGAATGTGTAAATTGATGAGTGAATATATGTCTGTATAGCTGGGATGTGGGAGAAATGATAAGTTGCACAATCACTACTGTTAAAGATCTGGAAGGACAGAGCGGGTGGAGAGTCACTTCTTACTACATTACATCTCTCTATCCCCCTGTCTCAAAGGTGTACATCCTTTCCACTTGCATGGAAGCAAAGCAGAGGTATTCATTGGGAAATGTCTTTATTGAATCATAACCTGTCAGTCAGGCAAATCCTCACAAGTATTCAGAGGAGCATAAAACACTCAGAAATACAAGAGGCTTCATAGATGATGTAGAGATAAATGCACCAAGTGCAAAAGTCCTAACAGTTCCTTTTACAGAGTCAGGGAATTGAGCTTAGTGGTAGAGAAATGTTCACTATGAATGGACAAGAGAAAGTGTGTATCAAATTCTGACAGAAATGTTGCTGTTTCCCACTATCGCTGTCAGCACAAAGCCTGAAAGAATAGCCTGCCGTTTGCAGATGAGAGCACAGCAGAACTTACAAGTGGGGGATGACAAGCGTTTTAGCCTCCACCATCAGGTAATCTTGCTGCTTTGCCTAGAAATTATGGCAAAGGGACTTGAAAACAATGTCTCCATATGCCATAGTTGCTGGAATTAGTCCTCAGATAGATTCCCTTGTCATTTTTCATATGTAGGAACTCATTAGACACCTACAGGAAGAACATATGGAGGGAAACAATGATGCTATTGGTAGAAAATGCTGTATAATAGTGTATTTATATTTCTAAAACGTCTACTGCAAACAGCTTACTAGAAATAGGAATGGCTGCTTTTTCATGCAGTAGGTAGTGACATAATTCACACTGTCTTAAACACAAGAATTCTCAATTGAAATAAAATAATTACTGGCTTCTTGGCCAGAGGGGTTGTCTTTTCTTTGTCAACCTTGAAAGTCTAGTTAGTGAATTTCAGAAATCTTAATTCTTCTGTAGTAGAGGGGATGTACTGAAGTTTCTGTACCTGCGATCTCTCTTTTCATGGAGGAATATTTGCATAAGAAGACAGAGGTGGTTTAGCCTAGTGGTTCAGAGCATGGAGTCTGCAATCACAAAGACCTGGGTTCCCGTTCAGGTTTCACTGTTGGCGTAAGTAATTTATGGTCTCTGAATCCTAATTTCCTCATCTATGAAATAAGGGCAATAGTATCTAACTCTGTACTTGTAAGAATTTACTGAAATAATGAACGTCAGCAGGTTTTGGCCAGTAAGTTGTCATTATTATAATCATCATTATTATTGAGCAGTTTTCGAACTAATACATTCATTTAAAAAAAAATACTTTTATCCTATTAGCTAAAGGATAAATGGACATTCAGATAATGGAAATTTTCATTTCTTCACCAGACTGACAATTACCATAGTGGTAAGGAAGACCCACTGTTAAATGTAATACAAGAGCCCATCTGATTTTTGCTGTTCATGATTTCTGTTAATTGAAACCCTTGGCCCTCCCTCTGTCACTAGTGCTAATGGAAAGTTCTCATAAGAACAATAATCTCAGTTGAGATATGAGTGACAGGAAAAAAAAAATCTAGATTTGAAAACCAAACATTCGTGTAACAGATTTGCAAATGCCAAGTTCCAACAACACCATCTTCCTTGACTCACACTGGGTTTCTTCCAGGGTCTCAGTAAATTGGATGGTATGTTTTGTTTCTTTTAGAATCTATTTTCAGAAAGCTGAGAAAAGTGAAAATCTGGTAATTATGTGTTCAATATCACAAATATAAGCTAAGGAATGTGAAAAGTGGGGTTATCTTTTATGACGATGCTTTTCAGATAATCTAAGCATTTACGACATTTCCATTTTTTTTCAAATCTTTGTAGGGATGGGCTGTGAGCAAATTTGAGTATGCCAGGAGACCAAACTCACTTCCCTATTGAACAGATCGTTTCTAGTGGCTCACCATCTAGATGAGCCTTGATAAAATGAGGAAACCAGATTTTTCAATTTTTCAGTCTAGTGTATGGAAAAGATACATACACTTAAATATTAACCTGAACTTTTAAATCAAGCCAATAGTGGACTGATAATCACTGTATTCATTATGCAGAGACAAGGCAATTGGAAGAAACATTGGGGCTGCTTCTCGGGGCTCACGAGTCCAAAGAAAGAATGTCATAGAAAGGGAGATAATTAAATAGCATCAGTGGCTTATTAATACATGCCACGTGAAATACATAATTGAATTAATTATGCAGATAGTGTCAGCTAAGAAATAGCTTATTGTATCTTTTGCTTTTCAGGCATAAATCAGCTTGGCAAAGGCAATTTCTTAATTGTACAGAGTATCAAAAACACTGAACATTACTTGCCTGAGAATAAAGGGATTTATACTTTGGTAATATTCAGGTCAGACAATGCTGAAGGCTGATTTTTATGTTAAATACCGTTTTCTATAAAAGGGTGGTTGTACTTAAAATTTATGACATTGCTTATGGAAGCAAAAACGATAATGCGGAGGAGAAAAAAATGTCAAGATAACCACTGGCTTCATCATATTATAGCAGTATATAGCTGTTTTACGGATTTATTGTAATAGTTTTAAAAGGTCATTTAAATATGAAGACAATTGTCAGGCTTGGCCCTTTAAGAATTTGCTTTCAGCAAAGTACATTAAGACTTATGTTAATGGAACTTCCAGGACGAAACCTAGGCCTATAGTTAGATCCAGACCCATCAATATTTTTACCCTTTTATTCTGATCCTCTGATTTAGGGTGATGACTCCAGTTCAGTCTGCAACTAGTCCTGCCAATATCCTGCCCAGTTTTCTCCATGGTGAATATTAAGGCCCACCATGGGCCTATAATGTCATTTTCTAAAAGACATTTTGATTTAAAATATCCTGTCCTATTTTCTTCATAAGTATACTTGTATGTGTCACGCTATGCAGCATTATTTTCAGTTTTGGTAAATAAAATCCCCATTGATATATACTGATAAACATTCAAAATATAGCAGAACACACAAACACACACACACACACACACACGTAAAGAACACAAACAAATCTAAAAATCTCAACTCTTGATGTTTCTGGAGTTTCAGTGCAATAGCAAGAGCCTAATTTTTGTTTTCACTGTGCTTTACATTAAGTAAAATAGTAAGTCCAAGTAAAAGGATGTTTTAAAAAAGAAAAACATCGCTCGAACCCAATATGTGAGCATGAGGGAGAGGGAGATGGGGAAAAGGAGAGAGGGAAAGAGGGAGAGAGGAAGAGAGGGAGAAAGGGAGAGAGATTAATTGGAGACAAACTGTAAGCATCCTGCACATAGGCAGTAAATAAACGTTCTATGGAGAAGAATTATGTTGAACAGGGATTCCTGAAATCAGTAGGTCCTAGAAAGTCCAATGATACATGTACAGTCACTTCTGGGTCACCTATAACAAGACTTCCTTGGTTTGTTCATAGAGTCAGTGTGCAGGATTTTACATATTCCCACTTGGTATGGGATCTGAATTTACTAAAAAGTTTCTAGTTCCCTCCATCAAAACAAATTATTCTGTAACTATTCCATAAAACAACTCAGTTTGCCTAGTGGGGCACTACAAAGCATATTCCTGATGAACTGACTTCAGCACCTTTCCCTACATTTCCATCACTTCCAGAAAAATGTCATGTGGCAACTAAATGGCTCTTGAACTTAACTTTGAGGCCTGCTCAAGTTTAATTTAATTTTAAGCAATAATCACCATGCCATTGAAAATGTGATGTGAAATGTTAATGCATCACATCAGGAACAGATTACATTTTATTAAATATAGGGAGAATCTGTTTGATAGGCAAACATTAAGATGAAGAGTTATAATATTTTTATGAAGAACTCTCTAATTTTCATTGCTGGGTCATACAGTATTTCCTACATGGAATTTAAATGTCAATAATGATGAACCGGCAACTTAATTTCTGTTCAGATCATTACAATGAAGTTGTTGCTTACACTAAAAGTTTTAAAATATTCTATATAATTGTGACTCAAAGCAGTTTTCTAAAATCATATTTTTATAATGTAGAGTGCTGTCATTTCCTGGGGTATGTAAAAATAATGACAATGTCCAAAAATAGGTCTACATTAGAGATGCCAAATGGCAACTTGATATAATTATGTGTTTAATTCAGGGGGAAAAAAGATCTTATCCAGTGAGCTGCATATGAAAGCAGCATGCTTAGTTTTCTAAATTCCCTGTAGTTGTTTTTTTCCCCCCCTAAATATCTGATTTGGCTAGCACAACTCTAAATCTATCAGATTGTCTAATATCCCTAATTTTCTAATACTTATTGTGGGCTGGCTATTAAACAGTAACAACAAAACCCAAACCTTTAAGCAATCCCAGGATTCTTACGAGGGGTCAATAACAAATACTTCACTTATTTTAGTAACATTCTTTTGTCAAAACCCCAAAATAACATCAATAATTTGCATAATGTCTAGAGAAACTACGGTTTAATATCCTTTATTTTCCAAAGTATGTATATTTTATTATAATTGACAAGAGTATTATGAACTTCAAAAAGCATTTCCTTGATTTGTCTCAAAGCTGGAATATTTAAATATATTTTGTTTGGTGAATAGATATAAGCTTAAGTCATTCACAATAAAAGCTGTGGTGCCATAAGCTGCTTTCCCAGTTATAGGACTGTCAAGGTGACTTCTCTTTCTATTTCAATTACTCAAGTTTGCCATTTTTTAACTATTACAGTGATGGAAGGCTTGCACTACACGTATTTATGGAGGGTGACATTTCAGGAGAGAGAAATCTCCCCCACTGAGTGTGGAAGGAAATGTTACATTAATGGATACAAACTGATGCTATTAAATAGTGAAGTGAGCAGGTTTTATCTTGAAAGAATATTTGGAAATCACAAAACATCCATTATTCCTAATAAGTGATGAATCGTTACCAGCGACCGTTTTGCGCTTTGCTCGCTTTCCACCATTTTGGCAGAGAGGCATTACAGAGACCTTCGTTTGTACTTTGTAAACTGGTGACATTTTCCTCCTGCCCTTGAAAATAGGCAAGTAATGGAGCCTTTTAGATGTGTTTTTGCATGGCGTTTAACTTGAAATACAATGGAGTTGGAGATGACATTTGGTATGGCCTAATAAATTTTGTTAAATGGCACTTTCAATAAGCTCTATAAGCTTCATTACCAGTTTCCCTAGCATACTGAGTCTCAGATGTTTTGACCATCAGTCACCACTGAAACATATAGGAAAACATTATCATGAAATGCTGTGGAAATGTACATATTTACAAGCAATTTAAATACTAATGAAAGACACTGCAGATTGCAGACCTAGGAAGAAACCTCAGCAGTATTTTGCCATAATTTGTGAAAGTGGTCAAAATCATTCTGAAACCCAAAGTCAATCAAAGGGTAACAATAATAACTGTCAAATGCTTAGTGACTGTTCATCATGTGCCAGGCACTGTAGGAAGTGCTTTCCATACATTCTTTACTTAATTCATGAAATAAACATGATAACACTTTTATAGACAAGGAAACCGAGTCCTTGATTGTTTAAATAACTTAATCAAATTTAAAGCTCCCAAGCAGTAGGTGCACAGCTGCTGGTCTGCCTGCAAAGCCTCTGTGTCTAACCAGCATGTCAGACTGCCTTTATTTCCCTTACTGTGCTTTTCTGCTTCATGCAATTAATACTGATGCACAAATAAAAACTGTACTGGAAGACATTTATTTTTATAGGAGTAAAGGATCAATTTGTTAGTGAAATAAGCTTAAACCCTTAAGAAATACTATGATAGAGGCTTCCCTTAAAATGATGTGATCCGGTTTCTAGGCAACTTTCTGCAGAGTTCTAGAAACCTTCCATTTTTGAGAACATTCCATTTTCCTTTATTTGGATTTTGCTGAGATCAGCATGATGGGAAACCAAAAGGGTGGTACTTGGACTTTATGACTTTCAAGGGATCTGGTTAAAAAAACTCAGGTTAAATACACTCTTTGAATTCTCCTTGATAGACGGCCATCAGATTAATGGTATATTGCCTCTTCTTATCTGATCAGGAAATCCTCACATTGGCTGTCATAAAACTCCCTGGCACCTTTCTATTATCTCATTAGTAAACAAACGAGAAGAGGGAATGTGTCACAGATGCGACAGCAGTGGGGCATTGGCCTTTAAGTACATGTATATAACACTACACAGGAATCCTCATAACCTCCTGAACTGCTTTGCTTTCACAGAACAGGGCTAGAGCTCAACGAAAAACCTCCTTCTCCCCAAATACTAGTGGTTAGTTTGTTTCCAGGTAAATATATATAGCCCATTTGTAAACACAATTTTTAATAAAAATCATATACATTTAAGGTATGCAACATGTTAAGCTAATTAACATATCTTCTCATATAGTTACCATTTCTTTTTGTACTGAGAGCACCTGAAATCTGCTCTCTTAGCATATTTCCAGTATTCAGTGGAGTGTTGTATAGTCATCAAGCTGTAAACCAACTCTCTAGACAAACTCATCCTACATAACTGCAACTTTGTACCCTGTGACCAACATCTCGCCATTTCCCCCAGGATCCTGGTCCCTGGTAACCACTGTTCTACTCTCCACTTCTATGAGTTGGATTTTTTTTTTTTTTTAAGATTCCACATGTAAGTGATTCTACATACATATTTGTATTTCTCTGGCTATTTTACTTAGCATGATGTCCTCCAGGTTCACCCATGTAACAAATGGGATTCTTTCTTTCTCCTGGATGAATAATATTCACACACACACACACACACCACATCTTTATCCATTTATCTGTTGGTGGACACTTGGATTATTTCCATATCTTGGCTATTGTGAATAATGCTGCCCTGAACATGGGAGTGCGGACATTTCTTTGAGACACTAATTTCATTTCCTGAAGATATATACCTAGAAGTGGGATTGCAGGATCATATGTCAGTTCTATTTTTAATTTTTTGAGGAACCTCTGTTTTGTTTTCCATAATGGCTGTTCCATTTTACATTCACACCAACAGAGCACAAGGGTTCTCTTTTCTCCACATCCTCACAGTACATTATATGTTTTATTACTAATTTTGGGGGTAGTATATTTCTCAACGATGTTTTGCATATTAAAAAATGTATATTGTATCTATCTGTCATTGGTCATTATATACAAAGAGCAAACGAACATTGATACATCAATAGAGAAAATTGAGGATGGGCAAAATGGATGTAAATCCTTGGAAACATGGTGAAGGAAAGGTCTAGAGAAGTCCTGACTTAGATATCATTAGATGATGTTCCTGCTTACCTTCGTTCCTTATTCTCAACACTTTGACCTCTGCATTTTCAGTCTGTCCAGATCAATGAGAGTTTTTCAAGACAACACTAAATGGTTGTTTAAATTCAGGGCATTGTAAAATATAACACAAAGGTTTAGTTAAGAGTCATTACACCACCAAGATTGAATGAATTACATAGTATTTATAAAACCATTCATAAATGGTAATTGTCCATTCAATATTCATTCAACCATCCATCTCTCTCAAACCCCAAATAAAATGCATCCTTATTTACATACATCCCTGCCATTACGTCCAGTCCTGCTAACTGTCCACCAAATTTACTCTGTACTTCCAGTGGAATGGAAGCAGAAGTGAAATGTGTCTCCTATGGACTGGGCTTCAAGATGGTTTTCTTCATGCTCTCTTTTTCTTTTCCACTGGTTAGCCTGGTGGAAACTTACTTCCACGAGGCAGGTGACAACAATGCCCAGAGGATGACAGAGCTGCTCTGCTACCTGGACCCTAGGTAACCTGATAGAGCACAACCTGTTGGGCAGTCTTAGACTGTTATGGGAGAGAGGCAAACTTATCTTATTTAAACCGTTGATTTCTGGGTCTCCTTAAAATAACAATTAGGCTTTTACTCCAACCAATCTACCTTACGAGCTTGAAAATTTGAGATATATTTAGCTTAGACTGCAAGTGTTACATGTTTCTATCTCCCTCCTTCCTGTATAACATGGAGTTTGGTTGTGTTTTAATGCTTTTTTCTATAATAAGTCTTCTCACCACATTGATGTGACTGCTGCCTTGTGTCAGCCTTGATATCCATGGTGCAGACGATTTCTATGTTTTATGTCTATAAGTATATACAATTTCAGATTTTAAGGTGTGGAGTCTATATCAACTATATTTATGTAGTACCAGCTATATTTTCCTGTTTACTACTGTACAGGTTCTGTGGCAAAACTCAAATTGACTGCTCTCAAAAGTCCCGAGTGGTCAAGGGACATAACATCTGAATGAAGGGAAGCGGAGGAGAAAAAGATGCAACTGAAATAAAAACGATGAGTCAATTCCCAGAGATGGATAATGAGAATGTTAGAAAGTAGCATGTAGGCCCAGGACATAAATGAGAAGCTAAAATGTTCCACCATTCTAAATGATGAGCATTTGGGAGAGAATGCACTGAAAAATGTTTAATAAAACTTGGCACTTTTGGTTCCTTGCTCTGGTATTATTAAAAGTTATGTCTGTGCATCACCAATAAGTATTTATGAGATGCTCACTTGAGCAGGACATTGCGCAGAGTATGGGCTGTATGAAAGATATACCCAAAGCACTATAACCTTGCAGAAAATACTTTTACAAGCCAAGATTTGCTTAAATCCTTTTTTTTTTTTTTTTAAATCTTTACTCATCTTTTTAATTCCCCAGTCTGGTTACTACTTAAAATATTAATTCTTAATCTCCCCAAAGAACTTTGTGGCTTTACTGTGACTAGGTAGAGAGGAATAACTGAAGAGGAACACATTAAGTTTGTGCATTAATTAAGAATGGTACAGGGGCAGCCCTGTGGTGATTGGAGCGCTGTGCTCCTAATGTGGAAGTCGCCTGTTCAATTCCCACATGGGCCAGTGAGCTGCGCCCTCTACAGCTAAGATTGTGAACAACAGCTGGGCTGCCGTGGCAGCCGCTGTGAGCGGTGGCCGACAGACTGCCTCAGCCGGGTGGAGTGCAAGGCTCATAATACCAACATGGGCTAGGAAGCAGCATTGACACAACTAGACTAAGAACAAAGGCTTGAATTGGAGTTGGGGGGTGAGGGGGGAAAAAAGAATAGTATAGGACACAATTTAGAATCATGGGCAATATACCACCTTGTGTCTGTGAATTACCATTACAATTACCATTACCACAGTGTATCTCAAAAGGTATAGCTAAAAGTAAAGTTACTCTTCCCAGGAAGTCTAGATATGTGGACTTAGGATAGGAAACAGAGAAGACAGAGATTACGGTTTCAAAGCATAAAGGTAAGGTAGGGCAATTGTCAATGACATTTGGAATGTGATTGGGAATATTGCTGTACTTTCTGTGGCTCATACAGGTGCAGTGGAATGTATGTGGTGAAACATCTGAGGTTTTGAAACTATCCTGAGATGGCTCATTTCTATGTTAAAGAGTGGATTTTACCAAGACCCACTGAAAGGTGACCTCTCCTATAGTTCTCTGCTCCCTCACGGTGGCAGTGTCATTACTGAGAGATTTCTGGTGGTCAGAATACTGTCTTCTATTCTTACAAAGTGAGTTTCATGGACTATAACTAAAAATTGTGTAGTATTCATTACAGAATCTCTGGGGGAAAACACCAAATATTTTAGGATAAAGGAGCTGTTTTGTTTTTGTGTTTTTGTTTGTTTTTTTTGCCTCTCAGTGGTTAAAGAAAATAGTGTGGTGTCTATAGTTAACTTGAATGAAATAGTGAGCTGACAAGACACATATGAAAATTAATTCTTTAAAAAATGACTTTCATATCAAACTTAAACTAAGCAAACTATTTTATCCAGTTGTATGTTCTGCATAGTTTCTATCAAAAAGAAAACAACAAAATGTCATTGCGAATTCGAGCTAGGTCTAACTTAGTTGAACTGTGTTGTCCAAGTGAAATTCCTCCCTGGTGTTTGATCCTTACCAATGTCTTCTTTCCCTGAGGTCTAATACTCTTTGCTCATGAGATCAATTACTCAGTTCTGCCCTTCCAAAACGGTGTTTTGCGCTCTAGTTCTGTTTTGACTCTGTTCTTCTCCTCCAAGTCTCCATGCAAATCTACTCTTACCTTGCTGTTAGAGTGGAATCAATCTGTCACACAGCTAGGCCTACCCTATGGTATAACTGACATCACAGCTTTATATAGTCTTTCTTTAGAAGCATTTGTATAAGCTATGGATATAATCTCTAATGGTGGAAAAAGACATCTACACTAGGCCTGTTAGAGATTTTAGTCAGGAAAAGTAAGTCACCCTCAACTCAAACTGCCTCTGTTGAGTATATCTAGGAATAGGTTGACCAGTGTTTATATATAGTATTTTTTATTTTAGTTTACAAGAACTTCTTAACATGTCAGGCCTTGATCTTCACAATAGACCTTTCAGTTAAATATTATCAAGTTCATTTTACTGATGATGAAACTAAGAAATGATGAGGTTTAGGGGTGTGTTTATTGTGTTTATGCACAGTAGGGATTAGATTCAAAGTCAGGTATATAGACTCCAGAGTTTATGTTCTTTCCATTGTCTTACTACTACTCCTGCTATTATTCATATTAAAAAACGACAATTTTGACAGCCACACCTAATTTTATTATTAGTGGCTTACAATTTTTGAATGGCTGGTATATACCTGGCATTTTCCTAAGCATTTTGCACATTTGACACTTACAAATTCATGTTATCCCAATTGTTTGATGAGAGAACTGAGGACAGAGACCTGTGGGAAATGTATTTGTCCACTGTCACACAGCTATGATGACAAGAAGACACCTTCCCACCTCTATGAACATTGCTGGCTCCCCTCTTTTGTTCCCCTAACTTCTTTATTCCTCAATCCCTAATTCAGGACACATTACCAAAGATCAAGGCCTTAGCAGAATTTACAGAGGATTGTAGAAATTTTTGGAATTGTTTCTCTGATGACCATTTATTTCTAAATCCTTAAAGAGGTGGTCTGGGGGGTGGAGGGAAACCAACTATGAATACATTGAATTAAAAGAAAGAAAAACCCAAACAATATCAAGTACATGGAAAGGCTAGTGCCTTGGGTTATCCTTCTTGAGTTTCTAGCTCACGTCTTATTCTTCCTCCTTACTTATTTTTGAGCTACATAACACTTGATTCATAGTTGTTAGAGATATTTGCTCATTTATACTAACTTGACTTTTCCAGGCAATACAAAGCAAATAAGAAAGGGCTTCAACTTCATTTCAACATCAAATTTCAACCTTTACCTGGACATTTGTTATTAAACTAGCCCTTGAATAACCTCTAATCACTTGGACAATACAGAACATTGAACTGAATTGTGTAAGAACATATAATCAGTAGCTGTTAATGCAGTTAGCGTTTGCAAGAGACACATCTGGATACAATTTGGTAAAATTGTTCAGTTTGCACTTTCCAGCCTGTTTTCCTTGCTACAATTATGCTAACACCGTAGCCATCCATATATTGCTTGGAAATGCCCACACATAAGCTGAGTGTAATTACAGGTTATAGAACAGAGAGCAATAGTGGTGCAGTGGGGATATCCCTGACATTTTGTTGTTACTGTTGTTAAAAATCAGGCTTGTGTCCCTGGTTAGCCATTTATTAACCTTATAAGTTATAAGCTTTGGAAAATGACTTAATGCTTTAACCTTCCTTTACACATTTGCAAAGCAGGACATAAGCCTTCTGTAAAAATCAAATGCTTTCAGTTACATTGGGGTCTTCAAAAACTAACTACAAAATACAATTTAAATACATATTTTTTAAACATCTGGTTTTGAGATGATAAATATATGTCATTCATGCCAGCATTATTCTAGTAGTTCATAGGAAATATTGCGGATTATAGTAGTCTTTTCAAGGAGTGTGTTTATATTTATATGCTTATTTATTTACATATTTATATTTACAATCAGAGTCCTTCTCAACATAACTCCCAGATGGTCACCACCAATCATCCAGAGATAAATTTTATTCCTCATCCTGATCTAATTCAGCAAATTTCATTTGTATTCAGAGAAAGTATAAATAATTGATTGACTCAGCAAACATTTATTAAGTACTAGAAAAGGTACTGGATGCTAGTAATAGAAATATGAGTAAAATATATTTCTGATCTTCTGGGATCTCTTAGTTTGGTGGAAGAACTGGTGGAAAAGTTAAACATTATTATCACTGGGTGATTAGCATTACAGTGGAGGAGGTAAGGAAGAAATATTTATTTATACCCCTTGAGATTAAGGATGTGATTAAAGCAGCCCTGTGGATAGGGTGTGGGATTTCAAGGGCTATATCAACATTTTCACCCTTAAATGGAGAGTAATAAGGCGAGTGTCCAGTGCCATGATGTAATCTGTACTAAGAACGAGAAGTCTGTATCATTAAACTCCAGGTTTTCTTGAAAGCTATACTGTGGAACATGTGCATATTAAAGGAATATTTGATAGTGAAAAGGGGTTAGAATAGTGACAGAGAGGTTTTTAGAAGTATAGAGATTAAAAACCAAACCTAACCAACCAACCAAGACTACCATAAAGAGAAAGCCAAATTGCAAAAGCCAATTCAGATGATTGTAGGTTCTGGTCAGCCCAATTACTCTTAGCAACAAATTAACAGAAAAATAAGGTTATTAAAGACATAACTGTTCATCTACATCTGTAAGAAGACCTCTTGTTTTATGTAGCATATTACGCAATAGCTGGACCTGTCCTAAAATTAATTTGTAATGGAAGCTGAGAACTTGGCAAAGGTTTTTTAGTTGTTAGTTTCTGAAAGAAAAATAAATTAAGCCCAAAGTTAACAGAACAAAGAAAATAATAAAGAGTGGAAATAAACAAAACAGATCAGAAACACAATATAAAAGATCAACAAAAATAAGAGCTGGTATTTTGAAAAGGTAAATGATGCTAACAAACCTTTAGCTAGGCTAACTAAGAAAGAAAGAGAGAAGAGTCTAATAAAACAGAATGAAGAAAAGGCATTATAACTGATACACAAAAATTGATTCATAGGTTCCTAAGAGACTGCTGTGAACAATTATATGCCAATAGATTGGATAATCTAGAAGAAATGGATGATTTCCTAGAAACAAACTACCAAAACTTAATCATGAGGAAGTAGAAAATCTGAACAGACCCATAATTAGAAAGGAGATTGAATCAGTTACTAAAACCTCCCAGTACAGAAAAGCCCAGGACCAGATGACTTCACTGGAGAATTCTACCAAACATTTAAAGAAGAATTAATACTGATCCTTCTCAAACTCTTGCAAAAATTGAAGAACAGGGAACAATCCCAAACTCATTTCATGAGATCAGCATTACTTTAATATCAAATTCAGATAAGAACACTATAAGAAAAAACTACAGGCCAATATCCCTGATAAATGCAGATGCAAAGATTCTTAACAAAATATTGGCAAATCAAATTCAAAAGCACATGTAATGGTTCATAGAACATGACCAAGTGAGATATTTACCTGGGATATAAAGATGTTTCAAAATACAGAGGGTGCCAAAAAAAATGTATACACATTTTAAGAAAGGAAAAAACTGTTAAAATTGTAGTACTCAATATATACCGATAACAAAAGATGAATACAAGCCATGTGTACAAAACAAAAGATGAATACAAGCCATGTGTACATTTTTTGGCACCTCCAGTAGATAAATCAATAAATTTGATACACACATTAACGGACTAAAAATCATATTATCATCTCAATAGATGCAGAAAAACCTTCAACAAAATATAATGTCCTTTCATGATAGAAACCCTCAATGAATTGGGTATAGAAGAAACATACTTCAACATAACAAAGGCCATTATGACAAACCCAGAGATAACATTATATTCAAAGGTGAGAGACTGAAAGCTTTTCCTTAAGTATGAGGAACAATACAAGGGTGTCCACTCTCACCACTCTTATTCAGCATATACTGAAAGTCCAAGCTAAAGCAGTCGATGAAGAAAATAAAAAGCATTCAAATCAAAAAAGAAGTAAAATTGTCTCTGTTTGCAGATGATATGATCTTATATATAGAAAACCCTAAAGATTCAACCAAAACTTTTAACTAATCAACAAATTCAGCAGAGTTGCAGGACATAAACTTCTATATATGAAAGTCAGTTGCATTTCTATACATCACAATTAAATACCCTAAAAAAACCCTGAGGAATACTATCCCATTCACAACAACATCAAAACAACAAAACACTTAGGAATAAATTTAACAAGGAGGTGAAAGGTCTGTACAATGAAAACTACAAGGCTTTCATGAAAGAAATTGAAGAAAGAAAAAAATGAAAAAATATTCCATGTTCATGAATCACAAAAAGTGATATTGTAAAAATATACATACTACTCAAAGTTATCTATAGAGTCGATGTGATCCCTACCAAAATTACAATGGCATTTTCCACATTTTTCACAGAAATAGAAAAACATCCTAAAATTCACATGGAACGACACTGATTCCCCAAACAGCCAAAGCAATCCTGAGAAAGAATGAAGTTGGAGGCATCACACTTCCTGATTTCAAACTTTACTACAAGTAATCAAAATAATATGTGTGCACTGGCATAAAAGCTGACAACACACAAACCAATGGAGCAGAATAGAGAGCCCAGAAATAAACCCCCACATACATGGTCAACTAATATTTGACAAGGGAGCCAAGAAAACTCAGTATTTATCAGGGTGCTGCTAGTGTGTTTATTGGAGAGCGATCCTTCAAAGCAATAAGTAATTGTTAATTTCTATAATTCATCATCATAGACATTGAGTGAGAATTTTCCACTGTGACTCATACATGTCCTTTTGTCCCTCCCCTCCTCCCACAGCTGTTCTTCCCCACCTTTATTTGCACATGATATTGATCTCTAACTTTGTAATACAACTTTCTCACCATTTTCTATCAGTAAAATCCAAATTGCTCAATGGTTGCTAATCCACAAGAAAAATTCCTTCCTTTTGAGGGAACCATCTTTTGACCAATGGTTGCTGGGGAAACAATTAAAAAGAAAATCTTTTCCCAACCCATAAAACCTCTCCACAAAGATAATAAAGAAATACAAGTTTTATTATTGAATGAAATTAAACCAGAATGTGATACATGTATGTACTAGAAGCAATTTGCTAAGAGATTGCAAAGAGAGAATGAAATCTCATCCTTTTATATAGACAACCTGATACATCCTATTGCATACATATTCTAAAGATAATAAATAAGTTAACTTAAATAAGTATAAGTTTACTGTATAAAATGCACATTCTAAGGTCCTCTAGGTTCGCAGGAGGATCAATTATTTTTGTTATGTGGAAAGTGTTCACACTCTAATGGAGAGAGAGGTGTGCACAAGGTAGCATAAAAAGAGCAAGTAGTAAACTTGGGCTGTAGGCAAAAGGTAAGGAAGAAGTGCTGCTTACATTCATTGGGCAAACAATATTTGAGTTCATCAGGTGTAGGAGTCTGAGAAAGCATTTCTAGGCAAAGACATGAAATAACAGTAGTCCTGATGCATAAGTTCAAGTAGCATCATCAAATAGACCAGACTGGATCAGAAGGCCGGGTGGGGAGGGGTGAGCAGTGAGGCTGGAAAGCAAACTTAGGTCTGATCATGAAGGGCCTTGGGTGCCTACTAAGGTGTTTAGTATTATCCTGAAGTCAATGGGGTTTTTACTGAAGACTTTTTAAGCAGGGGGAGAGACCTAAACAGATTTATATTTGAAAAAGTTTTGCTTTAATATTCCACAAATTGTGAGTCACTATAAATTATTTTGGAGTTGTTTTTTCTCAGTTCATAAGTGCAATTCTCCACATAGAAAAAGAGATAAGAAATTTGTGTTCATATGTGTGTACATGTGAAACTAAGCAGGAGCTGTAGTTATAAACATTGTTTTTATATTAAACACAAAATTTACTTTGGTTAGAGCTAAGCTTTTTGGGTTATCAACAGAAGGGTGGATCACAGAGATTTTTTTTAGTTCGATTACTATGTGAAAAACAAAAAGTACAGGGTACAAATATCAGATATTTGGTTTGGAAGACTAGGTAACATGAGCTTATGAGTAAAGTATTTGAATTGTTGGGGCTAGGTTTTGGACAATTCATTAATAGGTGACTGTCACCTTATTTTCCGGAATTCTGTAGGAATCTCTAGTAAAGTCTTCTCTTTACTATTGGACTAAGTTACTAAATTACTAACTATTGTTAACACAGCAGGTTGAAAGTTTGTAGCCACGAAAAAGCTAATGAACATCTAATATGAGATATCATACTTGAAAATTCTATATAATCTCTTCAGACCACAATTCAATTTTACTAAAAACCCGAATAAACTAGAGTGTTTAATACATTCTGTTCCTACAAGTGGTTAATCTTTTCAGTGTTTTTCATGAAGTGAATCGATGTGATCTTATTCATGGTTATAGAACATACTGCAAGAAGCTGTTAACAATGATGACATTCAAGTAAGAAATAGGTTGCATGTGATTATTCGATCTGTTCACATTTCATAGAAATTCTAGATTAGCTAGAGAAAAAGATTAGCCAAGAGGAAACTGTGAAATTATTTAATTCAAAGGGGTTTAAAACCTATTTATAATGGTGTGATGGGGGGCTCGGAGATGTTATTTATAGAGACCAAAATCCAATGGGTGAAAAAACGGGCTCAAAAGTGACACAGACACAGAAGGAAATTCACTCATACTGATATGTTATTATGTTTGAGATTTATATTGTTACTTCCTGATATAGTATGCTAAATTTGAGCTAATATATCATTAAGAATGTAGGTTCAGTTAGGTAAAGTGAATTATAATAGTATGGAAAAGAATTAATGGTGCACTAGAAAAGAACAGGATTATATCATAATTCACTTTTTCTTACTGGTTTCTGTTGATGAGAAAGCATATTGAATGAAAGATCTTAGCCATTTGTGTTCTCTTAAGAGGCAACTGTTTCTTTAATCTATCTCCAGTAATAATTTGGATAATATTTGAATAAATCTTTAGTGTTTAAAATATTGGAAAATATGAAGATATTATGTTTATATAGATGGCACATCTCATTTGGGTAGTCATCATTGTGATTTTGATAATAAATTCATGCTCTTATTGACATATTAGTGGTGTTGCCTACCACATTTTAGTGTGCAATGGAGTAAACTGAGAAGTCTCATGAAGCCTGTATGTGAGGTTACATAAACAGTCTCAGTGTCTACAACACACTATTGTGCCAAATTACTGATCCATTCAGCTCTTGTGGCCTGGGAGGGTTTGGGACAACTGAAAGATTAATGGAAAAAATCAGAAAAATCTCAGTTTGCGTCTTGATTTGCCTAAATTTGTGAAGCCTCAGTTTTCTCATCTGCAAATGGTGTACAAACATTTCATTGACTTCAGAGTTCATTTTGAAACGGAGATAATGTAGGAAAAACTTTCTAAAAGAGCACAGAATTAGATACGTGTGAATGCAGGCAGCCTAATGCTTTCCAGGTCCAGTAACCCCTCAGAGTAAAATAGCAGTTGAGGGAGTCACAGATGAAGGACTACGCACTTAGGTTATTAGAATCAGTGTAGTAGCACAGAAAGGTGAGGAGTTTGCAATGGAACAGACTTGGATTTAGATCTTGGCTCTGTGAGCAAAACATCCCATTTGAACTGTCATAATACTTTCTGAACACTGAAAAAAAAACAGGTAATTAAAATATACTTTGTAGTGTTATTTATAATGTTTGAAATTATCTATGTACTATCTGCCACCTAGCTATGTGTGTACGCATACACAATGCCTTCTTCCGGTGTGAGATGGAGAGACTGATACCTACATGACAGGATTACTGTGATAGTAAAAATTAAAAATGATAAATGGAATAATTAAATACCCATATCACCTGTTCTTGGCTTTCCCAGCCTATGGGCTACAATGACCAGCATGAAGGCCAGACTTTTTCAACCATAGCCCACTGATATTTGGGGATGGATAATTCTTTGTTGTGGAGGATTTCCTGTGCATTGTAGTATGTACAATGTCTCTAGACATCAACAAATGTCATCTAGTGCCCAAATTGCCTTCTGTTGAGAACTACTGTTTTAGGCTTTTCCAGGACAAGCAATCATTCCCAAATGGGAGATAGTTAACAGTCACTTTCTACCAGCCTTAAGGAGTTGCAAAGGAGGGAGATCTCAAAAGAGGATCCAAAGATGACACTCCAAAGAGATGCAAGTTATCCCCTGCCAGAAAAAGGCAAAATGTATGTGCTATGGAGAAGCAGAGTTTGTTTCTCTGTTAGTCAAATATCTAACCTGGCATCATTAACAAATAATGTCCTTATACTTCCTCTATTCCTATCGCTGCTTTGTTTCAAGGTAGAATACAATAGCGATTACTTGAACTCTCTTTAGTGACCCGTGTATGACTGATACTGGACTCTACCACTATTGTTACCATATTATTATCATCATGACCGTTTTAGTTATATTGGGTAAGTTGAATGAATGTTTTGATTAACTAATTAATTGATCCTTGAAATTACTGCTTTTAAGATTACCATACGTGTAAGACTGAGAACAAATTACAATAACCTTAGATTATATGGAGCTGAAGTAAGATATACATTGTGATGCATTTTGCTATTTTGGAATAGAATAGTACTATCTACCAGGAAGTGGGTTTAGTTCTCTTTGCTGTCTACTTCTAGAATTTGATGCAGATTGTGCAGCAACAAGAAAATTGGCAATCAATCTCCTACTGTGCAGTACTGGTTTCTAAAGCAGAATCGGGGCCATTCCCTCCCTCGGTCCCATTAGTACATTCTTACATCCTTGGAGGCTGCATCTACTAGGAAACAATTGAGCAGGAAGTAGAAGATGATGCACAGTGGGATACGGGATGCTGATATATGATTTGCTTATATTAAGCACTGTAGAGGATAGGCGAGGATAAAAGTTGTGTGCGTGTGGCACATGCTTGAAGATGTGCTCTTTCATGTACTAAACCTATATAAAGAAGAAATACAGACTATTGGACTGAAACAATTCATTTCTGTTTCTGATAGAGAATCAAGGAGTGAGGGCAGAGATATGCCTTTGTGCAGCAAGATCATACCAGATGAATTCCTATGGGTCAAGACAAGTGAGTAATGCATTTCTTTCTATATCTGTTTACTTTAAGCTTGACAGTGGTCATTTTTTAATAGCCTAATAACCGAGGAGCAAAATAAAAGGTAATCTGTATTCTCTTTCTACGGACAATCCTGAGCCAGGTTATTTTTTGCTTATTAAAAAGAAACAATATGGTGATGTCATCGAGATGAGAGAATAGCTGTTTTTTTACTTCAATCCCACTCATAGAAAAACTAACTAGCAACTATTCATATACAAGAAAACTTTGTGAAAATCCCAGGGTTTAGGCAGAAGTACCCCTTGAATCATAGAGACTGAGAAAGACCACATTAGGAGGGTAGAAGAATAGTTTCACTTTGATTTCATTGCACCTCCCCCCAGCTGGCACAACACCACATAGAAAGGACCCCGCGCAGCGCTTTCTCCAGTGGGTAAAAGAAAGCCCAAGGTAGATATCCTGCTTCACAGCACTGTGGGATGCTTCCTAGGAAGACCACTTGGGTCTTGCCTCAGGGGAATCACTGCGATAATTGGTGTGCTTGGAACACCAGGGATCAGACAGAGATGGGAAAGGATGTGGCTTACAGAAACCAGTGTGTGGATATTGGAAGACCATGTTCTGCTCTAGGTGGTGCCCGAGCACAGAGCCCAGCTGATGGCCTCATCTGGCCAAGGAACTTGGTTGGCATTTCTACCTTGTTTGGGTCCCCAGTCAATGACCCTATCAGCTGTGGAGCCCATTCTATAGCCCTACATGGACAAGAAAGCAAGTCACAGCCTTGTCTAACTTCTGAGCATAGCTTCTCATCCCTCCTCACCAGGAAGTCTGGGCATAGATGCCACGCAGCTACAGAATACATTCTATGTTGTGCCCAGGCAGGGAAGCAAGTCAGCACACCCACCCAACTTCTGAAAATAACTTCCCACCTAGTCTGACCAGGAAGTCCAAACAGTGAGCCCAGGCAACCTTGGAGCCAAGCCTAGGGTACTGCCTGGCCTTAGCGCCCAGCTCACAGCCCCATCCAACAGCAGATCTGAACTATGGCCTTGCCCATTTGCTGAGCACAGCCTGTGGATCTTCTAGACCAGACAGCCTGGATAGCAACCCCACTCAACCACAGACCATTGTTTCTAACCCCACCTAGATGCAGGGTACAGCTAGAGGCCCCCACCTGACAAGGGAACCTGGCCAGTGGCCTTGCCCAATAGAATAGCAGAGTTAATGCCTGCCAGATGGTAGAATTCAATCTTCAGCTTTACCCAACTTCAGGGCACAGCCTGAGGCCCTGTTGGATCATGTTGCCTTCTCTACAGCCCTACCTGATTGCAGACTATCCACCTGGGGAGCATAGCCTGAGGCCCCATCTGATCAGGAGCAATTGAGGACCTCAACTTGCAGCACTAATTGCTGACTCCAACCAGTGGCACTGTTCTGCCAGGGAACACAGCCTATGTGCCTGTCCATTCAGAAGTGATTGTGGAGCACAGCTATTGGCCCAACTTAATATAAGATGCTGTAACTATAAAATATATTAGGTATCCTTGTGGTAAGGACAAATGAAAGATATGTAGTATATATACAAAGGACTGAGATAAAGGAATTAAAACAAAATACCACAAAAAGTCATCATTTCACAAATGAAGACAGCAAGAGAGGAAGGGGGGAAAAGGAAATACCGTACAGAAAACAATTAACAAAATGTCAGTAGTAAGTTCATATCATGTTTCCCCCAAAATAAGACCCAGATGGACAATCAGTTCTAATGCGTCTTTTGGAGCAAAAATAAATATAAGACCCAGTCTTATTTTACTATAAGACCGGGTCTTTAATATAATATAATATAATATAATATAATATAATATAATATAATATAATATAATATAATACAATACAATATAATACTGGGTCTTATATTAATTTTTGCTCCAAAAGATGTATTAGAGCTGATTGTCCATCTAGGTCTTATTTTCAGGGAAGCAGGGTATCTATCAATAATTACTTTAAGTGTAAATGGATTAAATTCTCCAATCAAAAGACATGGCATGGCTGAATGGATTTTAAAAAATAGTGATATGCTGCTTATAAGAGATTCAATTTAGACTTAAAGATACACATAGACTGAAAGTGCAGGCATGGAAAAAGATTCCCCTAGGGAAAGCTAACTAGAAAAGACCAGGGATAGCTATACTATACCAGACAAAGTAGACTTTAAGTTATAAATGGTCACAAGATACAAAAAGGTTACAATATAATTATACAGGGGATAATTCACCAAGAAAATATAACAATTGTAAATATGTATGCACCCACTATCTGGTCACCTAAATATATAAAGCAAATAGTAACAGAACAAAATGGAGAAATAAAAGCAACTAGTAAGAAACTTTAATACCCCATGCTCAACCATGGATAGATAGATCATCCAGACAGAATATCAACATGGAAATAGCTGAACTGAACAACACCATACACAAAATGCACCCAACAGACATTTGCAGAACATTTCTACCCACAGCAGCAAAATATACATTATTTTCAAGTGCACTTGGAACATTCTCCAGGATAGATCATATGTTCAGGCACAAAACAAGGTGCAACAAATTGGAAAATATATAAATTATATCAAGTAACTATTAATATGAACACGATGGTATAAAAATCAAAATCAGTAACTGGAGGAGAACTGGAAAATTCACAAGTATGTGAAAATTAAACAATGCATTACTGAACAACCAATGTTTCAAAGAAAAAAGAAAAAAGAAAATAAATATCCTCAAACATAAATGAAAATACAACATGTCAAAACTTATGGGGGAGAAAAAACAACTTACAGCAAGCAGCAAAAGTAGTTCAAAATGGGAAGTTTATAGCTATAAAACCTACATTAAGGAAAAAGATCTGAAACCACCAAACATTGCACCTGAAGGGACTAGAAAAATAACAGCAAATTAAGCCCTAAGTTAATAAGAAGAAATAAAGATCACAGTGGATAAATTAGAAACTAAGATAACAAAGAAAAGATCAATGAAACTAAAATCTCATTTAACAACAACAACAACAACAACAAAAACATTATAAACGAAATAGAAAAATCCTTTAGCTAGATTCACAGAAAAAGAAAGAAGACTCAAATAAAATCAGAATTGAAAGACTAGACATTACAACTGATGCCACAGAAATGCAAAGACTCATTAAAAACAGTGAAAAACTATATGTGAACAAAGATGACAATCTAGAAAAATGGATAAATTCCTAGAAACATACAACCTACCAAAATTGATTCATGAATAAATGGAAAATCTGAATAGATCAATAAGTAGTAAGGGGACTGAATCAGTAAAATCAAAATCTCCCAACAGATGACCTCCCATCAAGATGGTGGACAAGGTAAACACTGTGGTCACCTCTTCCTATGACCATTTCAAAATTAAACTAAATGATACAACCATCATTGAGAACCACTGGAAATCTGGCTGAATAGAAGTCTTATAACTAAAGATATAAAGAAGCCATGTCGAGACTAGTAGGAGCTGTGGAGATGTGGAATGGATATGTCCCACACCCACAGTGTGGCAATTAAGATTTGAGAGGGATAGCTCAGCTACAGAGGTACCCCTACTGAGAAGCAAGGGGTCCCAGCCTCACACTGGGATCCCCAGCCCAGGGCTCCATTGCCAGGAATCCCCATAACAACAGGCTCTGAAACCAGTGGGGATTGCATCCAAGTGAGATAGTGAGATGAATGAGATGGAGGGCTGTTGGAGTCCCAGGTGCTGCAGATTTTAAAGGGCCCCCACATAGACTCACACACTCACAAACTCACTCACTCTGGGCTCCAGTGCAGAGGCAGCACTTAAAAATGCACCAGAAACATATAGGGAGGAACTAACTGGACAGATGGAAGGGCAGGGGTTGCAAGAGATCTCTCCAGGGAGGAAAGCGCTGGAGGTGCTATCGTTCCTTTGTTGAGCCCTCCCCCCATCCATGCAGCTAGCCAGGTGGGTGCCAAATTTGAGCTCTCCATTAACCTGCCAAACAATTCATCCTGCCTGGGTGATTCCATAAGACCCCCTCACCACTCAAATCACTCATTCAGCAGAATCTCTTCCGTGGCTCCTACACCAGCAGCCTTCTTATCTTGTACTGTGGACTTTCCTAAAATATTTCAAAGATCCACAAACCCCAAATTAGCAGCAACTACCCGTGGTGTTCTCTGTACCTCTTGCTAAGCTACCCCAAGCCTCGTTCAAGTGTCAACTAGTCTCAACTTGCATTGTAACTCCCATCAGGTAGCCCCAAGCCTAGCATAAGCAGCAGCCCGTCTTGGTTTGAAATGTAGCTGCAACTAAGCAGCCACAAAACTGGCACAAGTGGCAGCTGGCCTTGGCTCACATCGTGGTGACCAACAAAGGGCACAGCTAACACTAGTGGCAGCCAGCCTCAGTTCACAGAATAGACTCTCCTAAGCACCTCTAAGCCTGGCACACATTGCAACCAATGGCAGATCACTTTGTAGCTTCTACCAGACAGACTCAAGCTGGGCACAAGAAGTGGCTGACATTGACCTACACAGTATCCCCTCCCAAGAGGCCCCAGTAACAACACGCCTGGTGTCTGGCTTCAGAAAACACCAGAGTTCCACAAACACATCTGAAGGGTGGACTTGGCTGGCACTAGAGTCTTGCTAAAGCAACTCCTTCTCTGTGGGGTTAGCCCCTGCACAACAGCTGACCTGCTATACACATAACCAACCCTCACATCAAGTCAGCATGAGGGTAAATCCCACCCAGATGTGCCTACAACAATCAAAGCTCAACTACAACAGGAGGGCACACACTAGCCAGACAAGGGTCACACGTGGAGCACCCAGCTAAGGTGACCAGGGAGACTGTAGCACTGAGCCTCACAGGACACCAACTACATAAGGCCACTCTGTCAAGAACAGAAGACATAGCAGATATACCTAATACATAGAAAAAACACAGGGAGTCAGTCTAAATGAGGACACAAAGAAACATGCCCCACTCAAATGACAAAAAACAGGACAAAACTCCAGAAAAAGAACTAAAGGAATAGAGACAAGTAATCTACTAAGAGGCAGAGTTTAAAACACTGGATATGTAAGGGGGTAGATGAGGGTAAAGGGGATCAAATATGTGGTGATGGAAGGAGAACTGACTCTGGGTAGTGAACACACAATGTGATTTATAGATGATGTAATACAGAATTTTACACCTGAAATCTATGTAACTTTACTAACAATTGTCACCCCAATAAACTTTAATTTAAAAAAACACAAAACAAACAAACAAAAAAATCACTGGATATAAGGATGCTCAATGAACTTAGGGGAAGAACAAATGAACTCAGTGAGAACTTCAACAAAGAAATAGGAAACATTAAAAACAAACAACAACAACAAAAGGAAAACATGGAAACAAACCAGTCATGAATAGGAAGAATTAACATTGCTAAAATAGCCAAACCGCCCTATACAATGGGGTAAAGACAGTCTCTTCAATAAGTGATGCTGGGAAAACTGGCAAGATACATGCAACATGAAACTAGACCACTTTCTTATACCATATACAAAATAAACTCAAAATAGGGCAAAGATTTAAATGTAAGACCTAAAACTATAAATCTCCTAGAAGAAAACATAGGTAGTAAACTTTTTGACATTATTCTTAGCAACATCTTTTTGGATATGCCTCCTTGGGTAAAGGAAACAAGAGAAATAAGCCAATGGGACTACATCAAACTAAAAAGTTTCTGCACAGCAAAGGAACCTATCAACAAATGGAAAGACAACCTACTGAATGGGAGAATATATTCACCATGATATATTCGATAAAGGGTTAATATCCAAAATATATATGAAACTCATACAACTTAACACCAGAAAAACAATCTGATTAAAAAATGAGTAGAGGACCTGAGTTGATATTTCTTATAAGAAAACATACAAATGACCAATCGACATATGAAAAAATGCTCAACATTACTAATCATCAGGGAAATGAAAATTAAAACCACAACGAGATATCACCTCACCCCTGTCAGAATGGCTCTCATCAGGAAAACAATAAACAAGCATTGGCAAGGATGTGGAGAAAAGAGAACTCTTGTGCACTATTGGTGGGATTGTAAATTGTTGCAGCTACTATGAAAAACAGTATTGAGGTGCTACAAAAAATTAAAAATGAAACTACCATATGACCCAGCAATTCCACTTCTGGGCATTTATCTGAAGAAATGCAAAACATTAATTTGAAAAGATATATGCACACCTATGTTCACTGAAGCATTATTTACAATAGCCGCAATATGGAAACAACCTAAGTGTCCACTGATAAACAAATGGATAAAGAAGCCAGTGGTACGTATATACAATTGAATATTACTGTTGCAAATTGAGTGGTATTTGCAACAATATGGATGGATCTAGAGGGTATTATGATAAGTAAAATAAGTCAGACTAAGAAAGACAACTACCATATGATTTCACTTTTGTGTGGAATCTAAAAAACAAGCAAACAAAACTAAAATAAACTTAGATACAGACAGCAAACTGATGGTTGCCAGATGGGAGGGGGTTTTGGGATGGGTAAAAAATGTGAAGGGATTAAGAAGTACAAATTGGCAGTTACAAAACAGTTATAGGGATGTAAGGTACAACAGTGGGAATATAGTCAATAATATTGTAATAAATATATGTCAGGTGAGTACTAGACTTACTGTGGTCACTTTGTAAGTTATGTAAATATCTAAAAAGTATATTGTACATTTGAAACTAATATGTATGTCAACTCTAACTGAAAAGTTTAAAAAGTATATATTAAAAAACTCTCTCAACAAAGTACAGCTCAGGAACAAATTGTTTCAAATGGTTACCAAACATTTAAATAACTAAAATCAATCCTCAAAATCTTCAAAAAACTGAAGAGGAGGAAGTACCCCCAAACTCATCTTACCAGGCCATCATTATCCTGATACCAAAGCCTGGTAAGTACACCACATGAAAAAAGAACTAGAGACCGATATCCCTGATAAATACAAGTGTAAAACTTATCAACAAACTTCTATCAAACTAAACTCAACATCTCATTAAAAAGATCAAAATGTGGGATTTATTCCTGGGATGCAAGGATGTTTCAATATGTGTATTATACATTAATAGAAAGATAAAAATCATACTATCTTCTTAATAGATGCAGAAAACGTCATTTGACACAATATAACAACCCTTCATGATAAAAAGCCTCAAAAAATTGTGTGTAGAAAGAACATACCTCAACATCACAAAAGTCACATACAACAAACCCACAGGTAACATCATACTCAACAATGAAAGACTGAAAGCTTTTCCTCTAATATCAGAACAAGACAAGGGTGCCCATTCTCACCAATCTTATTCAATATAATACTAAAATTCCTAGCTAGAGCAATAAGGACAAAGAAAAAACATTCAAATCAGAAAAGAAGTAAAAAAAAAAAATGCCCGTTTGTAGACGATATCTTATATACAGAAAACCTAAGGACTCCACCAAAAAATTGTTAGAATAAAACATATATATATATATTTACACTGCAGGATATAAAATCAACTGTAATGTAAGTACCTGACATTAAGCTTTTGATTGTTGAAACATCCATTTCAAAAAACATCCATCTTAAATAAATATGCTGCCAGGTGTACGGCACAGTTACTAGGAAACAATCAGATAAGGAATGAGGTAACCTCCACCCATGAAGGTCCATCTTTCAGAAAACTGTGGATAACCTAAATAAATGACCAGTTGTGTGACCCCTCTTCTCCTTTCTTGCACACTAACTCTCGCTCTTATTCTTTAAATTAGCCAATAAAGAATTTACCTATAACAGCCTAGACACCCCCATCCTCAGACCCTTATAAAGGCAGAGCCCCAGGTCCATGCTCTCTTTCTACCCGTGGCCTTGCTGTGTGGCCCTCAGGCAGGCTGCAGAACCTCCAGAACCAGGAAATAATAAATCTTGTTTCTCAAAATTCCCCGAGGGTTTTGCTGAAGTATGTCCTGCTTCTATAACAAGACTCACAATGACTGGTCCAGCGACAATACTGGCCCTGGTGAGGGAAATGCCTGCTAGGGTTTGCTGTCAGTAATGCAGACCCAGGCCAGTGCCTCAGGCATTCCTAGCCAACTAGCCATAGGCTGAGACCCATACAACAAGTTGCTTAGCTGGCAGGACTGCATGATCACACTTGCAATTAACCAAGGGTGATGCCTTTTAGCTGCGACTGGCTTACTAATTGGTGAACCCAGCTTTGTAACAGCATTTGGAAAGGCAGTGCTACCTCTCGGAGGCGCACTGTGCTGCTATGTGCTGTGCATATTGCTCTTGTCATGTGTGTCCTGTGGTATCCATCCCAAAGTGTCACTGCTGCTATAATAATTCAACTGTCTCCCCAAAGTGGCATGACCAAGGCCATATGGTCTAATGAGACAGTTAGACCAATAGTTACAGAGACCTTAATTGACTTTATCTATATGCAAAGGTCATCCATGCCTCTCTAAGGAGAGCTAACTAAGGTGGATTAGATCGCAAGGCTGTTATCACTGCCCAAGGTGAGCCTTTGGGCTAAAGGCATAAGGAAAAAATATTCTTATAGGCAACGCGACCACTGAGTCAGTGAGTTGTGCTGGAACCTATCCTAATCCTACTGTGTTTCCCCCAAAATAAGAATGGGTCTTATATTAATTTTTGCTCCAAAAGAGGAATTAGGGCTTATGTTCAGAGGATGTCATCCTGAAAAATCATGCTAGGGCTTGTTTTCCGGTTAGGTCTTATTTTCGGGGAAACACAGTATGTGGCTGCCTCACTCACTGCTGTCACTTTTCATCCCCCTGCC
Source organism: Rhinolophus sinicus (assembly GCF_057876585.1). Lineage (NCBI taxonomy): Eukaryota > Metazoa > Chordata > Mammalia > Chiroptera > Rhinolophidae > Rhinolophus > Rhinolophus sinicus. Next base: position 61,587,964 of record NC_142501.1, on the reverse strand, counting down.
TGACTGGATATCGTGGGTTCCATCCCTGGCACAATGTTGCTTAAAAACTAATAGAAAACAGAAATGTCCTGAATGTCCTGTGCCAGTGCCTCCTAAAATCCCAAGCAGGTTCACTAGCTCCTTGATTAAATGCACAAATCTCATGGAAACTTTTTGGGTGTCGCTCAGGGCCTTAGCATGCCAACATGCCAAGGCTCTGGTGTCACACTCCAGGGGCCTAGGGATTTGTTCCCAAACCCTGTGTGTATCACACCAGAGGAGGCGGACCTAGATCCTGGGAGGTCCACTGGGACATCCTGGAAGGGAGGTGAATGCATATGAAGAGAGCTCATAGGGGCATCGTCAACAACCTTTCCCTGTAACACGTAAGAGAGAGGTGACAAGAGAAAATCAGGAAGTAGACTCTGAGATCAGACATTATACCTTACCTGAAATTCAAATCTTCCTTAAAGATTTTGTGCAGTAGGAAGGAGAGAAGGAAGCTGATTGACTGTTGCAGATTTTTTGACTGGACTCTTAGCTGCCAAAATGGACCAACTAGCAGGTATCTGTAAAGACCCTGAAATCCATAATGTTCTTAATCCCTCTGGGCTATCTGCCTGTTTCCTCTGAGAGACCACAGATCTTGTGCCCCCCTCAGATTTCACCTGAATCAGGCATAACAAAGAGACTCACGTCACAAGGCACCCTTGCCACCAGGGGAAAAACTGACTGGGCCTCCAGTGAGAATGAAGAAAGAGAAGGAGGGAAAGGCCCCTAGAGACACCAATATTCATACGAGGGCCCTCCCTCTTCTCACATGGGTATTTATCACCCGGCACAGTGCACATCCTTACATCATGGCAATTGCTGCTAAGGCTCATGGTGAATGAAAAACATTAGATGAAGACCATTCCCTGCTCTGCAAAATTGGCATGGTCCAATGGGTTTATCATTTCTATGACCAGAATGACCCAAATGATCCCCTCTTCATTTCTAACCCTGGATAGGCCACATTTGACCCTGAGTCCAGAGATTTTTTTTACAAAGTGCTCTCTCTAATTATAGGGTAGCACTACTATGTTTTACTGGAACTGTCAAAACCATTCAAAAGGCACTGGAGGGTGCTGACATGATTATTAGCCATGGAGGAGCTTCCCACATGATGCCCAGGTATGCCAGACTTAGGTCCCTCTGTCCAGGATCTGGGACCACACATACTAGGCCTTTTCATGTTCTGGAGGCAACACATCTCTCATCTCTCACTAACTCTTTGCTCTGTATATGCAATCACATGCAACTGGGGTGAGACACAGCAATATACATTAGAAGCTGCCAATAGGCAGTCCAACAAGCCTCACCTTTCATCTCACCTGGCTCCATATTTAGAGTTGCGTCCTTGGCCACACCTGACTATGCCTCTTGGAGTCTCTGGACAAAACATGAGCCAACCTGGCTTCCTGTAGTGTTTTGGACTAAGCGTCTACCGTCAGTGGCACCCCAACATGCTCCGCTGAGTGCCAACTTTTGGCATCCCTTTGAGCCCTAACCGGCCCCCACCCTGCACTACTCTGTACCTAACTTCTTATAATGCAATGGGTTAGAGGTGCCTACCAGCAGATTTATCTACAGAAATCAGTTGCATTTCTATATAACAATGAAATATCTGAAAAAGAACTAAAAAGTACTATCCTATTCACAATAGAATCAAAAACAATGAAATACTTAGAAAAAATTTAACCAAGAAGGTAAAAAAGATTTATACACTGAAAACTACAAGACTTTGATGAAAGAAATTGAAAAAGACACAAACAAATGGAAAAATATTCCGCGTTCAAGCAGCAGCAGAATTAATATTGTTAAAATGTTTATGCTACCCAAAGCTATCTATAGATTCCATGGAATCATTATCAAAATTCCAATGTCATTTTTCACAGACATGGAAAAAACAATCCTTAAAATGTATATAAAGCTACAAAAACCCTTGAATAGTCAAAGCAACGCTGAGAAAGAACAAAGCTGGAGGCATCACACTTGCTGTTTTGGATTACTTATACAAAGCTATAAGTAATCAAAATTGTGTGGTACTGGCATAGAAATAGGCGCGTACACGAATGGGACAGAATCAAGAGTTCAGAAATAAAGCCCCACATACATGATCAACTAATATTGGACAAGGAAGTCAAAAACACTCAATGGGGAAAGGACAGGCTCCTCAATAAATGGTGCTGGGAAGATTGGATAACCAACCACAACACAGAAAAATGAAATTAGACCTCTATTTTACACTACTCACAAAAATTAACCTGAAATGAATTAAAGACTTAAAGTTAAGACCCAAAACAACAAAACTTCTAGAATAAAGCAGAAAAAAGCCTCCTTGACATTGGGCTTGGCAATTCTTTTGAATACGACATCGCAAGCACAAGTAGCAAAAGTCAACAAGTGGGACGACACCAAAGTAGAAAGCTTCTGCACAGCAAAATAAATAAAAAAATTGAAAGGTAACCTAATGAATAGAAAAAGATGATTTGCCAACTGTATATCAGATAAAGGGTAAATATTCAAAATATATAAAGAATTCATATACCTCAAACAAAACAACATGACTAGAAAATGGGCAGAGGAACTGAAAACACATTTTTCTAAAGATAATATCCAAATAGCCAACAAACACATGAAAAGGTGTTGGATATCACTAATCATAGGGAAATGCAAATCAAAACCACAATCAGATACAACTTCACAGCTGTTGGAATGGCTATCATCAAAAAGACAAGGGCCAACAAGTGCTGGCAAAGATGCAGAGAAATGGGAACCTTTGTACACTGTTGCTAGGAAGGGAAATTGGTGCAGCCATGAGGAAAAACAGTATAGCGGTTCCTCAAAAAAATTAAAAATAGAACTACCTTATGACCCAGCAATCCTACTTCTGGGTATATATCCTAAAGAAATGAAAACAGGATATCAAAGATACATGTGCATTCCCATGTTCACTGCAGCATTATTTACAACAGCCAAGACATGGAGGGAACCTCAGTATCCATCAGTGGATTAATAGATAAAAATTATTATTAGAGGATAAAAAGTGGTATATATTTAAAATGGGATCTAAATGCAGGAAATCCTGCCATTTGCAACAACATGAATGGATCATGGGGACATTATGTTAAGTGAATTAAGTCAGAGAAAGACAAATACTATATGATCTAACTTATATGTAGAATCTGAAAAAATAACTCACTGAAACAGAACGAACAGGTTGATGGCTGTCAGAGGCAAAGGCTAGTTCTGGGGATGTAATGTACAGCATAATGACTATAATTAACAATATTATTATATATTTCCAAGTTGAAAGAGAATGGATCTTAAAAGTTCTCATCACAAGAAAACAATTATAATTATGTGAGGAGATGTATGTCAAGCAAACTTATTGTGGTAATCATTTTATAATATATACCTACATCACACCATTATGTTGTACAACTTAACTATATGTCAATTATATCTCAATAAAACCGGAAAAGTTTAAAATAAAAAGAAATGCAGTGTGACAATCATTTGAAAAGTATTACATAGCCATTAAAATAATTTCTATGAAGTGTTTAATTACATAGCAATGATATAAATAAAAATGTAGGCTACATTAAAATATTAATCATATACACATACATGAACACACTAATGAATCCATAGAATAATGTAAACTAGTTTCTAAGATCTTAGAGATAGTTCTATCCAGGTGTTGACACAATGGCCATTTATATTTTTGATCTCTTATGATTGTCCAATATTTTAAAAAAATATATACACGTGATATTTAAAACCAGAATTTCTTTTTAGAGGGAATTAATACCTCCTTTCCTTGTATAGTTACAATGGAACTTGCCTTTTGCTTTGTATGTGACTTGTGATATTTAAAAAACCATGGTCACATTTTCTCTTCTTTAATACAAAATAATTTTATGGAACCATGAAAAGTATAAATCCATCCAGAGCAGCTGAGAGCACGTTCTTGGCATGCTGTGATGACATTTGCTCTGAATGTGTGTGTGTTGTAATGCCAAAATGAGGAATCTAAACACTAAACTGCCACTTTGATGATCTTGGCTTAAACCATGGTATTGTAAAGAGAAAGACTGTACCAGGAGAGGGAAAAATAAACAAAACACTGTGGACTGAACTTAATCCATGATGTGGTAAGGGGTGCTTATGACAACCACTGCCCTATTACTGCTGTCACTCTCGCTAAACACTGACAGTGGTTGTGGTGGTAATAAAGGGTGACTAAAGACTGAAATACACCAGAGTTTTGGTGACGATTTCCACATGTATTCCCTTAACTTTTCCCCATAGGGCTGTTTACAATGGATGTGTGAACCCATATGCTCACCATATTGTGTGCTTTGGATTTTATACAAAACTCCCTAAATCTTGTAGCCAGATTTGGATTGCAATTCAAGAGTTCCAAAGCTGTATTTTCTACATTTTTGAACTTTTGCTCATTTGAATGCTAAGAGTTATTCCAAATCAAGGGATATATAAAGTGTGGGTGGCAGGATGCTGCCTCAGGAAAAACCGAATTGAATTTCTTCTCAGGATCAACTGAAGGTTCTATTCATCACCTACTATAAGATAACCTAGAAGTTGGAAGTTGGAGGGGGAATTTTTTGTAGGGGCATAAACTCACACTCACATTTTAAGGTATATGAACTACGGGGACAGGAGTTAGGATTATAATGACTTGGAGACTTGTTCTCACTTTATTACTGAACCATGCAGTTGTTCGTGTAGCAGTGTTGTCTTCGAGAATCAGTCCCATTTTACTAGATAGGTTGATTCCTAAGGGGATTTCATCTCTCATAGTCTTTTTTGGTTGACACATGTATGCATATACATGTATGCATACACACATATGCACACACATATGGGGAAAATTGCCCTTCTGTCTTACTCATCTCATTTTCTGTGGAAAATTTTAATTATGGTTACCCATTAGTCATGCTTTCCTTGACATAAAATTTGAAATATCTGATATATTAATGTGTTATCATTATTCTCTACTCTAGTATGTCTCAATGTGTTTCAGTTTCTTGATTTGAAAGTCAGTATTTTTGGCTTTTAGTATTAGCTTATGTTTAATTATGACAATACCAACTAACTTCATGGTTTTATCTATTCGTATTCCAAAAAGTTTGCAAAAGTTAAAAAGTGATACACAAAATAATTAGTCTGATTAATTTTTGGACCTCACTGAACTTGTTTTTTAATTGCCAATTAAACTTTAGGATTGTGCAGGTCTTATTATGTTTGCTTTATTACAAACTGATAATAGTAGAAGCTTTAAGGGGCATAAGGAATGAAAGCCCCCTTTATTTCTGATATGACTATCATTTAAACCATTTATTATAATTTTACCAGCTAACATTATAGATACCTCCAATTATACCAGAAGGTGATATAATCCATACTTATCTATATCTATCTATTTATGGTGTATGTATATATGTATATACACACACACACACACATATATACACACACACACATATATCACCTGCTATAATATAATACAAATGTATACAAATATATAATATATATTACAAATACAATGCAATAATACATTATTTGTAGCCTTCTGATATACATGTACTTTTCTAGCATTTCATGGTAATACAGAAATAACCTCTCCACATGGAGCCACAAAATACAGATCGAAATGAAATCAAAATTGTATTTTACAAAATGCATGTTTTTTGAGGAATTTGTGTGTAAGTAGTTTATGATCCCTAATGACTAAGTTTTAATTAAGTATTCAGAAAGAGTCGCTGTTAGTATAGGAATGAATAGTTAGGTCACTGACAAAGATTTTTCTGATAACTTCACTCACTATTCTTTCTAGAGTTTAATATTTTAAACGTTTTCAATAATACTTGCATATAGTATCAGAAGTAAGGAAGTTCTGACATTGAAATTATTCTGATTTTCAAGATTCTGCCTTTTTTCTCCTACACGTCCACTCACATTATTGGTTTCCCAAAGATTTTACTCCTCTCATTACTTTCTAGAGAATGATTGATGAATGTACCCACACAGTCTCTTCTCTTGAAATAAGGGCAAGCATGCAAACTTGCCCTGCTGTTATTTTTTACTGTGTGAGTAGGACATACCCAGAAATAATTTCTGTGAGTTAGAAATGTGATGGGGATGTTGGCAATGGTTTGAGATTTGAGTCTGAACTGAAAATGGGTTTAATGAAGAGATTTCTCTAGGACAGACTGAACTCTTTTCATAATCAGTGGGGCACATTTCTATGTTACTCATATGAATGCCGTGTTTCCCCCAAAATAAGACCTAGCTGGACAATCAGCTCTAATGTGTCTTTTGGAGCAAAAATTAATATAAGACCCGGTCTTATTTTACTATAAGACCCGGTATAATATAACATAATATAACATAATATAATATACTACTGGGTCTTAATTTTTGCTCCAAAAGATGCATAAGAGCTGATTGTCTGGCTAGGTCTTATTATTGGGGAAACACGGTAATAAAAGGTAACAGGAGAAGGCAGTTGTTTCCATGATTATGGAAATAGTACCCAGGCATTCTGGTCACAGAACTATTTGTAGAAATCACTTAAAAATTTATTGAGGATTTACTGCGTGCCAGGTATTGTGTTTGATAATAGAATTAGTGATATACAAAACATGGTTGCTGTACTAAAGGATGTACAAACTTATAAGAGGGAACAGAGTTTGCCACCCCTAAATATACCTTTTCAGGACATTATTCATTTCAAGTTCATTATTTTTAAGAAACAAAAGACCCGGGGTTGGGGTGGGGGTCAGGGAACTGACCTTTCCCTAGCTGCCTAAAAAAGTTTAGACAGAGACCTGCTCCAGGAAGGAAGCTATCATTATAGATACAGTTTAATATGAACAAGCGTGTGATAGACAGGGAGGAACTTAGCCAGGCCCGTTTACTCAAAGTCCTTTCTGTTTCCCATTGTTAAAGATGGCCCAGCTAACATTTATTTACTGAACACTTGCTTTTCCATCTGCATGTGAAATGCCTTCCTGCCCTGTGAAGTCCCAAACCACAAGACCCTTCCCAGCACCCCCTTCTTTCTCCTTAACTCAAGATGGCTTATAAGACTTTAATACCAAATTTGTCCTCTGGTCTCATATTCTAATGAACCCCTATATGTACATATATAAATTTTGTCATTTTCTCCTGTTAATCTGTCTCATGTTAATTTGGTTACTAGTCCAGCCAGAGAATTTAGAAGGGTAGATGGAAAATTATTTTTCCTTGCTAGGAAGAATGCAGGTAAACATATCATGATGTACATTTGTTGTGACCTGCAAGACATGGGAAGTATTTTAAATATCATGTCTCTTACCTTCTTCAAACTGCTAATGATGTTACACATGAAGGTTTTTTTCAGTTCCAATAACCATCAGAAAAGCGTAATTCCTGGCAATAAAAACAGAACCTACCTTCCCTTTCTCCCTTCCAGCATACCTGACTACACTTACGGCTCCGAGAAGGTCACGGGGTGAGTCTGCTTTGTTCACAGCTAGAGCCAAGCATGGTGGCTTGCATACAAGCAGATGCTTAATAAAAAATTGTTGAGTAGTATTATTGAGGAAAACAGATTTGGGGTTTAATTCCCAGTTTCAGGGGCTTCTCCTTTACTACTCATGACCTTCTCCTTTACTACTCATGACTCCTGACTCTTGGTCAGGAGTGCTGTGACACTGTTGTATATGAGAATGGGTACTCATGTGAGAAGATCAAATAAGAGAGTTACTTAACCTTGACAGAATATTTAAGCTAGCTTGTATCAACTTTCTAACATGACAAAGAAAGGTGTTAGCCAAACAAGGAAAACGTGTCTTACATTTTAAGCACCAAGGATAAATATTTGCCATCTGCCAAGGCAGGACGCCCAGAACACCAAGAAGATAAATGCGTCTCTCCACGGGCAGATAGAGGGATAGAAACCTACTTGGTAGGGGGTCTGACAGCTAAGACAGATTTCTAGCCACCACATCCCATGTCATGACTTTGCCAACCGGGTGGACAATCTTCATGTAAGCACCTTCACAGACAGCTTTCCAACTTGGAATGCAGGTTTGAGAGACTATTTTTATCTGCCTGCACATGCAGAGATAGTTTGGACCAGTCTTATTGCCACTAAGCGTTGTGTTCCTTCACTGATGCAAAATGAGATGGGTTGTGAAGTTGTATGCCTTTCTCTTTCCTGTTTTCTATTTCCTTTATGCCACAGAAATAGGAGTAGCAAAAAAACTGATGCATAATTATTGGAATATAACTAGACTTAGAGTGAAATTGCTTACTACTGAGTAAGAAAATAACGGAAAATTAATTAGAGCTTTGATATTCAAACCCAAGACAAAAATGGATGATGCCTTAGCAGATGAGTAGCCAAGTACACAACATCCAACTAGGACAATGAGAAGAAATTCAACACTTCGGCCATTTCTGGGCCTAAATAATATAGTGCATTATTAACTAAGATAATACTAGCTTCTATAAGAGATAAAACCTCAAGTTTCAGTTGGTTATCACAAGTTTATTTTTCTTTTCCCAAACAGGTATTTTTGATCAGTGAATGAGTTCTCCCAGCGATGTAGAAACCCAGGCTTTCTTCTTGTGATTTTATCACCTTCAACAAAGGGTTAAGAAACTAGCCCCTCAGGGTCATCTCCCTTCTAGCCAATTGGAAGAGAAGCAGAGCATGTTGAACCACTTGTGGAAGGTTTACATGGGCGCTGTTCCCTGCCTGCATTCCATTGGTTGGAGCTTAATCACAGGGTCATACCTCATTGTAAGAAAATACAGTCTAATCCTGTGCTCAGGAGAAATAAGAGGTGGGTTTGGTGAATAACCAATTTGTCTCTGTCCCAGATGAGGAATTTATAGTAAAACTCCAGCAATTTAAAAATGTAACATTGAGGATAAGGACCCAGTGATAAGAAAGTAACATCTCTGAACAGATTTTAGAAGAATTGTGCAAGGTCCACAGGAGAAGATTAGCATAATTTTGACAATGCAAGAAGAGCAATCAAAGCTGGATTGGTGTCATATGCAGCAAAAGGTTTTCACCATTCATTAATGAGGATTAACAGTATTAGAATCACAGCCCCACTGCATGTATAGCTTTTAAAAAATGTTTTCATATAACTATGCCAAGTAATACATACTGTATATAATTTTTATTCTATAGTGGGGAATATCACTCTCAACTAAGTATTATGCTGTCCTTTGGGTTCAGAGTTAATCAATCTTTTCAGTTGCTCATGTATTTTCTTAAGCTGATATCTAGATGGGTGAGATCCATCAGACAATTTCACTTAAGATTATGGTATCTACAATGAGATAATTTAGGCAAGCAGTTCCGTTATAATTTATGGATTTCTGAAGCTTGCAACAGAGGGTGGACTAATTTACTCTTCCAAGAAAGAAAAGGAAAGATTGTAGACAACAAACTGTGCCAGAGCTTCATAATGAAAAAGAAGTTGGGATTTATCATGTGAAAAAGATTGGATGAGTAGGTGAATAGGGATGACTATGGGGGTTGGAAACCCGGTGGCAATGAAAGGACATAAGAAACATCATCGAGTTTGAAATTGTGTGCACAGCAAGTTCATAAAGGAAGTTGCAAAAGGTGTATGTTACACATAGGGCACTACATACTTATTTCAATTTCCTTAGGGAATCTCCCATTTGGGACTTATATTAATATCTGTATATGCTGATTATATAAATATATATTATAGCATGTATATATCCCTTGTTTTTTAAATAACTTGGCTAGACCCAGCCACAGTGCATGACAGAAGTTTAGAAACATAGGTCCATGTGAAGAAGAGGCATGAGAAGCAAGAACTAACCTGGATTTGAAGGCAAGTAACAGACTTGCCTATAGGTTCTTAATCCTGTTAGGATATTGCAAGAGTTCAATTTAGAGTTGCTAAAAAGTTAGGCTTGATTTAGGCAGGTAAATGTAGTTATGTAGTTTTGGAATATAAGAGCCAACCTGGAATATATTAAATGTTCAATAAGTACTTGTTGAATCAAAGAATGACTGAATCTGCTGAACAAATCATTGCAAGATGAGCCAAGGTGACACGATACACTTGAAGTATATTTATGGCCAGGCCAAGCTACGTACAAAATTTATCCCCAAGGGAATATATATGAAACGAGACCTAGATTGGCAGTCAAATAGTAATGTACAGAGCAGGAGGACCATGCAGAGAACTGAGGCAAAAGTCCAGCACTGTACACAGAGCAAAGGTAAAGTTAGATTTTAATTTAGTGAGTTGCCAAGTTACTGAGGTTCAGACCAGACACTGGATCTTCAAAGAAACGAGAACTTCTTCCTTGTTAATGTCAAGCCTACTTAGGCCAGAAATGACTCAAGAATCAGACCAGACACTACCAATTCTGAAACTGAAAGGTCTCATTTATAGCTTCTGGGAAGGACTGTAGACCTCTCCTTTAGTTTCTAAATTGTAAACACCATGCGAACCTGTGAAGAATCTTTGATTCTCTCTTTTGTATTCCATCACATTTATAACAATTCCTAATGCTAGTTATCAATGATGATAATTTACTTAGATTCTGAAAATAGAAGTTGATTCAGTCTATGTAAAATATATTTTTAAATAAATAAGCTAAAGTATCAGGGAGATACAGTTCAAGAGTAAAAAATGCCAGATCTAATATTGTCTGTGAATGATAGCTGTACTTCCTGAGAGCATTATCTCTTAATATAACAAAGGATATCCCCTCCCCTCCAGCATCTAGAAAGTTGAGGCCTTACTCAACTTTTCTGGATAATAAGATATCTAGTTCCTCCAAAATCTATGTGGTACCATTACAGGAATTTGGTTACATCCCAAATTGTAGACTCTGTACATTGTCTACAAATTCATATACAACATAAAAATAAAAATAATGCATTATATTGGCTTCCCTTTTCACTTGTTCCATCCATTACTGTGCCACAGTTCATTTTCTTTGTCTCCATTTTATTCATCTTTAGTCTTTCTGCATCTTCCTATGCCTATTTGTTCAAGTTCTAGTCAGTATTCCATTAAGATGTCTCTCAGATCTTCCCCTTCTGCAGGTTATGTGCCATTGTCAGACTTCTAACACCACTTGCCTAAATTCCTACAGCTATATCCCAGCTTAGCCTCCTTGATTCTGGTCTTTCAATCACCAGAACCTCCTGAATACTTTGTATGTGTGAGTTTAAAATTTAGTTAAAAAAAAAAAAAAACATCTCCCAAGCCCAGAACTAATTATCATATTCAATGGTGAAATGTTGAAAGCTTTTCCTTTAAAGATCAGGAACAAGTCAAGAATGCCCACTTTCACCACTCCTATTCAACATAGTACTGAAAATTTAAGCCAGAGCAATCAGGCAAGAAAAAGAAACAAAAGGCATCAGAATTGGAAAGAAAGAAGCAAAATGATCTCTATTTTCAGATGACAAGATTTTCTTTATAAATAATCCTAAAGACTCCACCAAAACACTGTTCGATCTAATCAACACATTAAGTAAAGTTGCAAAATACAAAATTAGCATTCAAAAATCAGTAGCATTTCTATACACTAATGACAAATCTGAAAAAGTAAAGAAACCCATTCATTTATAAGAGTATTACACATAGCAAAAATTTACAAATAAACTTAACCAAGGAGGTAAAAGATCTCTAAATTGAAAGCTATTAGACATAGATAAAAGAAATTGAAGAAGACACGAATAAATGGGAAAATACCCTGTGTTCATTGATCGGAAGAACTAATATTAAAATAGCTATACTACCCAAAACTATCTACAGAGTCAATGCAATCCCTGTTAAGATTCCCATGGCATTTTTTACAGAAGTAGAAAAATCAACCCTGAAATTCATATAGAAACACAAAAGACCCAAAATAGCCAAAGTAATAGTAAGAAAGACAAGCAAAACTGGAGGCATCACACTTACCGATTTCAAACTATATCACAAAGCTATAATAATCAAAACAATATGGTATTGGAATAAAAACAGACACTAAACCAATGGAACAGAATCAAGAGCCGTGGAATAAACCCATGAATACACTGTCAATTAATATTTGACTAGGTGCCAAGAATACTCAATGGAGAAAAGACAGTATCTCCAACAAATAATCTGGGAAAACTTGATATTCACATGCAAAAGAATGAAACCAGACCGCTATCATATATGACTGGTAAAAATTAACTCAAAATGAGTTATAAACTAAAATGTAAGAAGTGAAAACATAAAACTAGAAGAAAACAGGGAAAAAGCTCCTTGAAAAAGGCAACCCCTTTTTGGATATGACAGCAAAAGCAAAGGCAACAAAATAAAAAAACAAACAAGTATTACTACATCAAAATAAAAGACTTCTGTACAGCAAAAGAAACAATCAACAAAATGAAAAGGCAACCTATGGATGGGAGAAAATATTTGGTAACCACATATCTGATAAGGAGTTAATATCCAAAATATAGCAAAAATATGTAAGGAACTTGAACTCATACAATTCAATAGGAAAAATACAAATAATGCAATTTGAAAATGGGCAAAGAACCTGAATAGACAATTTTCTAAAGCATATATTCAAATGCCCAACAGGTACATGAAAAAGTGCTCAACATCACTAATCATTAGGAAAATGCAAATCAAAACCACAATGTGATGTCACTTCATTCCTGTTAGGATGGCTAGCAAAAGCACAAAGGATAACAAATGCTAGCAAGGATATGGATAAAGGTAACCCTTGTTCACTGTTGGTAGAAATGTAAATTGGTGCAACCACTATGGAAAATAATGTGGAATTTCCCCAAAGGAATTAAAAATAGAACTACCATATGATCCAGCAATTCCACTTCTGGGTATATATCCAAATGAAATAAATTCACCATCCCGAAGAGATACTTGCATCTCCATGTTCATCGCAACACTACTTACAATACCCAAGACATTGGAAATAACCAGTTTCCATCAAAAGATGAATGGATAAAGAAAATATGTGATACATATATAATACACACACACACACACACACACACACACACAAACACACATACACACATATAATGTAATACTAGTCAGCCATAAAAAGAAGGAAATCCTGCCATTTGAGACAACCTGAATGGACATTGGGGGCATTATGCTAAGTAAAATAAGTCGGAGAAAGACAAATACTGTATGATCTCACTTATATGTGGAATCTAAAAAAATAAATAAATAAATAAAAAATGAATTCATGGAAACAGAGATGAGACTTGCGGTTGCCAGAGGAGTGGGGTGGGGAACAGGGAAAATGGGTGAGGGTGGTCAAAATGTATTAACTTCCAGTTACAAGGCACAATATGATGACTATAGCTATAATACAGTTTTGCATATTTGAAAGTTGCTAAGAGAGTAGATCTTAAAAGCTCTCATCACAAGTGGAAAAGAAAATGTAAGTATGTGAGGCGATGGATGATAAATAAAATTATATGGTAATCTTTTCACAATATATACAGAGGGTACCAAAAAAATGTATACACATTTTAAAAAAGAAAACTATTAAAAGTATAATACTCAATATATACCAATACCAAAAGATGAATACAAGTCACGTTTGACTTCTACAATTTCAAGAGGTGCTCAAAGTGGTTACCATCAGCATCCAGACACTTCTGATTACGGTGAACTACTGCTTGAGCAACATTGACCAAAGTGTCCACTTGTATACATTTTTTGACACCCTCGGTACATATATAAAATCATTATCTTGTATACTTTAAAGTTATATCATGTTATATGCCAATTACATCTAAATAAAACTGGAAAAAATGCAAAAAATAAAACAACACACCTCCTTCAAAAATTCTCTCTAATATAGTATATTATACAAGAATTTTGACCTAGAATCATTGCAGATCATTTTAAAAATTACTTTTGTCCATCATATTTATTTTTTCTGAGAGTAAAGAGGAGTTTGGTAGGACCTATGGCTTATTAGAAATACAAAATCTCAGGCACAACCCAGACACACTGCCTCAAAATATGTAAACTGACAAGGTTGCCAAGTAGAACTTACACATATTAAAATATGATAAGTACTGCATGTGGTCTGATTCTCAATTTGGCTTACATTGGAATCAGTTGGTATGTTTTAAAAAATACTAATGCCTAGGTCTTATATCACACATACAAATTTACTGTATCTTTTTCCCCTCAGCTTTACTGAGACACATAATTGACATATAACACTGTGTATGTTTAAAGTACGGTGATTATATGTATATGTATATGTATATGTATATATGAAAATGGTTACCACTGTAAGCTTAGTTAACACTTCCAACGCCTCGCATAATTATTATTTTTCTTTTTGTGGTAAGAACATTTAAGATCTACTATCTTAGCAACTTTCAAGTATATAATACAACATTGTTATCTATAGTCAACATGCTGTGTATTAGATCCCCAGAACTTATTCCTCTTATACTGAAAATTTGTTCCTTTTGACCAAAATCTTTCCGTTTGCTCCATCCTCCTGCCTCTGGCAACCATTATTCTCCTATTTCTAGGAGTTGAGCTCTTTTAGATTCCACATAGAGTTGAGAACACATAGTATTTGTCTTTCTCTGTTACTTATTTCACTTCTGTCAAGTACTTCTTGATTATACACCTCAAAACTACTTTCATAATATCATTCTCCACATTAAAGAATATGTACATGTTCTGCTTCATCAAATTCAAGCTGCTCTGTTTGACTTTGAGAGTTTTCAATAAAACCTTATCCTTCCCATCCATCTTCATTTCCTTCTATTCCTCAACCCACATCCTCTGTGTTTAAAAACATATCTGTGTAGCATCGTAGAGTTTAGAGGAGGCATCAGAAAAATCATTCTTTTCAAAATAAAGTGGGGATGATTATGTCCATTTTATAGAGACCACAAAAGGCAATGCAATTTTGCCAAGGTTACATGAAACAGCAAATGGCAGAGCTCATTTCGCTACGCTATACTAAAGCTTCTGGTATTTGTCTCTTAGCTTGTGTTTGTTTCCTCTCTACCTTTCAAAATGTTCCTTATTTCTCTATGCAGATATCTATAAATTATTGTAGCTCACACTCATTCCTTTGATGAATTACTTGAATTACGGCAATTTCATGTATTTTAATTTTATTTTTAAGGCAAGAATGTTTTACAAGCCAGGATTATGCCTTATTTATATTTTTGAAATCATTAAGATACCTTTTACAGTATTGAGCCATATTTTGTGATCAATAATTTTCGTTAAGCTGCGTTGAATCAAACACATACCATGTACATGACTGCATGCTAAAATCAGCAATTAATGACAAAAGGGTCCCTGCCCTTGAGGAAACTTTAGCCTATTGTGGGTTTGGAGAAATAAAATAATTACAGAAAATAGCTGTAAATTAAAGGAAATAAGAGAGAATCTGAAACAGAAATACATTTCAAGTGCTGTGGGTGTTCAAAGGAGGAAGAGAGCATAACAGAGGTATTAACAAAGGCTTCATGGTTCAAGTTATATTTGAAATGGTCTCTGAAAGATGATTGACAAAATAAAGTGAAGTGGTAGATTTGAAAGACAAAATATTTGCAAACAGAAAGTACTATTAATATTAAACACATAAGTTGGAAATGAAGAGTTCAAGTATCTGAAAAGAAAATGGGAATGTTCAGTATTCATTCACTCATTCATTCATTCATTCAACAAGCATTTGTAAAAACAAAAATATGTTCCCTACCTTTAGAGGACTCAAGATCATTGCGGGGAAATTCCTCCAAAGAAATAAGTACAATACCTTGAAAAAGACAAGAATAGCAGTGTGTCCAAAGACTTACAAGAGGAGCACTGTGGTTAGAGCCACTATCTCTGTGTTCCAATCACTTAACATGGGTGTTATGGTGAAAACTAGGTGGCATTGGTGGTGCAGCCATGTTGGTTCATTTGCATGTCAACTCTCCAGATTGGTGGTTTAAGTTAATTTATTTTGAGGAAGTTAAGTTCTCTAGGCAGACAGGTTGATGTATTGCATTTCATTATTTTGCCAGCATCGCATGTTCTCCCTCAAAGTAGAGCAGGAATTGAGTTCATAGCTCAGCAGAGTTGTTATCTTAGGCTTGTTAACTTCTTGGATGTAGCCCATGAACGTTTATGTTCGTGTGAGAGAGGTTATAAAAATATCTGTAAGTGAATTAAGTCAGTGGGGTTTTTCACTGAGTGAAGACTTTGGAAGCAGGCATTCACTAAAAGAGTCTCCTGTGAAAAACATTGTTTGTAGGAGCCAAGTGATTTTATTTGAAAGCATAAGCAGTGGGTATAATAAAAGAATATAATTATTGAATAATTTTGTCATTTTGTGTTAATTTAACTGGGGTAATGGAATACAAATTAAGCTCTGTGCTGATTTTTTTGTGGCAGGTATGCAATATCTATTTCAGATAAATACATGGTAAACTCAGCAAGAGACTGCTAAATTCTTATCGGTTCTATGGTTAACTGGCTTTTATTTTCTTATTGTATAAACAATTTCAGGCATATTTATCCTTTACCTGTAGGCAGTTTTTTAAATGGACTGGACTAGTGAAAACACCCTTCATTCCAACTTAACCCCCAAATAATCAAATACAACTACAAGAACTACTGAGAATAGAAAAATCCCTTGTTATATAGTTAGCAACTGTGTTAGCAACCGCAATCCCATGAGGACTTCTGCAGGCTCACACCTTCCTTGATGCTATTTTGCCAAGTGACAGCAACTTGTTGTTCTATTATGTGTTGTTAGAGGTAGGTCTGGACTAGAGCTAGTAATATTATTGCGTGGAAATGTGCCTCAACCCAAGTGTCACTGTTCAATATGACCTTGACATGCTCCTCATTCAGCCAGCGAACTGCACCAATGAGACTTTGAAATGACACTAGATAGGAATGAGAAGATTAAAACAATATCAGAAAGAAACCTTTAGAAATACCACCCAAATATTAAGTAGCTCTTGCCGAAGCAGCTCCATGAGGTGTGCCCTCCCTGCACTCTACCTCCCGGTATTATGGACGTGCTACAGCAAGATCATTACAAAAAAAAAAAAAAGGAGCTTAGACTTTGGTTTCACACTGCTGGCTTGTTAAAAGAAAGGGCTTTGGCCTCTGTTCTTTCACAGTGTTTAATGAGCTGGTATGTCTACAGTCATTGGAGAGAAAGGTACAAAATGTACCTGTAAAGTTATATTAGCAAGTTATTAGCCATTTGAAATGACTATAAAGGAGCACATTGAGGTAAGATCAATGGGATGATACAGTTAGTGCAAGGCTTTTATATGAAAGGCAATTCTGAAATATAATTGCTAATGAAAGATCTATTAATACTGTAAAATACACTAACAGTTTCATTCTAGGGAGTAGTAAGTAGGTGATAATTAGGAAATTGAAAGTTCAAAATGTATTAGGAACCCTAGCAATGTTCCCGCCTGCCCTGAGGGATGCCCCATGTTACATGTGCTTGGTGATAAATTGCAAGGTAAAAGTATATTTTAAAGAAAATTTAAATCAACATTTTTTCTTTTTCAAATGTACCACACATAGTATAATTTCAGAACCCCTACTCATGTGGTCAGCAAAGCAAAATACTCGGAACTGATAGATGGGTGGGGTATATAGGCTATGTGTGTCAGTGTGTATCAGTGTGTACGCCTGTGTATGTGTCTACGTGCAGGGGACATAAGTGCACTTATACAGTGTGAGTGTGTGTGTGTGTGTATGTGTGTGCGCGCCTGAGTTAAAGCGAGGCAGAGTCTTTGCAGCAGCATGATTTCTTTCTCATCTCACACCAATTGTTTTTAGATTTTTTAAAAATCTGGTTTCTTTAAAAACACAGCAGGAGACTTCCCAGTTTGCCTCATGGCTTGGAAGGCCTAGGATAGTACCCAGAGTCTAAGGACACGATTTTAACCTCACAACTTCTCAACAGGTTCCACCTTTTCACGTCTCTCATCTTCTTCTACCCTATGGAGTTAACCTCTAGCTTAAAAAGAAAAAGAAGAAATGAAGCAGAAACCAAAGTAAAGGGAAAACCTAAAGCAAAAAGCATGACAAAATGACTGATTATGCTAACTTTTAACACTTGAGGGTTTAATACAGATATTAAATTAAAAACGTCTGCTAATTGTCAACAAAAGATTTCTCTCTAAACATTTTCTCTCATGACTTCTTTCCTTTCCTCTTTGAGGTCTCTGACCTGTCCATTTATTCTTTAATGTATCATGTATTTCTACAGCCAAAGATTAAATTCTCCTCAGTACTATTTCATATACCTCCTGTTGGAGTTACCTTTACTCATATCTCACCTCCAACACAATGATTAAATATATGTATCCCTGAACAGGCTCACTAGTATTTTCTAAAAATGATAAGAAGCACTGAAAATAGAAATAATATCTGTGTACGAGTGATTCTTTATACAAGTAATCTCATTTAATCTACGTAACAACTGTGGAATGTATACACAACCTTGGGTTTTCCAGATGAGAAAACAGCCTCAGAAAGTTTAGGTAACTTGTTCAAGGTCACCTAGCCAGTAAGCAGCAGAATCAGAGCTGCAACTTGAGTTTTATTTAACTTTCTGATACAATTTACTAGTTTTGTGATTTTGGACAAGTTACTTTACTTCTCCTTCTTTGTTTCCTTATATGTTAAAAAAAAAAGTAAAAAACACACACAAAAAAAACAAAGAAAAGAAAATGTTGGTGATAATATAAATCGCTTGACTGTAAGGGACACGTGTGGTGAATTGCATTATTATGCTGATTTTGGAGAATGCGCTCCAAGCCAGTGCTTCTCAACTTTTAACAAGCACTAGAGTCGCCTGGGATCCTTCTGACACTGCAGGTCAGATCCAGTAGGTCTACGAGGTAGAATCTGAAATTGTGTCTCTGAAAGCTAGTCTTTATGTTGCCTACCCCTTGCTTTCATATCAGAGAGAGTTACACTTGAATTATCCACAGAAAAATGATGATGGAGGCCAAAATATCATTTCCCCTTTGGGATGGTTGTTGAGATATCAGTTTGATATTGTTTTCTATGTGTACTTTGTCTTCACACCCTTCTCACCTTCAAGAAGATAGCCTGGTCCTTTAGCTTGTGTTGCCTCAATAGCTTTTCCAGGGTATGAAGCACCACCATGTTGGTGACTTCCTTCATAATAGGATGAAATCAACTTCAATCTATTTCCTCTGAAAGTCTGATCATATAAATTTCTTGACTGTATTGGACACTCATTATCAAGATTCACTGTCCTTGAGAAAGAGCAGTGAATCACTGTCATTTAAAGAGAGGGAAGAGAGGACAAGAGAGGAGAGGGAGAGAAGAGAAATAGGAGGGGAAGAGAAAAGGAAGGAGAAAAGAAAGAAGAGAAAGATGATGTCTCCAACTAAGGAGGCTGTAGAGCTTGGTGAATGCCCAAATGAAGGGGTCCTGTGCCCCATTTTCTTGGCAGAGCAGGTGGCAGACCTACAAAGGCTTATAAACCTGTCAAGTAAGGATCAGCGACAGTAGGCCTCTAAGCCTAAACTGTTCCTTCCTTGGTATAGGAGCAGTAAGGTATTAAAATAATAATAATAATAATGAAAAAGGTGTGCAAACATAAGTTAATTTTATTCGAATACTATTGCTAGCAATAGGGGAATGAGCACATAAGTCTGGATACCCAGCTAGGAGGAAACAAGGGAGGGAGAGGTTTTAAGAGCAGGTGATGGTGGGGGAATTAGACCACCCGAAAGAAACAGACTTTAACAGGTGGCTTTACAACTTGGAGCAAGGTACCCACAGAAATTAGGCTCCTATCCTTCTGCAGAGATTAGGAGACAAGGGCTCTATCTTCTTTGATATTATATTTTAGAGGGGTGGCTCCCAGGTCCTTGAGAAAGATATTCCTGGGTTGTGACACTGGTAAAAGGCTTCAAAAAAAGATTTACATCTTAAAGAGGGAGAGAATGAATTTACAAGTTTCTTAGGGTAAATGCTCTAAGAAAATGAAGGCTAGGAGCCTACAGTCAGGGCGAAACCTGTCTTGTGTTTACTCAAGTCAAGCCAAGGGAACATTAATCTGTCTTTGGCCAATGGTTGTTGGATTTGATGGGATCTCTTTATCTCCTGTCTGGAATTATAACCTAAGACTCTACCACCTCTTTTCTCCCTCAAGGTCCTGATACAAGAATCTTTAAATAGATCAACCATATGTCCTAATTCACCAAGTCCAATTCACTGACCAAATGTTTTAGTGACATTTGAAGGATTCTTAGAGGTATGTGTTGAAGTCTCCATGGAGACAAATCTACATGCCAAGGACATTTTCTTTAACAAGTCAAGGCAACATGTGATTCCATGTCAAGCTCCTATGTAACATGTAGCCAGCACAGGTTTTCAGATGCGTCAATGAGCTTTCAGAAGGAGGCAGTGAGATTCGATCTTGTTTAAAGAGCTTCTCAGTGTGCATCTTTGATCTGTCATCTTTTTTTATTTATTTTTTAAATCACTCCATTACATAAGTGAAAGTTAGCTGACTCTAACTGGATCATACCACTTGCTTCTAGAATGCCTTTTCTTCCCATTACTTAACCTCTTTGTCCGGGTGTCTCATTATCTTATTTAAATAATAATTAAAATAATAATAATTATTATTTTGGCTGTCTTTTCTTAAACAAGTCTCTTTATTCTCCTCGAGACTGTCTATAATGTTTAAGACAGGTTTTCTCCAAATAGAGCAACATTGTGAACACGGAGCCAAAGATTGCTTTAGGCACAGGGAGTACTGTTAGGAAGGAGAACACTGGGTATACATATATTTAAATCCCGTTATTTAAGTGTCATTACATGAAGATTCCAAATCATTAATAAATTGTAGTTCCATGAATACCTCATATGGACGTACATAGTCCATTTATATAATGATTTAGATCATTCAAGTAGTTTTGACCAGGATTTGAGTCCAGTAGCAATTAATAATAATAATAATAATAATAATAATAATAATAATAATAACTTTAGATCTTAAGGGAAAGATGATATCTGTATTTAAAAAAAAGTCAATTTAGAGCTAATAGAGAAGATCTTCCTAAAACATTAAGTAACATGTAGATTCAAATCAACGTCTCTTTCTGTCATGAGGATTTCCAGGAGTCAGGGGTGATGTGGTATTATTAGAATTAACTTGCTAATCTAGCCAACATTTATTCAACTCCTACTTTGTTCTAGGTAGTGTTGGGTGTCAACAATTACTATTATCATTCAATATGAAGAGGACTAAGGCAGTACAATATGGTTGGTACCAACAAGCATGAACCCGATCTCATGGAAGGAATCCTATATATCAGAGGAGCCAGCCAGGATGGTCCAGAGATTCACCTGAGCAAAGAGGAAGAATAGAATGATTTGAAGACTTGTCTGCTCTGCAGGGTGGAGTTGCTTAGTGGTCTCTGAGATAACCTGCTTTTCAAAACTTTTTATTTGGGGGCAAATGTGAAATATCCCAATAAGGTCAGCAAGATTTAAACGTACTCAAACTCAGCACTCTGATGGTGTGTGTGTGTGAGATTTCAGTTCAATACCAATAGAAAGGGCTCAGCAACAGCTTTGTTGGATGTGTGTACCTCACAAAGTGTATGAATTGCCTAAATTTGCAATTCTTTGGAATTTGGTTTTGTGTTTTTAAGTAATATAATAATTCAGCTGCTAGCTCTGTGGAGATTGTCCAATTGTGCTACCATGCCTCTTAGGATATACTCAGCCTTCTCCAATTTTGCTACCATGCCCCTTAGGATATACTCAGCCAACCTTAGACAATGCTGGAAAGCCAGTAGGTTTGGTATTCACCCCAGGACTGTACACTTTTGTTCTTTTCAAACATAAAGTTAAGATCCATTATTGTACAGCTGTCATTAGCCTCAATAGGGAGTTGATATGAGATCAAACTCTTCACTTAATAAAAGTTATTTCTATTCAAATGGAGGGGAGGGGCCACTACTGGAAAGCAAAAATCTGAGTATCTGTAATATTGGGAATTTGGGTCAGGGACTGAAATGCAAATGGTGGTCTTGCTGCGTTTCTTTTTAGGACCAACTCTTCTACTGTTTATTTTATAGCTATAAAAACTGCAATGGGACGTTAACGTAATTAATGCCTGTGACTTACAAATTATTTCTAACCAAACCCCAGAAATCAAAGCTTATATGTATTATATTAGAAAGGATACACTTTCTCCTCACTTTCCCTTTAGCTTGAAAATAGGGAATGGGTAATACCAAAAGGCATTGAGAAACAATGGCTCTGAGCTGGGAATTTTAAATAGGCTTCCAATTTATTAAACCGGAATTTCTCCATTCCTGATAGATAGGCAGCTTTGTGACACAGAACGAAAAGGAAATACCCTGTCAGAGCATTCACTAAAGAAACCTGCTCCTGAAAAGATTTTTTTTTTCCCTTAGGGAAATTCAAAACTTCTGAGTAATAAATTGCTCTGGGAGGACACATCATCAGTAGCACATAACAGCACACTGGCTGTTTGTCCACCCCATGGAAGATCATTATCTTCTAAGGCTGCCATCACTTTCCATGAGAGCAAGACATTAGATTGCTGCACGTTCTCTTTCAGAGACGTGAATTCAGAAACCTACTGTGCTTTACCTGTCTGATGCCTCCAAGCCACTGACATATTAATATACTATTAAAGCAATTCTCCAGGGAAGTGTAATATAATTCTAATATAATGACTATTCACTGTAAAGTCTGCCAATGATGTGTGAATATTTCCTGGTCTGTGGCAACAAATTAAGTAACTGAACTTTTAAAAAGTTCTCATTTCAAACACAGTTGTGGCATTTAAAGTCTCATTTGAGACTTCTGCCTTCATCTTTCACTGAATCTTGTTTTCTTGCTTTTACTTTCCATTTCTGCACTGAATAAAAACACCTCTCCTATATTTTCTTCAATTCTCTGTTTCTCACCAAATCGACCCCTCTCTTACCATTGCACAGTTTGGTAAATGGCATGAGCATTTAACCAGCTGTTTAGACACCAGACTTTGGTGTCATCATGAACTCTGCTTATTTTCTCACTTCACGAATCATATCCATTAGCCAATTGTCAGTCCTTTTACAAATTATATTCTCAATCCAGCCACTTTGACCATGTATTCCAGTCACCAAATTTCTTACTTAGATTATTGCTAAGTGCCTTTTAACTACTATCCTTGTTTCTGTTACCATTTTCTATAGTTTCTTTTCAAAACAGGAGATCATTTTAAACACAAAAAAGACTGTTGTTACTCTTGAGTTCAAAAATTTCCAGTTGGTTTGCACTAATTTAGAATGAAAGTCCCAGGTTTTACTGTGGCCTACGAAGTCCTCCATGACGACCTCTCTGTCCTGCTCTGCTTCCACTTCTATCTTTGCTCACAGCCCCACTTCCTTGCTGTTTCCCAAACGTCAAATTCCCACCTCAGGAGTTTAATGTAAACTCACTGTTCACTCTTCCCAGAGGCCGTCCTTTGCCTGCCCATATCCACAGGCCCACACAGCTCATTCCTCATTTCCTTCAGGTCTTTGGTTAAATGTCACCTCCTCTGACATTCCTATCTGCTCACTGTACCTAAAATTATCCATGCTGCCTTCCACCCTCTCCATACCTCTTTGCATCTGTTCTACTTTTTCTCACGACACACATCTCCACCTGTTATTGTGTTACATGGTAATTTGTTTACGCATATCTGTCTCTTTCACTTTAATGCAAACACCATGAAAGTGGAGAAATAATTTTCTTTTTGTGTCCCTATCTTACACCCAAGATCCAGAAGCAGTGCCTGGTACAGAGCAAACTAATCAAAGAAAAAATATTGAACAAATGAATGAATGTTACTTTTTCTATAATGCTTTTATGTTTTTGGAATTTATTTCTCCTGATCAGCTGATAAATAACATCTTCCAAATTCTTCCTCCAAAAGATAAAATCTACAAAACAAACAAACAAAAAAAACAACAACAACAAAAGAAAGCATAACATCTGCTTTTTGAAATACTACATTCTAAATGTCCCAAAATCAAAACAATCACACAGCGGTACAGAACCTGTTATTTAACTAATGCTAATACACAGGCGTATGGTTTGAGCAAAGTCATTGAGCAGCCACATCTGTTTATAGTTTCACTCAGATCACACTCAGGGCTACATCTAAAATTCAATTTTTCATTTTATTCACTGGGACATTAATCCCAGTGTTCTAGCCATCCCTGTCCCCTTCCTCATCACATTTCAAACACCTTATCTCACTGCCTTCTAATGATATATTCCAATAGGTCAAGCCCATTTTCTTGTAATTTCTCTCAGAGGGCTTGCTAATTTAAGCTTTTGATTGTGCCCTGTCTTGAATACTGGAATGTTCTCTCCTCTATTTCCAGACAGTCTGACGTTCTATAATGTGCTATAGAAGATCAGTCTTGCTCAAAATTGTGTGCCCTGTGAGTACTTCAGTGCCTGACACAGAAGAAGTGCTCACTGAAGGAATTCGCATAATGGCATTTACTAATGTATTTCTCTATTGTGAACTGTAGGTCTTTTCTCTGCCTCCTTTCTACTATAGCAAATATTTAAGTTATAATTCTTTCTGAAGCTACAGGGAATAAGCTGAAAGAAACTGCACAAGAATATGGTACATATTTCCCTTGGCTAAGAAAATGATCTGAAAAACTAATGCAGTATTAATTCTCTACACCATTCTAATAATTATGAATTAACTTAGCTACAGCTGACACAATGAAATCTTGTAAGTATTAATGCTAATAGAAAATTTAAAATAAATTGAAAATGTTTAAAAAAAAAGGGGCAAGACTTTTTTCCTCATAGCCAGTGGATATAGATTTTATTCATGTATGAATATATTTCCAATAGGGTAAAAACAAATAGGAGAAAAAATTTAGATACCTATAAAACTCATTTATCAATAGTTTTAAAGTTTTACATAATTAATAACTTTAAATAATTTAAATAATTCAAATAATTCAAATTTTAAAATTTCAAATAAATTTTTAATTGTTTAAAATAAATACATTTCCAATATTTCTGAATTTAACTGTACATTCATAAACACCATGTTATTACCAGACAGAATTGGAGTGTAAATTACAGTATTTACCTAGTATTTAATGAAAATATAACCAGTGGAAACTTTTTCATATAGCTATAAATTTATCTGTTTTATCACGCTTCTATCAGAACTAATCAGGGTAAAGAGACTGAACTTTAAAAAAAACAAACTTATTTTTGTTCTGCTGTCTAATTTTTGTGCATTTTTGGAGAATATCTTAGGAAAAAATATTTTTAAATTAAACTATTTTGAAAAAAATATAATAGCCATTTTTAAAATGTGTTGTGCCTCTCTGGTAATGAGTAGTAGTGAGGTGAGTGATTTGAGCTTTATTCCTTCTTTTCCTAAGACATAGGAGGTTTCAGGGAGAACTACTTTATTTCAATAGTCTTAAGAATAAATAAAAACTCATCTGGGGCTCATCTTTAGGAAACTCAGGGTCACTATTTCTTGAAGCTTCAGAGTGCTGACACTTTCGGTTCTAACCTAAGAACTCTTGCTTGGAGGTCTCATACTTCCTTTCGGTAACATGTTTTGACAAGAATTATTCCTTTTGTCAAAGATATAAATGAAGAATAATTGGGGAAAATAAAATTTGGGTGGTTGCTCACTGCATTATATATCATAATGGGTATGACAGATATTATTCCTTATTATATTTAAGGTGAGAGCCAATTAATTTAGCATTTGTTTTTCTACTGCCTTGAACTTTTCCTGTTGTTACATGATTTATAATTTTATTACCTCTAGTTTGATAATGTTTTCTCCTCAGGACAAGAAACATTTTCGCAAAATTGTTTCTCTTTGAATCCAGCACAGTGTTGAAAATAGGTAATAACAGAAATAGTAGGAGTAGAAATAATATTAATAATGATGATGATGATGATGATGATGAATTAACTAAATAAATAAACCCATATGAAAGATCACTGTCTAGGACTTTAGGACATTAAGAAATGTTTTTCCTGTTTTTATTTTTATTTTTTTAACTCTGGCAAATAGAGTAAATGCACTAACAGAACTTTCTTGCCATTTTTAAAATTTGCATAAGGTGCCATTCGGGGCCTGACCTTGTATTATACTTGTAACTCATGATGCTTAAGATTCTTTAGTAGCTAATAAAATAACACTATCTGTACACAGATACACATTTTCTAGGGTTAGATCCATAATGCAAATCATCCAGGATTCTGTTTCCCGTTTTCTGGGTTTGTCAACGAAGGCTTATAGAAGTTAGTCAGTGTAATGTTGTCTCATTCCTGTTATGGAGAGAGAATGACCTAAACGTGGATTGATTTAAAGATGTACATTTTATGCAGGGATACATGTTATCACACTAGGCTAGACTCTTGTCACACAGTGAACATAATACTATATCTCTTCTTAAGGAGTTTGCTGTCTGTTGAGAACAAACAGACAAATAAGCAAAAACTTGTAAATGGATGATGATCACTTAAATTTGATAGCATAGGTTCTTTGGATTACGGCTCCAGGGAAAAGAGCCTTGGTTTTGGAGAGAGAAAAAAACCTGGGCTTGGAAATGGACTGTAACAGTTGTTAGTTTGTAGGATTGTGCAAATTTATAATCTCTGAACTCCTGTATCTTGACTGACCTATTTTCAAAGATGGTGTGAGGATTAAATGAGATTATGTAAATCACCAGGCACACAGAAGATGGCTAACAATTTTAGCCTTGCTGAGCCCTCCTTATCTGCCCCTCCCTGAGTCGAGGTGGGAATGGGGTGGGAGACAAA
Organism: Rhinolophus sinicus; assembly: GCF_057876585.1. Classification (NCBI taxonomy): domain Eukaryota; kingdom Metazoa; phylum Chordata; class Mammalia; order Chiroptera; family Rhinolophidae; genus Rhinolophus; species Rhinolophus sinicus. Next base: position 61,561,025 of record NC_142501.1, on the reverse strand, counting down.
GACAAGGAGAAGAGGGTTAAGAAAGAGAAGAAAGGAAATAGGATGTGGCTTTCCTTTGAAACACACACTACACTCAACTAATTTTACCTCCATTTTGTGTGTGTGTGTGTGTGTGTGTGTGTGTGTGTGTGTGTGTTTGTATTTAAATGAATAATCACTTAAAGTTAAAAATTCCATGGGCCTGGAGACAAGTTCGTGTAGGTTCTAGATTTACCATTGAGTATTATCATATAATTACAATGCCCGCATTTACATTTGTATTTGTATGTTTGCCACAGATGAAGGTCAAATACATTGTGATGTACCGTATGAAAGAAAATACTGATGTACTTCAGAGACCATCAGTGGGAAATTGAGTGATTGTGATAAAGTTAGTATAGGTCCATCAAGTGTAAAGAACCTGTGTTTAAACTGTACTATATAAATATTGTGATCAGAGGTAGTATAATAAATCTAATTTGAACAGGCCAATTTACAATATTTCATTAGCAGTAACCATGGTACTAAATATGAAATGAATTAATGCTTGTTTTCCCAATTCCATCAACTACTGGGTAAAAATTCAGCTTCATGCTAATTTGAATAAACAAGCTTTCAGGGTTATTGTCTATTGAAATTGGCATTGAGAACATGCTTGATGGCCATGATTTGTAAGGGGTGATTGAGTTTTCTGAAATAGCAAACAAAAGTAGGACTTATTAATGTATTCTTGCCAATTATTTTTGCAAAAATCCATTTTCTGCATGTTATTAAGTTAAAACCAATAAATGTATTGTATATAGAGCTAGACTTGAGTCTCCTCCATCTTTTAACTATTGAATCTCAACCATGGCAATTTAATTCCAGTGACACATCATCTATCACAGTAAATAAAATTATAACTATTGGTTTTGTAGGTTTTTTAGTGTTTACTATTTCCATTTCCTTTAGTTTTATAGCAGTTAAGATCTAGAAACAAGACAAATTTATGTCTGGTTTTATGTGTGTATAAATTTTTGTGTGTTTGTTTTAAGATTTGTATTAATTATAGCTAAAATACAACATTATATTAGTTTCCAGTGTACACCATAGTTATTCAACCTATTTATATACCTAAAGAAGTGATCACCATAAGTCTAGTAATCATCTGACACCGTTCCATGCTATCAAAATATTATTGATTATCTTTCCTATACTGTATATTACATCCCCAAAATGTACTTGTTTTATACCTGGAAATTTGAAACTCTTATTCCCCTACACCTTTTTCCTCCCTTAATTTTTGAATTACAGCTGACATTCCATGTATATTCATTTCAGGTGTACAGCACAGTGGTTACACATTTATAAAATTTAAGAAGTTGTCCCCCTGATTAGTCTTGTACTCACCTAGCACTATACATAGTTATTAGCATATTAATAACTATATTTCCTATGCTTTATATCCCCATGACTATTTGTAACTACCAATTTCTATTTTTTAATCCCTTCACTTTTTTCACCCTGCCCCCCAACACTCCTCACATTTATCATCCTGAGAAATCTAGTACCCATCTGGCACCATACATAATTATTACAACATTATTGACTATATTCCTTATGCTATACCCTATATCCCCATGACTACTGTGTAACAACCAATTTGTACTTTTTAATCCCTTCCCCTTTTTCACCAACTCCCCTCCCATTTGGCAACCATCAAAATGTCCTCTCTATCTATGAGTTTGTTTTCTGCCTTGTTTGTTAATTTTGTTCTTTAGATTCTACTTTTAAGTGAAATCATATGATATTTATCTGTCTCTGTCCAACTTCTTCCACTCAGCACAATATCTTCCAGGTTCATCCATGTTGTTGTAGATGGCAAGATTTGATTCAGTTTTTATGGCTCAGTAACATTCCATTGTCGTATATTGTCGTATTCCATTGTCATATACCCCTATTGTTTATCCATTCATCAATTCAGGGACACCCAGGTTGCCTTCATATCTTGGCCATTGTAAACATGTACAATGAACATATGGATGCACATGTCCCCTTGAAGTAGCATATTGGGTTTCTCCTGATGAATACCCAGAAATGAGATTACTGGGTCCTTTTTTGTCTTTTGTTATAGCCTTTGCTTTAAAGTCTCCTTTGTCTAGTATAAGTATTGTTACCCCAGCTTTTTTGCCCCTCCATTTTAATGATGTATCTTTTCCCCATCTCTTTGCTTTAAGTCTGTATTTGTCTTTCAATCTGAAGTGAGTCTCTCGTAGGCAGCATATGTAAGGGTCTTGTTTTTTTATCCATGCATCCACCATATCTTTTGATTGGAGTTTTTAATCCATTTACATTGAAATTAATTGTTGAAAGATATGAATTTATATCTTTTTTTTTTTTTTTTTTTGTCTTAAAGAAGTCTCTCTAAGATTCCTTGTAATTCTGGTTTGGTGGTGATGATCTCCTTCAGTTTCTCATGTCTGAGAAGCTCTTTACGGTTAGAGTCCTACTATTTTAAATGATAGCTTTACTGGGTAGAGTAATCTGGGTTGTAGGTCCTTACTTTTCATCACTTTGAATATTCCCTGCCAATCCCTTTTTGCATGCAAATTTTCTGTTGAGAAATCAGCTGACAGACTTATGAGAGCTCCTTTGTAGGTAAAACTAACTGCTTTTCTCTTGCTGCTTTTAAGATTCTCTCTTTGTCATTAAACTTTGGCATTTTAATTATGATATGCCTTGAGGGGAATCTCTTCAGGTTTATCTTGTTTGGGACTATCTCTGCTTCTTGGGCTTGTATGTCTATTTCCTTCACCGGGTTAGGGAAGTTTTCCATTATTTCTTCACACAGGTTTTCAATTCCTTGCTCTCTCTCTTCTCCTCTGGTACCCATATGATGTGAATATTGTTACTCTTGCTGTTGTTCCAGAGGCCCCTTGAACTATCCTCATTTTTGGGGGTTCTTTCTTTTTGCTCTTCTGATTGGGTGTTTTCTGCTACCTTATCTTCTAAATCACTGATTTGATCCTCTGCTTCATCTAGTCTACTGTTGATTCCCTCTAATATATTGTTCATTTTAGTTATTGTATTCTTCATTTCTGACTGGTTCTTTTATATGTTGTCTATCTCCATTTTTACTCATGTTTCTTATCTCTTTGTTGAAGTTCTCCCTGAGAACATGGAGCATCATTATATGCAGTGTTTTGAACCCTGAGTCTGCTAGATTGCTTATCTCCATTTTGTTTAGTTCTTTTTCTGGAGCTTTGTTCTGTTCTTTTATTTGGGGTATGTTTCTTTGTCTCCCCATTTTGGCTGCCTCCCTGTGTTTGTTTCTATATATTAGGCAGTGCTGATATGTCTCCAAGTGTTAGTAGAATGTCCTTATGTAGTATACTAGGTGTCCTGTGGGGGCCAGTAGCACAGTTTCCCTGGTCACCAGAGCTGGCTCCTCCAGGTTGTCTGGTGGGTGGGTTGTATGTGTCTTTTTGTTGTAGTTGAGCCTTGGTTGCTGTCTGCACGCCAATAAAAAGGACTGACCCACAGGTTTGCTGGTTGTGAGGACTGGCCATGATTACAGTGCAGGAATTGTGCTGCAGGGGCTGACCCTATGGAGCAGGATTCAATTCAGCAGGGCTCTGGTGCCTATCCAGTGTGCCCTTTGGGTATGTCATCCTTGGAGGCAGCCAGGTGACACTCCAACTCAGTCCAAAGCTGTCACACTTGGTGTGACAGCCCCAGGGCTTCCTGGGAGGGGACCTGCTGCAGGCCAAGTTCAGCAGCAGCTTGGCTCTGGCCAGGAACACCTGGCATGAGCCACGAAGTAATCCTCTGATGGCTGCTGCCAACGCTGTGCTTGGAGGTGTTTTGAGAGGCCATGATGAGAACCAAAGCAAGCTGTCTCTAGTGTCAGGCTTAGGACTGTTCAGCCAGAGGTACAGGACACGCCAAAGCCAGATACTGCTTGTTTGGGTTTTGTGAACCTTTGAGAGATTTTAAGAAAGTCTGAAGTATGAGCCAAGGCAGGCCATTTGTATGAAAAAGCCACTGGAAGTGGCTTGAGTGTGCCTGAATTTGGGTGGGACAAGGTCTCAGAATCACCAGGGCAAACCAAGGGTGTTAGCTAGGTTAATGGAGACTCAGATATGGCAGCAGCCTGCATCTGTACACTGGGAGTGGGGAGGGCTCAAGAAACCAATGGCTTTTGCCAGCTCCTCCATCCATGAGAAAGCTGTTCCTCCAGCCCTTTTCCTGTAGCCAAACAACTTAGTTCCTCCTTGTATGTCCCTGGTACCTTTTGAGGTGTTGTCCCAGCACTGGAACTCAGAGTAAGTGAGTCCATCAGCAAATAAGTCTGTGTGGGACCTTTAAAAAGAGTACCTGGGACTGCAGCCACCTTCTGTCTCATTCAGTCACAATCTCCTTTGGTTTTCACAACCATAATTTATGGGGACTTCTCTCTTCGGTACTGGAACACTGGGCTGGGGAGCACGGTGTGGGGCAGGGAGCCCTAGCTCCTTGGAGGCGGCCCTCCACAGCTGAGATATCCGTCCTGATTTTTAATGGTCACATGTCAGTGTGGGACCAGCCTGTTCTGTGTCTCTGCCCCTTCCACCAGTTTTGAGGTGGCTTCTTCTGTATGTCCTTAGTTGTAAGGATCAGTTCAGCTAGACACAGGCAATTCTCAATGATGGTTGCTCTATAGTTTAGTTGTAATTTTGATGTGGTTGTGAGAGGACTTAAGTACAGTGTTTGCCTACTCTGCCATCTTGATCAGATCTATATGTATAAATTTTAAGGCACTTTAACAGAAACTAAATTTTAATACCAATATAGTCTTTAAGGCATTTGGTTTTTTGAAATGGTTTGTGCATTATCTTAAGTTTTAGAAATGCTGGCAAAATCAGTATCAATAGTGATCAATAGCTAAAAGAATACAATGATCACTTTATAAAAACAGAAAGAGGAAGATGTATTCAGATGAGCAAATTTTCCAAGGCTACCTTAATTAATCTATGTAAAGACCGCCAAAAGAAACAGTAAACATCACTGAGGCAATCAGAACTCCTTCAAAGTAATCAGCCACAGAAGAGACAGAATTATAAACCCTGGCTGGATCTGCAAAAGCAATTGAATTGGAAACACAAGGATTAACTTCCTAGCCTAAGAATCTTTTAAATATAAGCTCTAGAAGTTTGGCTTAATCACATGTCACTTTGAAAGCAACCATGATAGTCCTGTGGCCCAGAAGCCTTACCAAGCTTTATCTGTGAGAGGAGGAGTTAGAGAGAATGAAGTGTTTAACGATAAATGATCTCTTGTCTTTGTAATTCCTGAGCATCTTCATTTTTATTCATACATTTCTTTTGGAGAATATGGACTGTGGGAATTTTGACACTGTCATTCAAAAAGATCACTATCTTTGCCTCAGATAGATGATTTCTTAGATTTTTCCATATCGAGCTAGACATATTAGCTGAGACTCACCTTAAAACCATCAGCAAATGATGAGGGGATATTGACAGCAAATTTAAAAACTGGTTTTATATAGTACAAAGGAGACAATTGTTTTAAAATCATTTTCTTTAAATCACCAGTGATGTTATGATGTTATAGCCATTAATGAGTCATGTTACAACTGCCTTCATTAACAAAAAATATATGTTTCTATTTAGACAAACTGAGGGCAGCAGTATATTTTTGCATGTGAGATTCTAAGTGAATAATAGAACATGAAAATTAGAGATTACCCAGATAAGGTAAAAAACCCAATTACATTTCTCAGGCTCTTAAGTAGAGGTAAGCTGTAAATTTACATTATTAAGGTATTAGGCAATTAATCAAAATGTAACCCAGTACTCACTTGTCAATGTATTTTTTTCAACTATCCAATAGAAAACACAATATTTTGCATAGCTATGGTTATTTTAATTCTTTCTTAATATGTTTTATGAAAATCATTATTTGGAAGTTTAATTACATTCCTTTCACATTTTATTCCAGTTTGGAAATGCTGAATAATGCTTTAAAGTTTTAATTTTTAAAATTTCTCTACTGGAAGACGGCAAAGATTTCATGCTATGAAGACAGAGGCCCTTAGCTAGGCACACCTGTCTTCATTATCTAGCCTTCCTTTACTTCTGCAGATTCAAGCTATTTAACATTTGTCTACCTTTGTCAGGTGTGGTTCTAGGTTTTGGAGACAGAGGAGTGTATAAGAAGGAAAAGATTCCTGCCTTTATGGATTTACATTCCAGCGTGGGGAGACGGACGAAAATACATGAATAATGAAGAAAATGTCAGGCACTGAGTGCTAGTCTATAAAAAAGAAAAGTTATAGTGGTTCCCGTAAGAGAATGATGGGGGAGCAGGGCTTACTTCAGACAGGATGGTCAGGCGACATTTGAGACGTGTCCCAAACTAAGAAGGAGTTAATCAGGTAAAAATTTCCACCTAAGCCAGGGCCCTTTCTCTGCTTGGCAGAGAGCAGGCCTGTGGGCAATTTCTCTGCCAGTCCATAGATAACCAAAGAGAAAGGAGAGGTAGAGCCTTTTGTGCCCAGTTCCTCTCCCAATCTATTGATCTAGTAATTAAATATACTCCGGTGGGGAGGATATTAAAATGGAGGAAAAGCCTAAGATATTTTTGCTAAAACCCTTCATGAAACCAAAGCAGCAGAAGAGACATATTCTTCATCCCCTTAAACAAAAAACGTGAATTTTATTCTAAGGACACTGAGAAGCAAGTGACTGCAAAAATTTAGTCAAGAGAGTGACATATGATTTGCATTTTTAAAGGATCATTCTGACTGTATTCTGAAGATTAGATTGTAAGAGGGCTAAGAGTGGTAGCAGGGAGACTAGTCAGGAAACTTTTGGAATGAACCAAGAGCAACATATGGTGGCCAGGCCAGGATGGTAGTAATGGAAGTAGTGAGAAGTGGTTGAATTCTATGCTAGCCATTTTACTAGTGCTATGACCTTGCTCAAGCCATAGTGGCTCAATTCTAAACCTCTGAAATGGAAACCTTAAAATATATTCTATTTTTTCAATGTTAACTTAAGTAGGGTAGAGATGGAGAGCAGGTTTTGTTTTGGAAGTTGAATTGAAAGCACTTACTCATGTACGTATTGTGAGGTGAGAGAATAAAACGTTAACACATGCCCTATGAATCAGCCATTCACTAACGTCTGCATCATCTCAGATTTCGCTATGCCGTCTCCCGTTTCCATGGCTTGTGCATGCTGTTCCTGCTACTTGGATCAACTCTTCTCTAACTTTCTGCCTGGTTAATACCTACTGATCCTTCAAGTTGTAATTAAAATGTCACTTGCTCTCTGAAACCTCCCCAATCTAAATTAGATACTCCTCTTTGACCTTCTAAAGACTTGGTGCATGTACTCCTCTGAAAGCAATTACCATACTGAATTACAATTGTTGATTTACGTTCCAGACTCCCCTACCAGCCAGTGCGGGAGTATGTAGTAGTGAGCAGGGAGTGTGCCTTTCTAGTATGCACCTCGGTTTTCTTACGTTTTCCCTCTAATATGGTATAAACCTAACATATTTGTTGTGAGAATTCAACAAAGTAATTCACAGCTACCTTCTTAGAATCCAAAAGGCTCACAATTTTCTTGTGCTGTCTGTTAGTACCACTTGGGTATATTTGTTCAATAATAAATTATATAACTGAATGTGATGGAAAAACTGACCTAAAATGGTTCCCTGCCACGTGGAACTGACCTAAGATGGTGGCCCGAGCAGAGAGAGAAGTCCCCAGCCTGAGCCCCAGGCCACTTCCGCATAACCCCCTCCAAGCCACACCTTGAGCCAATCACCAGACACCTACCCCTTTCCCAGACTCCAGGAAGTCCCCAACCCATAAAAACTTGCTCAAAACCTTGCTAGGGGCTCAGTATTTTGGGAAAAGATCCCCCTGAGCCCACCGGCGTAATAAAGCTGACTCTCTTGAGTGCCGCTTGGATTCTTTCCAGTCCTGATATCCGTAATAAATGTTTGTATCAAAGCAAAAATTACAGTGGATAAAGTTAAACAGGTAGGGAAGACTTTATTCAAGATTATTGCAATAAGGGAAAGAGGCCAGAACAGTCTGAACTCAATTCAGCAAAAACAGAAGTTTGGAGAGTTTTAAAAAGCAGAGCTGGGAACAATCTAAGGCCACTGGTGTTGCGAACTGGCCTCACCCAAAAGAAAAGGAAATTTTCTCCTACCTTCAGGAAGAAGGTGGCTTTACAACTTGTATCAAGGCACCAACAGGGGTTAGGCTCCTACCTCCTACAGAGACTGGGAGAGAGGGGCTCTGTCTTCCTTAATGATTCATTTCAAAGGGATGGGTCTGAGGTCCTTCAGAAAGACATCACTAGTTGCAACACTGAAAAGAAGCTTTTAAGAAGCTTTATACCCCCAAGGGACAAAGGAAGACTTCACAGTGCAAGTTTTCTAAGGTAAATTCTGTAAGAAAAGAGACGTCAGGGTCTAGAGTCAAGAACAAGTCCTTTTAACTTTTCAGTCAAGTAACTTTAGTCCAGGGAAACGTTAGGCTGTCTTGGTCATCTACCATGTTTATTATATTTACTTTGTTACACTATCAGAGCACAGAGATCATCAGATTATCACTTCGTTAAGATGCAGTTGCTAGTATACATGCTTTATATCCATTTGTCAGGTACCAGGAGATATGACAAGCCATTCACTCAGTTGGGGGTTCCTCGGGGAGGGACATGATGGCTTTATTGTCTAGAAACTGAGCTGACAGTCTGATTTACAATTCCTGAGACTATGTGTACTTGGTAGATTTGTTCACAATGTTTCTAAAACCAAGTTAGCACAAAACTGAGACTGAAGATAGCCTCTATGACTGTTAGGAGTTGTGGCAAACTCAATGTAAATTTCATGCGTTTCAAGATGCCCAGAAAAAAAAGATAACCACTGGATTCAAAAATTCTATTCTGTTGTGAAGGCTTTTGGTGTAAATTTTGTTTAAACAAGGTTTCAGGCTCAGTCTTACTAAATTCTCTAAAAGTAAAATCTCCCTCCTAATTCAGAACACAATTCCTTCCTGTGATGTTACTAAATAGACTTGTTATTAATCATGGCTGTGTGCCTCACCATTTTTTGTTACAGTATTTGTATAAGGGAGGTGGTTTGGGAAATGCTGTATGTTTGTTTTGAATGTAAACAAAAAATGTGACGTACAGTGAAAGCATATTTGTTGAATTCCCTTATCTCCCATTGTCATATTTATCTGTTGGAGACTCAGTATTTTGCAGGCTTATTCTAAAAACATGTTCTTCTCATTACCAAAGCACTGCTGCATCATCACTTTGATATTGGAAGGCCAGATTGTGTGACCAATGGGTGGGCAAGGACTGCAGCTCCCGGGCTGGCAGGCACGGTTTCTCACCTCATTTCACAAGAGAGAATGTTGGAATGAGGGGTTGAGATTGGATCTTTGGTCCTCTAGTCAATTTGATAAACTTTTCTGACATCTACCCAGAGGGTCTAAAAGGGAAACCCAGAGAAGCCCCAGACACTAAAGAATCAAAGACTGGAGGCAAGGAGAACATGAAAAGCCAGGTTCACTTTTTTGGCTGAACTCATATGCTTTCCTGGCATCCCTTTCCCTTATACAAAGAAGAAAATTGGTAGTTTTAATTATAACATTATAGTTTTTGAAGATAGAAATCTAAATTCTGGTGGCAGGTATCCACTATAGCTTTGTTACTCAGTGTGGTCCTCAGACTAGCACTACCGACATCACCTGGGAGCTTGCTAGAAAGAGTCTCGGGCCCCACCCCAGACCTACCACATCAGGAACCCGAGATGTTTTTATGTACATTGCAGTTTGAGAAGCACTATGCTATGGAACAGACTTCTTTATTATAATAGTAACATAGAATAAACAGATCATTAAAAATAGCAACAAAACAACAACAATGGTGCATCAGGATTTCACTTACAGTGTTTCCCCGAAAATAAGACCTAGCCAGACCATCAGCTCTAATGCGTCTTTTGGAGTAAAAATTAATATAAGACCCGGTCTTCTTTTACTATAAGAAGTATAATATAACATAATGTAATATAATATAATATAATATAATATAATATAATATAATATAATATAATATAATATAATATAATATAATATAATATTTAATATAATATAATTAATATAATAATATAACATATAATATAATAAATATACCGGGTCTTATATTAATTTTTGCTCCAAAAGACGCATTAGAGCTGATGGTCCAGATAGGTCTTATTTTTGGAGAAACCGGGTAGCTTTGAGTAACAGGAAAGCTGGCAAACAGATGTTTCAACAAATCTGAGGTTGTGGAAAAGAAGACCACCCAAATGAGAACAAACAGAGGCTATTAATTCAGGACATTCTACATGAAGGGAGTCAGCTACCATCATTTTTGTTTGGCAGAGACTCAAAAGCAATTAGGGAAGTAGGAACGCTCTATAGTAAAAAAAATGACATGGTTTCATGTATGTTCTGATTGGGAGTTGTTGGTGTGGGGAAGCTAGAGGTGGGTAACTAGAAGTGGAGCATCTTAGGTTTGCAGGGAGATTTGGCTTTCTCTGGTTGGTCCTGAGTTGGAAGGAGAAGAGGGAACAAAAACAGTTGTCAGTCACTGTTAATGAAGTCCTAACCATTGTGGGCCCATTGCTGCAGATTGTGGTTTGGCTTCCAGGGCTTTGTATGTGGGTCAGAGTTCTCCTCTCATATATGGTCTGGCCTTGACTATACATCCCCCCTCTCACGGCTAATGTTTCTCACACAAGAAAAAGTCCAGTGGGTATCCAGGGTTGCTATAAAACAAAGAAAGTGGTCAAAGAACCTGGCTCTTTCCATTCTCGTACTCACCCGTTCTTAAATATGTGACATTGGATCTCACGGGGGTAAAAATGCTGCTGCACCCCCAGGTATCGCATCTGAATTCTGGGCAAGGGGATTTGTCAAAGGGTTAAATAACACACCACCTAAGACTTCCTCCTTAAAAGGATTTGTCTTTTGATTTGGGGAAGAAAGCCCTCCTAGGAATTTCTGAACCCTTGTCACTGGCCAGAACTTGGTGTTCTGGTCATTTCTGGCTGCTAGAAAGCTTAGAATCCTAGTATTCTGCACTCAAGCTGGTATTTGGGCAAGACAAAGGGGGAAAAAAAAGTAATTGGGTATTTGAGCCAACCTATGGTATCTTCCATATATATATATATATATATATATATATATATATATATATATATATATATATGATATATATATATGATATATATATATGATATATATGATATATATATGATATATATGATATATATATGATATATATGATATATATATATGATATATATATGATATATATATGATATATATATATATATTGATATATATATATGACATATATATGACATATATATATGACATATATATATATATATATATATATATATCAGAACTCTCTTAAAGAAACATGCTATAACCAAATATGCAAATGTCTCCAATTCACCTGTAATTATAAAAATCCCAGCTTTCATAATACCTGAAGTTATAGTTGTATGACTCATCGAGTTGACAAATATCTTTCTGCCCACATGCTTGTTTCATGAATGAACCATGTGTCATGAAGTATAGCAGGTGTATTCATTCACTTGACCACAGTTTAAACACATTCACATCCTTATCTGTATTCCCACAACAACCTCATCAGGTTTGCATTGTAATGACCTCATTTTACAGATGATGAAACTGAAGATAGTCAAGCAATTTATCCAAGGTCACACAGCAAAAAAGTTATAAGTCAAGATTCAAACCTGGTTCATCTGGTTCCAGAGCCTGTGTTTTTAATCACTCTACCATATTGCCTTTCATTAAATACAGTTGCATAAATGATGAATTCAATTTAATGGAAGGAAATAAGTGCTACGATGGCAAAGTATAGAGTGCCATGGGAATACACAATACGGAGACTCAGCCTAAGTTACGGCAAGGGGGGAAAGATTCTCTCAGAAAGCTATGCTTAGCTGATCACTGAAGGATGAGTTGGAACAAGGCAAATGAAGAACTAGAAGAATTCCAGGTAGAGGGAAAAGTACAAGTGAAAGGCATGGGAATGGAAGTGCTAGAAATGAAAAGATATGCATGTTGGCCAGTCCTAGGGCTACCAAGTAGGTGGCACAGACTGAACTGAAGGCTCCGGGAGGCACCATTTTCCTACACAATGAGAAACACTCATGGGCCTGGCTTGGTCACAGCGATGACGGCAGAAAGTGAGGCTAGTATCTTATGGATTTTGGATACAAACCTTATTACACAGGGAGAGCAGGTTAAAGAGGACAAATTCAGGAACTGATATCGGAGGTTCCCCCCCTTTATAGGTTGAAAAAAGGAAAGGAAGCTGATAAGAAAGACTGAAAAAGAACAGACAGTGAGCTGCAAATAAAACCAAGCTTGTCTAGTGAGGCAGAGACAGCTTCTTTCCTCCAAATCAGTTAGCTTTCTTTTTCATAGTGACAGAACCCTCAATTTTCACCAAATCCGTGGTTACCCAGAATAAATGCTGTATTTCTCAGCTCCCCGAGTGGGAGTGTGTAGTGGGTTGAATAGTGTCCCCTGCAAAATTCATGCCTGATTGAAACCTCAAAATGTGACCTTATTTGTACACGGGGTATTGGCAGATGTAATTAAGCATCTTGAGATGAAATCATCCGGGGGGGGGGGGGGCAAATACAATGACAGTGTCCTTATAAAGAGAGGAGGGAGACGTCATAAAATTGGCAGTGTGAGGTAAGCCTCTGGAAATCTCCCCTGGAACTTACAACAAATTGAACAACTGTAACTCCCCAAAAGACTCCCTGCACAGAACACAGGCAAAACTAAGAGATGCACTACTAAAATCACCTAAGGTGGGCAAATTCTGCGAGCAGAGGGTGGCGGGAGGAAGGAAGGGAGAAATGGGGAGATGGGACTGCGTGGGTGCAGGACGCAGACCTAGATCAGTGCTCCGAGCTCGCTGCGTTCCTGAACGACTGGAGCTGCAGGAAAGAGATGAACTTGGACTGCTAGGGCTCTGATTATGGCCCACAGGGCTGAGGGGACAGCATATAACCAGGCTGAACCCAATGCTCATGGCAGAGATGTTGGAGCAAAGACTGAGGGAAGAAGCCTGCTAACAGTGGTTTAAGCTCTTACTGACAAGCAGAGAACGGAAGCCTCAGGTACTGAGACTAGCCGCTCCCTCTCTACCTTCCCAGAGCCTGCCCCAACCCCACCTGCCCAGTGCTAGAAGCAGAAGAGTACCAGTGTCAGATCAAAAGAACAGAATATTTGCAGTTCTGAGAACTGTGATCCACAGACATGGACTCACAGCTCAACTAGTTCTGGCAAAGGGGAGGGAGCCGTGGAAGCAGGACCAGCTGTGGTGGTGGTCGCTGCCATTGCTCTGGGCCACCTCTCACAACCCACACTGCCCCTGTCCCCACCTATCTGGGCGGATCCCTGCAGGAGTAAACAGAGTTGCTGAAACACTGGGGCTCTGAATCTGGTGCAGGAAGAGCTTTGGAACCTCAGAAACTCTCGACATACCCCCACAGAGGCGGTACCAGATGACCAAGGTAAACTGTTCACAGTGGAGAAGCTGCCTTCCAGGGAATTCCCCCATTGTGTGAGAAGCCAGAATAGTGCAGAGAAAACATAACACTACAGTGTGAGAGAGCATAAAAGGCTGCAGTCAGAGGGAAAACAAAGCATTCTACCAACACCTGCTGGACAACAAAAGAAAGACCTGTTTCTATCAATCTGTTGCAGAACCCACTTCTATAGATGTCTAGGAAGAGAAATAATAAATCGTCAATTGCCATGAATAACCTAGGCAATAAGAAAGCTAAGAAAATGAAAAGTCTCCAGAAAATGCACTTAAAGATATGGAAATATGTGACTTAAATGACAGAGAATTCAAGATTGAGTTCTTAAAAAACTCAATGAAATGCAAGAAAACAGACAGGCAGTTTAATGAACTCAAAAACACAATCAAAGAACAAAATAAACATTTTACCCAAGAGATTGAAATTTTAAAAAAGAACCAAATAGAATTTCTGGAGATTAAGAACTCAGTAAAAGAAATGAAGAATGAAATACCCAGCTTAGGTAGTAGAGTTGACCAGATGGAGGAAAGAATCAGTAACATAGAAGATAGAAATCTGGAAATAATACAGATGGAAGAAGAAAGAGACTTGAGACTTAAAAGAAATGAAAAAACTCTACAAGAACATTCTGACTCCATCAGAAAGAGCAATGTAAGAATAATGGGCATACCAGAAGGAGAAGAAAGAGAGAAGGGAACATAGAGTATGTTCAAACAAACAGTCGATGAGAACTTCCCAAACTTGTGGAAAAAAAAGGATCCTTGAATCCAAGAAGCAAATAGAACACCTAAATTACCTCAACCCCAACAGGCCGTCTCCAAGACACACTGTATTGAAGCTGTCAAAAATCAGTGACAAAGAAAGAATCCTCAAGGCAGCCAGGGAAAAGAAGACAGTAACCTCAACGGAAAGCCCATTAGAATATCATCAGATTTTTCAGCAAAAACTCTAGAAGCCAGGAGAGAGTGAAACCAAATATTTAAACTATTGAAAGAGAGAAATTATGAGCCAAGAATAGTATATCCAGCAAAGATATGCGTTAGATGTGAAGGAGGAATAAAGACCTTTCCAGACATACAGAAGCTGAGGGAATTTTCTAATACACAACCTGTACTAAAAGAAATACCGAAGGACGCTATTTGACCAGCATCAATAGGGATAATTTGTGGCAATCAAAGCATAAAAGGAGGGGTGAGTAAAGGCCTGAACCAGAATATGGGAATGGAGAAAGTAAGCATGCTGAAGAAAATGGAATACTCTAAATATCAAACTTTCTTTTACATAAACTTAATGGTAACCGCTAAAAACAAAATATCCAGAACTGAAATATATAATGTAATAAAAGAAGAAACAGAGGGAAAAAATATAGAATACAACCACACAAAAATAATAGATAACAACAAAAAGGCAAAAAAACAATGGAGACACAGTCTTACCAGAAAACTAAAGATAGAATGATAAAAAATCCTCACATATCAATAATAACCCTAAATGTAAATGGACTGAACTCACGAATAAAAAGTCACAGAATAGCAGATTGGATCAAAAAACTAAACCCAACCATATGCTGCCTCGAAGAGACACATCTAAGCTATAAGGACAAACATAGACTCAAAGTGAAAGGGTGGAAATTGACACTCCAAGCAAATGGTACTCAGAGAAAATCAGGTGTGTCCATACTAGTATCAGATGAAACAGACTTCAGGATAAAAAAGGTAACAAGAGACAAAGATGGACATTTCATAATGACAAAGGGGACTATACAATAAGAAGACAGAACAGTCATCAATATTTATGCCCCCAATCAGGGAGCACCAAAATATACCAAGCAATTACTAACAGAACTAAAGGGAGAAATTGACCAAAACACAACTATACCAGGGGATCTAAATACATCATTGACAGCTATGGATAGATCATCCAAACAGAAAATAAATAAAGAAATAGCAGCCCTAAATGACACATTAGATGAAATGGACATAGTTGATATTTATAGAGTAATTCATCCTAGAACTTCAGACTATATATTTTTCAAGTGTACATGGAATATTCTCAAGGATAGACCATATATTGGAACATACAACTAGCCTCAACAAATTTAAGAAGATTGAAATCATACCAAGCATTTTCTCCAATCACAAGGCTTTGAAATTGGATATAAACTGCAAAATGAAAGCAGGAAAAACCACAAATACATGGAGATTAAACAACATACTTTTAAAGGATGACCGGGTCAAAGAAGAAATAAGAGGAGAGATCAAAAGATGCACAGAAACAAATGAGAATGAAAATATTCTACCAAAATTTTGGAGATGCAGTGAAAGCAGTTTTAAGAGGGAAATTTATATCATTATAGGCCTATCACAAGAAACAAGAAATAAATAACCTCACGTTACACCTTAAAGAACTAGAAAAAGAAACCCAAGGTCAGCAGAGGAAAGAAAATAATAAAAATCAGCAGAACTGAATGAAATAGGGAAGAAAAAGACAATAGAAAAACTAAATATGACAAAGAGCTGTTTTTTTTTTTTTGTTTTTTTTTGAAAAGATTAATAAAATGACAAACCTCTGGATAGATTCACTAAGATAAAAAGAGAAAAGACACTAATAAACAAAATCAGAAACAAAAGAGGGGAAGTTATCATGGGTGCCACAGAAATACAAAGGATCATCCAAGACTACTATGAAGGACTATATGCTACCAAATTCAATAATCTAGAAGAAATGGACAAGTTCTTAGAAACATACAGCCTTCCAAGCCTGAATCACAAAGAATTGGAAAATCTAAATAGACCTATCACCAGTAAGGAAATTGAATCAGTCATCCGAAACCTTCCGAAATGGAAAAGTCTGAGACCAGATGGATTCACTAGTGAATTCTACCAAACCTTCAAAGAGGATCTAATACCTGTCTTACTCAAACACTTCCAAAAAAATTGAAGAAGAGACAATGCTCCCTAGCTCATTTGATGAGGCCAACATTACCCTGATACCAAAACCTGCTAAGGATAACACAAAAAAGAAAACTACAGACCAATATCTCTGATGAATACAGATGCAAAAATCCTAAACAAAATTCTAGCAAATTGAATGCAACAATGCATTAAAAAGATTATTCATCACGATCAAGTGGGGTTCATTCCAGGGGCACAAGGATGGTTCAACATTATGCAAATCCATCAATGTGATACATCACATAAACAAAATAAAGGACAAAAATCATATGATTATATCAATTAATGCAGAAAAAGCATTTGACAAGATACAACATCCATTTATGATTAAGACACTTAATAAAATAGGTATAGAAGGAAAATACCTTAACATAATAAATGCCATATATGACAAACGCTCAGCTAATATCATAATTAATGGTGAAAAAGTGAAGCTCTTTGCTCTATGTTCAGGAACACGACAGGGCTGTCCCCTATCACCTCTGCTTTTCAACAGTGTTGGAAGTCCTTGCTAGAGCAATCAGGCAAGAGAAAAAAATAAAAGGCATCCAAAATGGGAATGAAGAAGTTAAATTGTCACTCTTTGCAGATGACATGACTCTATATATAGAAAACCCTAAAGACTCCACCAATAAGCTCTTAGAAATAATAAACAAATACAGTAACGTTGCCGGCTACAAAATCAATGTACAAAAGTCCATTGCATTCCTATACACTAACAATGAAATCTCAGAAAAAACACACAAACAGTTCCTTTTGCAATTGCAACAAAAAGAATAAAATACCTAGGAATAAACTTAACCAAGGATGTGAAAGACCTATATACTGAAAACTATGACATTTTAAAAAGAAATTGAAGAAGACACAAAGAAATGGAAAGACATTCTGTGCTCATGGATTGGAAGAATCAACATAGTTAAAATGGCCATATTACACAAAGCAATATACAGATTTAATGCACTCTCCATCAAAATCACAATGGAATTTTTTAAAGAACTATAACAAAATAATCATCAGATTTGTATGGAACCACAAAAGACCTCAAATAGCCAAAGCAATCCTAAGAAAAAAGTACAATGCTGGAGGTATCACACTCCCTGACTTTAGCTTATACTACAGGGCTACAATAATCGAAACAGCATGGTATTGGCAGAAAAACAGACACACAGACCAATGGAATAGAACTGAGATCCCAGAAATAAACCCACATAAATATGGACAGATAATTTTTGACAAAGAAGCAAAAAACATACAACGGAGAAAAGATAGCCTCTTTAATAAATGATGCTGGGAGAATTGGATAGCCACGTGCAAAAGAATGAAACTGGACTGCTATCTGTCACCATGTACCAAAATTAATTCAAAATGGATCAAAGACTTAAGCATAAGACCTGAAACAACAAACTGCATAGAAGAAAACATAGGTACTAAACTTATGGACCTTGGGTTCAAAGAGCATTTTATGAATTTGACTCCAAATGCAAGGGAAGTAAAAGCTAAAATAAATGAATGGGACTATATCAAACTTAAACGCTTCTGCACAGCAAAAGAAACCATCGACAAAATAAAGAGGCAACAAAGTGAATGGGAGAAGATTTTTGCAAACAGCACCTCCGATAAGGGGCTAATATCCAAAATATAGAAGGAGCTCATACAACTCAATAAGAAAAAAATAAACAACTGAATTGAAAAATGGTCAGAGGACCTGAAGAGACATTTCTTCAAAGAGGACATACAAATGGTAAATAGACATATGAAAAAATGCTCAACATCACTAATCATCAGAGAAATGCAAATAAAAACCACTATGAGATATCACCTCCCCCAGTTATAATGGCTACCATAAACAAGACAAATAGTAACAAGTGTCGGAGAGGCTGTGGAGAAAAAGGAACCCTCATACACTGTTGGTGGGAATCCATATTGGTGCAGCTGCTATAGAAGACATTTGGAGGTTCCTCAGAAAATTAAGAATAGAATTACTGTATGACCCAGCAATCCCGCTCCTGGGTGTCTACCCAAAAATCTGAAAACATTTATCCATAAAGACACGTGTGCTCCAATGTTCACTGCAGCTTTATTTACTGTGGCCAACACATGGAAACAACCAAAATATCCTTCGGTAGATGAATGGATAAAAAGTTGTGGTATATATACACAACGGAATACTATTCGGCGGTAAGAAAAGATGAAATGGGACTATTTGTGACAACATGGATGGACCTTGAGATTATAATGTTAAGCAAAATAAGTCAGACAGAAAAATTAGACAACCATATGATTTCACTGATATGTGGTATATAAAATGAAAACAACCAAAGAACAAGAAAAACAACTGGAAGAACAAAATCTCATTGACATAGACAATACTTTAGGGGTTACCAGAGGGTAAGGAGGGAGGGGGGAGCAGGGCTCTAAAAGAGGGTAAACAGGGTCTAATATATGGTGATGGAAAGAGAACTGACTCTGGATGGTGAACACACAATGTGAGATACAGATGCTGTATTACAGAATTGCACACCTGAAATCTATGTAACTTTACTAACAATTGTCGCCCCAATAAACTTTAATTTAAAGAAAAAAAAAGAGAATTTGGAGAAACACAGAGATGTGCACAGAAATGAGGGCAGGGTAAAGAGAGAGGCAGAGACTGGAGTTTTTCTCTTACAAGCCAAGGAATGGCTGGAGCCCCCACAAGGTACGAGAAATGAGGAAGGAGTCTTCCCTGGTGCCTTCAGGGGGAGCGTGGCCCTGATGATACCTTGATTTCTGAGTTCTAGGCTCCAAAAGTGTGAGAGAAGAACGTTCTTGAATTTCCCCTCTCTACTAAATTCACTCATTACGTGATCTCTTCTCGTCACATGTATGTATTTTATTTCATTTTTGGATAGATAGTATATTCACAAAGCATCATATTCACAAAGTACAAAAGAATATAGAGTAAAAGCTTCTCTCTAGCCATTATTCACATTCACACAGTTCTTATGCCAGGAGGTGACTGCTGTCAGTTACTTCTGTAGATAGACTGCATATGTAATGCATGCCAATACATGCCTGTATGTGTGTGTGGTGTGTGTGTGCACTTGTATATGTACACCTATATTTTTAATGAGTATCGGTTCTGGCCTATACCCAGTATTCTGCATATTGCTTTTTCATTTAAAAAATAAGTCTATGAAATTATTTCACAGTCTTATGCCTCGTTATTTTTCCTTATTGCATAGTATTCCATTTTAGAAATCTGTCACAATTCACTTATTTAATCAATTCCAATTAATGGACATTTAGATCATTTCCATTTTTTCCAATTTCTTATTAAAACATAATTGAAATGTTGTTTAATAAAAGTTAGTGTTTGAATATGTGTAACAAAGTCCATAGATTAAATTCTTAAAAAAGAGAAATGTTGGTTCAAAGAGTATATGTATTAGTTTTGATAATTTTTACCAAATGGCCTTCAAACAGGTCATACCAGTTTTGACTTCCAGGAGCAATGCATGAGAACACCTGTTTCACCACATCATTTCAATTTCAATGTATTTTTATCATTATTATATATATTATTATACATTGATAAAACTAACACATTGATACATCTTTGATCGTTGGCATCTGGGTAGGTGAGATGATAGTTATTGAGCATATTATGTTTATGAGTCATTTGCATTTATTTCTCTATGGTGAGAGCTATTTGTTTTTCTCATTTTTCTATTAGAATATTGGTATCTTTCTTACTGCTTTACAGAAGATTTATTTCCGTTATAGAAATCAGCTATTATATATGATATGAGAAATATTTTTCTTTTGATCTTACTATAATTTTAAGATGCGTGCATTTAAAATTGTAGCTCGTATATACTAATCTTTTCTTTTATGATTCTGAGCTTTGAATCATTCTTAGAAATGCTAAATTCCTGGGTGGTGAACACATAATGTGAGATATAGGTGATGTACTACAGAATTGTACAACTGAAATCTATGTAACTTTACTAACAATTGTCACTGCAGTAAAGTTTAATTAAAAAAAACAAGAAATAAGGAAAAAAAAAAGAAATGCCATCGTCCTATTATACCTACTCCTTACTCTGAAAATTGGTTATTAAAGGGGAAGAACTAAACATTTTTCTTGACTTGTCAGAAATCTAGACAGAGTAACAAATAGACTCATTTGATGAAAAAAAGGAAAGGAGGGTGAGCAGAAGGGAGGTTGGTTTACAATTATCACCTATGAATTGTTCTTTCCCAAATATTTAATCTGCTTCTAAGTAAGACTTTAGATCTAACATTTTTGCAAAAATTATAAGGGAGAAACAATTAAAATTAAATCATGAATAATCATATAAGTCCAGAAACAATTTAAAACAGTGTATTAAGACAACTTGACCCAATTAAAAAACAAACAAAACAAAAGCAGTCATTAAAAAAAAAAAGTGACATTAACAAGCAAATACAGTCATATTTGATTAGATTCTGTTCTAAATTAAAGTTGTATTTATAGCTTTCTGACAAAAATCACATATAAACAATTTCAAAATTCTGTTATGCTCAAATTATTCCCTAATACATTAGTTGTATGGAAACAAATTCAAGTTTTCAGAATAAACATTATAGAACTGATTATGTTTTCAATTTTCTTAATTGTGCCAATGATACTGTGGTTATATAGCAGAGTATCCTGATTTTTTTGGAGATATGATCAAGTGCATCTTTAGTGGTGAAGTCAGATCTTCTCTAACTCACTTTGAGATGATTGAGCAAGACACAACATAAACCAACACATCAAGAGAATATGACCAAATGTTTAGAACTGTTGAATCTAAGCAGTGGGCATATTGATGTTTAGGGTACTTTAATTTTTGTTTTTTTTCATGAGTTAGTTTTCTGTTGCTTCTGTAATTATCTCACAGTATGTGGGCCACAAGATCAGGTACATAATTCAACTGGGACCTCTACTTACTTAAAAACCAAACTCAATTAGTCAGCAGGACTGGGTTCTTTCTTGAGGTTTGAGGGGTGAATTTGCTTCCTAGGGCATTCACATTTTGGGCCAAATTCATTCCCTGTTATTGTAAGACTGAGCTCCCACTTTTCATACTGGATGTCAGCTGGGCCCAGTCTTTCTTCCTACAGGCTGCACATTCCTTCTCATTCTTTCCAGGTAGCCTCCCTTCAACAAAAGTGGATCAAATCCCTCTCACACTTTTTCTCTCTCCAATTTCCTGTGCCACACGACTGACTCCAGCAATAGAAAGTTCTCTGCTTTTAAGGGGTTATGTGATTACATTGGTTCCCTCTGGATAATCCAGGGTAATCTCTTTATCTTAAAATCCATTACCCCAATTATATCTGCAAAGTCCCTGTTGCCCTATAAAGTAATACAATCACACGATCCAGAGATTAGGGTGTGGATATCTTTGGGGGACCATTCTGCCTACCACATTATATATACGAAAATGTTAAAAACAGAAATGCTTCTTCTCTACAAAATGACTACTACCCCCAACAATAACATCCCATGTTGTTACTTTCAAAACTTTTATGGGTTTTTTAAATATGCAAGTGTTTGAGCCATTTGTTCTTTATTCCTCTCCTTCCTGCATTGGCTACATAGGGTAGGGTGACCCACGCTATTAGCACTTCTCTGAGGCACAGGGTGCCACAATGCTCTGGCTCCTCCTCCGTGTAGCACTTCATTTCCTTGAAGATTCTTATGCTTGAGTTGCAGCTTCAATTAAAGCACAAAAAGTACTGTCCATCTTATGAAGAAATCTCTTCTTCTGCTCATGTTTAGTTCACTTCAAAAGGATGAATTTTTAAATTTCTTCCCTGTGTCTGCATTGCTTGCCTTAAAATATTGTTTTAAAAAATCCAAATCTGAACCCTTTTTGTGAACTAAATTTTGGAATGTATTGTAAAGGTAATTATCTCCAGGCCTCCTTGGATCCTGGCTTGCTCCTTATTTCCTTAATTAGAGCTTACTGGGAATTTGGAACACAGGAAGGGAGACTCAGGGTGATAAGGAAGGTCTGTGAATTATCTGTAATGTCCTGACAGGACAATCATTGAGACAGCTGGAGCACTGGATGAGTGGTATGAAGAAATAAAGTATGAAAGCTGGACAGAGATATTAATAGGGAAGGAAGATTTATGGGAGACCAAGATCCCTGCGGATTAGTGTGTCAGCAGAAATAAAGTTTTTTTAAGAATATGGTAGTGAGCATTGACATATTTCTGGTAAATGAGAGCAATGAGCTGGAAAAAATTTCAGTGGGAGAAAAGTCTTTCCCAAGACAATACACATGGGGCTGGTGGCATATGTAACTTGATCAAGTCTGATGTCCAGTCAGGTCAATTACCAAGATTCCTTGGTCTCACCAAGCTGGAGAGTTATACCATCTACATATTAACTAGTACAAGTTCAAACTGCCACTTTTTCTGAATCTAATCTTTGGCTTTGAAATATGGAAACTCAAACCTGCCACATGCACCAACCCCCACCCCAAAATTATCTCAGCCTGGGCTTACAAACGATTTAGGGGCTTTCCATATAACCTTGGGATTTCCAACCTATGGGACTGACTATAGCTTCTTGCAAGATAAAACCCTCCACTCAAAGACATGCTTCACCTCATTTACAGTTTTGCTGGTGGTTGTCTAAGAAAAAAGATAAGGATATTTGGTTGCATTAGAGGATTTTAAAATGTATTGATTTGGAATCCAGGATTTGTGAAATACAGTATTTAGCAGACTCTGAGATGTTATTACAGAAGGGAAAAAAAAATCAAAATGTTTGAAGACGATAGATGCGAGCATTTTTGATTGAAAATGGAATAGTGAGTACGAGCCAAATTTAGAACAGAAGAAAAATTACTGGTGCACATGTGCTTCAAAAGACATAATAGCATTGGCATATTCAGGAAAAAATGCTACTCCACTACAGAACAGCTGTGGCTTTTTATTAGGCCACTTCATGATAATTTTTTTTAGCTTGTCAGGCCTTTGAAATTGTAATATGAAAGCATTAAAATTCTTTATCAGGCTGCTTACCCCAATAGAAGTATACAAAAGTCTACCCTTTTCTCTCTCTGTCTTTTTTTTTTTTTTTGGTTTCCTTCTAATTCCCCTCCAACCTCCTGTATTCTTTTATTTCTCATCCTCATATATCCTTACTCTATTTTTTTCAGTTTTTGATGAAGCTGAAAAACATTATTTTACATATGCTTTAGAACCATATCATAAGAAGAAACAATACCCCCATACCTCAATTTAAACAATTGTCAAACACAACAGAAAACATTTTCACTTTGGGGGAACAGGCCACACTTATTCTACTCAAATATCCTTTGATTTTTTTTAGTATTTTTCAATACTTACTAGAAATTCAAAGTGCAGTGCTCAGACCACTCACGTGTTAATTTATCACAGCAACAACAGAAAACTATCACAAACTCAAGGGCATAAAACAACAGAAATTGGTTACCTCACAGTTCTGTAGGTTCAAAGTCCAATACAGGTCTCATTGGATGAATCGAAACCTCAGCAGAGCTGCATTCCTTTCCGGAGGCTCCAGGGGGAAAAAAAATCTGTTTCCTCACCTTTTATAGCTTCTAGGCCACCCACATTTCTTGTGTTACTGCCCCTTCCTCCACCTCCAAAGCTGGCAACATCGCACTCCCCTGACGGTTCCGCAAGTCATGACTCCCTCTGACCAGTACTCAGCCAGGTTCTGTACTTTTAAGGATTCAGGTATTAGATTGAGCCCACCTGGATAACCCGGGCTCTTCTCCCCCATCTTGAAGTCCTTTGCCATAATCACATATGCAACGTTTCTTTTTCTGTGTAAGGTAAATATTCACAGGTTCCAGGGATTAGGGTGGGGTGGAGTGGGCAGTATTCTGCCTAACACATCCTTTATTAGAATCGCTTGATTTTCTTGTAATTAAAATAATAATAATAATAAGATGAGTCCTACATTCTATTTGCACTCTGTGCCTTTATATGATTGAACCCTGGCGATTTGCAAGAATTTGCACTTTCAAGAGTTTCCGAGACATTTTTATGCATATCTTTTGCTTATTTCATGTACCAGTCTTTATCTTTGACCAAGTCTGAATTGAGTTGCCTTGGGAACCTTGGATAAATTCTCTGAGGAATCTGCATATTGGTGGACTAGGTGGTCATGGAACCATGCCCTGGTTATTTCCAACTCCTCAGCATAACTGTGATATCTTTAAAAGAATCCTAAAATTTTAATTTAGGATAAAAATGTACCATGTTTAAATGAAATAACACCTACCAGATGCTTTAGCACAATTTTAAAGTCTACATTGTTTTAAACATGTAGAGGTCTATAGATATGGAGAGCTGGCATGCTCTTCAGCTGTTTAATTCAGGCTCTGGAATTCACCCAGTGGACCACAGCGGATCTGAAGTGAACCAAATGAATGGTAGGTAGGTGACTCACAATATGGAATCAAAACTAATGACTGTGCTCTAATAGCTGGACACTGTGGGGCATATTAAGAGCTGAATTTCTTCTACAAGTTGGAATTTCTTTTAGTAATACATGCTATTTATGTTATTATTGTAGTTTTAATTAGCATACTTATTCATTTAAATTTTCATATTATTAATATGAGCCCATTAATGTCCATAAATTAGTGTCTACTAAGATTCTGATAGTTACACTTTTGGGAAATTTGTAACCTGAAGTTTTCACTAATGTCAAACCATAATTGTGGGGACAGAGTCCCAGAGAGCAGTTTCCAGGCTCTCGGCCTCACATGGAAAGGTACTGGCTCGGGTAGTAGATGGCCATCGGCTGTGACTGGATGGCCATCGGCTGTGACTGGTTGGCCATCAGCTGTAACTAGTTAGCCAATTGGCCACTGATATAACTGCCACGGCTACGCTGGTTGGTGGGTTAGTTGGTTGGTTGGCAGGCAGAGAACCGGTTGGTGGATTGTGGATCATGTGGATCCCATTTCCTGTGTCTAGCCGGGCCACCAGTGAGACTGGAGTGCAGGAAGACCCTCTGTCGGGGTACTGGCAGATGTTTGCTCTCTGTGTCTCCAACCCAGCCACCAGCAAGAATACAGTAGTATGACTCCCTATCTATGGCTCCGTGGGTGTTCCTTTTTGGCCTCCCCAAATCCTGCGTTCTTATGCGGGGAGCAGGACCAGAGTCCCTGAATGACAATAATCTTCATTTAGATTTAGAAGTTCAAATTTAATTATAGTATTAAAGTAAAATGAAAACTACTATATGCCATATAGTTCTGTAACATTTAATAAGAACACAAGAAGAAGAAGACCACAGCCCAGTGGAAGGATGCAGCAAAGAACTACTGGAAAACGGACAAAAATGAATGAGCTTCAAGGTTGGCTCCATTACTAGATAGAGTAGGTGATGCTTAGTAGTTTAATTTAAGCTGCGCAGGGAAGAGGGCCTCATAAAACTCTTCTTTCCTCCATTGAGACATTTATTCAATGAGACTTAATTTAATGCAACATTAATTTCATTTCTAGGCTTAAGTTTTGACCTCTTGAGATTTTCTTTGAAAATGCAAGCATCTTTTGGAGAGATACCACACTGAACACCTAACATTAAAACTGAGGAGTTTATCTAGTTGCCCCCAGGTTAAGAGAACCTGGGAGGAAAAAAGTAATTGTTCCAAGAATGAGAGGGACACAAAAAATGGAACCTAGACATTCCTAAAAGCTACTTCATAGCTTTGCCTCTGAGCCCAGAATGAGATTCAGTGCATAGGTCAGAAGTTCAATAGGCTATATCATCCCTCCATATCTATTCTCCTCTTCCTTCTAAGTAATGGCCACTCTCCCAAATGCTAGTGTTAATAGTTTCCCAGAAAAAGATTAAACTTTTCAGCCTCCTTTGTATCTTTGTGTGAACATGTGACTATGTTCTTTGCCCATAAGAGGAACTAATGTGTCCTCAAAGAAAGACAAACATTTTTTTTTTTTTTCTTTTTCATTCTCTTAGCTCTGGCATGCAGACATGCTAGAGCTGGCTCAGCTATCTTGGTTGAAGGGTGGAATCTTCCTTTCAAGAATGAGAGAGCAAAGAACAGAGGGAGCCTGAATTATTGAGGACGATGGAACCACAGCACCAGATCTGATCTGCCTGACTTATGTAAGTGAGAGCTAATCTTTTTTCTCAGTTAAGCCACTATTATTTTGGGTTTTCTGACGCTGGTAGCTGAGCTAAGTACTAATTAAAACATACTTTAATATATAATAATTCCTTTCCCTTCTGGTTTAGGAGCAAACAGTACCTGAAAAATGAATAAGTAGTAGGTGAGTCAGAAACAGTGATCAAGCATGGTAAATAAAAGTAAATATTTCATTTGTCTTGGTGTGGGGACAGAGCCAGGAGTGCAGTTTCCAGGCTCTCAACCTCACGTGGAAAGGTGCTGGCTCAGGTAGTAAATGGCCATCAACTGTGATTGGATGGCCATCAGCTGTGGCTAGTTGGCCGTCTGCTGTAACCACTGAACCATTGGCCACTAATGTAACTACCATGGCTACGCTAGCAGAAAATGGGGGCGAGCAAAAAGATAGTGGCTAAGCTAGCAAGAGTGGATTGCAGTTAGCAAGGCGGATTGCAGCTAGCAAGTAAGGTTGGTTGGCAGACAGAAGTGGACGGCAGGTTGCGGATAGTGTGGCTCCTGCTTCCTGTGTCTCCAACCCAGCCGCCAGTGAGAATATAGTGGTATGACTCCCCTATCTATGGCTCCATGGGTGTTCCTTTTTGGCCTCACCATGTCCTGCGTTCTTATGTGGGTAGCGAGAGCTGAGACCCCCGCATGACACCCTGACTCTCTTTTCTATTTTTCTTGCATTCCATCGACTCTTGTAAGTCTTTTTATATTCCTGCTTATATATTGACATTCATTTGCTTGTATGTATACCACTTATTGAGCAGCCATTGAGTTTCACAGCACAGGGTAATATGAAAGGTGTACAGACAGATTTCACAATGAGACACACATCTTATCTAGGTAACTTTGCATTTGTTCAAATTATAGGGCTGCAATCGATCTTAGAAATCAAGAGGGCCAATGCCCTCGTTTCCCAGTTAAGGAAATTGAGAGACACTCTGTGTCCCACAGCTGGGTACTGGTAGAATTGCTGAAGCCTGAGGCTCTCACATTTGTAACCATTGTTTCTTCCATTGTATCTTAGTTTCATTTCAAAGTTTTCCATGGAAAGGGGACTTCTTCTACTTTTGAGGTGGCATTTAATTTTATAATTTAATTAAGGATAAAGGACTGCTCTAAAATTTTGCCTTTAGCCAAATACATTTGAGAGCTCCACATAAATTCTGCTTCCACTAATTCTTCCCAATAATACGCAGGTGTGTGGTGATGGCAACTTTGGAACTCTGGACTTCAATTTGATTTTGTGAAAGATGGCAGTATTTTATTATCCAAACAGTAGTGATTTTAATTGGATTTGTGGAATGATCTGGAAGACATAACAATGTCAGTACGGACTGGTTAAAAATCGAGTTGGAAACTACCTTCAAAATGTCCTGCTCATAGAGCCTGTGGAGCTCAGAGGAATCACTCAGTGACAGAAACACCCCGGATTAATTGGGAGGTTTGGATACAGAAATCAGAGCAGAAGCAGCTATTTTTCATATCCTATGGCTGTGATTCTCCTGTTCACCTTCCCCCTGCAGTGAAGTTTTAATGAATTGCTATAAAGGGTAAGGTGGTTTGAATCTCAGGAAAGATAGAATTGTTGGACTCCAAGAAAAACAAAACAGATGGCATGCCTTAAAATTTTTGCTTTCATATTTCAATTATTCAAAAATACCTTCTGTAAAGCTGGTGTCTATTTTGTAAAGGGCGTTTACACAGTAAGGAAGTTGCTAAATGAGTTGGAGAAAGCTGGTTAGACTGCTTAAGGCATTTTATTTTTATTACAACAGAACAATATTTTAATTAGTTATTTACAGTGTTTCTGACTTAGAACTGTCTTCTTATGTGGCCGAAAACACCCATCCTCCCTCAATAAATAGAGCTCAGGTCTATTGTGTTTTTTGTTTTTTAATTTTGAATGTTATTTTAAATATTTATTAAAGTTTAGATTTCTATTAGATTTTTACTGTGACAAACTTTATTTACAATCTTTAATATACTTTATACTCTACTAAATGCCTATAGCTGGTCCACAAGCAATTATGAGCATCTGTGTATTTTGTGCAGTGCTCTGTGCTAGATGCTGAGAATAAAGTCTTCATAATTCAGGAAACAGTCTCATGGGGAGGTCTGGGGTTACTAGAAGAGGAAGGGGAAGGGACTAACTTTCTGGAGGAATAGAAAAGGCTTCATAAAAGAGCCCCTACTTGAGTCAAGAGCTGAAGGACAACTGCAGATTTGCAAAGCAGACAAAGTGGGGTTGGGGAGAATAGTCTAGGCAGAGAAAAAGCAAAAATAAAATCATGGAGCTTGAGCAAGTACATAGCACATTTAGGTTATATTAAGCATTTTAAGGTGGTTGGAAAACTGAATATTTGGAGGAAATTGGCAGAAAACAAATAAAATCAGTGAAGTAAAGATTTCTATTCTCCATAAAACTAATGTCTTTACCATGCTTCTCTCCTGGGCTTCCATCCCATCATGCACCACACTCTTCAGTTTCAGCTTGGAACCTTGTTTCACAGAACAAGGAGAAAGACGTCATCATTAGATGGGCACTTCCTCATCTTTTCATCACTAAATCTATAAACATACCTCAACCAATCTTCATTGCCTTTTATGACACTGGTTTATTAGATAAAATGTCAGAAGCTAGTTCCTTCCCTCGTGTTTTGGATTCCATCCCCTTTTGCCTTCTCATGGAATTTTATCTTCCGAGATTTTCCTTCTCTGCTGCTTCTACTTCTCTCTTTCTCCTTTCTAGAATATACTCATCAGATAACCAATGTGTTGTAATATCTCCCATCTTAAAAACAAACAAAACAAACCAATCAACAAAAAATATTCCTTGACCCCACATGAGGCTTCAATTTTTGTGGTAAAGTAGTATGTGTGCACCAACTAGTTCAAGTGCTCCCTTAAAATTCCTAACTTTTCTGGGCCACAAGACTAGTTCTTGCCCATGGATTCTGAGTGAAAGTAATACATAACACTAAGAGCTGGTGTATCGTCTCCATAGATCCTTTCCCTGCCATGACAAACTCAGAGGCCACATAGTCCACATGGCACAACTACAGGATGGGGGGCAGGGAGGTCATCATGGAACACTGGGTGAGACATAAACATTTATTGTGGAAAGCCCTTGGGTTTGTCTGTTAGAGGCAGCTAGCATAAATTACTCTTATTAATAAAGATATCGTTCTATTCCTCCAATCCTTTCTACGAAGTTCTGTAAAACGTTTTTGCAAACACTTTTTTATTTTCTTTACATGCATGGCCCTTCTGATTCACTGTTCTCTTGCTAAGGTTACCAGTGACTACAATAATACAGAGGAGGATGGATAGATTTTGTATTTACCTTACTAGACTTAGCAGAGTATAATACTGTTGATCACTCCCCTTTGAAATAGTCTTCTCTTTTGTCATCTAATGTTCTACTGTTCTGGTTCTTTTTCTCCATCTCTGGTGACTTCAATTCCTATTGCAATTTCTCAGTAGCAGAGTTCCCAAGTAATTGGTCTCAGATCCTCTTAAATTCCCTTCCTGCACTCTTTTCCTAGGTTGTTTAAGACATAGTTTACAATGTAATCTAGGTGGTGGTAACTCCCAGATTACTACAACTCAGACATCTGTTCTGAGTTCTACACGCCTTACTCCTACACCAAATATTTGCCACTTTCACTTGCATTTTCTGTAGGCATCTCAAACTTAATATGCATGAATAAATTCTTGATATACTTTGCCTCCCATCTCCCAAACTGCTCTTCTTATCTTTCCACACAAGAAAGTTCCACCACCACTAACACAATTTCTGAAGTCAAGAGAAGCAGAGGCATTCTTGACAAGTATCACCACACATTTCCAGTTTATTCATTGGTTCCTTATCTGTTCAATTCAAATACATTTAAAATCTCTTCCACGTTCACTTTCTCTGTCCAAGCCTTGACTTGTTATAATGATCTTCCTCTCATTCTTATCGCCTAATCCATTTTCCATTCTTCAGCTAGACTTTTAACTCTTAAAGTCTCCATTAAAGAGAATTTCATCATTTGAGGAGAATATGTAAATACAAATAACTATTATAGGAAGGATATTTTAAATAAACCAATAAAAATTGAAGAA
This sequence comes from Rhinolophus sinicus, assembly GCF_057876585.1. Classification (NCBI taxonomy): domain Eukaryota; kingdom Metazoa; phylum Chordata; class Mammalia; order Chiroptera; family Rhinolophidae; genus Rhinolophus; species Rhinolophus sinicus. The sequence continues at coordinate 61,530,157 of NC_142501.1, read as the reverse complement.
AATATGGAGAGACTATACAGCTAGAATTGTTAGGAAATGCACATTAAGTCTTTAGGCACATAAAAAAATTACTTCAAGTGTCACTGATATGCCACATTCTCAGTAGAAAGACAAAAGTTCATTATTTTCCCTAGACTATTACTTTTTTTTATACAAGTAGACTACATTGCACAGTATCTTATACAGTTAACAAATTTCCACCTATGATATTACAAACTATGACAATAAAATGGGATCATGTAATCTGATAGTGGTATATACTTATTTTTACATGTTTCAGATATTGTTCAATGTGAATGGTGAGTGACACAAATTAGCCAATATGAGTTATCTAACAGCATTGAGTACCAGATGTACATAGGTAATTTAATAATCCCCATTAGTATTTAACCCAACAAAAATAGAAATGAATGCATTTATTGATTATGATCCAATTAGTTTTGATAGACTTTAACTTTTTAGCACTATATCTAAGTAGCTGTTCTCAACTTTCTGAGGGTCACAGTTCTTTGAACATGCCCCCCAGAAAAGTGAGCATACTCACAAGCACATTTTCTTATCACTTTTGTTGCTATTTTTAAAGATTGCTATAGTTCCAAGTAGTTGGTTTTACAGAGTAGTTTTTTAAACAGGAAGTTTTTGTGTGTGTGTGTGGTATGTTTGACTATTCTTATGAATGTGTACTTTCCCATTTACTAAAATGACATTTGTGACTCTCATTTTTCCATGTTTCTTAAGAAGTATTTTTTTCAGTAGTTTTAAGAATTTAAATATTTTCAAAAAACACAAGGAAGTATCACCTCATACCTGTTAGAATGGCTATGATAAAAAAGATAGGATAGAACAAATTCTGGTGAGGATATGAAGCAAAGAGAACCCCTGTGCTCTGTTGGTGGAAACTATAGGAAAAAGTATGGAGGTTCCTCACAAAATTAAAAATTGGACTAGAGTTGACCCTTGCACAACATGGTTTTTAACTACATGGATCCACTTAAATGTGGATTTTTTTTCAATAAACACCTGTACGATTTTCAATCTGTGGTTGGGAGTGTGTGGATAGAAGAGCCAACTGTATATATTGATCTACTCCATTTTCTATAGGGGATTTAAGCATCTGCAGATTTTGGTATCGACGGGAGTCCTGGAACCAAATCACTGTAGATACTGAGGGACAATTTAATTTTTTTGGGAGTCAAAAGTTATATGTGAATTCTCAACTCCATGTTGTTCAAAGGTCAACCATATGAACCAGCAACCCCATTCTCAGTATATATCCAAAGGAAACAAAGTAGCTATCTCAAGGACATAGCTGCATTCCCATGTTCATTGCAGCATTATTCACAATTTACAATAGCCAATACATGGAAACAACCTAAGTGCCATTTACAGATGAATGGAAAAAATAAAATGTGGTGTATATATATATATATATGCAATGTAATATTATTCAGCTATATAAAAGAGGAAATCCTGGCATTTGTAACAACATGGATGGATCTTGAGGGCATTATGCTAAGTGAAATGAGTCAAACAGAGAAAGACAAGTACTGTATGATCTCGATAATTTTTGAAATTATTAAAAAAAAAGAAGAAAGAATCTGAACTCATAGTTACAAAGTACAGATCTGTGATTGTCAGAGGAGATTGATGTGGGGCGGGGGATGTATGTGAATATGGTAAAAAGATACAAGCTTGCAGTCATAAAATAAATAAGTTCTGGGGTATGTACAGCATAGTGACTAAAATTAATAATACTATGTTGAGTATTTGAAAGTTGCTAAGGGAGTAGATCTTAAAAGTTCTTATTATAAGAAAAAAACTGTGACTGTAAAGTGATTGATGTCAACTAAACTTATCGTGATCATCCCTCTGAACTGTATACATATATCAAATCATTATGTTGTACATCTTAGACTAATACGATGTTACATATATCAATTATGTCTCAATGAAACTTGGGGAAAAATCCCAGAATTGAAGTCTTCTGCACATGAGCAAAAAAGAGGGAACTCGAAAATATAGAAATCTTGATGTATTTTCAAAGGAAGAAAGTATTAATAAAGGATGCTGTTTGTGTGTTCTCTTCCAGTCTTGTAGCCCAGGCTGCAACTTGTGCAACACAGACCTTGGAAACTGAATAAAGGATAAAATATTAAAGCTGCTTTCAGAAACTCTCTCAAACACTAGGGCCACAATTGATGCCATCACATTTCCCTTCCCTTAGCCAGACTGTAATTCTGAATTTCGGTTTTAGGCATGGAAATGTAGTAATAGACTTTCTTCCTGTGAATGGTTCAGGCTGATTAAAGTTGTGAGAAACTTATGGTCAGTGTCATATATTTCAGTTTTACTGCAACTTCCAAAAAAAAAAGCTGATATTGTTGGGTATTTCTACGTTTTTGCCTGGAACCCCGACCCCTAAAATGGTTCTGAGATGGAGTTTTGGTAAAGAGTAGATATAAATTAAACTCATCCACCATGACCAAGAGACAGCTGGATGGTAGTGATAGAGGTATTGAACTTATTGTCAGAATACTTAGATATAAGTTATGGTTTATGTTATTTATAACCAGTGAGAACTCATTTTTCTATACTCTTTGAGATTCTGTTTTTCTCTTTTTTGTTGTTGTTGTTTAATGTAAAATAGGAACAATAGTAGTACTCCACAGGATTGTTGGGATGACAAAATGTCTAATTTTTGGAAAAATATTTAATGCAGTACCTCTTATTCAGTGGATTCTCAAAACACGTTTTACTAAATCTGAATCAATAGTATCAGTCTCACATTACTGATACTAATAACCATTAAAGTTTGCATTATGTACTTAGAAAAGACCATGCATGGTGTTTATTAATCCATGTATTTTGTAGGAAATCAAAGCTAGCTGAATTGACTTGCTTCAGATTATACAAGTAAGGACAGTTCTAGGGCTGAAACCCTGGTTTCCTGTGAGTAGCCTCTTGGGCTTTTTATCAGTGTACCCTGTTGTAAGAAAAGTGGCATTAGTCACTGTGTATGACCAGACATCACGTGTTGCAGAATGTGCTTCTCTTAAAAGAAGTAGAACGTTAGCAATTTTATAGCTGTGTGTAGGGAGGATTGGATTCAAAAAGTGTTCTTCTGTTCGCTAACAATGATTTCTGGTAAGTCATTTCTTAACTCTGAGTAACAGTCTCCATAATACTCCTCTCATGTAACTGTTGCCTCAATTAGATTAGGAAAAGTTATGTGAATATACTTAGCACAGGGATTTGGACATAAAGTATTCAATAAATATTTGTGAAATTTGGACCCCTGTTATTAATTCATTAATGTATTCTGCCAATATAATTTAGACAAAAAAAAAAAAAAAAGTTTGCCTCAAATAGTCTTTTCCCTAAATTGTCTAAAAAACAATTCTTTGAACTCTCTGGTTCTTAATGCTTATGGAAGCTTAGTCATGATGAATTATAATAGTTAACTTCCTAAGGTCATACTTATGTTATAGAAATTGAATTGCCTCATCCAAGTAGCAAATATGAGTCTCCTTAGATAATCTATTTGTGATCATGGAACTTAATATTATTCCTTCCATCCTACTTAACTCATGCTACTTCCAGCTATGAGAAGGCTAGAACAGTTTTTTATTTTTTTGTTTTTTTCCCCCCAAACTTTAGCGATAAGATAGGCAGATCTGCCTGCTTGTCTTATTTTGAGGCCAAAGTGACCTCCAAAAGGGAATTGCTTTTAATTGGATCGATTTATATTCTTTTTCATTTTGGCTGGGGCACTGACCCATGCCCAGAACACTTCTGCCCAGTGGCCTGCCCGAAATTGATATGGTACTTGACCTGTTACACTCCATTTCCTGAACTACAATCCTGATAGACTCTATTTCCATAACCCTCAGAACCCTGACATGACAGGCTTCTTCTTTAACAATTGTCTTCCCCCGAACTAGCTTTCAACGCACTACTCCATTATGGACAATGCATTGTTTGTAAGCCATAAAATCAATTTAAGCTCCATAGTTATATGATTGTGGAATATTTCCTTATGGAAGTCCTTTAAATTCAGGCTGTCAATTCACCCTTAGACCTGTGCAGTAGTGAGTGACTCCAGCTGGAGTTTTTCTTTCCTTCCTCTAATTGGGAGGCGTTATACTCATTTTTCTCTTGTGGTCCTTGGTAACTTTTTCATGAATAGAAAGATTAATGGAAGTTTAGGGAAATATTGAGAAAGACTAAGTTTACATAATGGCCATAGGATTTTATGAATGGCTGCTAGTGAAAAGCAGATTTCTGTGCTTTTAAATGAATTGTGGTAGATCCACATGCCACGGAAAGATATACAATGCATATTGATCTATTGTTGAATAAAAAATAAATGAGAAGAGCTCCCAGATGGCTCAGTTGGTTGGAGCATGTCCTCTCAACAACAAGGTTGCTGGTTCGACTCCCGCAAGGGATGATGGGCAGCGCCCCCTGCAACTAAGATTGAACACGGCACGTTGAGCTGAGCTGCCGCTGAGCTCCTGGATGGCTCAGTTGGTTGGAGCACATCCTCTCAACAACTAGGTTGCTGGTTCGACTCCCACAAGGGATGGTGGGCTGCGCCCCCTGCAACTACGGCAACTGGACCTGGAGCTGAGCTGCGCCCTCCACAACTAAGACTGAAAGGACAACAACTTGAAGCTGAATGGCACCCTCCACAACTAAGATTAACACACTGTTCCCCAATAAAGTCCTGTTCCCCTTCTACCCTCCCCCCCAAAAAATAAAAGTCTTAAAAACAAACAAAAACAAAAACTCCTATTTGTCATACATATGCATATACAGTATACAAGTACAGGTAAAAAATATAAATGGAGAGTGAGAAAAAAACCTGGAAAATAATGCACATACTGTTCATAGTAATTATTTCTTTGTCATGCAATTAAACACTACTTTACATATTTCAGAATAGTTGGAATATTTGCAATGAATCACTCTTTTAATAACTTTCTGAAATCAGAATAAAATTAGTTTTTAAACACTAAGAATTAACAAAAGAAACCAGAGATGGTTTAAGCAGTCATATTGTTCCACAAGGATGTTTTGCTCTTCTGAGTGACACTGTTGAGAAGAGTCATGTTGCCATGCCTTATGAATGCTACTGAACATTTAAATTTTATTGTTTAACTAAGTTCACATGGACCCCTCCATCCATCTATTATATAAAACAATCATTTTTGAGGAAGTGTTTATGCAATTTAAAATACTTAAAATTGTTTAGTTGCACATATTAAAATGTGAATATTTTAGTCTCCAACATTACATAGTTTATCTACATGTATGGGGCAACAATAGTGGTTAAATATATGTTATAGCTAAATATACAACATCAGAATTTATGTATAATAGACTTCTCTTTTTTTAATTTATTGGGGTGACAATTGTTAGTAAAATTACATAGATTTCAGCTGTACAATTCTGTATTACATCATCTATAAATCCCATTGTGTGTTCACCACCCAGAGTCAGTTCTCCTTTCATCACCATATATTTGATCCCCTTTACCGTCATCTCCCACTCCCCATCCCCTTTACCCTCTGGTAACCACTAAACTATTGTCTGTTAGACTTCTCTTCTTGTATGGATGGTTCATGGTACATTTTATATAGTGCCACAATGTAGTATTGTTGCATTGTGCTTCGCTAAAGTAAATATTTTAGATTCTATCACTTTATCTTTTCTTTCTTTTCCTTCCTTCCTTCCTTCCTTCCTTCCTTCCTTCCTTCCTTCCTTCCTTCCTTCCTTTCTTTCTTTCTTTCTTTCTAAATGGGTAGGTGTAAGCAAAGCTTTCTGCAAGTTAGAGTCTGTAAATGAAAATTTTGTACTGCATGCTGGTTAAAAAGGGCAAGGCAGATTTTATCCAAACTACTGCAATAGGAGAGAGATTCTTCAATATAGAACTGAGCTCAACTTTGAACACAGAAAAGACAGCTGGGAATTTATAGCCAGCAAGCAGAGTAAGGTAGTCTGTGGATGGAAAATTTCAAAGTGGAACTTGATTAGATATCAAGGGTAGGGGGATTTTTGCTAACTGGCTTAACAGGAATTTTGCAAAGGAAAGCCAAAATAAGCATATATCAAGGGTAACAGGATTCTTTGCTAACACTGGGCTGGCAGAAAAAGGTTGAAGCCAGGTTGGGAAGAGGACTCAGAGGAATCTGACCAAAGTTTGGTCAAGCAGGGACTCTGTCAGGTCTCATAACGTCTTCGTGTATCAGGCTGTGACCTATCATGATGGCTCCAGGAACAGAGATTATCCTAGTAAGAGGTGCACCATTGCACATTGAGGAGAGCCTGGGGTTTCAAAGATTGCTAGATTTTCCTGTATGCTTTAGTGCATTTCTCAATCACCACACCTGCTTATGAGAGGAAAGTGATATGCGAGCTTGCTTGGCCCATTAGAGAAGTGTAGAAAACTGTCATTCAAGTGCTCTAAGCAAGCCCATCCTTTTCTGTGTGCAATACAGAATGATTCACAGTGTTGATTCTGCATCCAGGTTACCTGGATTCCCTTGTACCTCAGCTCTAACCCTTTGATAGCTCTATGACCTTGGTCAAGGTACATACTACTTCTAGGCCTCAGTTATTTTGTTGGTTAATAGGGATAATAATGGTAGATATCTCATTATTATGAGTATTAAATGAGTTGAACTGTGTAAAGCACCTATGGCCATAGTAAATCTTCACAAGAATTAGATATGTTTACACGAATATGTGCTTTTAATATTATCTTGCCTATAGTAAGTATTCAATAAGAGTTTGCTTTTGAGTATGTAATGTTGTTTTTCTTTTAGTGAGTTTATTTTAGTGAGTTTCTTTTAGTGAGTTATTTTCTGTTTTGGGCATCTAGAGAGTTTTTTTTTTTACAGGGGCTAATGTATTTCATCATCCTGAGCAAAGAATGTGTGAGAACTATGGTCACTACTTAATTGTAGAAATATTAGAATCCCAGAACAAATATATTTGCTGATTTCAATTTATTTATAGAAATATGTATGCAAATTGATTATCATTCCCCTACTTTAGATCCTCTGATGCATCTTATTGTTTGTACTTAAAATTAAACTCTTTACCATAGCTTACAATGTCCTGCATGATTTGAATTCTCTATTTTGCACATTAAACACTTTTATCACCTGCCACATTTGGGCTTTTTATAATTTCTTAAATTTGGAAATGTCATTTGGCCTTGGAGCCTTTGCATGTGCTGTTCTCTCTGCCTGGGATACATTTCCTTCTATTCTTTGTATGGAAGGGCTCCCCATCATCATTTTTTGTCTTAGTTAAAAATGTTACTTTCTTGAAGAGACTAACCCTAACCAACCTCTGTCATTCTCTGTATCATTCCCTTTTTTTGCGTCTTACATGAGACTGAAAATTTTAAATTACTTTATTGGTTTGCCTAATTGTTTGTTCTTTGTATCTGTCACTAGAATATAATTTACATGGTTCAAATTATACATTTTTAAATGGTTATTGATGGATTTTCTCATTTTATATTTTCCTATTTTCTTAGACATAATGAAAAGTATAACTTCTAGTTTCATTTTGCAAATGAATTTTATAAACTTTAATATTGGTAGGAAAGCTATCATTAAATTAATTTTTAAAACCCGTGGAAATTATTTTCATTGGATCAACAAATTCCCTGCCATAAAAAATCTATGCTGTGATCAAGAACCGAAACTGACTGCTTAGAAAATTACAATAAACCTGTCTATTTTCATCTTCTAGTTTGAGATAAAAGGGGAAAGAGTGTTAAATCAAAGTAAACAGAATGTTTACTCTACTTTCAGTTTTAATAATTAAATGTATTATTCACAGTTGAGGTGTTTCACGGCTACACACCTCCTTTTCCTATTTTTCCATGATCCTGTATATAGTTTTCCTTGTATTTTTCTCCCCAAAACTCCTTATATCTCCCTCACCTGTCTTAAATAAATGAATCTCTATAAATTTCTTTGCAGATTGAATGGGACTTTCCTCTTCAAGGTCTTACATTTGTTGACGTATATGTGGATTCATTCAAAATTTATATTTGGGTCCTAATTACATTGTTTATATTTGAAAACAAATTCTCCATTTCATGGTGTCATACAGTTATGTTTGCTTAAAATTTCAACAACAATTTTACAAATATTTTCTAAGCATCTCTTATGGCCAAAGCACTGTGCTAGGTGCCGAGTATATGAGTTTGTTGGTGAATTAAATAGATACAAATTTTGGACAAATTCAAACTAGTATTCTTCCAACTTAAATTCACTAATCACCAACTAAAAGCCATATGTAACTTATATGGACTCTTTCTGGTACTCAGAAAGATGGTTTATTTTGTGTCTCTGTCCGATCACAGCGCATACGAGAGCCACTACAATGACTCATCCTCCAGTGTAATGGATATCAGCACTTTCACCTGTCCAGCCTTTCTTTTTATGGTATAAGAAAACTCATTATTATTATTATTTTCAGTGCACGTAGCTTGAATAAGACTGATGCTGCCTCCTGGAATGGGCACATGACTAAGGCCCAGCCAAAGGAAATAGAATTACCCAGAGACCCAGTTTTGGGGTTAAAAGTAGACATGTGAGCAAGCTGGGAAGTCAATGTCAATGTAAGAATTTTTCTAGAAGAACTGCAAAATGAATGCTCTGTCTCCTTAATTTTGCTATGCTGGTAGAATGTAAAGAGAGAACTGCGCCAGAAAACGAAACCAACACAAAGTCAAGTGCAAATTACAGGTCCCTGACTTCACTGCTAATAGCCTTGTACCCAATTAGGCCTGAAGAAAGATTCTCCCTTGAACTTTTCACACATTTGAATCAATACATTCTCTTATTAATTTAAGAAAATTTTCTTTTTAAATTTTGTAATCAAAACAGTTTAGAAAAACTATGCATAGTGACTGTTGAATTCATATTGAGCCATTACCTCTAGAGGGATGCAAATGAATTGGGAACATGCTCAGAGAAGCTATAGCTATAGTTGACCCTGAACAACATGGATTTCTACTGTACAGGTCCACTTATATGAAGATTTTTTTCCAACAAATATACAGTCTGCTCTCCGTATTCTTAGGTTTCGCATCCATGGATACAACCAACTGCTGCTGGAAAACAGTGTTTTCAATCCATGGCTGGGAATCTGTGGATGAAGAAGGCCAATTGTATGTACCGATGACACCATTTTATATAAGGGACTTGAGCACCTGTACATTTGGTACCCTTGGTGGTCCTGGAACCAATCGCCCACAGGGATCACTGTGGTAAAGTTTTTGGGGAGTCAAAAGTTATATGCAGAGTTTAGACTGCACAAGGGTCTTACCCCTGCAGTGTCCAAGGGTCAACTGTATTTCCTATGAGGACTGCATGTAGGAACTGAACGGTCAGCCTAGAAAGGAAGACAGAGAAGGAACTGACAAGAGGACAGGACAATGACTGGAGTAAACAGCCTTGGGAGGCCTAGAGGACACTGTAATAACAGTCACTCATTTCTACAGAGATATAGAATCAGAAAGACAGCCTTATTTACATTGACCATTAGGAGGCAAAACTCAAATGTGTCATAACAGTTATTCTGCTTCTCATTGTTACTACAGAGACACTTTAACAGATGCATAAGAATGTCCAATGGGCTAACTATATTGAAGAGAAATAAGACTTGCTCTGTGTGCCTCAAATAGACCAATTGGGACCAATGACTGTGAGCCAGAGAAAAGAGACTTCAGCTCCACATGAGGAATAATTTTCTAACCGAGTTTTCTGAAGAGTAAATGGACTTTGTGGAGCAGTGAGTATCTCATCATTAGGGCTTTTCATTTATATGCCAGATAACTGTTAGGTGTAAATATTGATCGGTTACATAAAAGTAGGCTGGAGATGAATCCCTTTCCTATCCTGTCCAATTCTGAGATGTGAAAATGGTAATCCAGCTTGATGTGGTAGTTATTCTACCTTGGTCATTGAAACACCCCATTCTTCCAGGAAGAAGACATTTGATTAACTATATTTGCATTTCTCTCTCTATTGAAATGTGTTAAGATATGAAGACATGACCCTCAAAGACATAGTGTCATAATAATTTATATATATATAAATATTGAAATGACCAGTAAAAACAAAACCCTGAATAACTCTTTTCCTGGAGTTCAAACAGGAGTGGGAATCTTCCAACTATTTGGGTCAACAGAGACTGCTAAATTATAAGATTTGAGTAAGTAAGTGATTTGGATTTTTAGATCAATAAAATTAATTATGCAATTAACAAATCCTCACACTCTATCCTGTGGATGATTGTTTTTCAATTGCTATGTAGCTTTTAATGTGTGAAACTATTTTATAATTAAAGTTTTATATTTAATTATTAAAAGTAATAAGGACATGCTCTTTTAAGTGTACAATAGAATAAATGTAGGATTTCTGACTTAAATACGTGCTTCAACTTTGTGGAGCGAGCACGAGGAGGTAGCATAACATTGAGGTCCAAGAGAGTAGATTTGGGTTCGAATCTTTGACTAGTAGCTTTATAGATAAGTTACCTTGGACAGGTTATTCATTTTTCTCAGCCTCAGTTTCTTCATCTGTAAAATGGAGAGGATATACTGACCAAATCTATCTATATTCCAGTTTTCTAATCTGAATTCAGTTTAACACTCTAGGTACCCTAGTTTTATACTGTGTCTTCACTTCCTCTTATTTGTTATCTCTTCTTTAAGTCCTATTCATCATTTAGGACTTTGCCTAAAGATTTCCTGACCCCTAATCTTGGTCCTGTTATATCTATCATACTATCCTCAGTCGTTCTTTTACAGTAATTATTTTAATTGTAATTTTATCTTTTTCTTCTGTTATTGTGGTTTTAACTTCTCGCTTTCTTTTATGTCTTAATTGTTTCTATACAGTTGTTTTCTCACACCGTGCCTGGTGCATAGTGGTCAATAAATATTGCAAAAGAATAAAAGACTTTTACAAAAATTCAATGAGGTAATTAATATACAAAATATCTTGAAAACACTTTCTATTATTGCAGGAAACTGCTATTAATTAAAGCTTCCTCTTCTTTAGTCACCAGAATCGTGTTATAGCAACCTTCAATATATAAGTAACAGCTATAAGTTAATTTCAAGAGATATTTATGAAAATTCCTTCACAGAACTTACCAAATTATATTTGTAGAGCTACTTATGCTTCTCTTATTTTTCTATCTCTGTCTGTCACTAGATCTTAACCTCTTTGAAGACAGGGCCTATGTTTGTCTTCTTCTTTGTTGTGCTACCAGCTCATTTTATAGCGCTGTCTCATGGAATCTGAGATTTTGCCTAAGGGCAATAAAATTCTTGAAGTACTTCAAGCAGGAAAGTGACAATACCAGACTTGATCACTTAGAAATCACTCTAGCTGATGAATGAAGACTAGATTAATGTCGGTCAAAGTGTACTTGGCCAGGGCAGTTGTGAGGCTATTACAGTTTTTTTTTGTGTGCAAGACATTGGAGTGGTTCAGAATGGGGCTGATGGCAGTGGAGATACAAAGACATAGATGGAATCAAGGCATATTATGGAGGTGGAATTAACAGGGGTTGGGAATTTATTAGGTGATGGTGGTAAAAGAGATAAATCTATTATTGTTAACAAAAATTACAATTAAATTTAGTTAGATTGTTGGTAGCATATATGTTCTGGAAAGGAAGACACTATTAAAACAAAAGTGATAAAATACCTCTCTGTAGAGACATCAGAAATGTAAACAGAATCAGTAGCTGGTTCGTAAGTTAGATTTTTGGCAGTTTTACGTCATTCAATATTAGTGGGTAGGAAAGAGCTTCGAACTGAAAGAAAAGGGCATACACTTTGCCCCCTACCCCCCACTTTGTTGAGTTACACTTGACAGATAAAATTGTAAGATATTTACAATGTACAACATAATGCCTTGATATACGTATGTGCTGTGAAAGGATTACTCTTGAATTAGTTAATACATCAATCACCCCATATATTTACCTCCACCCCCTTTCTGGTGAAAAAGTTCTACTCTCTTAGTATATTTGAATTATGGAATACAGTGTTATCAACTATAGTCACCATGTTATGCATTTGATCCTCAGACTTTATTCATCTTGTAATGGAAAGTTTGTATATCGTTTCCTGTAGAGCAGAGCATGGGTAGTGAAACTGGTTAGTAAATAGTTTCCAAACTAAGCTACTAGGGTATCTCCCTGTTTATTTCACTGCGCATGGCCAGAGGAGACAAAAGGGTCAGACACAGCAGACGTACCGGTGGCCTGAACACTTAGGATGGGGGGCATGACCAGAGTGAAAATGAGACCAATGAGGTAATTGACATTTCTGAGACAAGCAGCATTTGTGCAAAGACAATACAACTTGGATCAAAGGAAATGGTAAAGAAAAAGAAATAAAGAAGCGCTGTGTGAGAGTGAGACCGATTCAGTGAGCGCAGCATAAGAGAAACTAAGCTCAGCAAAAATGTTATGAACAAAACATGAAGGAATGTAAGCTGAGTTCAGCATGGGGGAAGATGGGAGCGGGACTGACACATATGGAGCCCCTACTCTATGATGGGTGCTCAGCTAGGTGTTTGTGGGGGCCGTCATGCCCACACAAATCCTACAAGGTCCCTTTCAGTTCTATTTCCATTTCTCTGAAACAGAAACAGATTCAGGCTAGTTTTGTCATTTGCTTATGTTCACACATTAGTCAGTGGCAGATGATGGACTAGTTCCCAGATTTGCCTAACTCCAAAGTTTCTTTCATTCTTTCTTCTTTTCAAACACATTATGCTACAGCTCCTAAGTCAAAATCTTTCAGAGCCAGGCAGGTAACAGAAATGAGCAAAATTGGCTGGGGTGTGAAGCATTAGGGATGGAGGGTGCTCTGGACAGTGTATTCTCCGTTTAAAGATGGCAGCATCCATTTAACTCCAGGAAGATACTGCCACATGGCCATGTGGCCTCCCTGTTGTCAGATCTTCAGACTGTAAGACAAGCTGAGAATTTATGTTTTTATGTGAAATTTGTAGATGCTGCTAATTAATTCAATATTTCAGAAAGCAGAAAGCTTTTGACTGGTCAAATAAAACTCCTCAGAAGGCTGAATCCAGCCTGGTAACTGAGGGGTGGTGACCTTTATGTTACACCCTGCTGTTTGGGGCTCACTTGGTAGTTAGCATATCAAAACCTTCGGTGACATAATGGCTGGAAATTGTCTAAATACATAGGCAGTCAAAAGGCTCTACTTACATGGAACCAAAATGTAATAATAATAATAAATGGAAAAGCGAGAACAAGACAAAGGTAACCTCTTCCCTGTCTCTAGAGGGATCCTGGTTAGAAGCAGAATGAAGGCAGACAGCATACCTAGACCAGTGGTCTGTGGCACTGGCTCATGCCAGATCACAAGAACCAAGTGGTAGTCATCCAGGAATCATGCCAGATGGTGTTAAAACACAGTTAGCTTGAAATTCCCCAATTTACACCCCAGAATGCTGCAAACACTAAAAATCAAAACTTTTTTTTCCCCCAGAGAGTTAGTTTGCTGGTGCATCACTGTCTGTAATTTACAAAAATGTTTGATTTACTAAACAAAACCACTTAAAATTTTTTTTACAATATCATTTGGTTAACCCTGAAGAATCCATCTGTCTCTGAAGTACTAATGTAATAAATGTATTGAGGAATTTATGTTTAGGAGAGCTCAGCTTATCATCTCATTTCCACGTTGGTGACCCTGCGAAGAAGATATCATGACTGACATTCTAGAAGCAACTATAACAAAAACTGTATCTTGAACAGGGAATAATTCATTACACAATTAGTTTTAAATAATATCAGCTAAGAGTTTGAGAGCACTATTTGCCAAAGCATTGTTCTAAGAGATTACAAATATCAAACTCAGTTTAATCTTCACAACAAACCTATGAGGTAGAAGTTTTAATGTTATCATTATTTTATTGATTAGGAAATTGAGGCACAGAGAAATCATACAAAGAGTAAATGGTACCTACAGCTGTGATTTGAATCAGGTACTGTTACTCTAGAGTCTGCTATACTTCTGAACACTATATACACTGTAAACAATACTACTAAAAATGTTAATGGCCTTGAAGTCAATATTTTTAATTGAATCAGCCTGTACACAAGTTTATTAACAAGATAGCACAGGAAATAATAAGGGTTAAGTAACAAGCACAATTTCTGTATCACAGTGGGTGATAAAAGAGTGTAATTTCTTTCCTTTGTCCTCCTGAAAGCTAGAAACATTTCACAAAATTATTACCTGAACAGAACTGCCAAGTTACATCTCCACAGATTTAATATATCTTAATAAGAAATAAAAATAAAGCACAATGTCCAAATTTACATAATACAAACATTCAGGTATTAGGAAATAATCGGGAAATTAAGTCCCTCTGTTTTTCAATAAAATATTTTCTATAAATGCTATGATTTGAAAGATCCAACTCTATGTCCTTACAATGATTTTTCATGTGCTTTGCACCTTTCCCTTTAAAGGAGAAAGTACATTATGTAAGTTACCTCTATGCATACACTAGAATGGTGGGCCATATGATATCAGGTATTATAAATCCCATATATTTTTATGCTTTTACTAATCCAGTTGTGTGTTAGACATTGAGATGAGAAGACGTATTCAATTGTTACAGGAATTCTGAGAGGTATAATTTTATTATGCGTATGTGTTGTTGACATCTATTTGTATAGCTTTTCTATCATATTGCTATAGATTTTTAATTTCTCAGTGTCCTTGAATATAAACTTCTTGCATACTGCTCATACAAAAATTTGCTGTAAATTTATAGTATTAATTTTGTACTTATTAAAATTATTCTTGGCCCAAGGAAAGAAAATTTAGTGCGCTAATTTGTCAAGTCGCCAAAGGCCTAATTTCCTTTTTTTCTTAAAATGTTTATTCCATATTAAATAAAAAACATTATTTTATTTTAATTCATCTTTGTAATTAAGGTTCCCAGTTGTAGCCCTATTTAGGGAATTAATCAGTTCCTTCATGAGATGGTATGGCACTTGCCAAAGTGTGTGGTTACGATGTAAATGATCTGTATCTACTGAATGCTATGAAAAGCCAACATCAGAATACCCTATATCTTTCATGGGGCATGGGAGATATGATTGAACAGTGATATAGAGACGGATTTATAAGTGCTCAGTACCGTGGAGGGTATAAATCAAGAAGCTGTGCAGATAAGAGAGGGATAACTTCAGGTCAGGGGCTAGGTATAGCCATGGCCTGGTCCTCAAATGAATAGGTCAGGACCAAACTTGTTGGGAAGATTTATGGAAGAAATGAGATTTCAACTGGATCTTGCAAGATGGGTTGGTGCTGGATATACAGAGAGGAGGAAGGAACCTCTAGAGTATGTAAACTAAGATACCATGGTAGAGATTAGCATTTAACGTATACAGAGCAGTGGTGAGTCAATCTGGCTGGAAAGGAGGACTCCTACTAGGTACATAAGGCTCTCACCTCCTGGACAGACCAGATAAGCTACATATGTTTTCTTTTCCAAGATATGACTGATGCTGGAATTATAATCACATAGACCACCTGGACAGGATTATTGATCTGTTCTTAAAGTTGTATTCTTAAAAGAATAATGGGAAAGCCAGAGCTGCAATCTAATGATTGATTCACTCAACAACATGTATTGAGCATTTCACATTGACCAGACATCCTCTTATGCACTGCGACATGAACCAGCGCAACCCATATTTTCTGTCCTTGAGGAGTTCACCATCAAGTGGAATGATGGGTTAGGTAAACAAATAATTAGAATAACTTTGATAAATATGTTATACAATGCGTTTATTCAAAGGGCGTGACTCATTTTGAACAAGATGGACTGGATGTCTTAAAAAAGGAATTGATATTTGAGTTTGACAAAGAGTGTTGTTCACAGAGAGAGAAGAGAGTGCAAAAGAATATGAGTTCAAAGGCAGGAAGACGCTCTCTTGTTAGGAACACACCACTGAGCCTGGGTCAGGCAGGCAGAGGTATGAAATAATACATGGCTCGCGTGTATATTAAGTGTGTGTGTGTGTGTGTGTGTATGCTCATTTGTGTTGCACTAACTACAGAGGAGGGATTTTATGGAGAGACTTTTGTGATGGTGTTATGCTGTCTTATGATAACCTGTCTGGCCCTGAAGGCTTGGGTTAGATGAGAGCTGAACTCATTGTTGGAAGTGAACTGAAGATTGGATACTTCTGTTACATGTCTCTAATCATAAAAGCAATTTATTTGTCTCGTGTTGGAAAGTGATGCTGTCAGTGGTGTTATTTCCTTCATTGAACTTATGATTGACTTTATGCTGTTCAGTTACAAGCACCATAAACTCTCCTGTGACCTTGTGCTCTAGTTGCATGCAAACCTACTTGGCTGCAGTCTGGATATTATTGACAATACATAATGCATTGCTAAGTCATTGAAAATATGCCACAAGGCTTTGCTCCAAAGAAGTGTATTACATTGCTCTATAGATGACCTTTCATTGCTCAGACTCCATTAGAAGACATGAGCTGCCCTATTCTTCCCTCATACCCAGAGGGGTCATGGTTCTGAGACCCTGTGGAGCATCTTTAAGGGCTCTTTGAGAAAGCAAATAAATATGCAGGGCTTCTGTTATAGATCCTCAATGCTATGTAGAGAAGGTACGCCACATGGGATGCTGACCTACTCATTCACACATTTATTTTTTCAATAAGCATTTTTAAAAACCCTACTGCATTCCAGGCACTTTGCTCAGTATTAGGAAATCAAAGTTGAATAAGCCCAAATGTCTGCCCTCAGGGCCTTAGGGTCAAATGGAAATATACATAACACAGTGAGATATTTGGCATAATGGATCTGTACACAATGTCCATGGGCATATTTAATGACGAGCGGGGGAAATGAAGGAGGAGGGACACACACTAGAATGGGGCTAATTAATTAATTTATTTAATATCTAATCAATTTATTTAGCAATAGGCAATAGCAAAAGACAAAGGCAATTGATAGAATATGCTAATGTCAGACAGTAAAGGTGGTTAAGAGTAAACTACATACATTGATAACAATGTCATGTCAAAGGAGTGCACATACATATAAGTTTAAGAGATCTCAACACATGTTTACTATTGATCAAAAATCACTTGGCTAAATACACAAATAACCTCAATAAGGAGAATCCAAAAGCAGTAATAAGCTCTATAGGATACTAACTATTACAGTAGATGTCAAAAGCTCACCAAATTGGGGCAGAACAACACTGGAAAAGTCATGAATCAAAGCCTTGCCAAGTCTGTAGCTGAGAGAAACTCAGGCATCTCCCACACCACTGCTTGTTAGTTCCCAAAATGCTGCTGCTGTTGTCTTTGTTGCTGTTGTTAGAAGTCAAGACATCTGACGTTATAAGCTGCAAGCTGCATATAAGTTTTCGAGATGCTAACAAGGTCTCAAGAAGGCTAACCATGGGGAACAACACCGCAGAGGCCAGGAACCAGCCAGACCTCACCATGTTCATGGCTGAGAGTCAGGACATCCCCTGGTGGTGTAAGCTGCATGTTGCTGGAAGTCTTCAAAATGTTACAATGATAAGTAATCCCCAATGACAAATGATCAAATGACGAAATAATAATTACACTGCCAACTGAGGTCTGTCTTACATATTTTCTCAGATGTACCTTAGAGCCAAGTTTTTTGTTCCTGCCTCCCCCTCCAGGAATGGCCAGTTCTGGGAGGGTCCAACAGTTACTGATATGAATGCTGTCCATCCTGCCGAAGGGCCAATTCATCCAGATAAGCAACAAGGCCTGGTGATGTGCCTGTCACGTCATCCTGATATAACTTAGCTACTTCTTCACTTCATCTGTTGATGTGCGCGAAACGGACAGAACAAAGTGGGAATTCTCTCAACCCCTGATCAAGCTAACCATCACCTCACAGCACAGACAGAACAGCAAACATCATCTCATATCTTCCCTGCTCGGGAGAATGAGACCAAAGGGGGGATTTACTCAACCCCTGATCACAGTACAGAAATCACCTCACTTGCAGGAACAGATAAAAGCTAATAGACAAAAGTTCACTTCAATCAATGAAGCCAAATTTTCCTCAACACCTGCCCTACAGCATAGAAGCAGGAGCATGTGACTAAGTCAGCCTTGGGGAATCAGGGAAGATTTCCAAAAGGAAGTGATGCTTAAATCGGTACAGAGAAGCCAGATGAGTTTGCGGAAATGGTGGACGGGGAGCTGCTGGGATTGAGACTGGGAAGAATATACGTATCAGATGATAAAGGGCTTTATATGGTCAAGAGGCTGAATTTTACACTTAAGATAACCATAACATAGAAGGATTTAAATAGGGAAGAAATATAATCAAATTGGATTTTAGGGTCATTCCAGTAACAGAATAGAGGCTGGGAGAGAGAGTGGCGTTCCAGGCTGCGGTCATCTGGGTAGGACACACACAACGCTAAGAAGGACAATACATGCAGTCACAAAAAAGGGGGAGGATAGAGTCAATAGATGTAAGACATCTTTAAGAGTTAAAGGTAACATGATTTGACTAATTAGATGTGTAGAACAGCAGTGGGGGAGGTACTTTAGATGCGTACATAACTTTTTTAGGTACTAATTTCTGAATTGGTTCTCATTAGTCTTGGATGGTCAGACAATTCATGTGTCCATTCCTAATGGGTAAATGAGGACACACTGTTTTGTTTGGCTCCTCTGCCTTTCCTCTTCTGCCTTTATGGGTGTAATTTTAGCAACCAGTGAAACAGTCACGTTCAGTTGTTGACTGGATGATAGAGAAAGAGGGGAAGAGAAGGGGAAGGGAGAAAAGGAAGGTCGAGAAAGAGAAAGAGGGGTTTTTCTAGTGCTGGGGCTTCCTAGTTGGGAAAATTACTTATTTAGAAGTAACAAGTTAACACATTTTGGTATGGGAAAGATGCGGGGGGTGAATGATTAGTTTTGGAGTAAGGTTAATTTAGGTTCTGGGACTCAGCCCACAGGTTGTCTTATGCGCAGTTAGTTTGAAGCTCAGAAGATAAACTGGTGTAAGAAATGAGAAGGTCTAAGTTCAAACTATAGGGTGTAAGAGAGAAATGAATTAATGCTTTTTTTGGTTTGCTTTTTACAACAAGGAATATGAGAAAAATCAAAGACAAAAACCTGAAGAATGCTAATGCTTAAAAGAATGAGGTAAAAAATAGGAAAATGTGGTTAGAAAATGCAAGTCAAAAGGAGATATGGTTCCTATTTAGAGAGTTGTGAAAGTTACAGACATAGTAGTGCCATGATTCTTGGCTTTGAGGAATATACATTTTAGAAAATCTGTATCATAATTGGTAATGGTTAAGAAAAGTAATGCTGTATCAGAATTGTGCTAATGGAACTGGTTCTTTAAAAATAAACACAAAATCACTTTACTGTAGCCTCTGTAAATGGCAGAACTCTTTAGTTGTCCAGGGAAGAAACACTGGCTCAAGTAGGTTTATGGAAACAGGGAAATTTATTAGCTCACATAAGCAAAAATGTCGAGTTCGTCCAAACTGCAGGTGTTATTTTAGATTAGTTTTCCCTAGAAGCAGACCTAGAAGTAGACGTAGATCGAAGTGCATGTTGTTTGGGACATGATCTCTCTGCAATACCATTAGCGGAAGGGGGAATGAGGTAGGCAAGAGGGAGGAGCCAATAAAGGATGCATCAATGAGCATGTTATCACGCTGCAGAACCTAGATGCCTGTGGGACACAGTGCACACTGTGCCGAAGAGTTGTCCTACCTCAGAGGTGAAGAACTAGGCGCTTCCTGCCCAGCCTGTTCTATCACTGGTAGAGAGCTCACAGGCACACTAACTCTTAGGCACAGAGTCTGGCACACGTACAGGCTGAACACGCTTCTATGACCAGAGAAAGCCCATGGACAGAGCTTCAGGTTCCTGTGGTTGGAAGTTCTAATCATGCACAAGGCTGCTGCCTGCCCAGGGCCTATGAGGGAGCACTGAGCTTCACCTACAGTCCACTCTTGCCTCACTTCACCTAGACCTCCTTTCCCCACATTAACATGTTCACTCTGTTTTATCATTGGTTCATCAAGTTGGCAGCTGGTGATAATTTAGAGAGAGAGAGAGAGAGAGAGAGAGAGAGAGAGAGAGAGAGAGAGAGACCAGGAAGTTAGTGTAACTAGTAGCAGTCACCTAGTAAAAGCAATATCCCCAGGTGTGTGTAGGCTACCTCCCAATTCAAAAGGCTTGCCAAACATGGAGACATGGAACCTCTTTCTTAATGATAGGAAGTAAGAGGTACAGGGTACAAGAACATCCTTTAACTTGAGGGGGTCTTAGTATGTCCCAGAACTCTGTACCGTAGAAACTTAGTAATGTAACAGGTCCCTTAATCTTTGTAGGGTTTACCACCTCCCCTCTGTTTCCCAGGTGTCTTCCCAGGGCATCCAGAGCACGTGCATGTCGTGCGGGGGACCCTGCTCGCTGCGCCATTTGTCGTGCCGGGAGGCCTGCAGGGTCTCTTCTCCCGCTCCCCATACAAGAACGCAGGACATGGTGAGGCCAAAAAGGAACACCCACGGAGCCATAGGTAGGGGAGTCATACCACTTTATTCTCTCTGGCGGCACTATACTCTCACTGGAGGCTGGATACACACTGTCCGCAAACCGCCATCCACACTTGCCAGCCCAGCCGCCATCTCCTTGCTAGCCCCATCCTTCTTCTCTTTCTCTTTCTCTTCTCTCCTCCTCCCTCTCCTAGCCTAGCCACAGCAGTTATATTAGTGGCCAATGGCTCACTGGTTACAGCTGACGGCCAACTAGCCACAGCTGATGGCCATGCAATCACAGTTGGCCATTTACTACCTGAGCCAGCACCTGTCTATGTGAGGCCGAGAGCCTGGAAACTACTCTCTGGGGCTCCGCCCCCACACTCCACCCCTACAGGCTCTCGCCTCACAATCTACGCGACAAGCGTCTTCCGCGAGGGGACCTGTGCGAGGAGCCTGGGGGTGAATGCAATATCCTGGACACAGCCAGGCTCTCTGGGCACAGCCAGGGTTTCTCAGGGCACCACCAGTGCTTCTGGGCACGGCCAGACTTCCTGGACTTCTTAGGGTACCACCTGTCTTCCCGGACACAGCCAGGGTTTCTCAGGGCACCACCAGTACTCCTGGGCACTGCCAGACTTCCTGGACTTCTTAGGGTACCACCTGTCTTCCCGGACACAGCCAGGGTTTCTCAGGGCACCACCAGTACTCCTGGGCACTGCCAGACTTCCTGGACTTCTTAGGGTACCACCTGTCTTCCCGGACACAGCCAGGGTTTCTCAGGGCACCACCAGTACTCCTGGGCACTGCCAGACTTCCTGGACTTCTTAGGGTACCACTAGTTTCCCCGGGCACAGCTAGGATTTCTCAGGGCACTGCCACTTTCTCTGGGAACAGCCACACTTCCTGGACACAGCCAGGGCTTTCAGGGCACTGCCACTCTCTGTGGGCACAGCCACACTTCCTGGACACAGCCAGGGCTCTCAGGGCACTGCCACTCTCTCTGGGAACAGCCCGACTTCCTGGGCACAGCCAGGGTATCTTCAGGGCTCAGCCAAACTTCCTGGACACAGCCAGGGCTCTCAAGGCACTGCCACTCTCTCTGGGAACAGCCCGACTTCCTGGGCACAGCCAGGGTATCTTCAGGGCTCAGCCAAACTTCCTGGACTCAGCCAGGGCTCTACTCTCTCTGGGAACAGCCCGACTTCCTGGGCACAGCCAGGGTATCTTCAGGGCTCAGCCAGACTTCCTGGACTCAGCCAGGGCTCTCAGGGCACTGCCACTCTCTCTGGGAACAGCCCGACTTCCTGGGCACAGCCAGGGTATCTTCAGGGCTCAGCCAGACTTCCTGGACTCAGCCAGGGCTCTCAAGGCACTGCCACTCTCTCTGTGCCTCTCAGGGTACCCTGCTGGAACAACAGCGACTCACAATCAAGGTGCTTACATATTCTCAATGGTGGCCAGTCAAGAGACAAAAGCAAATATCCCCCAGTTCCACTAACAACAGTTCCCAAACAGTCAAGCGGTCCATTAAATTAGGGATGGAAGGCAATTCCCCATAGTCCATAGTCATTCACCAGGGCTGTCCTGGGGGTGAGGGACGACCGTGACCTCACCCTCATCTCCCACGGAGGACTCAGCAAGCGTTACCTCCTGGGACTACAAGTCCTGCATCCGGGCTGCCTGAGCAGGAACTTCCCCGGCCCACAGGGCTGCAACGACCTTCGCTTTCTCCGGCCTGTGCTGGTTGGGGAACTGTCCACATCTTTCCACCTCTCCACGGGGCTCCATCTCTCCAGCAGCTGCATGGCTTTTCCTGTGCTGGTGGGAGAACCGTCCACATCTTTCCACCTCTCCACGGGGCTCCATCTCTCCAGCAGCTGCTCCTCCTGGTCTTCCTCAGACTGAGTGTTCATACACACAAACTGCTCCACCGTCCTTTGGAGAGCTTTGGCCGGCACCATATCCTGTCGACTACGCCATGTGTCATGCTGGAGACCCTGCTCGCTGCGCCATTTGTCGTGCCGGGAGGCCTGCAGGGTCTCTTCTCCCGCTCCCCATACAAGAACGCAGGACATGGTGAGGCCAAAAAGGAACACCCACGGAGCCATAGGTAGGGGAGTCATACCACTTTATTCTCTCTGGCGGCACTATACTCTCACTGGAGGCTGGATACACACTGTCCGCAAACCGCCATCCACACTTGCCAGCCCAGCCGCCATCTCCTTGCTAGCCCCATCCTTCTTCTCTTTCTCTTTCTCTTCTCTCCTCCTCCCTCTCCTAGCCTAGCCACAGCAGTTATATTAGTGGCCAATGGCTCACTGGTTACAGCTGACGGCCAACTAGCCACAGCTGATGGCCATGCAATCACAGTTGGCCATTTACTACCTGAGCCAGCACCTGTCTATGTGAGGCCGAGAGCCTGGAAACTACTCTCTGGGGCTCCGCCCCCACAGTGCAGTTTCCTATTTAGCAGTCCAATCGACTCAATGTGATTACTAAACGAGACCAGCATGCTGATTTTTGGAATACTAAGATGATCAATGTCTAAGATGATCAAGGTCCCTTCGGACTGTGCTATGACCGAGAGCACAGAGTTAACATAGCCCTGGAGTAAGAGAACGAATGTGTGCGTTCATGTGATTAAGTTCCTGTTGGGTTTGAAAAGATTTCAGCTGCTGCATGTGGTTTCCTCCGGAGTCACAGTGGCACATTATGAGACATGATTGGAACAGCCACACCATCATTTAAATCTTTGTATCAATCCAGGGTGCTGTATTGCTTTTGAATTTCTATCTTGTTATGATGAGGACTAGTTTCAGGGGATTCTACTTGACCTTCACTACCATAATTAATCTGACTCTGGAAGCCCAGAACCTGGTAAGGGTTCTACTAGGTGCTAAGCATATCTATCTTATCTCAGGTCTATGAAAATGACCAGAGGTGCCATGAGGACGCAGTGGACTCAATCTACTGTGAGATACAATTGGACCAGTACCCTATTAATTACCGATTGTTTTCCAGGCTCTGTGTCAGGAATTTTGTTTACATCATCTCTTTAATCTTTACGACAATCATATGAGGAGGATGCAATGATGACCGTTTACAGATGAGAAAGAGAAGGCTCATGGGGGCTTAATAACATCAATTAGTGTGAGGATACTGATTCTAATCCTGTGGTCTCCCTATGCTGGGCATGTTGTGACATGGACAGGAGGTTAGCAATTGTATGCCATAGCCCGTAGACCATAAATACAGTAGGTATGCAGCTAGTCACACTTCTTTAAGTAGGCAGTCGGTTTCCCTTTAGGGGAAACTCTAATATGACCGTCTTCATCAGAGTGATCTAATGACCTTCAAAACTAAGGAGAGAAACTTTGGGGAGTTATTTCCATTTTTTGGTTACTGTGAGAATATGTATTTAGTGCCCTCCAGTCCCATGTCAGGAAAAGACTCAATATTTCCTTTTAAGAAGAAAAGTTACAAACGTTTTCTCCCAGGGAGCTTCTGTTGATTTAAGAAATGCCTTCCCCAAATGCTCTTAGCCCATACACATTCATGCACCTTGAAGCATGTAATGCTTATTCTCTGATAACAACACCTGAATCATTATTTGCAGCACTGGCCTCTCCACCACTTTAGAAGATAACGTGGGAGGATATGGAACGTATTTTAACGGCTGTGCTGCATCCTGCGTATTTGCAGTGCACAGCTGATGAAAACTGAACTCTTAGATTGGAGTGCTTTATATTTCTATTTATTTGTTTGTTTGTTTCTGTTATAATTCATTCTCTCTTTATCTTCTCACCCGTAGTATTTTTGGATGAGTAAGAAGATCACTGAGGTGTGACACCAGAAGAACTGGGTTCTCATCCTGACTAATACAAATAGTGACAAAACACCAACAACAATAATAAAAATACCAAATATTTATTAAGCTCTACTATGTGAAAAAGTTTTCATTATTAATTTAAAAAATATTTACTGAGCATCTAGTATGTAACAAGTATCTGAGTAGTTTTCTATTCACTGGGGATAAAGCACAGAACAACACAGGTACAAATTCCTGTCGTTATGACTTATATGTCGTGTGTGTGTGTGTGTGTGTGTGTGTGTGTGTGTGTCTGTGTGTGTGAGTGTGAGTGTGAGGGGTGAGACAGACAATAAATAAAATAATTAAAAAACAGAGTATATATCAGACACTGAAAAGTATTAATGGATGTAAATACAGTAGGGTGGAGGTGTTAGAGAGTTCACAGAGCCATGGGAGGGTTATAATCTAAATTGGGTGCCTAGGCAAGCTGCCACGATGATGCTCAAGCAGAGAACTCAAGAAGGTAAAGAAACTAGCGAGGTAAATACCTGAGGGGGGAGAGGAGCGGTCTAGGCAGAGATGAACTATGCAAAGACGTTAGGTGGTTGTATGTGAGGTTCACTCTTACACCACAAGGAGGCCAATGTGGCAGGGGCAGATAAGTGGAGGGAAAATCATTTCAAATAGAGTAAGAGACATAATAAAGGGCCAGATCAGACAGAGTTTTATAGGGCACCATCAGGACTTTGGTTTGGACTCTGAGTGAGATGGGATTCCATTGCAGGATTTGAGCTGCGGAATGACCCAATTAAATCTGTCTTTTAAAAGTATCACTTGAGCTGTTGTGTGAGAATGAATAACAGTGGGGGGACCAATTAAGAACCTATTGAAATTATCTGGATAAGAGATAATCATGACTTGACCAGGCAGTGGTGTGGAAGCAGTGAGAAGTATAATTCTCTGCTAAGAATGTCACAGATAGTATCTCATTTAACTAGCTTGATGAACTTGCTGAAACAATTTAACAAGTCTGAGTGTCATTTTTCTCATCATAAAGATGGGAACATAAAATGGGTTCTATTTCTCAACAGGAGCTTAAGGATGGACACTTACAGATACAAAGAGAAACACAATCAAGTTGAATCTGCTGCCTAAACTATGGGGAATGTAGTGGGATAGAAAGCATAGGGAAAAGACCATTTTCTTGGAAAGAAGGCAAGGTAGAGTATTCTGACAGCCTGTCATGCCCTGTGAAACTCAATGTCCATGTCAAATAAAGAGAAACAATCTCAAAAACTGGATTCGAGATGAGACATAGAACACTAAACAGCCGTCAGAATGACAGAATTGCAGAACAATGTAATCTGACTGGTGGCCCTGGAGAAGCATTTTATAACCTTTTGGGATCAGAGCTATGGGGGAAAGAAAACAAAAGGCTCAATATATACCCTTGGTGTGACACTTCTTGCAGAAAAATTGGTAATTTGGTTGTTGTAACAAACCACCATACTTCATTCCACAACAACAACACAGGAAGGAAAGTAATGTTGGCACCAGATAACTCATATTTTTTCTTGAAAGTTTATACTACCTCACTGGTGAGGAAAACTTAGACTCCATAAGAGGAACAAGGAACAGTTCCTCAGACATCACAGAGGTCACACCCTCTACTGACTTTGCTCTCTATCTTCATGGAATCTGACTGGAATCATACAGAGGTAGAGGATCTAGCTGGTGGGGCTAAATTATGGAATCAAATGTGTACAGTCAAATTTAGCCCCGCCTGTTTTGAAAATATAAACATTTTATACACAGATAGTATAATAATAATAAAATCTATAATCAGAACCGACATCAGGACAAATTGTGAAGATGGGAACATATTAGCATCTGGCACATTCATCTCACGTGCCATCATCTGACCTCTTTGCTGCCCAAAGACGTCACTAAATGCCTCCATACTAGCACAACCAGTTTTCTGAACCCCTCTTTCCTTTTTCAAAATTAATCTCACCTAATTCCTATTTTCTCCAAGTGTTGATTCTTACCAGATCTTAATGGCAACTTGCTTTATAAATCCATCCTTCTACAGCTCCATTCCATTGTTTTCCTTGACAACAAGCACTCTTAATTTCCTCTATACTTCTGGCTATTATAAGTGCGCCATTTACTTTCCACATTCCTGCTTTTCTGTATTTCCTGTCATGGTCCTGGCATATGACATTTTATTTTATTACTTATATTTACTTTGAAATACCTATAAGAAATCTGCAGGGCAATGCCAAATAGGTAGTTGTATATATGGTCTAATATTTGGAGTCCCAGACTCAGTTTGAGTGAAAGAAGCACATCCAAGAATCCTAAGAGAATGGACAGAAAGCAAAGCCACAGGAGTAGAAGACATCATCATGCAGAGAGGAGCCCTGGACAGGAAATGTGCATCCAAGAGCCCCCTGGGGAAGCCCAACATGTAAAGTTCAAGCAGAGGAGACTCAGCCAAAGTAGGACACTGAAAAGGCACAGCCTTGGAGATAGAAGGCAAGTTATGAGAATGACGTGTCACAGGAGGCAAAGAGCGTGCATGTAACAAGAAGCAGGGGATGGTCATCTAACCAGTGCTGATACATCAACTGAAGAGTGTCTACTGGGTTTTTAATGACAGAGAAGTCTTAGGGGACACTTTTAATGGGGCTGGTGTAGGGGTAGAAGCCAGATGACAGAGGTGTGAGGACTGATGGGAGGTAATAAAGCTGAGGAGGACAGCGTAAACAACCGGAAGTTCTCTGTGAGGCAGAGGCTGACAGAACAGTAGTTAATGGGAAGGTAAAAATGACAGAGGTGCAAATTTAGGAGCTGATGGAGTTTTGCTGACAGAAGATACACTGTTCATACACACTCACCTCCACTCCCTACAGAAAGCCAACTAAAATGAGATTAAAGGAATTAAGAAAAGTATGTATCCACAATGGTGATCATGAGAAAGCAACACACTCTAGAAAAACAGAAAACAGATAGAGAGATAATAACTCATCTATGGAGCATATAAACTTAGACTCTAGGCTATTGCAGAAGGAGATACCAACATGGTTGATATGACTCAAGACCCTCCGCAGAGCTTCAGGTCTTAGCGACACCATGTACCACCGCCAGAAAACTGTAGGCATAGGAAGAAAAGAGGTATTTTGAAGACCTTGTGGATGGAGCACACGGGGCTGCTGATCCATTGCCAGAGTCAGCATAACCGGGACAACCACCCTCCCACACGGTAATGCAGAGAGAGGACTTTCTCTGTGAAGAAATTAAACCACAAAGGCTCAAGACAGCTGACACAACAGGAGATGTATGTGCGTGTGCATGTGTGTGTGTGTGGGTGGGGTGGGGTGGTGAAGTACAAGACTAAAAACAAAGGAACTCAGTGAAAGTTTACATCCTGATGAGTGGGCATCCCAGCTGTTATTCCTCACCCTGCTCCTTTAATGGCAGAAGCTGGAAACAAACCCTCCTGGAGGGCACTTAGAAGTATTCTATTCGTTTGCTAGGGCTGTCATAACAAAGTACCACAAACTGGGGGGCTTAACAACAATTTTATTCTCACAGTTCTGAAGGCTAGAAGTTTATGATCGAGGTGTCAGCAGACTTGGTTCCTTCTGAGACCTGTGAGGGAAAATCTGTTGCTTGCCTCTCTCCTAGCTTTTGGTTGCTTGCAATCTTTGGCATTCCTTGACTTCTATTGCATGACCCCAATCTTTGCCTTAATCTTCACATGATGTTCTCCCTGTGTGTGTGTTGCTGTGTCCAACTTTGCTCTTTTTATAAGGACATCGGTTATATTGGATTAGGGGTCCACCCTACTTCAGTATGACCTTAATTACCTCTGCAACAATTAAGTTCATATTATGAAGTACTGGGGGTTAGGGCTCCAACCCAAGAATTTTGGGGAACTACAATTCAACCCATAACTGATGTCAAACTTGAACCAACCCACATATATTTTGGAGTCACCAAACACAACTCAGATCACACTGTTCATAGAAGTCAATACATATTGGAAAGATCTTCCTCAAACACTATGATTCCATTAGATTGTCAGTGCTTTAAGAATGAATCTATAGCCAAAGAACAAACAATATACTTTGGAAACTTCAGTCACAAAAGACTGATCAAAATAAACAAAGAGATGAAATGATCATGGATGACACCAAGATAAGGAAGCAATGTAATTTTCAAAATATTACAGTGAATGTTCTTTGAGAGATAAGAAAAGTTTTCTTGTGTCTTAAACAAGAAAAAGATAATACTAAGAAAGAAATATTGGCCTCTTTGGAGAAATGTCTCTTCAGGTCCTCTGCCCATTTTTTAATTGGATTTTTTTGTTGTTGTTGTTGAGTTGTATGAGTTCCTTATATATTTTGGATATTAGCCCCTTATCGGAGGCGTTGTTTGAAAAAATCTTCTCCCATTTTGTTGGTTGCCTCTTTATTTTGTCAATGGTTTCTTTTGTTGTGCAGAAGCTTTTAAGTTTGACAAAGTCCCATTCATTTATTTTAGCTTTTATTTCTCTTGTCTTTGGAGTCAAATTAAAAAAATACTCTTTGAACCGAAGTTCCTTAAGTTTAGTACCTATGTTTTCTTCTATGCAGTTTATTGTTTCAGGTTTTATGTTTAGGTCGTTGATCCATTTTGAATTAATTTTGGTACATGGTGACGGATAGCAGTCTAGTTCCATTCTTTTGCACGTGGCTTTCCAATTCTCCCAGCACCACTTATTGAAGAGGCTGTCTTTTCTCCATTGTATGGTTTTGGCATCTTTGTCAAAAATTATCTGTCCATATATATGTGGGTTTATTTCTGGGTTCTCAATTCTATTCCATTGGTCTATGTGTCTGTTTTTCTGACAATACCATGCTGTTTTGATTATTGTTGGCCTGTAGTACAAATGGCCAATAGGCATATGAAAAAATCCAACATCACTAATCATCAGAGAAATACAAATAAAAACCACAATGAGATATCACCTCACACAAGTAAGAATGGCTATCATCAACAAGACAAACAGTAACAAGTATTGGAGAGGCTGTGGAGAAAAAGGAACCCTCATACATTGTTGGTGGAAATGCATATTGATTCAGCCGTTATGGAAGGCAGTGTAGAGGTTCCTCAAAAAATTAAGTATAAAATTACCATATGACCCAACAATCCCTCTCCTGGGTATCTACCCAAAAAATCTGAGAACATTTATCCATAAAAACATATGTGTGCTGATGTTCATTGCAGCTTTATTGTTGGTGGCCAAGACATGGAAACAACCACAGTGTCCATCGAAAGAGGAATGGATAAAGAAGTTGTGGTATATATACACAATGGAATACTACTCTGCCATAAGAAAAGATGAAATAAGACCATTTGTGACAACATGGATGGATCTTGAGATTGTAACGCTAAACAAAATAAGTCAGACAGAAAAAGTAGAGAGCCATATAATTTCACTGATACATGGGATATGAAACTGAAAACAACAAAAGAACAAGACAAATGAAGAAACAAAAACTCATAGACACAGACAACAGTTTAGTGGTTACCAGAGGGTGGGGGGGAGGGGGTTGGTAGATGTGGGTAAAGGGATCAAATATATGGTGATTGAGAGAAAACTGACTGGGTGGTGAACACACTATGTGATATATACATGATGTATTATAGAACTGCACACCTGAAATCTATGTGACTTTACTAACAATTGTCACCCCAATAAACTTTAAAAAAATAATCAATCAATCAATCAATAAATAAATAAATATTGGGTCCAAGAAATATCTCATGGTTGTTAAAAATATAATAGCAAAATAAATACCAAAATGTTTGCAACATAACCACAGGAAATTCCTCAGAAGTTAGAATATGAGGGTTTAGATGCAGAAGAGACAGTGTAAAAACCAGAGTAAGATTTCTGAGAAGATGGGGGCTGGTAATTCCCATTTATCCAGAGATAAATAGAGGGATTATTCTAATAAGAGAGATGGAGGAAAAGAGGAAAGTGTGAGGGCATATACTTACATTTAGATTTGCTGGTGGTATATTGAGAGAATTTCTAGGAGATGGTGTTTATATATTTTTATGTGAAGTAGTATGACTAAGAGCAGATGCTTAGATATTAATGTTGGCTCTGCCTCTTACTAGCTGTGTGACTTTGAGAAGTTACTTCTCCTTTTGTGCCTCAGTTTATTTATCTGTAAAATATAACTAATAGTACTTCTTCATATATTAAATGAGTTTTTATAAGCAAAATACGTGGAACATTGACTGGCATAGAAGCTTTAAGGTATATGTAAGTTTAATATACATTAATGTCTTAATACTAATATTTAACATATACATATATATGCAATATATATATTAACTGTCCAAATGCAGGTAGAGTAAAAGCATGGTATTTGGATTCATCCACGTTGTTGCTACGGTTGGTGCGGATGATATCTGTTTTTTCAGGTGCTCCTAGATATATGGTGATGGAGAGAAATAAGTAGCAAGGAAGTTAATTGTATTGGTAAATGATGGAAGTGAAAGACCATGCTTTCAAACTGAAGAGGGAGGGAGGTGAACATACAAAGGGTGTTTTGGGGTAGGGAGAAGGTTGAGATGCCAATGGGCTACAGGATTTGTTGGGATTAATGAATAAGTAGAGAAATTAGTTGAAAAACCAAGGTGGAAAACATACGTTTGTGCTCAGAAGGGAGATATTGGCCCTTGTGACATTGAAGGTAGAGCTGTTTGGGATGTTACCAAGGTCCATGTAAATGAAAAAAACACACACAAAAAAAACGATGGACAATGTATCTGGACTTGAAGAATTACCCTAGTTAAAACTTTCCATGTAATGCAAGCAAAAGAATAAATAAATTTTATTGGATTATGTATATAGGGATAGTTCATGGAACAAATCCAAGGACAGCCTGACAACAAGCCACGCTATACAACTAAGTATAAAACATTAATAATTCAAGAGATATTCTGTAACTTTTTAATTTTTGTTCTATGTATCTGCTTCAATATTCTCTCTCTGCACATGAGATTTCACTGCTCGGTATGTACTGAAGCAAACAAAGCCACTTCACAGGTCCAGAGCTTAATTATTTTCTCTGTTCAACTGACCAGCCCAATTCTAAATTCTTGGGAGAGAGAATCTGATTGGCACAGCACCGGTCAAATATCTTTCCTAACCTAATCAACCGTGTTCCCGAGATGTGTTAAGTACTGCTAACATGATTTCCAGGGGTCATCTCCCTGCACACAAGGACCAGTTCTTAGAGAAAGGGGATCAGAAGAAGATGTCTGTAGAGATGTCTATTGGAGGACTTCAGGGAACTGAGATGTTAGCATGTTGGATGGGGCATCCAATTTCCCCCATGATGATGGCAGGATTTAAATAAGAGAGAGAGATTGTGAGCTAGGTGCCCAATTTGTCACTGAATGAATGAGGTTATCCAGGTAATACCATGGAGGCTAACATAACACGGACTTATTCACTCACTCAGTTACTCATTTTTATTAGTAAGTATCTATTCAGTACCTAACAAGGGCTAAGCATTGCCAAAGTCCTCAAAGCTAGAAAACCAGCATTGTAAACTGGTGAAGACTGAGAACTTTGGAGGCAGACTTAGACTCATATCACCACTGCACTATTTATTAGTTGCACGGCCTTGAACACATCTTTTCTTTTTTTCTTTTGCTAAGACTTCTTTCCCTTTTGAAAAATAGACAAAACAATTCCTATTTCTGACTTCCAAGAATTAAATGCCACAACAGAGGGCTGGTTATTTAGCATGGAAGGAGATATAGAAAGAGCTCCTAAAATGGCAACATGCTAGTAAATCAATGAGTCGAATTGCTTGAGGGTAACAGTGAGGTGAACAGTGAAAAGTTACCATAGATTTGTGCACAGCACACATCTTTGGTGCATGAAGGTGAGAGAGAGCTGGGGGGAGGGAACAGGGAAAGCTTCCAGGAGACTCTCTAAGCAGAGTTTTGAATGATGTGCTGGATGGAGTTATCTTTACAAATAGAAAGAACATTCAAAGGTACAGAGATATGGAATCATACACCTCATTCACAGAATTCTAATTGGTGGAGTATGACTGCAGCAACAGGCAAATGTGTGTGTGTGTGTGTGTGTGTGTGTGTGTGTGTGTTTGTGTGTGTGTTTCGTTGTTCTTGGATGGCAGGAGAGGGGGCTACGCCAGAAAGATGGGTACATATGTGTGGCTTGAGCTGGTATTTAATGTTATCATGATAAGCTAGGACTGCATGAAGGTCTTTGGCACACGGATAGTAGAAGCCCAATTATTAGACATGGGATGGATAGCGTAGGGTAGGCCTGGGGAAGGTGGTCATATAACGAGTTGGCCTTGTTACCATAGCTAGTGCACAAGAGCTCAATGAACTAAGTAGCAAAGTACTTGCTGCTGTGCCTGGAGAGTTGAGTTTGTGAGAGCTCAACATTTTAGACATGTTTTTCATTTTCCTAGGGCTAGTGATGAAATACAGAGTGGGTCACATGGCCCAGTAATCCTAATGGGTGGGGATAAGGTGCTTAGGCCAGTGGTAAACAGAAATGAAATACCACACGTTCAGTCCCCCTGCAGCCATTCCTTTTAGCAAGGAGGGTGTGCCCGGGTGTGAAGTGTTTAAGTGCAGGAGGAAGCATGCTGCAGGCAGGGCTGCCTCAGCAGTAGGGAGCCCAACTGGAGGCACGGATAGTGTCAGGCTGCAAAGCAAGTCGGCATAATGAAGCCTCCCCACACCATGAAAGCAGAGAGCCTAGACAGAGGCTACTCTAAGCAGAGAGTTGCTACTCCATGAAATTTGCTGAATGAGTATGATATTTCATTCAAGTCTTTCAGGAATATTTTAAGGGGAGATATATGAAAATTTTTCAAGAGGTTTCTTTTCTCCTTCATAAAAGGAGTTTCTTAATGACTAAAATGTAGGCACATTAGAGGCTTCACCACGGACAACAGAAGACAGGTGAAGCATAGTTTAAGTAATAAATGTGATTGGGGAAAGATGTGTAGAAATATATGTTAGTGCAGTTAGAATGCACTATATAAGGACTAAGTATTTACAGGAGTCCTCATGACTCCCAATGTTGATACTTTTCTTAAAACAAATCATTGCTTAATTCATTTGTCTTCCTAGCTTGCAGAAACATCTTGTAGCTACAAAGACTGTAGATATGGCAAAATATATTGTGTCTTGAAAGCTTTGAGATGTAGAGATTGCTGTTCTTTTTCTCTTGCCTTTTCTCGGGTCCTGCTTTCCCCCTGTACCTCTGAAATTTGGTCTCAACTCAGAATCAGATCTTTTTTGTTGTTGTTCTTTACCTGATTGCACTCAGCCAGGTCACATACTACATAAACCTTTAAAGAGAAGAAAATTCTATTATCTGATTGTCTAGGAGCACTTAGAATTTAATCTTAAAAGTACTGATTACCGTTCTTTGATTTCTCTCTGAGGCCCTAAAGAGACCTAAACATAGAGAGATATTTGGAGTTATTTTTTGGAGCTTTTCAAAATGTACTAGAATTGGAAAGTGATGATTAGTGACTTTTAAATTATTTTTCTCCCACGTCCTAAATTCTTATTTACAAAGCCCAGTTTAGTTTTGTCCCCAAATGATTGTGATTGGGGAAATCTTTTCTCATTCTCTCATATACCAAAGCTATTTTAAAAAAGAGTCTAAAATGTTCCTTTTCTCTTTCTTTTCATTTTTGATTCATGCTGCATGTCACATCTTCTTTCTCTCCCCCTTTCCTCCCCTTTATGGCCACTGGCTTCCCCCAAATCATTTCTGAAACAAGAGTGTTATATCGAGTGATCCCTTTTTATGAGGTTTTCTTGTCAAGGGCTTCAGTGGAAGTCGGGAGTGCAGAGAAGCGATTTACCACCGCTCAGCGCTGACTGATTTAATGTATTCACACATCTTGACGATCCAGGCCATTAGATGAACTGAAAAATACCAGGGGATAAGAATGGCTTGCTCCCTCACTAACCTCTGTGCAGTGGAAAGTTGGCTGCGGAGGTGAATGAATGGAGCTTGCTTAGTCAGAGGAACAGTTTTGGGAATTCACGGAGGAAGCCATTGTACCTGTTGCTGTGTTAAAACGCTGTATGAAATACTACATCCTGTACAGAGAAAACTGTCTCACTGTTCTCAATGTGAGAGCTCCGTGTACAGAATTGAGCAAAGGAAATGTTAAGTGAGGGGGTAATGAGAAGAAGCTGACTTTGCTCTTCAGGAATTCTGAGATAGCAAAGCAGGGTAAGAAAACCACAAGAAATGATGGATTTGAGGACAAAAACATATGTTCTAACACTCAAATATTTGTTTTATTTTTTCCTGCAAACTCATTCACTGATCTTAAATAAGAAAGAGTTAACCTTTTTCAATCAAATATTCTTGGTCACTTATGGTTTTGTCTTAGACCTCAGGTGACTGCAGATCAGTGACATTTGGCTTTCTGAGGAAAATTCTACATTTGGCTCTAGATAATGAATACCTTCTTTTTCTGTGGAGATTCTGGACCACTCCAGGAAACTTGAGTCTTTTTTTGTATTATATGTTTGGAGTCAGAACTTGAGTCCTTTGTTTTGCAGTGGTGCCAAGATTGCCCCTTCGTATCCTCGAGTATCTGTCTCAGTGTTCCTGTAACATTCTCTCAGCATGTAGCCAGTCCGTGTATCACTGTGTCAGTCACTGTGGGTGCTTTGGAATGTACATTTCTGGGTGCTACTCTAGAGCTATGTGTTAGAATTACTGGGACTTAGAGACTAGGAACCTACATTATTACAAGCACCCTAGGAGTGTTTTATGTACACTAAATCTTGAACCACTCTTATAGAAAGATGAGGGAAAAACACACATTTGATGAGCACCTATATTCTTGTTACCTTTCCATGTGCTTTTTGTATATTAGATTTGTTAGTCCTTATATATGGCATAGATCAGTCATTACTATTTCACGGCTGAAAATGTGTTTCAGCTCTCTTTCCAAAGACCACAAAGTCAGAAGTATAATGCCTTAGTGCAAAGCCAGGTTTATCTAGTTTAGTTTCCAAGCCTGTGTTCTTTCCCTTAAAGCACTGATCTCTTCATCATCAAGGGTGAGCTATGTCCTGGGAACCTTCCCAATCTGCACTGCCATTTAGCTCTCTGCAATGGCGATATATAGACACTCATCTAGGTGCTGGTGTCAGTGCATAGCTTCCCCAGGGGAGTACTTCGCAGGTGACCACAGTGATATTCAGCAATGAGGTATGTAGCACTTTTTCTAGAATGAGTTTGCGAACCAAATTGTCAGACCTTGTATATAGATGTACACACACACACACACACACACACACATACACACACAGTATATGTATTTATAGTGAAAGTCTACAGAGTTCCTGGTTCGTGGCACTGGAGAACCCTCACTCCAGTGCAGCTCTCT
Source organism: Rhinolophus sinicus (assembly GCF_057876585.1). Taxonomy (NCBI): domain Eukaryota; kingdom Metazoa; phylum Chordata; class Mammalia; order Chiroptera; family Rhinolophidae; genus Rhinolophus; species Rhinolophus sinicus. Next base: position 61,494,239 of record NC_142501.1, on the reverse strand, counting down.
TTGTCAAGTGGATTGCATTCTTCTGGGGGAGAGGCGGTATGGACCCATGCAAAGCATGGATTTGCAGGTAGATGGAGCAGCTCCTTTATTTGGACCTTGATGAAGTTATGGACTGTGTTGTCTGGAAAGGAGACTAGAAAGTGTTAATTGTGGAGATAGAGAACGTCTTTGAGAATGTTGCTAGTGGCACAAAAGGCTGAATTAATATCATATTTGAAAATTTAGCCTCCTCCGACAGTGACAGTGTCGGTATTAGAAAATCAGGGTGAGACAAGGAGAAGGAGAGGATGAGAAAGTTATTTCTACTAAGGGGGGTTGAAGGGAATGGGGACCAAATAGTAGTTGAGCCATACATAGCCCACACACAGAGCTGTGGTTTATGCTGTTAAGTTGCTAGCTTCTTAGGGGGCAGTCTCCTATGCACACAACCACAAGATCAAGAACTCCCCTGGGAACAGAGATTCTACACTAAACAATCACACATTTCCCTAAAAGATATGAAGCAGACCATCTTTTGCAAAGTTTAAGCTCTCATCTTTTGCTGTGGAATAAATGTCTTGTTTCTTTTTAAGGAAATGCAAGATTTAGCAAGCAGATAAAGCACATTTTTTGTTTGTTTTTTTGATTTTCAGAATCTATATGGGAATGTCCTTTATGTAGAATATTCCGTATGGGAATAATATGCCCTGTGGACTTATTCTAACCCAGTAGATTTGTCTTTCCTTCAGGAAGCTGGGCTGGGCTCCCAGCCTACGGGGCCTTTGCACAGGGTAGGTCAGCTGCTGCTTCTCCCTGCTCTTCTACTCCCCACCTTGCCTCGTCCCTTTGCACTCTCTCTTCACCCTTTCTCTTAGCATTTCTTTTACTGCCACTGCTCAAAATCAAATTTGTATTTCATTTTAAATGTATCAGACACCATTCTAGCTGGTATTTTATACAATGCAATTATACTGCCTTCCTAATGAAATATCACAAAGTCTATATATATTCTGTATTGATTGCCATCTGTTAAGTCATTACTATGTGTTAGGCACTACATACTTCACGTGTCTTTTCTCACTTAATTCAATGAAGTAAGTACCATGATCCTCATTTTAGTTGAGGAAATTGAAGTACAGAGGGGTTAACACACATACTAGGCAAAAAGGATCTAATGATGAAAAGGCAGGTTTAGTTTTATTCTTGCCTTGGTAAATAATTTAATGGGAGAAGTAGGTGACTCAACAGGCAATAGGAGTGATCAGTTCTTTGCTAGGGAATCATATTAAAAAACGGGGCACCCAAGCTAGCCTTGGGAGAGGTTGGGTATATGCTTTCCCAAGTAAGTGATGTGTAAGATACAACCTGGAATAAAAGTTAGCCAGCAACGACAAAAGGTGGACTCAAATAGAGGTCAACGAGAGTATTGCTTTGTAGGAAGTTCAGCATGACTAGCATATGAATTTCAAGGGGAAATAGTTATCAAGGGTCCTATGAGCCACTGATAAGTTGAATTACATACCAATGACAATGATGAAGCATTGTAAGATTTTAACCATGCCATTGTAAGAATGGCATGATTAAATTTGCCTTTTAGGAGGATCATTCTGATGGTATGGGGGAGAACAGTGGAGGGAAAAGATTAGAGATAAGAAGACTAATTAGGAGGCTGTTTTAGGAATAGAGGTAAGAGAGGATGGTGGCTGAACTTGATTAATATTAATGGTGGAAAGAAATGGAGAGACTTAAGATAGATAGATATATAGATATATATATATATATATATATATATATATATATATATATATATATATATATATATGTATATATAATCTTAATACAGGACTAGAGTCCTAATCTGAGGGAGAGTATAGTTTATTTATTAAGAGTATGTGATTTAGGGACAGAGTTTTGGGGATCAAAGTTCACCTCCACCACTTACCATCTACATGGCCTTGGTAGACTCACTAAACCGTTACGTATGTAAAATGTGTTGTGGCAAGGGTCACCTTAGTGAATACACATAAAGCACTTAGAATAGTATGTAATAATAGTCAGCCCTTAAGACATATTAGCTACCACTCTTTGTATTCCAGTCTAGTCCTCTGACACAACAGCTCATTCATTCCCCAAGTTTGTATTCGGTGCCTACTATGTCCCCAGTGGTTCATTCACTTCTTGGACTTCAATTTTCACATCTATAAAATGATTGCCTTGGAGAAGTGCTCTGGGTTACTTCCAGCTGAAATCTGGTTGGACTAATGTCCATTAGCCCTGAGAATACCATGCTGATTAAGTTGCAGTAAAGGGAAAACTGATTCATTTCACTAACCAGGCCTTTGTGTGTCATTTGTCAAGTTTTTTTATTTTTCCTGTAGAGGGAAGCAGGGAGGAGGAACATAATTGATTCCACAACCCTGAGTGACTCCCTATTAAACTGCAGAGCAGGAGGATTTACTCCAGAGCATTTAAAGACTCAGCAAGATTGTGCCACGGGATAACAAAGTTTACCTGGGCTAACGTACGTTTACTTTGTGATGATGTTATAGGATTCTAAACAAAGTGGTACAAGTGTAGGACAGAATGTGAGAAACATAACCCATCACTCTGTTGGTGCCAGAGGCTCACAGAAGGAATAAAAAGCAGGTCTCCTTGATGGGATCATTAGTGCAGGTAGACAGGTAGGGCCAGGAAACTTTTAAGTGTTAAGGGTGTTTAAATGGATTTCCTGCCGAGTTGAATAATGCCAGCTTCAGCTTTAAAGTATTAAACACAGTGTCTCTTGCTCTCCAGAGGTTGGGAAGAGCATGATTAAAAAGTAAAACTTTACAACAAGACGTTATGTTAGCTCTCATGTGTTGAGCGTTTTTTATACATCACGTTTTGTTGCTTCACATTTATGTTTACTGATAGCCCTTATATCAGTCCTTCAAGTTAAAAGTATCTTACCTAATTTTCAGATGGGTAAACGAAGGTTCAGAGAGTTTATGTAACTTACCAAGCCCAGTTAGCTAGTTTGTGGTGGAACACAAGATTCACACTCAAGGTGCTATGCCTGTAACACACTCAGTCTTTCCACTACTATGCATTTTCTTTAAATCGTCACTTACTTTAACTATTTTATCTTCACTGCTAATATAAGTAATGCATAATGATTTTGGAAAGAAAACACAAAAATATTCAGGAAAAACAAATCTCTGATTATACCAACACTTGATTTAATTAATATTTTGAGGCATTTCTTTCTAGTTCACATGCTGTTTTTCTTAAAAATAAAACAACTATTAATGTATGATTGACTTATAGAAAGTTGTACATATTTAATGCCTGCAATTCCACGAGTGTGGGGACAAGTAAATACCTGTGAAACCATCACCACTATCAGCACCACAAATATATTCATCACCTCTAAAAATGTCCACCCACTCCATTTATTTATTTATTTACTTATGTATGTATATATGTACGTATATATGTATGTACTTATTTATTATTTTGGTAAAAACACTTAACATAGATCTACCCTCTTAGCAAATTTTAAGTATATAATGCAGTTAGTTATAGGCATTATGCTATATACTGGATATCCAGAACTACTTATCTTGCATAACCAAATCTTTATACCCTTTGACAATCATTTACTCTCTGCTTCTATGAGTTTCATTGTTTTAGATTCCACATATAAATGAGATAATGCAGTATTTGTCTTTCTGTGTCTGGCTTATTTCACTCAGCGTAATGTCCTCCAGGTCTATCCATGGTGTAGCAATTCTTTATGTACAGATGTTTTAAATGTTATAGTTTTCTTTGACTTCTTCCATTATATTTAATGACGGAAATCCTTCCTTATAAAGAAAATTAATGAATGTATCTATTTTCTGCCATATATTTTTCTGATATGTCCTACATTATTTTTTTAAGGGGGGAATTAGAAAAACTTAGAATGAATTAGACAGGTGATATTTTTCTTAGCAGAATGGTGCCCAGAAGTTATTTCTTTCTGCCTCAAACAATTGAGATGAGAGTCCAGAAACTGGTACGGGCAGGAAGCCAAGAGTCAAGGGTGACTGCAAAGATGTGACTGTGAAAATGAAGTAGTGATGGTAGAGGTAGTTGTGCCCACCCCAGGAGCCTAGGAGAAGATAGGATCAGTGAGCTTGTTAGTCCTGGGGCCAGGGCAGAATTCCCCATGTCTTGGGAATGTGACCAGGGACATCTGTAACAGCCTTTAGAGGACTGGTAAATCAGAGATTGTATCTAGAGAAAACTCAGTCCTGGGAAACAGGACGAGATGCACACAACGATTAGTCAGTAAAGAAGAGACCTTTTGCAAATGAAGGATGACGAAACAAGACTGCTTTTCCTTAGTAGGTACTGAGATGTGTCTTTCTCTTGTTACATTAATGCACTCACATGCTGTGCAGCGCCCCAAATAGGCAGAAGTTAGGAGTAACTGTTGCAGAAGGCTAACAGGGCTTTAAGCAGAAATCTTCACCCATTAAAATCAAGGACTTAGGAACACCAATGTCAGCATAATTTTTGAGGTTATTTTTATCAGCAGCAAACATGGTCAGTCCAAATTAGGCCATTGGGTTTCAAGATCAGGGCACTGCTAAAAAGAACTAGGATCAAAAATGTAACTTGGTTGCTGATAAGAATGTAAAATGGTGTCACTGCTGTGGAAAAGAGTACGGCAATTACTTAAAAAAGCTAAGTATAGAATTACCACGTGATCCAGCATTTTCACTTGTGTGTATAGACCCAAAATAAGTGAAAACAGGGACTCAAACAGATATTTGTACCTCAATGTTCATGGCAGCATCGTTCACAATAGTGAAAAGGTAGAAGCAAACTTGATACATACACTCAATAAAAGTGAGTAATGGCTGAGTAATCTCAGCCTTAAAGAGGAAGGAAATTCTGACACATACTACAACATTAATGGAACTTGAGGACACTTTACTGAGTGAAGTAAGCAGTCACAAGAAGACAGATATTGTATGATTCAACTTACATGAATTACCTAGAGTAGTAAAATGCATAGACTCAGAAAGAGTGGTGGCTGCCAGGGGTTGGGGGGCAAGGGAAGATGTGGAATTGGTGTTTCATGGGCATAGTTTCATTTTGGGCAGAAGAAAAGTTCTGGAGATGGACAGTGGTGATAGTTGCACAAAAATGTGAATGGGCTTAACGCAACAGAACTGTACACTTAAAAAATGGCAACAATGGCAAATTTTGTTATACTTTTTCCCACAGTAATAAAGTAGATATATATTTTTTTAAATGCAGAACTTTTATCATAGAAATATAGTATGTATCATACATACATTGAAAATAATTATTTAGTTTTAGCAAAATAACAACCTGTTAAATTAATGATGTAAAATTTTAAATTATTGGTTTGGTAGTTTTATGGTTCTTTTGTTTGTTTAAAGATTTTATAAATTTAGAATAGCTATTCATATACAAAGTTTATGACTAGTTATGGGTATGTATAAAAAATAATTTAAGTTAAAAAATGTGACTTGGCACTTGTAAGAAAGATTAAGTTTGGAGCCTAAACTGATAAAACTAGAATCACTATTTTATTACTACTATACGTATAATACTTGATTATATATATTTTTGTTAACTATTTAAGACTAGTTTTTTACAGCAATTCTAGGTGTACAATAAAATTGAGAGGATCTTTGCTAACTATTTAACCTTTTATTAATTTATATTATTAACCAATGGCGATCTGAGGCTGTAAAAAACAATTTGAAAGTTTATTTGGAGATCTTAAAGGATTCCAATTCAGGAGAGGCAGATTCAGGTACCAACCCAGACTGGACTCTGGAAAGAACAAGGAGGGCTGAGTTTATAAAGGCAAAGCAAAAAGGGTAATTCTGTCATGCAAATGAAAAGCTTCTGGACATATTAACAGGAACTAACATTGGTTAGTTCCAATATGCAAATGAGGGGGTGAAAACTACAAGGAAGGAAGTCCATATATGTCCATGTAGCAGTTGTTCCCAGATGTTTATGGCTTCAGGATGTTGATGGCTGGGCCTTGAGCTGAGTTTAGCAGCAGGTTTAGCAACGGAATAGCAGCTCTGGGAACTGAGGCACAAGATATGCACAGGTCCCACTTCCCTACTGGCCTCCTGACTCTGCATGACTCTCTTAGCAATGCTCATTCCATTTTATTTTTTTCCATTACCAATATGTAGCTCATCGATTATGATGTTTTGGGACATCATAATTATGTTCTTTACCTTGTAAATAATATTTAGGGATTTAAGTTGAAATGACTGATATTTTGGATACAATAGTCTTCTGATTATAATATGTTTGCCTCAGAAAGTGCTAACCTTAACTGAATCAGCCAGGTCCCCACTAATGAACCTAGGTTACCCTAATGGTTCTTCATCAGCAGTTGTCCCACCTGTGGTGATCCCATCTTGCAAAATGTCCCCTGCACAGTGCTTGTGACTGATTTGGCTACCACAAATTGGTTGTCACAGAAGTCCCCTGCACATTGCACCTAGAATTCTGATTGAGGTAAAGTATATTTCCTCCCCTAATTATTTTCATTCTGGCAACCTGACCATAAAGTATAAGAGGGTAAACTTATCCAAGTGTGTGGGCCACTGTGAACACTAAAAAGTTTTAGCAAAACTCTGTTGCTAGCCAAGAAGAAATGATTGAAGCCATTATTTAGAAGTGAGGTTTTTAGATAGGTTAGTAAAAATGTTGCACTTTTCTGTAATGGTTTTATTTTTACTGATGACCACGAGTAACCCCTGCAGTCCAGAAATTACTCAAAAAATGTAGTAAAAAGGCATAAGTCTAAGACACTTATTTGCAACTGATTTTTAGTCAAAATGGTGAAGGTGACAACTTTAAATGTAATAGGAAAGCAAAGCATTGGCTCTTAAACAAGTTAATAGATAATATTAATTATTCAAATGTGTACTGTTTTTCACCATAAAGTTACTTATTGTATTTGGTTCAAGTCAACCTGTATTTTGGGAGAGTATGTTATGCTGTGATTAATAGCTACAGCCATTTATTTTCAAAACCAAATAAATATTAACCCTCCACTTTTTAATCACTGAGTTATAAAATCAGGTTCCTCCTGAGTCCATTTAGGTGATCAGTAGGTTTAACATTGCCAATTCAAAATAAAATAGGTTTAAATCTGTAATATATCTTTGAATGATTAAAGTCAAATGTGCATTTCTTCTAGTTACTTCTGCAGCTATTTATAACTAGACCTCTGTACTTTCTTTCTTCAGCGCAGTGTGTGGTTTTTTTCACGCTGGAGGTTATAGGTCATACAAGATAGACATATTCCAGAGTGTTTTTAATAGTATGAGACATCTTGTGAGTATTCTGTCCCTGTATGCATTAGTGGTTTGGCCCTGTTGGGCTGTAACATCTCATAGCTGAAGTTCTAGAAAATGGCATCAGGCATATACACTGCTCCATTGTAGGGAAGGAAGATGGCAAGCGGTTTGTTTTTCTCGGAGCTGAATTCTCTGAGCTCTGGACTAAATAGAAATTGTTTATTTTAAATACTTGCTTTCAACAATTACTATGAAAAACACTACTAACATGAGAGTGTTTTATTCACGGCAGGAGAGGGATAAAGAAAAGAGGAAACTTGTCCATTGCAGGAATCACTCAGCAGAAATAAAAGCATATTAATGCTTTATTACCTCCGATGAGCTTCCTTTTACTAAAACACAAAATCCAGAGTGATAATGCATGATACATTTTCAGCTTAATGCATTCCCTCCTCCTCTCCTTTCTTTCCTACCTTCTCTTTCCTCCTTTTTATTAGGGAAGATTTATCTTTTTAAACTATATTGTTGCTTTGGCCAAGACACTCATACTCTATAGTAACACCACATATTATTGCGCAAATTGGGACCAACGACAGAATGGAACAGTGTGAAAAGAATCAGCTTACCAGTTAGAGGACATGAGCCATCATATGTCAGCAAGACCTTGATAATGTCGCCTACTGTTTCTGGGCCTTATCATCTACAGAATGTTTGTCAGTATTAGTAGAAGCACCTGCAAGAATTTCAAAAGTTGTAGTAAATAGCAACTATTCAACAAATATTTACCATGTGCACTGCATTTTTCTGGGTATTTTACATGCATTAACTCATTCACTTTTACAATAGCCTTTCCATTTAAGTCCCTTGAAAGGATTAAAGCAGAGGTTTTTGTAAGATCTCATCTATCTCTAAATGATATATTATATGGTTGAGGTTGCCAGATAAAATACAGGATGGCTAGTTAAGTTTTAATTTCAGATAAACAATGAATGCTTTTTGGAATAGTTGTCTCAAATACTGCATGCAATGTACTCATAGTAAAAAATTATGCTGAAAAATATTCATTGTTTATCTGAAATTCAGATTTAACTGGGTGTCCTATATTTTTATTTGTTGAATCTGGAAAACCCCTATATGGTGATAAAACATTTTTCAGGCAATCTGGAATAGAAGACAGGTATTCAGTCTCAAACACTAATTTCAATTTAGCAAAATAAGATTGAGGTTAGAAGTCTAGTGATGAGAGAGAGTAGATATATTAGAGTAGCGGGGACATCACCGAGAGGAAGTGGGATCAAACATAGGGTAAAGGCACCATTCCAAAGCTTTCCATTTTGAATCATCACCTCAGTCTTGATGTAGTTATTTTTCCTGCTTTATAGTTGAGTAAAACAAGACAGCGATAAGTTGTTAAAGATCATACAGCTAATAAGTGAACAAAGCTTGGAATTGAATCCAAGTCTCTTTGACTCTTAAACCTGGGTATTTTTCTTTTTAAAACTGCCAGGAGATTTTCCTCCTTTCAAAGTTAGATGAAGAGGAAGAGTGATTCTTCTTTCTCTGATAGAAGGAGAAGGGTAAGAGGGTGACTGAGATGTAGAGGAAACTTGAGGTGAACAGGCAGCAAGATGAGGTTGCTCATATTAGAACTTTTTTTTTTTAATCAAATTGTATAGTAGTAGCATTACAGAAAGTGAAGATGGTAGAGTTGGGAATCAGGGCTTAAAGAAAAATAGAAAATGTTTGGGTCCTATGTAGATATCAATTGAGATATTTCATGATGAATTGGTTTCATGAAATAGCTAGTTGGAAGGCAATTATTAACTTTCCAGTCACAGCGAATGACTACTTATGATTCTGTTAGGATGATATAAAGTTCGGAAAAGGTGCAGTTGTGGTTGGTCTATGACACGAGAGAAATGAAACGGGTATGACACACATGGTCGTTAAGGTCATCCATGTGGAGATGTCCAGTAGGCAGTTTTAGAATTAGGGAAGATCCGGCTCGTAGAAAGACAACTATTAACGGACAAAAGGAAAAATACAGGAAGTGAAATAATTAAGTGACAACTTATTGAATCTATATGATGTGCAGATATTTTCTCTAGCTGTCTCTGATCATCCCACAGCCATATAAGTGGGTGTTGTGATCATTTAGGAAACACCATCGTGCCAAACAATCTGACCACTATCATACAACTACTGATTGTCAGAGACAGGATTGAAACCTAGATGCCTCCGTGAGCCAAGCCAGTGTTCTCCGGAGAAGGTGTTTAGAGGAGGAACAGATCATACAAGTATATTGCAGGGGTAGAATCTGATGATTTGATATACACATGCATCGTGAAAAATCACCGCACTCAAGCTAATAAACATACCCAGGTCACTGGGCTCTTTTAATTAGCCTTCTAGTCCTGATTTCTTGTTCTTTCTTTTGCTGAGTCCTCAAATATAAACATTCTTTCCTTCAGTATATTATATGAAATGAGACATAGAGACATGATTTCTCCACTGAGAAGTCCTCTGATGGCCTTTTACAGATCAGCTTCAGAGGGCTCATGTTAGAAGTCATGGAAGTTGTAGATTAAAATATAAGAGGGGAGGGTAAAGTTTTAGGTTTCAATTACTCTTTCAAGGTAACAGAGGAGAGAGAGAGAGAGAGAGAGAGAGAGAGAGAGAGAGAGAGAGAGAGAGAGAGAGAGAGTTTGTTGGGACATAGCATGCATTAAGTCTGCTGCTTTAAGAAGGTTACAATAGACAGGCTATGTATTAGTTTCTTACTGCTGCTATAACAAATTACCACAGACTTAGTGGCTCAAAACAACACAAATCTATTATATTACAGATCTGGAGGTCAAGAGTCCAAAATGAGTTTTATTAGGCTAAAATTAAGATGTCAGTATGGCTGTGTTTCTTCTGGAGGTTTGGGGAGAATGTCTCCCTTGCCTTTTCTACTTTCTGGAGGCAGATTGTATTTCTTAGCTTATGATCCCATCTTCCATCTGCAAAGCCAGCAGCATAGCATCTGCGTATCTCTCTGACTCTACTCTACTCTGCCTCCTTGTTTCTTTTATAAGAATCCTGTGAATATATTAGGTGTACCCAGGTAATCCAGTATAACCTCCTCACATCAAGACCCTTAACTTAATCATGTCTGCGAAGACCCCTTTTACCACATAAGGTAACATATTCACAGGGTCTGGGAACTAGGACGATTAGGACATGGACATTTTTGGGGGGCTATTATTCTACCACAATCTGATTTGTTTATCTGGTGACAACTCTCCTGGGAATGGCTCTCCTCCTGGAAATAGCTGTTCTCCTCATTCCATTCAAATGAGCACCAAGGAAAATGTTATGTTTTCACATAAACTTGCTCCCCTGATTGCAGTTAATCGGTATATATTCGGTATATATTGGGCACCCGATCCAAGCTGAGCCACTCCCTTGGAACCCAGAGAGAAAATCCAGTGAATTGCCAAATGCCCAAGCACCCAACATAAACCTTAAGGCTTATTGGAAACCATGTTTTGCCACGTGCACAGTCTGTATATTTGCAATGAGAGCAAATAGTCAAACTGGTATGCAAGAGCCGGCAGAGCTGAGGTGGGGACAGTCCTGTGGGTTGCTGAGCTCCTGCTCTTCTGGGTTCCATGGTCCAGCCTACATGACCACCCTCACAACATAAGCCTATGTACTCATTTGGTTTGGTTGTTCAACTCATTCACACAGTACTGGAGTTTCTATCCAATCAAATCCCATCTTTTGTTTAAACTATTTTGAGTTGGGTTTCTTTATAATCAACATGTTTCTTATTAATTCAAGAGCTTGAGTAAGTAAGGTCTTTTGCAATGGGGAGCTCAGTTTGTAACACGATTTAGAATCACTGTGGGTAGGGAGATTCCTTTTCAGTCAAATCAGATAGCTGTGTATTGTCTTAAACCATATTTTTTATTTCCTTTTACTAACAGTACGAGTTCTGCCTTCAAACCCATCTCTATGACCCTCAGACCTTTCCTTCGGTCCTTCCAATACAAACATATGGCAAAATTACCTTAAATGCTTCACACATACAATGAAAAACTTCACCTTGCCCTTGCAGAGAACAAACATTCCTGAGTTATACGCATGAAGAGTAGGTGAGATCACTCCCACAGACCTGGCACCTAAGGATTCTTGAGGTTCTTGGACATATGCTTAATTTTCTAACTTCTTCTTATTATATTATCATCTGGAATGATTAGTGTGCATGTGAGGGTTCTAATACACAGAAGCTGTGGCAACTTGTATGAGTAATTTTCAATCAACAATCGGTGAACTCTACAGGGATATATTACTTGCTATGGAAGCTTTGGAAATTAACCAAATCTTTCTGTTCTCATTTCACTCACTTGTATATGAGAGAATAAGTTGTCTCTGTTTATTGCCAGGGACAATGATAGCTCCAAGCGGACCTACCTTTAGATTTTTGGTAGTATTTCCTGCACAAGACTCATCTCAAAAGCTGGCCCTATAAAAGAGGGGGATGGCATTGCATAGGCAGCAAGTATAGGTCTGTTTCTCCCACTCTACTCCATTTTGGAGAGTTGGAATAAGTACCGTAATAAAAAGAAAATCTGTTTAGCATTACCTAACCAGGTGTTTCCCAAATTTGTTTGGCCAATGAGTCTTTTTCTGTCCCATTTAGACTAACTCCTATCAAAATTATAAGGAATTGGCTTTCCACAGATCGCAATTTGGGATCGCCATTGATAGGAAAGAACAGACATACATTGAACATCTATCATGTGGCAACCCCTCTGATAGTAGCTGAGAACACAAGGAGAGTAGTGACCCCTGCCCTCATCAAATTTATAATTACCAGTTGAAGATTGACATCATAAGTTACAAAAATACATTTTAAATTATAATTTTGAAAAAATTCCAATGCAATAAACTTTCTCTTACTCTATATGGTGGAAATATACATGGGTGTGTTTGAATCAATATGGGTGTATGTATTGAGGTATAATCTTATTTAATTCTCATTGTATCATTAGGAGGTAGATTTTATTATCCTTGTGCACTGCTCATGGGACGGGGGTGTCTTCTTAGGCTCAACTATTATAAACATTCAGACTTACAAGACTATCACAGGTCATGTCTGACACTAGAATGCTCAGAAGGAGGTCAGAACAGGAAGACAGAATGCAAGCAGGGAAGCACCTGCATTGTTCTTCTACAGGAGACCATGCATCAGTCCCGCAGGCAGCTCAGGTATTAGGAGATTCATGAGGAGGATGAAAAATGGGTCTGACTTAGAAGCCTCGTGCTCCACAGAAGCCAATAGCCCTTGAACAACTGCACGAGCATAGTTTCCAAGGCTCCTGTAAGGAAGACGCTAGATGCAAGAGTCTTTACATTTAGGGAAGTCCATACCTGTGGCTTATTCATAAGGTATTCATAGTATGTTTATAGTTCCTCCCTGTCCAGATGCAATTTACTATGCAGGACTCATTCAGCTAAAGTTAACCAACGGCCAAATTTCCATGGCATAGGGAAAGGGGTCTTGCTAACTCTTTATCTACGGATGCAAGGAGACTGAGAGATTTCCCTATGATTACACCTCTGGCAATTAAGAAGCAGTGAGGTCTAAAGGTCTGAACCCAGGTCTGTTTAGTCCTGAAAGTCAATCTCTTTCAATTCTTCCTAGTATGTTCCACCAGAAAAAGACTGCTTTGAAAAAGGCAGCAATAGATGAAAGCAGACTAGAAACAGAACCATTAGCCATGAAAGAGACTAGGGATAATTTCTCTTCTGAAACAGGAGGTAAGGAGGAGGTGAGAGATTAATTTTTATACAATTAAGAATTGACAATGTTATTTTCAAGATTTATGAGTTGTAGAGTGACAGGCATCAAAACATCCCAGGATCAGTTTTATCGGTAGGTAGAATAATCTCTCATTGTAATGAATTTATTTCTAATTAACTTCAGTGAAAGTTAGTTTCCCCATTAGAGGAATACGTGGCACTAAGTTAAAATTACAGGTTATAAACCTCATTACATAGTAGTAGTACAAGAGTTCCATTTTTCTAGTTTCTTTCCTACATGAATGGATAACACAATCCCTTCAAGTTACTGGTTGAAAATATTTGGTAATAAACTACCCCACAACAGACATTCTTTAGATGATCAATATGATTTACAAGATCACTGGACAAAATAAAATATTTGAGCTAACTCAGTTCATTTGGTTTAGAGCTAAGGAGGAAGGAAGCATATGTAAACAAAATTTTCCTTTAATAAGTGGTAATGTTATGCAGTCTTATCGAGCTAGTGTTGTGGAGTCTGTCTGTTTAGGAGACTAAGAATCTATTTTGTCAGATTTGGTACTTTTCTGGGCACTGAGATGGAACATACTACACAAGTACTATTACGGCTGTCAGTGGATTGCCCAAAGTGCTTGTGTTTTATTCTGTATGTGGTTATCTCAGTGGAGATTCAATTGAGGAAATTAAATGTATGTAGTGATTTAATGGGAAACAGAGGTATTTAAAAATGCTGAAATGCGTGTATTCAAACATAGCTTGGTTTAAAATGAAACTGCAGCAGTTTTCAAAATGGAATTCTTACTCTATTAAAATGCAAACAAACAAGGTCTTTTTTTTTTTTTCCCCTGCCATCTTCCCAGACATTCCAGTACAGTTATAAAATCTCTTTGAAATACATTAGGTCATGTCATTGCCAAGATACGCGTTTTGTTTATTTTGTGTTGAAATTTATTAACAAACTATAAAAACGTCACCTTCCTTTTTCGTCGAGAAGGAAACTGGTCAGATAAGGTTTAAAGACTTATTTTTAAAAAAAATTACAAGTAAATAGAGATTCCTAAAAGAAATAAGAACTCCTGGTAAGTGAGAAAGAAGTTCGGTCTCCAAAATAAATTTAAAAAATGGTTTTCTCTGAGAATCGACAGCACTCGGTCTGCTGGATTAGGCTTTCAGGTGATTCCTTTCTATATTTTACTGTATCTCAAATCCCCGAAATTAAGTGGGGAAGTAAAACTCCTTTTGCTTATTGTATAACTGCATAGATGTAAGCAACTAAAACTAATTTTCATTCCTAGCTAATGTTTTCTGTTTTTGTTTTGTTTTGTTTTTAACTCTCCACATCCTGTTTGTATCTAGATGGCAGTGTTCAGTTCATTACAGGTGTTTTATTCCTGTTTCCAGACGGCTAGGAGCACTTAACTAGGTGTTACAAAACTATGATTGAAGGTGTGTAACTTCTCCGCATCTAGGCTTCACTCAGCTTCCTGGCATTCCTCCTGCTGCTCTCTCCATTTGAGGCCTAATTTGATGCGGTAATGGTACTCTACTGCTAGTTGTGGTCATTCTGTTTCTTTGTGAGAGCCCCACCCATGCCAACATTTCATTTTACTGTTCAGTTACATTTTAACAACTTTGCTAACAGACTTGAAAATTGTGATTTACTGGAATCATTTCCAAAATGGTTATTCAACAGTGTAATATAGGAACCTTCCATCATATGATCCCTAATGCTGCCATAACCTTTATCAGAAGGAATCGTAAGTGGATGCGTCCAGAGCATGGTGCAAAACTTTCCTGGACTCAGCTGTTTGTGCACACTGCATCTACCTCAGTTGGGCATTTGGAGTCTCCTCTATATATACCTTCTCTCTCCCCTCTCTTCTGCACGTTTCTTTTTGTAATTTCCACCACTCGGCCCTCTTTCTAAGATCCAGACTATATTATTTAAAAGATAGGCAAGGTTCTCTGCTCCTCTGTGTTGACACAGAAGAGGAAGCAGATCATTCCAGTCCTTACACTGGGTGTGATCTTTCACATTCTCCAGAGGGAAATGCCCACAAACCAATAACATTTTATCTTGCTACTTTTGACTGCCTCTCTTAGCTATTTTGTATCCATTGTAAAGCAAACTAAACCTCTCTTATTTGTCTCACCAAAGCTTTGCTCCTAGAAAGTAGGGAATAAAACCCTGCCCCAACATATGTCGAAATTATCCATTGTATCTGTTTTCTGTTACTGTGTAACAAACTACCCCAAAGCTTGAAGGCACAAAACAATCACTGTTTTTTTCTTTTCTTTTTTTTTTTTTTTTTTTTTTTTTTATGCTCACAGGTTCTGTGAATCAGTTTAGAAAGGGCATAGTGTGGATAATTTGTTTCTACACTGTTTGGGTCACAGCTAGGAAGACCCAAAGGGCTGTCAGTGACTTGAACGTCTCAGGATTGGAATTATCTTGAAATATTTTCACTAATATCTCTGAATGATTCTCCAGGTGGCTTTGGGTTTCTTCATGGAATGAAGACTTCAAGGTGTCAGACATGGAGCTTGGAGCTCCAAAAGTGAATGTTCCAATAAAACAACGTGGAATCTGCATGCTTGTATATGAACTACCTGCAGAATACATGTTATATACATTGTACTCTATTGTTGTATCAGTTACAACTCCACCCAGATTTAAGGGGAAGGGGCAGAGACCCTGTCTCTTGATGGGTGGAGTGTTGAAGAATTTGTGTCCATGTTATAAAAGTATTACACTCTTATTTTTAAGGGCATATTTATTTCTTTTGGTTCCTTTTGGTTCAGATCAGCCAACCTCTTCCTAGCAACCAGGCAAAGCATGAATATAAGTAAAAAATACCCCTCCCTCCATTAAATTATGTTCAGAATCATCAATTCTCCTAACTTCCATCCAAATTTCCTGGCTAGCCATCTTTGAATATCCTGACTTCATCTCCCTCTATACTCCTTGGAATATTAAAAACAACGCTATCGTTAAGCAGCAGCTTAGGAAATGTTTTTTCCTGGGAGTTGGCTGCCTGCCCCACTTGTATAATCATAGTATCTTTCTTAAAGACTCAGACAGTCAAGGCTGAATTGACAAGACCCCATCATTTCGGGTCTTGCTCTAGCACCTCTTGCTCTTTTAAATGAGAAACTTATAGACTTAATTCTAACAAAACATTAAAAAATTGTTTACTTTGTAAACCATAATGAATATTACAAACTTAAGTTATTATAGATAGCTGATATATTTGTATACTTGTTCCTATATCAGTTGAGGAAAAATCTCTTTGCCCACTTTTTTAGATTGGGCAGTGATTGATATTGTATACACTGTAACTAACATTTACTTAGTAATTTGATGACCATAAAGAAGAAGGAAGGATGGCAAACATTGTAGCATTATCTTTCATCATTTATACTAACTTTCTAGATTAATTAAAGAAAAAATATGCTCACAAATTTTGGAAATAATATGGCATTCCTATATTATTTCCATATGAAGTTGTATTTAGTAAAGTGGCAGGAAATTTTAATTAAAATACGAGTACACCAGATAAATATTGTGGATCATGGAATATCACCAATATATAAAGTGACTACATTTTTCAAAATAAAAATACGTGTGCTGACAATGAAATATAATATGTAATACTGCTATTGAGCTGGAAAATTTGAGTTGATGGTCCATATAGCTATGTAGAAACATCATACTTGTACAATAGTTTAAATACAGAAGATGCCAAAAAAATGTATACACATTTTAAGAAAGGAAAAAAAACGATTAAAATTGTAATTCTCAATATACACTGATAACAAAAGATGAATACAAGTCCCGTTTGACTTCTGCAATTACAAGACGTGCTCAAAGTAGTTACCATCAGCATCCAGACACTTCTGATTACGGCACTACGGTTTGAGCAACATTGACCAAAGTATCCATTTGTATCCTTTTTTTTTTTGGCACCCCTGGTATATCTTCAGGCTTAATTCATACTAAGCAAAATTTAATGTGTAACTATATTGATCCTGAGCATAGCTAGTGATTAATAATAATACTTAACCATACCCAGCAGCTTTTAATGAGGGTTCAAAATTATTCCAGCAAAATGCTATTAGTTTCTATATCTTGGAAAGTAAATAGCAAGAATGATTACATTTGACTATAAAAGGTAGACATACAGAGATGTGCTGTGAATATATATATATATATATATTTTACCATAACTGAGAAATTTGGAGCAAAAACATATGCCAAATTTTTGTCTGTTTGTTTCAAATCTAAAATCTTCCCCTTCCTTTTAAAACGCCAGTCCAGCTAATATCTTTACTCTTTTTATAATATCATTTCAAGGAGGAGAGTAAACTCTACCCTCAGTTGTTTCCAACTATTCAGGGTCCTATTTGTGAGCAGAAATAATTAAACTCTTAGTCCTGTTTCTCTATTATCAATAAATAGAATGCATTAGTGTATTTTTTATATTCTTATCTATTGAAAAATATCTATGAAACCTCTGTAGGACATAATAGAACTACCCAAGGTATTTTCCCTTGGGCTGTCTATTGGTTCGAAGTAGATGTTTCTTGGGCCACCTGACCAGATTGCCAATTGGACTGATTGTTAAGTTGGCCGTTCACTCTGGGTCAGAGTCCATTAACTTTGCCATAAAGAGTCATGGAATAGTATTGATTGGCACTTATTTCACAGAGTTTCTGATTTCTTGCTTAAACTCAAATTGCCAAGCATAGGGCAAAGTTATCTGTGGGTAAAGAAAAAAAAGAAAATGCTTAAAACACTATAGCATAAATAATGTGATTTTCCCCATATTCCATTCACTTCCAAGATTTGCAAATTGCAGAATAGTACACACTTTATAAGGTATTCTCATGAGGGCAAAATTATAGTCCTTAGGGACTTACCCATCCCTTTATATTTCATAATTTTGAGAAAAACAAAGGAGAAAGTTACAGCATGTAAAGTAGCTAAATCTTTTCTTGAATTCAAATTTAGAATTGTTTTTGAATAACCCTGTGGAGAGGCTGCTTGTGGGTTTCTTGTCTTGTCTAGGAATTGAACTGAAGCTGGAGTGTGAGTGTGCGTGTGTGTGTGTGTGTGTGTGTATGTGTGTAGGATATAAGTTGCCTGTTTGTGGTGAGTCTACCTTGTAAAAAAGAGAAAAAAAAGACAAACTCAATAAAAAAACCAAGCATTTTCCTAAGATTTAAAAATTGTTTTACAATTTGATATAAGGATGGTCCTATGTACAAATACTTTATAAAAACAAATTATATTATAAATTTCATATATGATTATATATTCAAATTAGTTGCAAATTAATATTACATGGATAAAAACATACAGAGTATAGATATATTTCTCTATTTTTCAATTATAGTTTTATGCCTGAATTAATTGACTAATACAAGCTGATATGTTTTAATTAAATTTACCCCCAACCATTTGGCACCTGCTCCTATTGTAAGATCAATCCCATTTAAGATGTTAAAATAACTAAGATTTTTTTAAACTAATATTTTTTGCTTGAGTAGGTGCTGATGGTAATGGTTGTGTGCAATTTTGATATGTCTATAGGAAAAAAGGAACAAGATATGAAAAGTAGAATAAAAATATAAATCAGTTATAAAAAAGATGTTTACTAAACATCCACCCTGAAGACCTAGAACAAGGATATTTGATGAATTGTCACCATATCTTTTTATATCTTTAATCAATACTCTATTAACTAGTGCTACCTTTTATATATTAAATTTAAGTCAATCAACTTTGTTTTGCATTTCATTTTCACCTTCACTAGCCAGAAAATAATGCTATTTGCTTTTTGTAGATGAAGTTTTTTATGTACAGTCTACATAAAATCCTCATTAATCACAAAATTCATTTCATGTTATAAAAACTTATCAAGGTAATAAATGGAATAATTGGAGCCTTTTCAATTTTCCCTTTCAATTCACCAGAATGGGCCAAAGAGCCCAGAGCACTGTGCTCTGCATTTTTCATTTGCGTCAAGTAATAGCCTCTACAGAAGAACTTTAGACTCTGTCTTTCCATTAACATTCTCTACAATTTCAATCATTATCCGGGAGTGCATTTTTGAATAGGCAGCGTGTGACACATACACCAGTCATTCAGCGAGGAAACCAGGGCACATTGCTGTCTTACAGCTTGTGTCTAATTTAAGAAAATAAAATAATGGGTAATCAGTGATTTAAGTTTCTGACATTTTATAATGACTATTGTTGACTGAGATAATTTAAATTTACTTTTCCACATGATGACATAATATTATTCACCATTCCTCTCCAAATCAAAGCCTGATAATATACAGTCAGAGGTGTGAGTTACATTGGTTGGTGGGGAGACATATTTTTGTGGGATTGGTAAATTTACATAGGAAGTCTCCCCGGATCAACTATTTTGCTTTAAAAAATATGTGCATAAATAAAATACATACATATAGAATATATAGTGTATTTATAAATATAGTTAATGTTTACAAAGAAAATGATAAATCCATGATCTAATTTTAATGTGTGCCAGCAAAACAAATTCTAGGAATACAATAAAAATCTTTTTTGCACATCACAAAAAGTTTTTTTCAGCCTGGCTGTCTCAAATTTGAGTGTGTAATGGAACATCTGGCATTTACTTAAGTTTAAGAATTGTATATACTTTTTTTTTATTTTGTAAGATGAATTTTAATAATTCTACTAAATAGAACAATTCTATTTAGTAGAATTATTAAAATTTATAATTCAGAGAAATTTGCAGAGCAGTTGTACTGTAACAGCTATTGATAATTCCAGGAACTAAGCTTATAGAATATAGGCAGGAAGAGAAATGTTTAATTCTTTAGCATTACTTATATGCCTAAATCATTCACCCTGTTCTTGTGATGTTACTACTATTTGAGATATCTGAATCAGCTATGTTGGTCATGGACAGGCAGTGTTTCAAAAGAAGATGAGCTCAGCTGACTCAGTATTGAGATCTCCTGCTCCAGAAGCTGCTGTCATGCTGGATGTTTAGTCAGTCTGACTAATAATGAAATGGTTACAGTTTCCCACTGGATACTTTCTGAAGTTGGGATTATGCTGCCATCATAGCTCCACTGAAGTAATGTTTTAGTGACAGTAGTAGCTTTAAACTCCATAGTGATAATTAAGGAGATGTGAAATATAATATTTCCATTAAATTAGAATTTTATTTAATTAAAAAAATAGAATACATGAATAGCTATGCTTGGCAATATTAATTAGCATTGCTGAAACCATGTTTTACAAAAGAAATACACCTACTCCTAATTTAATGCCTTTGATTGGTTTCCCCCCAAATGAAGTGTGAGGTGAAAAAGACATTTCCTGAAATAACTCTTACCATAAAGCAATTTCTGTTTAAAAGTACAGTGATGCTTGTCTCAAATTCAAACTTAAAAGTAAACCTTCCCTCACCACACCACACACACAAAGAAAATGGCTGTTCTGGTGCTACACTTTCTCATTCTCTTCTGCTGAGCTTTTCTGAATCATTTTCAAAGAGGGTGTTTCTCTGTGCTCTCTCATAAGCACTACACCCTTTTTAAAATCTCTTTGGAACCATCTTCATGGAAGATGGTAAAAATAGCATTTGATATGTAGCACTTCATAAACAGACAACCTCATGTATGTTTACACGCTTACCCACAAAGTGAAGAAGGCAATGATGCTGGTTGATGCTCAGTAGTAGCATTGTGGGGAATTTCTCTGCAGAGGACCAGTGCTGGCTAGGCAGAATACTGTGGTTGGATTCAGAACTGAAGTTTTATTTCAGCTTTGCTATTGAAAAAAATTTTAAATGGGCACAGGGTTTAATTAATCAGAAGTGCTATTCCCAAAATATCAATGCTTGTTAAAAAGGGGAAATTTATAGAGATAAATGCCTAGGTACAATTTAGACATTTTTCCCCCCACTAATAATTGCTTTTCATTGTCTTAAATAGTCATTTCAACTTCTGGTTAAAGATGGTAAATTGAACACTCACGTTTACCTTTATTCTCTGTAAAATCCCACTCAAAGTAACAAAGGGATTTTTAACAACATATAAAACCACTTCAGTTGAGTGCATTGGACTAGGAAAGCTCTAGTTCAATGGTGACTAACTTAACAGGTCAGAGAATATGATTCTCAAGGTAGTGTTAGGAAAATCAGAGAACTAACCTAAATTAAGAAATTTGTTTAGAGGAAGTTAGACATTCAGATCTTCTCCCTAACTTAGTTGATCTCTTCCAGACTGAACACTGAAGTTCACTCTCCAGAAAGCATATATATATATATATAGCAGAGGGGTGGATAGAAATACCTTATAGATAATTTTAAGTGCAAATTTAAACTGAAGGTTTAAATTCCCACCCATCTTCTCTTATCAGGCAGATAGCTACGTACTTTTCAGGCAAGAGATCTGACAAGTTCAAGATACGAAGATAATGACATGTGGGTTTCCCAACTACAGGGCTTGCAGTGAGGCTTGCAGGTGGAAAGATGCTTGTCTTGCACAGTTTCCAGTCATCTTGTCAGTGCTCTAGCAGTGGATCTGAGCACACAGTTGGAGATCTCAAGATATTTAAAGAAATGATCTATGAATGGCAAAGTCTAAATCTAACAAATGGAAAAACAAGTAATCAGATTCTTGTGCAACGTAACACATACAGGGCTTACTTTATGCCGAGCATTGTTGTAAGAACTTTGTATGTATCGGTCTATAATATTCAGAACAACTCAATCTTTTACAGTTTTTATACAGACAAAAAACTGAGGCACTGAAAGGTTAACTAATGTTCCCAAGGTTACATAACTAATCAGTGGGGCCAGGACCTGAATGCAGGCATTTACTGACTGGAGTCCATGCCAATACCCACTATATTATATGGCCTCTCAATTTAGAATAACTGGGGACTTTTAAAGGAGAAGAAAATATTTAAAATATCATTAATATTTTCAGAGCAATAAGAAAATATACTACATCTATAAAATGAGGGTAATGAGCTATAAAAAGGAACATTTAGTTATAAAAGTGGACTCTTGGGTATTGAAAATATTACAGAAAGAAAAAAAAAACTTAAAAAAGAGTAAGAAGATAAGGATGGGAAATATCCAGAAAATAGACAAAATGAAAATGATGTGAAAAACAAGAGATAAATAGCAAGATTAAAGGACCAGTGCAGGTTGCCCAACATCAGAACAATAAGAGTGCCACAAAGAGAGAAAACCGTGAGAGTACAGACAATCATCAATGAAACAACTCAACAGAAATATGTACACATGAACATCATCAGTTCCAAGACTGAAAGTTCACCCACTACGGGTCCAGTACACTGGATGAAACAGACCCACTGGGATGCCCACCACTCTAAAATTTCCAAGTAATGTGAACAAGATTGTCCAAAATTTCAACAATCAGATTGGCACTACATAATCTCTCTACACTCATTGGAAACTGGAAGGTAACACAGCAACGGCTCCATAGTGTTGATGGAAAATTACTTCCCATCTAGAATTTTTATTTCCAACAGGACAAGATTTGGAATGAAAAATGCAGGGCTCCAAAACAGAAGAGAGCAAAGGAAATGCGCAAGATACATCAATGAGAGAAGTTCCCAAGAAAACAATAATGCATGAGGTTCAGAGGACAACCAGTCTAATGCAGAGCAAATGGTTCTGGAAAGATTTATTTAAAAAAAGGAAAGTAATGGAATAATTAATGATCTCAGTGTACTGAGGAGAGGCTCACATATCTAGGCACCATTTAGAGGGGATAAGTCAATAGTAAGTACACAGAAGCTAAGCAAATGACGAAAACAGTTAAGCACAGGGGAAACAAAATATTGTACAGGAAAGCAAAAATAATCATGGTAGAGAACATAGTTCAACCGTGACTATCATGCATCTATTAAAATATGTGTAAAACCGAGAACAGGTATCCTAACCAAAGTCAGAGGTTAGAGTGTTGGGAAATGTGTGTGTGTGTGTGTGTGTGTGTGTGTGTGTGTGCATGAGAGAGAGAGAGAGAGAGAGAGAGAGAGAGAGAGTTATTGTTTTTTTGGGGGGGTCATTTTCTACCTACTTCATAGTGCCTAAAAATGGAAATAAAATTTAAAAGTATCTCTGTAAGCAATAATTTAGGGATAAGGAAATAAATATGAAAAGATTTAGCTAAAAATGAATCCTCTGGAGAGAGGAAATGGGGCACAAAATGAGTGCTTTTTTAAAACATCTTTGTAGAATTATGTCTCCTTACTTTACGGGTATACTTATTTGTAATGAAAATAAAAGACAAATAAGTAAAAAAAAATATTTCATTCTCATGTTGTGATGCCTAAAAGGTGAAAAACATTTGGGTATTTTTATCATCAGTTCATAAAAATGAGAAATCCCTAGGCATATCTATAGTTCAGTGACTTGTTTATTTTTCTTGAAATTAATGTAGCTATTTCTTGCAATTTATTATCAAAATCCTTCTTAGTTTAAAGATGTTTCTGGAGCTTTAGGTTTGTGCAACATCAGAAGTTTTGCAGTTTCTTGAAGCTGGGCCCATAGGTACTTTAGCTTAGAGAATAACTTGTGACTATTTTCTTTGACATGTTCCAGCTCCCTTGTCTTCATATGACTTTATATCGCCTTTTATATAGTTAAGTGAGCAGAGAGAAATGCTGTATTTTAAGGTGTTGATGCCAATTTGGGTTTCCTTAAATGGGAAGAAATCTCACTTTCTTTTCTAGTTCTCTACAAGATTTTCCCCTTTGTGTAGATCAAAATTTTAACAGGGTTTAGTGTGAACTAATTTTCTTTAATTAAAGTTTATTGGGGTGACAATTGTTAGTAAATTTACATAGGTTTCACGTGTACAATTGTGTAATACATCATCTATATATCACATTGTGTGTTCACCACCCAGAGTCACTTCTTCCATCACCATATATTTGATCCCGTTTACCCTCTTCTAGAATCTCCTCTCCCCTTACCCTCTGGTAACAACTAAACTATTGTATAGTCTATGAGTTTCTGTTTCTTCATTTGTTTGTCTTGTTCTTTTATTGTTTTCAGTTTTATATACCACATATCAGTGAAATCATATGGTTCTTTACTTTTTTGTCTGCGACATTTTAATTATTTCCATAGCAAACAAAACTTTTATAATTTTCTTATGACAGCACTGAAAATGACAAATGATTCACCCTACCGTGAACAAATCTTGGAAAGAACAAAGCAGCTTCTTTTTTTTGGTAAATCTTTAGAGCAATAAAATATTACTAAAATGTTAGAAAAATAGGCTATTATAATCCCAGCATCCTAACATGAATTTTAGTTTTACAAATTAACTGCCAGTCTTTTGGACTGCAAGTATTATATAATTATAGTCACAATGTACATACCTTTCTTCATTTATTTTATGTTTATTCTTTTTCCTTTTACATCATAAACTTTGTTTACGATTCTACATAGTCTTCAAAATTATGATTTTACTACTTGCATAATATTTCTTTAGTTTCTATGCTATACGTTACTTGAAAAACATAGAAAGTAAGTGTGTGTGTGTGTGTGTGTACAAATATGTGTTCGTGGTTATTTGCCATCTGTGATTTTTTTTTTTTTTAACCATTCAATTACCTTTATGATAAATTTCCAGAGGGGACATTTCTGGGATAATATGTACATTTTTTGGTAATTGTTATATGTCATTATATTGCTTGCCTAAAGGGTTTTGACAACTCAAATTCAACAGTATTGTATTTGCATATTACTTACTATATAAATAACTCAGTGGAACTTCCCCACACACACAACTTAGTAGGGTTGAAAAGATATTTTAATTGATTTTATAAACATTTCTATGTTTAGCAGTGAGGATGAACTGTTTTCACCTCTGCAGTATATGTATTTACTTGGTTGCTACTGATCTATTCTTAATTCTTATCTACATATCTCTTGGGTGTCTTGATATTTTTCTCATAAATCCAAATGCAATCTATGCATAATATGGCCATTAGTACTTTGTCATACATAAACACATACACTTACCAGGTTTTTGCTTTCCTTTAAGACTTAGTTTTGCTGGTTTTCATTATAAAGGTGCTTCTGAAATTTTGAAACTGCCAATCTTTCATGACTTATTTCATTTTTCCAAAGCTGAGAAAATGATCACTAGATTCCAGGTATGAGAAAATATTGTACTGTATTTTTTCTGCCAACTTTTCGGTAATTTGTATTTTTATTTCAACATTTTAATATACTGGCAACCACTTTTGGAGTACAAGCAGAAAGAAACTGGAGTACTGGATCCCTTATTGCCTGGAAGTGAGAGACGGGGCACTGCCAGGACACTCCTGAAAAAGAGCCTCAATCTAGTTAATTTTGGGGGGATTAAGATATTTGTTGTCTCAGCTGCAGGTTTGGGAGACTGCTGTAATATGCATCAATTGACACACATTGATTCCGGTGTGGAGAGTACTTCTCAAACTATTCTTGGTAAAAACATACAATCCATCTTATCATTAGGGTGACTTTTGCCCAAATGAGAGACCAGGGCACAGTTGGGCTCCCACGGGCAAAAATGCCCAACAATAAGTTAATAACTTGAGATAATGGGAGGCGAGTGTTGAACAGGGAGGGCACAGAAGAAATGAGAGGAGAGCCAAGTCTTCCGGCACAGGAGATTTAAGGGGATAAAATCTCTATACCGAGGGGCATGAATAACCTGGTAGTCACAGGCATTCCCTTGGCACTTAAAAAACTATGTTTCTCTAAGATTCTTATTCGTAGACGCATACCTCATCATATATGAAACTCTTTCATGGAACTGGGTAATTTCCTGGGCTTTCCATTTCCCAACATCAACAAATTAAAAAAAAAAATGTAGACATAATCAAGAGTTTAAAAAATATTGAAAGAGATTTAACCCCAGATTACTTTCTGAGATACAGAGACTCTCTGCAATGGTACACTCTGAAATTACGTGGTGTTTGTAACACAGGTTATGCCAATTACCAATTTATGAACTCTCAGCTCAAAACCCACCCCTTTCTTCCCTGCTTGGTGACAAGGAGCTGGACTTGGTTAGTAGTGCTTCTGGATTTCCAGCATGCGCAACGTGTGCCTTACTTGGGTAGAGGCTGCTGGAGGAACCATGCGAGATGCAGGAGCTTCTTTTCCTCTTTCCCATGTTTCTGGATTCCTTCTTGGGCATATGGCATGGCTGCCTGCAACACAGCTGCCAGCTGTGGTTTCTGTGCTACATGATAGGCCGACTCAGTGGTACACACAGTCCAGTTTCACTGGCATCGCGGTTAGCTGCTTTCTGCCCTCCAGCCTGAGCCTGCAGCCTTCAGCAGTCTTCTCTGCCATCCAGCGGATGACACACAGCCCCACCTCTTCAAAGAGGTCTGGATCTCAGCCTGTGGAGTGGGGCATCTATAGATTTGTTCCTTGTGCGCTCTCCTTCAGCCTAGAGTTAGTGGTCCGCCCCTATCCTGCTAACTCTATGTTCTTTCGAGTTTTCTGAACCTCATCAGTTAATGTCCGATTTTCAGTTAACAAGTCTTTATGTTAAACTTCCCTGTTCAAATAACTACTTATTAACTCAATTACAGGGTGTTTAAACTTTGTGTCTTCCTTAAAGAACTAGAAAAAGAAGAACAAGTAAAACCCAAGGTCAGCAGAAGAAAGGAAATAATAAAAATTAAAGCAGAAATAAATGAAATAGAGAACAAAAAGACAATAGAAAAAATTAATGTGACAAAGAGCTGGTTCTTTGAAAAGATTAACAAAATTGACAAACCCTTGGCTAGACTTACTAAGATAAAAAGAGAGAAGACACTGATTAACAAAATCAGAAACGTAAGAGGGGAAGTTATCACGGACACCACAGAAATACAAAGGATCATCCAAGAATACTATGAAGGACTATATGCCACCAAATTCAACAACCTAGAAGAAATGGATAAGTTCTTAGAAACATATAGCCTTCCAAGGCTGAACCATGAAGAACTGGAAAATCTAAACAGACCGATCACCAGTAACGAAATTGAATCAGTCATCCAAAACCTTCCCAAAAGCAAAAGTCCGGGACCAGATGGCTTCACTAGTGAATTCTACCAAACCTTCAAAGAGGATCTAATACCAATTCTGCACAAACTCTTCCAAAAAATTGAAGAAGAGACAGTACTCCCTAACTCATTTTATGAGGCCAACATTACCCTGATACCAAAACCTGGTAAGGACAGCACAAAAAAAGAAAACTACAGACCAATATCTCTAATGAATACCGATGCAAAAATCCTAAATAAAATTCTAGCAAATCGAATACAACAATGCATTAAAAAGATTATTCATCACGACCAAGTGGGGTTCATCCCCGGGGCACAAGGATGGTTCAACATCCGCAAATCCATCAATGTGATACATCACATAAACAAAATAAAGGACAAAAATCATATGATTATATCAATTGATGCAGAAAAAGCATTTGACAAGATACAACATCCATTTATGATTAAAACACTTAATAAAATGGGTATAGAAGGAAAATACCTTAACATAATAAAGGCCATATATGACAAGCCCTCTGCTAATCTCATAATTAATGGAGAAAAGCTGAAGCCCTTTGCTCTACATTTAGGAACACGACAGGGATGTCCCCTATCACCTCTGCTTTTCAATATAGTGTTGGAAGTCCTTGCCAGAGCAATCAGGCAAGAGAAAGAAATAAAAGGCATCCAAATTGGGAATGAAGAAGTTAAATTATCACTCTTTGCAGATGACATGATGCTATATATAGAAAACCCTAAAGACTCCACCAAAAAGCTATTAGAAACAATCAATGAATACAGTAAAGTTGCCGGCTACAAAATCAACGCACAAAAGTCCATTGCCTTCCTATATACTAACAATGAAATCTCAGAAAAAGAAATACAAAAAACAATTCCTTTTGCAATTGCAGCAAAAAGAATAAAATACCTAGGAATAAACTTAACCAAGGATGTGAAAGACCTATATGCTGAAAACTATAAGACATTTTTGAAAGAAATTGAAGAAGACACAAAGAAATGGAAAGACATTCCGTCCTCATGGATTGGAAGAATCAACATAGTTAAAATGGCCATATTACCCAAAGCAATATACAGATTCAATGCAATCCCCATCAAAATCCCAATGGCATATTTTAAAGAAATAGAACAAAAAATCATCAGATTTGTTTGGAACCACAAAAGACCCCGAATAGCCAAAGCAATCTTAAGAAAAAAGAACTATAATGGAGGTATCACACTTCCTGACTTTGGCCTGTACTACAAGGCCACAATAATCAAAACAGCATGGTATTGGCAGAAAAACAGACACATAGACCAATGGAATAGAATTGAGAACCCAGAAATAAAACCACATAAATATGGACAGATAATTTTTGACAAAGAAGCTAAAAACATACAATGGAGCAAAGACAGCCTCTTCAATAAATGGTGCTGGGAGAATTGGATAGCCACGTGCAAAAGAATGAAACTGGACTGCTATTTGTCACCATGTACCAAAGTTAATTCAAAATGGATCAAAGACTTAAGCATAAGACCTGCCACAATAAACTGCATAGAAGAAAACACAGGTACTAAACTTATGGACCTTGGGTTCAAAGAGCATTTTATGAACTTGACTCCAAAGGCAATGGAAGTAAAAGGTAAAATGAACGAATGGGACTATATGAAACTTAAAAGCTTCTGCACAGCAAAAGAAACCATTGACAAAATAAAGAGGCCACCAACTGAATGGGAGAAGATTTTTGCTAACAGTGCCTCCGATAAGGGGCTAGTATCCAGAATATACAAGGAACTCATGCAACTCAACAACAAAAAAACAAACAACCCAATTGAAAAATGGGCAGAGGACTTGAAGAGACATTTCTCCAAAGAGGACATACAAATGGCAAATAAACATATGAAAAAATGCTCAACATCACTAATCATCAGAGAAATGCAAATCAAAACCACAATGAGATATCACCTCACCCCAGTCAGAATGGCCATCATCAACAAGACAAATAGTAACAAATGTTGGAGAGGTTGTGGAGAAAAAGGAACCCTCATACACTGTTGGTGGGAATGCAGACTGGTGCAGCCGTTATGGAAGGCAGTGTGGAGGTTCCTCAAAGAATTACGAATAGAATTGCCGTATGACCCAGCAATCCCTCTCCTGGGTATCTACCCAAAAAATCTGAAAACATTTAGAGATAAAGACACGTGTGCTCCAATGTTCATTGCAGCTTTGTTTACGGTGGCCAAGACATGGAAACAACCAAAATGTCCTTCGATAGATGAATGGATAAAGAAGTTGTGGTACATATACACAATGGAATACTATTCGGCAGTGAGAAAAGATGATATAGGAACATTTGTGACAACATGGATGGATCTTGAGAGAGTAATGCTGAGCGAAACAAGTCAGACAGAAAAAGCAGAGAACCATGTGATTTCACTGATATGTGGTATATAAACCAAAAACAACAAAAGAACAAGACAAACAAATGAGAAACAGAAACTCATAGACACGGACAATAGTTTAGTGGTTGCCAGAGGGTAAGGGGTGTGGGGGAGGGAGGTGAGGGTAAGGGGGATCGAATATATGGTGATGGAAGAACTGACTCTGGGTGATGAACATACAATGGGATTTATAGATGATGTAATACAGAATTGTACACCTGAAATCTATGTAATTTTACTAACAATTGTCACCCCAATAAATTTAATTTAAAAAAAAAAAAAAAAAACTTTCTGTCTTGGTTTCTCTATTTGTAGGTAGAAAAATAATGGCAATTTCATAGCACTATTTTGAAAATTAAGTGGAAAGATGTGTGTAAAACACTTGGTGCAGTTCCATAGTATATAGTCAGTAAAATTTAATTGTCATCATTGTTGTTATTGTTATGATTATTATTATTGATGGTGACAAGTACCTCGGGAATGCTTTCAATGAAGGCCTTTAGAAGGGCCAGTTCATTCTGTTGCATTTCTTTCCTTCCTTCCTCCCTCCCAACCTCATTTATGGAAAATACGGTCTATTATTTATATTTTTTGAGAAATTATAAGCTATTTTCCCATCCGTCCTCTTTGCAGTGCTTTTTCTTCCTTTATCTATTTAGTGGGAAATTCTATTGACATTTGCCATGAAAGTTTTTATGATCATTTTCAATGACCATAAAACTCACCTCTTTTGCAAAAGATCCCGGGAATACAGAGGATGCCAAAAAAAAGGTATACACATTTTAAGAAAAGAAAAAACTATTGAACTTGTAATACAATGAATGACGCTAGCATTCATTTGAATAATGCCGTCTTTTGAGTGAATGTCATACTACATATTGCTACCGTAATCAATTCAACTTCGGAAAGAAATACATAGATAACATCTCTTAAAATGTGTACAATTTTTGGCACCTCCGAAAGTATCAAGACCACTGGGAGAATTTGCTCCTAATTTAAATCTCTTAGGTTTTCATGAACTCTTCTGTGAACCAGATCTTGGACATTTAAAACGACCCTCTCTGTTGTTGGCAAAGCGAAGGGGAGCATGATCTTTTTCCTGTCGCCTTCCTAATGGTGAATGGCTTCCTCAGATCTTCAAAGATCACAGTTAAGATAAAAACTTACACATTATGTGATTTCAAAGTGTTTTCTCTCATCTGAGGAGTGTTCCTTTTCTATCTGTGGTGCCACAAGTACACTAGAAGAAATGCCTTTAAAATGTTTATAGCTTACTGACAGATTAATCAATCAGCTGCGGTCCTTCAGGGAGAGGAATCATTGACAAAGGTCTGCAGGAATCAGTCTTTCCAATAGAAACACTCAGGGTGACCACATGTCATGTCTGGAAGAGTTTTAGAGTCATTCTTCTGCTAAATTGACCTATACCTTGTTTCCTCAGCATCTTTTCCTGCCCCACAGTTTAAGTTTCCTTGCTTACTTCCATTTTCTTTTTATCATTTCTTATAGGTTTGATTATTTTATGCCTTCCTTATTTTCTGTTCAGAATTTTGCAAGTTGCTGTGGTAGTTTTATTCCTTTTATGCTGAATTTAGCATTTAAGAACCACCCCATGTGCAAATATAAAAGAGTCTGACCCAGGGAGAGAAAAATTCATTATTAATGATACACAGAGGAAATAGATATTTAGGACAGTTTTCTATGTGCAGAGAACAGGCTCTGCTTCAGATGCCAGCATTGTGGTACTGACCTAAGAACATTAAAACAGTTTGCCACATAATCAACAGGAGTGTAAGTATCTTAAAATACTTGATGTACTAGAAATGCAAAACTGAAATAAAATTGCAATGAAAATTTAATGACCAGGTCAGTTTATGAAGTGACACACTTTCTTTCTCTCTCCTTTTTCTTTTCCTCTCTCTATTCCCACCTCTCTCTCTCCTTACATTTCATACTGTCTTCTCTCTGTTCCCATAGGTTTATTATGAATATTAATGTATGAGGAAGAAAACAACTATATAAAGTCATTCATTGGGGTCAACTTGCATATTTCCAGAAAACTAATGTTTCCTTTGAATTATAGTTATTACTTCGTATTAGTGAAAAAAAAAAAAAAAAAAAGAGAGAGAGAGAAGGAGGAGAGAGAGAAAGGAAAGAAGGAAGAAAAAGAAAGAATATAAATTATAATTGTCTCTTATTTCTTAGCCAAGGCCTATCTTTAATTTTAACTTGATAGAATGACAGTATTAGGGAAACGTAGTCAAAACAAACAAGGTCTATTCAGATTTTTAGGGAATAATACATAAATTATTGGATGTTGGTATTCGATATATCAGTACTCACTCTAAATTTCGTTTCATAATGTTTTTGTTTATACACTTTGGGAGATTTGAGTGATTACTGCATAATTCACCTTGATTGTAATGATTTGCTTTCATTAATTTTTACTTTTTTATTTTCTATCTTGGTTCCTTTGACTCACTGTTCCCTGTTGTGGACTCTGAATCTCTTTTCCCCTTTGCACAGAAGAGACCACTCAGTTTCCCATGTTTCTCTTCCCTTGGGGTTTTTCAGTGGATGAGCATGCATCATAGCCCTGTAATATCTAATTACAAATTTAAACATGTCTATCTCTGAGGAAGGAGCCAAAATAACAGGAATCCTGACAGACTTGTCCACGTGGAATTGGTCTCAATGTAGTATTTCCATATCAGATCTTTTTTTTAATTAAAGGAATCAATAGTTCTTGATTTAGGTGTGGTGAGTACAGATGTAGTGATGGAAGTTCTGATTTTAATCAGATCTCCTTCATCTCTACTTTAGATGATAGACATTCTTTATTTGACTTCAAGGTTATTTTCTCTTTGAAAGAATTGCAGGCTACTTTGCCTTTCTTAATGTTCCCAGGACAGATTAAAAAAAAAAAAAAAAAAAGGAAGAGGAAGAAAATAGTAAGAAAAGCTATAATCGATTTCCTCTTTCGAGAAGATACGATACATAATGTGAGAAGACTATGGGGTTAATTTTTTCCCACTATTAGGAAATTATGTATCATATGGAAACAAAAAGGAATAAAGCTTTTTGTGTCTCCCTCTCATATGCTTACTTTTAGTTTTATTTAGTGATGATTTAGAAGAGAAGAACATTCGTACCATTGATTCCACACCTCCTTTTCTGAAAATATGTATTGTTAGTAATCAGATTTTGAGTGTCTTGAAAGACTTTAGAGGCTCAACGTGGGCTGCGGGGTCTATGACTTCCATGACACACCCTGAGACAGAAGAGTGTAGTCTGGACAAACGTTAACAGAAATATTCCTAACGTCTGTGCCTGCCTTCTCACCAGCACTTGCCAGCTCTGTTCTCTCTGTATTACTGTGGGTCTCATATTAGTCCCTTCTCAGATTTGCTGTTATATTTAGGTGTGATTTCAGTGAGTGTAGGCCTCAGATTTTACTCCAAACTATAGACTTGAGCATGCCAGCTCTATTTACTCAACTATCTGAGATATATCAGATTGCTTTGGGCTCTACTACCCCACTGTGGGCTCAGACAATTGTGAGATAACCCAATCAAAGACCTGGTATAAAAGAGGATGGGATATGTTGCTCAATACAGAAAATCATCTCCTCTCTGTGCAAACCTATGGGAAACGTGGTTTATGTTCAGGCTGCTCTGCTGTCCAAATATTATACATTTTTAATAATATAGTTAATAAAAACACCCTGGTTTTTCCATTCTAGCATCTTCTTTCATTTAGTAAATATTTAATAAGTTTCTGGTAAATTCCATGCACTGTGAAGTGATACATACACAGTGGTGAACTAAGCAGCTAAGCAGAAATTTTCACTTCATTAGTACTTTCATTTCCTTTTTACGAGCTCTTCCTTCTAATGTAATTGATGACAACTGGAGAATTATTGGCTATATAGAGCTTTGTTCTTCGTCACACCAGCCACAATTATAGTTAAATAATTCATTGTGTAATTAGTAGTTTCACATCTCTGTCTCCTGGTAAAATGCTGAGTTTGTGTAGATAAGACTCCATCAGGCTTTATTTCCTTTGAATCCCCACTTGATAGGCCAGTGCTTTGAAGAGAGTAGTATTCAACAGATTCATGTTGAATGACTAGGTGAATCCCTCAGCCTGTCATTAATGACGCTTAAACCATAATCAGCATAAAAACCCACTAAAGCAATGCTGCTATCCAATCCACTATACAGAAATGGCACCTGAAGTTTCCTCATAGCAATGTCTAGTGAAGATAAGCTTTCATCTGATGACCAAACAGTAAAATCTTGGCAATTATTTCATTATTAAAATAGTTAAAATTGAGTTCTAAAGAGAACAGTGAAAACAGGTTCTATTGCTTTTAACCCAGTAAGCCTTATCACACGCAGCACAGATTCAACAAGTACACCTGCTGAAATGGTAGCATCCCTAACTTAAGGGAAGCTACAGATTTTCATTAGTCACCACACCACCACGGTGCTGTGTTTTCTGGGGGCAGAGAGGAGGTTGAGTCTTGTTTCCACTCTCTGTAGGGCCCTGAAATCTTGGTTCTGTTTTGTCCGATCAGAGGAGGGTGGAACTTTTATTAGCACTGCAGTGAAGATAATAATGGACCCCCCAAAGATACCTATGTTCTAATCCCTGGAACCTTTCAATATGTTGGGTTTCACGGTGAAGGGGAATTAAGGCATCCGATGGAATTAAGGTTGCTAATCATCTGACCTGGAGATTGAGAGATTTTCCTGGATTATAAAGATCCTCAGTAGTGGAAGAGGGAGGCAAAAGAAAGAGAACCAGAGAGAGGGTGGTGTCACGGGGACTCAGCTCAATGTTGTCGATTTTGAAGATGGAGAAATGAGGCGATGAGCCAAAGAGTGGGAGTAGTGTCAAGAGGCTAGAAAAGGTAAAGAAACACACTCTCACTGAGAACCACCGGAATAAAAATAGAATATAATTAAACCAACCACTCTAGCCTCTGTTCTCCTAATGGCATTTCCTGAATATGTTTGATATAGCAATTTATACTCTAATTTTTTTTTCACATCTATCTCCCTAATTAGACTGTGAACAACTTGAGAGAAGGCATCATTGATTATATATTATTGCTTCCCTAGCACCTAGCACAGTACCTGGCATGGTGTAGATACCACTCAGTCATTCATAAATGACACTGAACTGCATGGTATTGATAATATTGGTATGTCAGACAATGGGAAGATTTATTTCGGTCAGAATAGCTTCATGAAGAAGAAGAAGAGCTTCAGGAGATTCTTGTAGGAAGTGGGTCAACACATCAACCATCAAACTTATATAAATAAAGGAAAGAAGGCAGCCTGGGTGTGGCTATTTGCAGGGAAGACATAAAGGACAAAAGCATAATGAGAATACAGAGTTTATGTTTAGAAGGTAAGGGTTTGCTACAGAGAGCACAAATATACTTAAGATTGATACTATTTTGAATTAGTGAGTTTTTCTTGTGCCAAAATGACTATTTTGCTTGCCCTTTCTGACCCCTTTGAAGTCTTCACTTTTTACTTTTCTGCAAACTCTGCGTATTCAATATTTTAGTACTCAGATGATGTGCATTAATTCTATTTCAGCTTGTCTCATTTGGAAGGAAATATTCCTCATTGAAAACTAACTCAGTTATTCAATTGTGGCTATATCCCTTTAATTGTTTTTAGGTGAATTCTTAAAAATCTGGCTATAATGTAATATTGCTTCAGTATCTTTAAATGCTTTAAAGATAAAAAAGACCAAAATAGAGGAAATTATAAACCAAAGATGTTTGGAGGTTCATGTAATAGCAGTTAAAACTTTTAGTATGTTAATAATTAAGATACAGCTATAGTTATATCTGTTCTGTCAATAGGCATTTCATTAATGCACACTGAAGACCAAAGTTTTTGACATTTGCAAGTTTTATGTGTATAGTGGGGGTATTATCGGGCTATTTTTACCACTTTCTGGGTTTTAAAAAAAACACACACAGCAATTTAAATACATATCTTCCTTGGTCTAGTGCTTATAGATGTCTGAACCTAACACACAATCTTTTTCTCACTGAGGCATCTGCAAGAAGGTTTTCCCTCCTCTCTACACACTAATTCCCATCCCTCCTTTGAGTCTTACTTAGCTTAAACATCATGTTTTCTAAGAAGCCTCCATAGAACACCATATTGCCTTTCTCACCAAAAGCTTGAACAGCTAAGCTTACATTCACCCTGAGCTTACAACTAGAGCAGCAAATACTACATATATCCTGTGTCATAATCGCTGGTTTACTTGTATGCATGGTCTGGTAATATTCAGGTTTAGTTCTCGGCATCAAGTACATGTCCTGGAACATATTAAGCATTCAAAACTGTTGTTGAATGAATGATTAAGTATTGGTTGAGTAAATCTTGCTACACAGCAAAATAAGAAAATTCAGTCTAATTTATTGGTTGAGATATAATACCATGCCAGTTATGCCATACTTGTGTTCTTTATTTTTAGATTTTAAAATATTTTTATATTATAGATATTTATCTTGCAAATTATCTCAACTAGAGACAAAGGCATTTAAAATACTTATTATATGTAACATTATAACAATAAGTTATAATATGATAAATGAACTATATTCTGTCTAGAAATTTCCCCCAAAAGTTAACAAAAACTGTGATTGGCTTCAGTCCCATGTTCTTTTCCGTCATCTATAATGAAAAATTATTAGCATGAGGCAAGTTAGAATAAAGAATAAGACTAAACAAAAAATGAAGAGAGAATGAAGTATTTACAAATTGTAAGGACATGGAACACATTTTGGATTAAGAACCATCTCCAGCTACTGTAGCATGTTTCCACTGAAGCATGCTTGGTAATTTTCTGAATTATCCAGTCTCAAACTTAAATAGTGTACTCAGTATTGTTCAACTAAGTCTGAACCAGATAGCTTATTTCATAGTTGCATAACCCATTCTCAAATAAAAAATGTGCAGAACTGATAGGAAGAAAATGAAAACTTTTCTGATGTTCTGAAAGACTACTTGAATAAATAAAAATACACACTTTTTTGAAAATAAGTAGAATATAGTAAAGTATGAATTTTCTCTAAACAAAATTGTAAATTAAATGTAATCGTAATTAAACATCCACTAGAATTTTTTGGAATTTGACAAAATGCTTACATGGCAAAATTCATGTGCAATAGTATTTAAGAAAATTATAATAAGGAGTAATGATAGAGTTTTTCAATTATATAATAGACTGTTTTGTAAATCTACAGAAATCAAAACAGTGTGATAGCATCACACAATGAGATGGCTCAATTATAGAAATATATTAAGATAAAGATGACATTTCAAATTTGTAGATAAAAAGATGTGACATTCAATAATAGTGCTCAGACAACTAACTAATTTTGGGAAAATAAATTAAGGTTTGATTTCTTGTACTAAAATAAATACCAGGTAGAGAAATACTATGGTTATTTTTATTAAATTTTTATATTTAAGGTTTTAGTTTATTAAATTCTTTTCTCAAATTGCACATGAATTTTGTATTGAAACTCTCATCCTTCTCTGAAGAATTACCAGTTTTAATGGCCAGACCCATACACTATTTTCTCATGCTCATGTAAATATACACAAATATATAAACTCATACAAACAGTGCTCTTATTTTTGCAGTTGTTTGTCACTATTAAAATAAGACCCTTTAGTACACATTATATTGGAACTTCTTTTTCCTTTTCACAGTATATTTTGTGAATTCTTCCATCTGAATAGTATTGATTAGACACACACTTTTTAATAACTGTTCAATATCCATTGAATGAAAGCAACACCATTGATTCAATCATTTATTACGGTTGTCTATTTCTGTTGTTTTCTGTATTAATTTTTCCTATGGATGATGCTTCAGTACCTCTCTCTCTCTTTCTCTGTATTCTTATATATTAATTCTTTTATTTCTGTGGAAGTACTTCCAAAACTGGGCAAATTCAAAAGTTCCAAACATTTTTAGTAGATATTACCAGACTAGTCTCCAAACATTTGTAGCAAGTTACACTTTGACTAATAATAAATTATGATGTACATTTACCCGTGTTCTTACTAGCACTGGAAGTTGCATCTTAAATTTCTGCCAATTTGATGGTTTTAAAATAGCACCTTATTGTTCCTTTTATTTTCATTTTCCCAGGGTATGAATGAACTCGGGAATTTACAGATTCATTGAATATTGGATTTTTACTTCTACAACATTCTTACTCATAACATTTGTTGACTTTGCTTTAGGCTATCTTTTTCTTCTCCATTTATAGCCATTTGGTGGTGGTGGGATTATTGACTTTTTATCTGTCCCATATTTTGCCAATATTTTTCTCAATTTCTAACATGTCTTTGGACTTTGTTTATATTTATCATACCCTTTTTATTCCTTTGTATATAGTTAAGTACGTCTATATTTTGTCTTCATGCATTTTGGGTTTATTATCTTTGCATTTGAGTTTTGAGTTTTAACATTCCAATCTTACACTAATAATCTCCTAACTTTTCTCCTAACATAAAAGATCTAAGTGAAACAAATAATTGCCTCAATAATTAAATAATTGTCTCACTTCAATTAAAAGAAAAACTAATGAACTAACCAGTCAATTAATTAGAAATTCAATTTGTCTTAACTTTATTTTAATATATTTGCATACTGTAAAACACCTTTATTAACAATACTGTCATTTGAGCATAATATGTTTTGGTAAATGTTTATAACAATTCCTCAAAACAAAATAGCACCTTATTCTTTAAGCCTACAAAAATAACGTTTTCAGTAACATTCAGACATTATGCATTATATTAATTGTTAAGTTGACTGATTCTCAAATGCTAATACATAAACATTGACAATTAATTTATAGAGAGATAAACAGGGAGGTGCAAAGAAATATTATAGGAGAGTTTGTAGGAATTTATAGATCAAGCTTTGAATTACTGTCACCTATTGCTCTGTATATAAAAGAAAGTTCTTTAATTTTATACTATAGATATTTAAATACTGTGTTTCCCCGAAAATAAGACCTGGCTGGACAATCAGCTCTAATGTGTCTTTTGGAGCAAAAATTAATATAAGACTTAGTCTTATTTTACTATAAGACTTTACTATAATATAATATAATATAATATAATATAATATAATATAATATAATATAATATAATATAATATACCGGGTCTTATGTTAAATTTTGCTCCAAAAGATGCATTAGAGCTGATTGTCCGGCTAGATCTTATTTTGGGGGAAACAGGGTAGTGTTTCTCTGAGATCTGCCATTTGGGACTTTCATAGGATTCATTTTAAATTGAGAGCACCACTGTTATAGCTCTTCTAGATACAGGCCACAGCTGTTCACTCAGCTACAATTTGGCATTCTTTCTTTATTTTTCATATTGTGCTTCTCTTAATTCTTGAAAAATTATCTGCTTTAAACTGACACAGGCAGCGCTAAGCATAAAGTACTTAACGGGTAGATTCTACTCAACTTTTAAAGACTATGGAGAATGCTATTTTCTGCAAAGTTAAAAAAAGAAGTATATCTGAGGATGTTCATAGCTCACTAAAATGTGGTTGACATAGCAGAAAATTAGTGGCAGTGGGTTCTGTTTACATTGATAAGATAACCACGTTTGGTTTGCTGAGGCGGAGACTAGGGTTTCAGGATGCGGTAACGGATTGAGAACTAGAAGTTTAGAACCAAGTAGGCGGGGCTGAGTGAATGCATTTCCAGGGGCTGAAGTACAGCAAAGTCCAGAGACACAATAGAGAAGTCAACCACAAGAGGCTGAGAAACCATTAGGTTGTAAATCCCCCCAACACAGAAACAGCTCAAAATATACATGCCTAGAGTTAGAGTAGAAATCTAATTTAATTAGTAGAATGCTTAAAACAAACAAAACAAATAAAACAATAACAGCAACAACCCTGGGATCCAAGGATACACTACTGATGACAGAGATCATAAACAGGGCCACCAGGCAGCCTAAAAGGCAACTATTTAGAATAATATTTGTCCAAAGCTACATAAATATTCTTCTATGTATGCAAGGCAGTTAGGGGGAGTGGGTCAATAGAAAAATGACCTCAGTTAATGGTAACTATATGTTTTGTCAACTGAGGAGATAGTAATGGGAATTTATAAAATTCCTGGTGGGGCAGAATCCAGATTACAAAGTGACTTTCATGGAGCCTAAATCCAGAGGTAACAAAGTAGCAGTAACTCAGTAGAGGGAAGAAGAAGTATTTGGAGAACAACTAGCTGTTCATCAATGATTCCTGATAGTAATTCCTTAGAAAGGTATTGCTCTTATAGTAAACATGTATTTAATGGTTCCTGCTTCAATGGAAACATTTCCAGAGAATATCTGATCTCAGGATGATGAGGTAAATTCGCATTCTTCTTTTTCTTCCTGAGAATTACCCAAAAGCAAGAAGAAATACTGAATACAAAAGCAAAATTAACAAATCCCTTTTTGTGAAAGTAGGAGACAACTGAACCCACAAACTAGAAATTATTATAGATGGGAGGGTTGAGCTGGGAAAAGTGAGCAGGAGAGCATGTGGGCAGAAGAAGAGAGAGGACGCCATTGCTACAGGCCTCCAGAAGAACTGGCGCACATGGTTCTGGAAGCTAGGGGGTATTCTCTGAGCTGCAAAATCAAAATCTTTTGTTTACAACAGCATGAGCAAATTACTTGCTTGCTCTTGTAGTTGAAATTCCCCTGAATCAAGTTAAATATCTAAAAGTGGATAAGAAAGGGCTTTTTGAGAAATCAGACAAGCCAAATCTGTATGATTCCATCTGTCTCTGGCAACAGGGGAGAAGGGAGTTTTGGCATTGCGCGCACAGCTCCATGGCAGAGGCTACACAAACACGCACTCAAAATCGTGGGTAATGAGGAAAAATCCAGCTAGATGAGAACACACCCTTACCCATCTTCAAATATTTAGCTGGGGCCTATTATGTGTTTTATGCTCAGAAAGAACCCAAAATAAAAGTCATCATATTCTATAGACTCAGACATGATTTTGAACAAGTCAAATACCAAAATATCTAAAGTTTACTGTAATTATAACTTTCAATCTGGTATTTCTCAAAATATAGATATAGTAGCTTCAGGTCAAAATATTTTATTATCTCCAAGTGAATGTAAATATTCATACAATATTATTGAATATGGATTTTGCCATAATAAAGAAAATTTTATATATATGTTTGTGTGTGTATATACATACAAACACTTTCTTTGAATACACCTGTATAATTAAAAATTCAAGCAAATGAGACCTTAAAATTATGTTACTATTTGCCGAACAAAAACATAAACTAAATGAGAGAAATAGGAAAAACACTTACTTTTATAGCTCAAGTCTCCACGATCATGTCTCCATTCATAAATGTATAAATGTCTATTCTACACATTTGAGGAAATAGAAGGATATGATACCATCCTTGGTTTCCAGTAGCTCACAGCTTGAGAAATTACCGTGTTTTGCCATGTATAATGTGCACTCACATTTTTTGGCCCAATCTTTCAGGAAAAAAAATCTTTTGTTGTAGTTTTTTAATTCAAATTTTTTAGTTGTTTACATTTAGGTACTTGTTTTTCGTATTATAAAGGAATTTTAGCATTTATTTTTTAACATACAATTAAGTTCATGAACTGTTGTAATGATGCTGTTAACCTTTTTTGATATCAGAGGGATTATTCATTATGAATTTGTAAAAACAGGACAAAGAGTTAACCAAGTTTACTATCTGGAAGTGCTGAAAGGTTGCATGAAAAGTTAGACGACCTGAACTTTTTGCCAACAATTCATGGCTCTTGCATCATGACAATATACCAGCTCACATGGCACTGTCTGTGAGGGAGTTTTTAGCCAGTAAATAAATAACTGTATTGGAACACCCTCCCTATTCACCTGATCTGGCCCCCAATGACTTCTTTCTTTACCCAAAGATAAAGGAAATATTGAAAGGAAGACATTTTGATGACAGTTAGGACATCAAAGGTAATATGACAACAGCTCTGATGGCCAGTCCAGAAAGAGTTCCAAAATTGCTTTGAAGGGTAGACTAGGTGCTGACATTGATGCATAGCTTCCCAAGTGGAGTACTTCGAAGGTGACCATAGTGATATTCAGCAATGAGGTATGTAGCACTTTTTCTAATATGAGTTTGTGAACTTAATTGTCAGACCTTGTATTATGGTACAAGAAATTATTTATGTAACAAATAATTACAAAACACAAGAACAGAAACAAGGTACAAGAAATTTTTTGTACCGGTAACAAATTTACAATATTTATGTATCATAGAAGGCCAAGAACTCTTCCTCATTGCAAGTTCATCGTAAGTTCAACAAAACCGATGATCGTATTCTAGGGTATTACTTTGCCTACAAATATCGTTATTGATTTATAGAGTTACACTTTTAACTCATAAGCATCAATTAAAGAATTAAAAACATTTATATAGATAGGGAACTAGTACTACCCATGTATAATGTGCATCCTTATTTTTCCCTCATAAGTTTGGGCAAAAAGTGCGCATTATACCCAGCAAAATATCGTAAGGTGTTTGCACACATATACATTACTAAAAGCATGATACTTAAATATCAATATACGACCTCTTATGGTGGTA
Organism: Rhinolophus sinicus; assembly: GCF_057876585.1. NCBI lineage: Eukaryota > Metazoa > Chordata > Mammalia > Chiroptera > Rhinolophidae > Rhinolophus > Rhinolophus sinicus. The sequence continues at coordinate 61,451,905 of NC_142501.1, read as the reverse complement.
TAAGAAAAAAGATCAAGAGCTACTCATATATTTAACCCACATGCTCTTCACTCCATCCAGGCAGTTTAGTCTATGTAGTCTCCTTTTAAAAATGCTATTTTAATAAAGGGAATTAGAATTAGCACGTTTCATTGAAGCTAAAGTGCCATTTGATTGTTGTAAAAGGTACCACAATGTCAGAGATGGTAAAATGTGGGGGAAAAAGTGGATCTAGAAATACACCATTAAGGCTTTTGGGCACCTGAAAGATTTCCTGTGCTGGCACAGTGTTCAGCTCATAGTGGGTTCTCAGAGCATTTGTTCACTGAAAGGATTATCTGCTTTCCAGTCAGATCCTATTCACACTTAACTACACTGCCTTCCAATGTGCCAGGTACAGTTAACAACATTTTAGTTTAGTCACTCAGCTTCTATGGGATGGAGACTATTTAAAACTCACAGTTTTCTTGACAGTGATTAAGCAGAGACCAGATTGTTTCTGAATAAGCAATATCTTGTTCCATATATATATATGTGTATATATATATATATATACACACACACACATATATATATATTCTCCTTAAATAGACAGATGTATTTGCTGAATGTGTTTTTAAAAGATGAATAATAAAACAGCCAAAATTTCATTTCATAATAAATTTTTGATAGCGTATGCAATCTGTGATATCCCATTGTCTTGAAGTATTATATAATTTAATACTTTCTATGAAGTATGTGGTTCAGGTAGATATAAATTATATAAATATAAATATTATAATATATATTTTATGTATATATTATGTACTATATATAATATATTATATATTTATTTATATACTATATATATATATATATATATATATATATATATATATATATATATATATATAAAACTAGGAACAAATGCAAAAGCAAGAAATGTTGTAAAGCTTATTTTTAAAAGGTCAAAACAAATGGGAAGAAAATCATACTACTTCTAAAACATTTTGTAGTTGGATTTATTTAAAAACCCTAATAGATATATTTCCATGTTTTTTACTAGAAGGTTGATTTGTTCAATAGTACTATTTATTTATTTAAACTACCAGCCTGGTAATAGCTTCCTGAAACAGCTTAGAAGCCTGTATAACTAATAATGCATTATAATCAAGTTGCTTTCTATCACTTGTAAATGCAGTCATTAATATAAAAATAGTCAAGTATTTTTAAAAAGTGAAATGGGTTGAACTTTGATACAAAATTTGTTTTCCATGTGATTATACCTATATAGCTTTATTTTTCTACCCAAATCCAAAGTGGCTAATTTCTAACAAAGAAATATTGGTAATGATTTGCTTGAGTGCACCATAACAAATCATAACACTTTGACTGAGTGAAATAACTTGGTTCTCTTCCACTTCATGATGAGTGTGTCAGCATTCCAACAAAAATGTCAGTTGTCAGTAATACGCTTTTGGGTTTCAGCACATAATGTTTATACTTTAAAATTCTGCAGCAGGACTAAATGGGACAAATAAGAAAGACAAACTTTTTTTTTTTTAAGACAAAAAAAATGTTATTGGTTGTGATTTTAGTTCAAAATATTTTTTATTTGCAACAAATAGCTAAGGTCCATCTCTATAATAGTACCTTGGGAAGAATCAACTCTTTCTAGTTTCTACTTATTGCTCAGTCACATAGCAGAGCAGAGATTAATAAAATTTAAGCAATGTGATTATCAAAATGGAGGACTGAAAAATTGTGAAAGGCAAAGTTATTCTTTAGTAGGTGCTTATATATGAGAAGTGATATAAATAACAAATGACATTTTCTACAGCATGCATTATCAGTTTTGACCTGAACACTCTGGTGAATGAATTTGGAAGGGCAGAAATTAATATCTTAATTCCATCACCAGAAAAACTGAGATTAAGAGAAGTTCTCATTTGCATAAGGTCAAGATATTAAACGTTATTTTTTTAGACTAAACTCAGAACATTTACCTCAGAATGAATTCGAGTAATGATAGAGGAAACCTAAACAATAACATCCTAATCCTTGAATCTTGTTTTGAAATTTATGATGTCAGATGTCAGGAATAAATAGAAGGTAATTTGAGGGAATTTGGGAGGTGAAGTATAATTGATATCTGCCTTCTGTCCCCATCTTTCAGAAGCAAATGAGAGCCAGGTGCAATAGTCAGAGAGAAGGACATCAAAGAATCACTTTTGTAACTGGTACCTTAAACTTGGCTTGATTTTTAAAATGTATCCAGAATCCAAGCACTTTCACACCTCTTTTGCTACCACGCTAGGCCAAACCATCAGCATCTCTTGACTATGTTTTTATAATAGTCTCCTAACTGCTCTCCCTGCTTCACCATTTTTTCCTTGCTGAACATACCTGCACGAGCGAGAGCAAGGCTTTTAAAATGTTATCAGTGACTTTCTTCTTCACTTAGAGTAAAAGCACAATATCCTTATGATGTCCTATTACCTTTCTACTATTAATACTTACTTATTCACTGAGCAGTCACCTTAACGTTACTGTTTCTAGATCAAACCAAGTTTGTTTTTGCCACAGGGTATTTACTGTTATCACTGCCTAGAAAACCTCAGTTATCCACATAACTTGATGCCTCACCAATCTGGGGTATTTACTCAACCATCATCCTTTAAGTAAAGCCTTCCCTGTCATCCTACCTAACACTATAACCCTGCTTCCTCCTATTTCTTTCTCTCCTTAGCATTTACCACCATTTGACAGCCTATCTATTTCACTAATTTATCTTGTTCATTATAATTCTGCTGCCTAACTGAAATTCCATAAGGGAGGAAAGTTTTGTCCGTTTCATTCAGTGCTGTATCCTCGGAGCCTAGAACAATGCCTGCCATATACAAGCTGCTCAATAAATATCAGTTGGAAAAAAATAGATTTTAATGGGGGGACATTAAAGCTGTATCAATATAAGAGTGCATGGGGGAAGAATGAGATGGAAGCTGCAAAATACTTGGGTGTTCCAGCATAATATGTTTGAAGAATGGCATTACTGGTTTCCCATCTTCATTCAGTAAAATTCTCAATGTGACACTTCGTATAGTCAACTAGCTCTCCCAAATCCCCATCCTATTCAGTAAACCATCACTATGCACTATGTTTCCCCGAGAATAAGATGGGTCTTATATTAATTTTTGCTCCAAAAGACGCATTAGGACATATGTTCAGGGGATGTTATCCTGAAAAATCATGCTAGGGCTTATTTTCCGGTTAGGTCTTATTTTCGGGGAAACACGGTACCTGACTTCTTTAGTGCCAATTGTCTCATTTTTTTTTCTAAAGAAAATAATGGCTTGTGACATGAATTGAGTACTTACTATGTAATGTATTAATCATCTGACATATTATCTCAATTAATTCCATATCACCCCATTTCTCCAAATAACGAAACAGGCTTAAAAGAACCTAAGTAACTTTCCCAAGCAGTGTGATTGGGATTTGAGCCCACACCGTCTTTCTTTAGAGCCCAGGCTTGTAACAATTATATTATTCTGCCTTACAATAGAGGCCATTCGGTGTGAACTCCCAAGTGTCCCTTGATAATCTTTCCTGTCTTTCTCACCTGCTATCTTAGCAGGAACATCATTCCTTTTTTTTTTCTATTTCATGCTAATAACACCACCCATATATTAGAAGCTCACTCTTCTACTTATTCCTGACATTATCTTGTACCTTTAACCCTGCTCTGTACACTGACTCTTTTTAAGCTAAATATAGACCTAAGTGTCTCCCATCTGAAAACCAAACAAGGGAAAACAAAAATGCACAAAAACCTGTTTCACCCTGCACCTGTATGTTCTGCATCTCCCTGTGGTTATAGCCTTTATTCTTTATTTACTGCATCTCCCTGTGGTTATAGCCTTTATTCTTTATTTACTTCATTTCATATCAAGAATGAACTACATGTCTAGATCATGTCTGAAATATCTATCTCCCCTTGTTACTGCCATTTCCTTAGCAATTTAATACTCGTGTTTAGCGGTGCTTATTTTGTGCCCAACATTCTGCTGAAACTATACATACTTCCTAATTATAAATGAATGCCATTCTTTTACATATTTTTTTCTTTACCATTTGCTTAAGTCTCTCTCTTTTGAGATCTTATCTTTTCTTATATCTTATGATCTCAATCTCTCCTAGCCCCTTTTCTCCCTTTTTAACAGTTTATTCTTCATTCTTCCAGGGCTACTCGGCCACCACTTGCCCCATTCACGTAAGGGTAACTGGGGTTCAATTCTCTGCTTAAAACTGCTATCATCCTTCCTAACCCTCTTTGGTATTCTCTTTGCCATCCTCATAGCTTTAAGTTCCAATTTTATGACTCCTATTTATGATTTCAAAATTTATGACTCAGATTTATGTCTCCAATATCCCTCACTCAGACCTCTCCCCTCAGGTCCACATCTATATTTCACTCTGCTCATCGGTCATCATAAATTAGATGGCAACAGACACCTCAAAATCAACATGTCCAACAATAAACATATGATCTATCCTGTTACCCTTTCTCCAGTCAAAAATCTACTCAGTTGTATAACTCAGAAATGAAAGATTCACGAGAGATTCCGTCCTTTTATTCACACTCACATTAAGTGTATCCCAAAATATAATTCTGCATCTCAAATATTTCTTTCATCTATCATTTTCTCTTTTTTTCTTCGCTTTTTTAAAATTGTGGCAAAATATACTGAACATAAAATGTACCATTTTGAACATCTTACGTGTACAGTTCAGTGGTTTTAAATGCATTCATGTTGTTTTGCGACCATGACCACCATTCATCCCCATAACTCTTCACCTTGTTCTCATTTCCTCTTAATGTTATTGGTAATGCTTAACTGAACCACAGGTTTTTCTCTTGATTAAATTATTGCAACAGCCAAGACCCCCTTACTGGTTGGCTTAATTTCATTTAGATCCCTTCCCAATTCATCTATCCTTCATTCAGGTGTCAGGGTAAATTTTCCAGAAATCAACATTATTCCTTCATACTGACTCTTGATTGTTCTCTATTTAATCTCTCGGATAAAGTCCAAATGCTCTAAGTGGCCATATAAAGCCAGTTTAACAGGTCACTCCCCTACTTACTTCTGTAGCTTCATGTTTCATGACCTCTCTATTTCCACCCAATGCAAATAGCACAAACGCCACACAAGGACATGTGAGCACACACATGGGCACATTTCACATTTCAGCCATACTTAAATGAAACATAGTTAGTTATCTGATGCATCAGATTCTATTTCTTGGCTGCATACATTTCTATTAGGCCTGTACTATTTCTATTAGGCTGGTTCAAATCCTGTAGCAACAAATACATTTCTATCCAAAGATAGAAATTTGCTATTATAAATTACTAGTTTGTAATACCACTCTGCTGTTTGCACTAGAAAGAGTGAGCATTTGTATTCATGATAACCTGATTTTCGGTCCAACTTGATGAAAGGAATGTGCCTCAGCCAATGAAAAGAGTTGTATTATTTTTATAATTCCTTTGCTTTTGGAAAATCTTAACATGTAGTTTTCCATCATCTGCTTTAGAACGTCAACTAATTTTGCAATGGGTACTCCAATTCGAGGCTTTCCCAGCTATCACAAATCCTGTCGCACCTGAATTCACCATCCCATTTTTGCTGTCAGTAGCAGGAGGAAGAGAGGACTTATTCAGTAAGTGAAGGAAGGACATTCTGAGTGACTGTCTTCCACTTCTATGATACCATGATACTACTTCAAATAAATAAACAGTAGGAGACACAGGAATCAGACACAACTGATGACTCATGTGTTACCTACTGCAAATTCACCAGCCTTTGATTTCTCTTTCTTGTCTAAGCTGAACAAGGGCCAGATAGAAGACTTTAAATACTTTGCAGCAGTGTCGAGGAGACAGCAAGACCTGGTAGTCTGCTAAGCTTTCCAAACTATTAACAGCGTGGGGTTTTTTTTGTTTGTTTGTTTTTTTAATGCATGTACGGTATTCTCTTGCAACAGGTATCTTATATTAAATGTAAATTAGTTACATGTAAATGTAAATTCTTAATTAAGAGACAGAGGATAGGTGTTGCATTGCTTCTGGCAAATCCAAAAAAGAAAAATTTAACTCACTTGACGGTTAGAAGTTGGGATAAGTCAAATATGAGTCCTTGCTATGGGCCACGGACAGATGCACCTTCTCTCACCAGATCAACTTGACTAGACTTCTTTTCCATAAAGGCTTAGGTTCTATACCATGATCACTTCCAGAGATCCTTCTCTGACTTTCTAATTTGAATTAAAAGACATCTTTCTGTGATGTCATTCTGCATATCTATCATAACATTGAGCATGCTGTGCCATAACTTTTCATCCACTTTTCTCTTTACTCCAACAGGATATGAAAGAAAAGAATAGATTTTATTCAACTTGTGTTCCCAGGGTTAAGTAGTATACCTGAGCACAGTGTATAATTGTTAATAAAATTAATGAGTGAATGATGTAGGGAAATGGGGAGGAAAAGAAGGAGAGAGGGAGGGAGAACAGGAGAGAGAGAGAGAGAGAGAGAGAGAGAGAGAGAGAGAGAGAGAGAGAGAAAGAGAGAGAGAGAAGGAAGTTAGAAAAATTGATTTAATTCACTGAGGGAACAGTAACCCTCATACTGAAGTTTCCAAGCCATCTTGACAGGTAAATTCATTCCTATCATGACATCTTGATGTTACAATGTTGAAAATTACTCCACAGAACAAGAGTGAGCTGTTAGTTCTGCTCTCCAGTTGACAATTGGTAGTAGTGATTACTCACCTTTCTGTGACAGTACAATGAACTAATAATCATAGTTTTATAAAAAGTCTTTAACTAGATATGAGATAACATTCCTTAACTCCACAAAAGCAACTGTTATGGTCAATTAGGTGAATAATTATTGCTTTAAAAAGTCATTAAATAGTTTTAATGATGGACATTAATAGCTCCTTTGGAGCTATTAGATGGATCAATAATTCATATTTTAAAAACATTCGAAGTACATATTTTTCCATTAGATTATTATGGCTTCCTCAGTCAATATCTTCTGAGAAATAGATTCACATAGTTGGCAGTTTTCTTAATAATTCAATATATTTCTATGTCAATCAAATAGACTAGGATAATTAAAATTAAACAACTCACTCTCTCCAAACCTTTCTGATTGTGGAAATAACAAATATGTAGAAACTGAAAAGTTGGAAATCCTTATATTTTATAAATATTTTTAATATTTAAGTACACTTAAACAATCGTAAGAATTCATAATATTGCTGATTTTAGTCAAATATTTCTTGAAATAGATCTTTTTAACTATTTAACAGAGTTGTAAAATCCTTTTGCCTCCTTCTTACTTAATTCCCTTGGCCTGTATATTTTATTTTGGGTTGTTTTTATTGTGATTTTAAGAATTATGATGTTCTGGGATTCGACAAACATTTATTGATTGCTTACTATGTGGAAGAACTTGGACTTGAAGTCATCTAACCCCAGGGTGAGTGTTTTCCCAGTGGTCCAAAGCTGCCCATAATTACCCTTCAGTACACCAGAAACTTTGGCAAAACAGTGGGAATCACTGCCAAGCAGATGAAGGATCTGGGACTCAGCATTACCCCAAATTCCCTCTTCTTTTCCATGTGAACAATGGCATTAATGAAAAAAGATGAACTTTACTAAAATTTTTCAGATGTCTCTATTATACACTTTAACACAGAACATTTAAAAGCTTCCGTTTATTCTCCCTTCCAACTGTCATCACCTATCATCTATGTCAATTCTAGTTTTCCTTTTTAACACCTCTCTTCTTCCTTTAAACCTACAGTTCTTGCCTTTTCTGAGTGCCTACCTGTATGTTCTCTCTTTCTCTTCCTCCCTCCCTCCTTTTCCTTTCTTCTTCTTCTTTCCCTTTTGCTCTTGTACATATTCTTTTTCTTTCCCCTTTGCTTTTGCCCTTTCTTCTCACTTTCCTCTTCTACTCTCCAGATTTCACTCTAACTCTCTGAGGATCTCATACTTACTTAGTCATTCTTATATAGAACAATCAAGCCAGCTTTATCTTTTATTCCCATATGTTAACATTTGAATTCATTTAGTTCATTAAAAAACATTTAAAAGGACCCTCCACCTAAAAATATTAGATCCCCTAAATAAAAACAGTTTAGTGGCATTCTTCTAATACTGAAATAATCCTGAGGTAGCTACGCATTAAATAAACAGAGAGAAAGAGAGAGAGAGGTAGGAATGGAGAGGAAGGGAGGTGAGAAGGGAGTGATGAGGAGAGAGGAAGGGAGAGAGAGAGAGAGGGACAGATTTTCCCAAGGAAGATATTAATGTTGGTTATGGTATGAAGAAATGTTGGTGGCACTGCAAACTGTGATAATAGTTCTTGAGGAATGTGTTTCTACCTGTATCTAAGTTTTTAAAAATTATAAATACTTCAGCACTGAAATTCTATTTTAGTCCTATGTTCTAAGGAAATTATCAGACAAATCACACAGTTGCATTGTCTAGGAAATAATTGGAGCATTGTTTACAAATGAAATTAGAAACAACTTAGATATTGACAGGTAAATAGTTAAATAAATTGTGGTACAATCTAATAGAATATGCTGTGATTAAAGTATAAAAGTATATATTTTAATATAAAAATATATATACACATATATACATATATACATATGCATATATATGTACGAGATCTAACAATTAAGTTCACAAACTTGTTGCAATGATGTTGCTAATCTTTTTTCCATATCAGAGGGATTATTCATTATGAATTTGCACCATACTGACAAACAATTAAACAAGTTTACTATTTGGAAGTGCTGAAAGGCTGCATGAAAAAGTTAGATGAAAATGACCTGAACTTTTCGCCAACAATTCATGGCTCTTGCATCACGACAATGCACCAGCTCACATGGCACTGTCTGTGAGGGAGTTTTTAGCCAGTAAACAAATAACTGTATTGGAACACCCTCCCTATTCACCTGATCTGGCCGCCAATGACCTCTTTCTTTACCTGAAGATAAAGGAAATATTGAAAAGAAGACATTGTGATGACATTCAGGACATCATGTGTAATATGACGACAGCTCTGATGGCCAGTCCAGAAAAAGAGTCCCAAAATTGCTTTGAAGGTTGGATTAGGTACTGGCATCGGTGCATAGCTTCCAAGGGGAGTATTTCAAAGGTGACTGTAGTGATATTCAGCAATGAGGTATGTAACACTTTTTCTAGGACAAGTTTGCGAACTTAGTTGTCAGACCCCTTGTGTGTGTGTGTGTGTGTGTGTGTGTGTGTGTGTGTGATACACCTTATAATGACCTTTCAGTCAATGACACACCATATATACCATGGTGGTCCCATAAGATGCTAATGGAGCTGACAAAATCCTATTACCTAGTGACATCAGAGCCGTTAAGATGTCATAGTGCAATGCATTACTTATGTGTCTGTGGTGATGCTGGTGTAAACACACCTACTGCACTGCCAGCTGTATAAAAGTGTAGCACATACAGTTATGTAAAGCACTTATTTGATAATGATAATAAATGACAATGTTACTAGTTTATGTATTTACTATACTTTTTATCATTTATTTTAGAGTGTACTCTCTACTTATGAAAAAAGTTTCTATAAAACAGCACACCATGTTACGCAGGCAGCAGCCTTATACATCTCGTATTTACCATGTCTCTTGGTTGCGTCATTTTCTCTTGTGCTTGCTTTAGTCTCATGTTGTTTTGTACAGTAAAATGTTAAAGAAGCTTGTAGCCTAGGAGCAATAGGCTGTACCATATAGTTTAGGTGTGTAGGAGGCTGTACCTTGTAGGTTTGTGCAAGTGCACTCTGTGATGTTCACAAAATCACCTACTGATTTCATTTCTCAGAACATATCTTCATCGTTAAGCAGTGCATGGCTGTATTGGGAATCTATTTCTGTAAGTTTTTTTTTTTCAAAATCATGTCCCAAAAGAGTAGCTATAGCATAGTCCATTTCGTGAGTGTGTGTGTGTACACACACATATTATGCATAGAAAAAGCCTCAAAGAAATGTTAAAACTGGAGTCATCTTGGTAATTGTATTATAGATGCATTTAATTTTCTCTTTTGTGTACCTCTCAACTGCATGAACATGGCCACAGAGTTGTATTATTCTTTATAATCAGCAAAAAGCTGCAAATGCTCAAGTAACATTGTAATTGTTTAATTGGTAGCAAAGTGTAAATCTAGGAGACTCTTTTTAGTGAAAACTTAAATGAAGGAAGACTTATTGTTCACAGATAGTAAACCTAACTATACCTTAGACAGGAACCCCTAAAGTCAAAGCCTGAGATAAAAGCTTATTTTCATATAGTTTACTTGAAAGGTGATCCCAGGGAATAAAGGCTTAGGGACAGTGGGACTCAATAGAAAAGGAGACATAACACAAGGATGTTTTATTGAGCTGCCCACCATGACTGGTGCTCAATCCCATAGCACCTTCTAAAGAGCTACCAAAACTAAGCCTTAGAGCTGTCCCCTAAAAAGATGAAAGGACAAAGATTAACCCATCTGTTCTCAACTCATATATATGGTTGGCCCTGCAGGCATTAACCCTTTTACACTATGGACTTTGCCTGTGTGAGTGCTGGCTTGGTGACCCTGCTGTTCTGTGCTTGCACATCAGAGCAGGCCCCAAACAACAGGTATTGAGTGTGAGATGAAGCCCACACGAAACTGATCAACCCAAAGGTGTTCAGTACAAGGTGGGCCTGAAAGGATCTGAAGTGGTGTTGATGTCCTTTCCTAAATCTTACATATCACTGAGTCCTCTTTAACTTGGTGCCAACCGCAAACTCTGTAAGGACTTAACAGAAGAGATTTACTGGAAGAACAGTTCTCACTGCTGCAGTTGGTCCAGAAGCTGTAAATAATACAATGCATCTCCCTTCTCCATTAGTCATTTTAGATATCCCTCACCATTGACTGGCACATTGTCTGGTCTAAGTGTCTCCCTAGTGGGAAAACAACCCCAAGAAATCTGAGGAAGGAAATGTCATGTGGATACTACACCAACAAATCAGATGTTAGCTCTAATTTCTGGTGTTCCTGGCAGAAGAACTGTGGGAAGGGAAGGTAAATACATATGCCTGGTGGGTGTCAGTTTTGACAAAGTTTTTTGTTTTCTCTCCTCTATCATTTGGAGATAAGAAATCCCTCATAAGGCCAGATGACTAAGTTGCAAAAAAAAGGTACCAGTGCAGCAGGGATGGGTGACATGGAAATCTGGGCTACTTGTTTATGTTATTTACTCACAATCCCTACACTCACTTGGACCCAACTCTAAGTGTACAGTTTCTACTGTGCAAGGAATTGCTGTGGAGCCCACCCACCATTATGGCTTGGAATCGTGTGGCATAACGATACACAGTTCCAAAGGTTGTTTTTTTTTGTGTGTTTTTTTGTCACATAATCACTTGTCTTATTACCAGACACTCTGTCTTCGCTAGAGATTAAGAGTAGAAACTGGGACCATTTTAAAAATGGTGAGCAGTTCTCTGGGAGAGAAAGCATAGACTTCCTCCATATCCTAGGGTTATGTCATAAAATGTTCCTATTCAGGCTTCTCAGAAACTCCACAGCATCCCGTCTACCATGGCTGTCTTTATCGTTATCAAACATGCTGGCCACACTACCCAAATGTCAAAGCAGCAGACAACACAGACTGAAAGTGCTGTAGGGCCTTCTCTACATTCAAAATTGGAAATCTTCTAGGTCACCTGAAAAATTGGGTCAAGCATTATGAAGTGTGGTATGTACTGCTTCCAAAATTCAAGGAGACCTACCAAGTGCCTTTTTCTTAGTGGCCGGGTTGTACAAGTGGCAACACTTTGTACCCTCATATACTCCAGACTACTCCAGACTATTGGTAAGCCCTTAGTATCTTACCATTATGGTAGCCCCTGAGTATGTTTGAGCTTTATCTCCTACCTACTAATATGCATATGTCTTTTTAGGGCATCTAGATTGATTCCATATCTGCTCAACAAGTCCTGTTCCCATGATGTCATCAATTTAGGAACAGCATGATATTCTGTGTAATATCAAGATAATTAAGGACTACATTATGACAGAACAGAAGAATGAATATGGTCATGGAGCAAAGGGAGTATGTGGGTTTTCCTATTCAGTAACAAAGCACTGCTTCTGAGTCTCCTTACTGATGAAGATTTAGAAGGGTGCATTGACCAGGTCAATAACTGCACATGTAGAACTGTGTTCTTCATTATTCTGTTCAGTGAAGATACCTCATCAACCATGACAGTTGTGATTGGGGCTATTACTTGGAAAAAATTGTGGAGCTCAACATCATCTGCCATTACCCATGTAGTTTTTGTAGGGTCCAACAAATGTATTAACTGAAGATATAATGGGCATTGCCACGCCTAACTGTTCTAAATCTTTGATGGTGGCATCAATCCATACATTTCCTTTTGGGATATATCATTGCTTCTGAATTACTATATTTATGGATGAGGGGAGTTTCAGGGACTTCACAAAAACAGCTTCATACTCTTTTCAGGTCAAAATTGCTGCATTCACAATTATAATGGAACAACAGAATATTGAGAGGCACCTAAGTGGATCACAGTGTTTGACTCATATTACTTCCTTCCTCTATTGTGTAAAAACAGCACTGTGTCCTCTTCATGATTAGGGTCAATTACCCCCCCCCAAAAAAAAAAAAAAAAGATCAACTCTCCTCTTGTATGTTGGTTACGAGGAGTACAAACTACCCTGGTGGCCACCATAGCTTAGAGTTCAACAGGACATTTATTGTGTGCCCTGGCAAAGATGCATCTCCCTTGGACACCAGGATCTCTAACCCTGAGAACAAGGTTCTACTAATGAAATTTAGGGAAGGTATATGGACAGAGAATGAGAACAGTGGCATGAATGAAAAGGGCACATGCTGGGGAGAATAAAAAGTAATGGTCTTCATTAATATTAGGATCATTTGCCAGATTTATCTGTCACTACTGTCACCCTTTTCTATGCCTCACATGTTGTTTGGGTAACTGAGTTTGGTATGGGGATTTGATGATAAAATAGATATGAAAGTCTTTGGAAGAGTTCTAATCACAATTAAAGTTTTTATCCAGAGAGTGTTAATTTTTTTTTTTAACTTTCTTTTTAAATGTAACAATTGAAGAGAGATGGGTGAGGCCTACAGGACCTAGTTAATTCATAAGCTAACCCTTCAGTAGCCAAAAGTAGCTTACATTTCCACCTTACTCAGATGGTCATATAATCAATATGAGAAGGTTGGGATTTTCAGAAAGTTTGAGGCAATTGGATCTTGACACTGACTTCCAGACTTTCTACACTGTAAATGGAATCAGATAAGTGAAATGACAGTTTTCACTAGGTTCGGAGGGAATCTTCCCATCATTTACCTCTGTCCTGGGACATCATAATTGCCATATCATTTAGGTCACACTGATTCACAGAAATTTAGTTAATTAATTGTGACTGGTTGTGATTTGGGCATTCACTAGAATTTACAGTTTTTGGTGTTTAGAAGACAATATTAGTAATGGCAAGTAAATTTGAAAGGGGAGACGAAATACCTTAGAGGGACTCACACTTTCAATTGAGGTTCACCTATACTGGTTCTATATTAATGTTTCTTTATCAAGCAAACTCCCAGTAGAAGTACTGTCAGAGATTTTCATAGTGTGCTTGAAAGAAAATTGTTCTCAGTGAAGATGGTAGCAAATGTGTCTTCGAAACGAGTGGTCCCTTAAGATAGCTGGAGAGATTCTGGGGTTTTGATGTCATTTCCTCTTTGTATAAGCAACTTACAGAAGTTTGGCACCACTGAAAGAAAACATGACTGGCCTGACCTCTAAGAGTGACCTTCACAGTGGTCTAGGTTTTACACTGTGTAGCATCGCTGATGCTGCAAGGAGCCAGCTCACAGGCAACTGGGGCTGAGTTTGCTTCTGAAGGCTGGTGTTATACAGAGAAGCATGTTGCTTTGTGGGGGCTCTAAGCAGTGGGGATCTCTCCTTTCTCCTTTTTGGTCTCTTAGGTTGGTACCATTCACAGGAACCTGGATCCTATGGTTACTCCGTTTACAGTATGAATGAGATAGTCTATTTGAATGCACTTAGCATTTTGTGAGGGAACACTCTATAAATATCCAAGGTTTTATTTGCTGTAGATTCAGTGCTCACTCTTTGCTTTGATTCTCTTTACACATACCATGTAGAGCCAAACAACATGTAAGCATAGTGTGTAGTTACATTAAGCACACACACAAAAATAATCTGTATGTTTTACAGAACATTTATATATATATATATATATATATATATATATATATATATATATATATATGTGTTTATGTTGGAATTTCTCTATAAATAAGACAGAGTACAGAACTTGGGCCATTACAGATTCCATTATCTTCTCAAATACTGAGCAAGGAAATAATTATCTTTTATTAAGTGGGCTAATTGTGAAACAAAAGGTGTTGATAGGTTTGTTTGTTTAGATGCATTTGATAAGAGGATGTTAACTTGAGTTCAATGGAAAGATTACTAGGAAGGTTAGCTTTTTATTGTGTTCTGGAGGTTGTTTGCTTTTAGTCATGTCCTGGCAGAGTTGTGGTAAAGGCCTATATTTCTGTCTAGCTATCTTAAGTAGTGCCAGAGAGTTCTAGACAGCATTTCTCTTCATTCAATACTCTAAATAAACAGCATTTGCAAATAAAACGTTATAACAAAAAATATTTAAAAAGCAGCTGAGTTTTTTAAACTATTATTTTTTTCAATGATATTCTTAAAAGAGCATTAAACTTGTCTACTGCTTTAAGGATATTTCTCCAAATATTTTGGATGGGGGAAAACAATTTTTAATGAGCTATATTTTTTAAGTTCACATAGAATGTATTAAAAATAAAGTGAATTAATTCTATTCAACTTAGTTATATATTAGAAATAACTTGGGTAGATGAGAAAAATGCACCTGTGATATTAATTTTACTCCTTAATAATGCATTGATATTTATGTAATAATGGGATTACTAACTATATACTAAATTTTATCTTCAAAGTATCTAAGAAATATTAACCATGAATAAATCATCACCACTGATATCTGCAGAAGGCGATGGACATTCTGGGTTTTTAAATTTATTAGAAACTGATATTGAAAGAAAAGTGAGTTGCTAGGTATAGATCATTTTGTAATAAAACTTACATTACAATTAGTCATGAAAAACCATGTCTTGGCCACCGTAAATAAAGCTCCAATGTTCATTGCGGCTTTATTTACAGTGGCCAAGACATGGAAACAACCAAAGTGTCCTTTGATAGATGATCGGATAAAGAAGTTGTGGTATATAGGGCTATGGAATACTATTCTGCCATAAGAAAAGATGAAATAGTACCATTTGTGACAACATGGATGGATCTTGAGATTATTATGCTAAATGAAATAAGTCAGAAAGAACAAGTCGAGAATCATATGATTTTTCTGATATGTGGTATATAAAACTGAAAGCAACTGAAGAACAAGACAAATGAAGAAACAAAAATTCATAGACACAGACAATAGTTTAGTGGTTACCAGAGGGTAAGGGGGAGGGGGTGGTAGAAGAGGGTAAAGGGGATCTAATACATGGTGATGGAAGGAGAACTGACTCTGGGTGGTGAACACACAATGTGATATATAGATGATGTAATACAGAATTGTACACCTGAAATCTATGTAACTTTACTAACAATTGTCGCCTCAATAAACTTTAATTTAAAAAAAAGACCTTATAAAAATAATGTTATTAAAAAAATAAAACTCCAAACTATTGCTAGTTTGACATGAAAAGTGTTAGCAATTGGGGGTGGGGGGGTCAGTTATGAGTTTATTGCCCCTCAGCTCTAAATCTACCCTCCTTCATTGCCCTGCTTGTGATACGGTTGATTGTCCCTGGCCAGCAGGCCCAGTGTCAACCTTTGCCAGTGCAAGAGGGACGCTGCAGGAGGAAGGGAATTCTCTTACTCTCTGCTGCACTCCTCTTTCTGCTGGCTCCTGTGGCGCTAGACTGGCAGGCAGAGCATGCAGGGGAAGCAGCACCTCCGAGGCAGCCTTCTTGCAGGTTCCTGGGCACCGCATCTGGCTACCTGGCCAGCTTCCCACATGGGCAATCTTTCCTGAGCTCCTCTGGGCCCCCTACCCCACTCCCCACCCCAAGGTGACTTCCAGGAGTTCCATGGGTGCCACACACAGCTTTCTGATGAGTTGAGCAACATCCCTTGCATCCTGCAGCAGTTTCCGTGGGAGTCCAACCAGCTTCCTAGTGAGTTTCACAGCTTTCAGTGCATTCCACTGACAACATCGAGAAGTTCTCCAGCTTCAGACCACTGACAGTGGAGAAGCTCTGGCTCTGGGGAAGGCAGTCAGTGTTTCAACTACACGCTGTGCAACAGCTAAACTCTAGCTTTGGGAAGGAACCCCTCTGCCAGTTTGTCTTATTCTTGGTACTCTTTCTTTCTCAGCTCATATGTATTCTTTAGAATTGCCTTTTTATCCCCCGGAGTAGCTAATTCCCTATATGGAGACTTTTATTTCTTTATATTATAATGTACCTGTTGAAATTACTGTGTAATTTCTGTCTCCTGATTGGACTCTGACTGATATTGGGGTTGAAGAGAATTTAGTGGTACTGTTAGGTGTTCATTGAAAGCTTCACTTAAGGATGTGATTTTATAATTTTGTTTGAATAATTCTTCAATTTCTTAGTACTATTTGGAAATATGACTACATTTTGAAATGTTTTCAAAAGCTAGGGGACATCAGATATATTTAAACTAGTAAATTTGGTTATTTTACTATGATCAAAAACTTACTTTCTAATCTTATTTTCTTATTTTCATACAGTCTATTACTATATCTTTCTGTTTTTCCCTGTTATAATATTTTAAATCTTGTTCATATTTTATGAATGTTTTATATATTTAGGTATCACTTGCCTTTAAATGTAACAAATACTCTGCTTCTAGGAAGACATATTCCCATTTCAGAAATATGCATTTGGTACTGTTAAAAACTATTCCTTAATATAGTTTTTAAAACTATATAGCTTTGAAAACATGAGTTTTTTTCCTATGTAATGATATTAAAAAATGATTCCTAACTTGCAGTCAATTGCCTACTTCATATTAAAATTATTTTGACGTAATAAAAATTGAATAGTTTTTAAAGTGCATTTTACTAATACATTTTTTTTTAAAAAGTCCAGTTATCTAGACTGATTCTAAGTAATAAAAACCAAAGAGTAAAGTCAGGCTAAACAGTCTGCTTAGTAAAATAAAAAATTTCAACCACATGTGCACTGGGTAGACAGAATAATTAAATGATGATTTTCAGTTCAGTTTTTCTCCTTTCACTGCTATATTTTATTCCCCAAACTGTCTAAATCAGATGAGTAGCTACGGTGGCAGTGTAGTAGTAGGTTAACAATCTCCCAACAAACAAAAGCCCTGGACCAGATGGCTTTAAAGGTGAATTTTACAAAACGTTCAAAAAAGAATTATCACCTATTCTCCTCAAGCTCTTCCAAAAAATCCAGAAGGAGGGAAGCCTCCCAAACACTTTTTACAAATCCACTATCACCTGATCCCAAAATCAGACAAAGACACCACAAAAAAAGAAAACTACAGGCCGATATCCCTAGTGAACATAGATTCAAAAATCCTCAACAAAATATTAGCGAACAGAATTCAGCAATACATTAAAAAGATCACACACCATGATCAAGTGGAATTTATCCCTGATATACAAGTGTGGTTCAATATCCACAAATCAATTAATGTGATACACCACGTTAACAAAATGAAAAATAAAAATCACATGAGCATATCAATAGATGCAGAAAAAGCATTTGTTAAAATCCAGCAGCCATTTATGCTAAAGACCCTTTGGAAAGTGGGAATACAGAGATCATATCTCAACATAATAAAGGTCATATATGATAAATCCACAGCTAACATCATACTCAATGGGGAAAAGCTAAAACCATTCCCCTTAAGATCAGGAACAAGGCAAGGTTGCCCACTTTCTCCACTTCTATTCAACATAGTGCTGGAAATTCTAGCCACAACAATCAGACAAGAAAAAGAAATAAAAAGCATCCAAATCGGTAAGGAGGAAGTAAAATTGTCATTATATGTAGATGACATGATAATATATATAGAGAACCCTAAAGACTCCACCAAGAAACTATTAGAGCTGATAGATGAATTTAGTAAAGTAGCAGGATACAAAATTAATATTCAGAAATCAGTTGCATTTGTATATATCAATAATAAAACATCAGAAGGAGAAATTTAAAAAAAAGAGTCCATTTACAATTGCTTCAAAGACTATAAAATACCTGGGAATAAATTTAACCAAAGAATTCAAAGATCTGTACTCAGAAAATTATAAGACACTGAAGAAAGAAATGAAAGAAGATACAAATAGATGGAAACACATACCATGTTCATGGATAGGAAGAATTAATATAGTTAAAATGTCCATACTGCCTAAGGCAATATGCATATTCAACGCAATTCCTATCAAACTACCAACGACGTTTTTCACAGAAATGGAAAATATAATCCTAAAATTTATATGGGACCATAAAAGACCCCGGATAGCCTCAGCAATCTTGAGAAATAAGAATAAAGTGGGAGGTATAACAATACCTGACATCAAATTATACTACAAGGCTACAGTAATCAAAACAGCATGGTACTGGCATAAAAACAGACATATAGATCAATGGAACAGAATAGAGAGTCCAGAAATAAACCCATGCCTATATGGCCATTTACTCTACAACAATGGAAGCAAGAAAGTACGGTGGGGTAAAGACAGTCTATTCAATAAACGGTGCTGGGAAACCTGGACAGACACATGCAAAAAAAATGAAGCTGGATCACCTCCTTACACCATATACAAAAATAAATTCAAGATGGCTTAAAGACTTAAATGTATGATCCAAAACCATAAAATTCCTAGTAGAAAATATAGGAAGAAACTTCACAGACATTACCCGGAGTAAGATTTTTACTGATATATCCCCTCGCGCAAGGGAAGTAAGAGAAAAAATAAACATGTGGGATTACATCAAACTAGTTTTTTTTGTTTTGTGTTTTTTTTTTCAGCAAAGGAAACCATTAATAAAACAAAAAGGGACCCTACTGAATGGGAAAAGATATTTGTCAATGATATATCTAATACGGGGTTAATATCACAAATTTATAGAAAAACTCAGTAAACTCAACTCCAAAAAACAAAACAAATAACCCAATTAAAAGATGGGCAGAGTACATGAAGAGACATTTTTGTAAAAAGGACATACAGGTGGCCAACAGACATATGAAAAAAATGCTCAAACTCACTAATTATTAGAGAAATGCAAATAAAAACCACAATGAGATACCACCTCAACCTAGTCAAAATGGCTATCATCAATAAATCAACAAACAACAAGTGCTGGCAAGGATGTGGAGAAAAGGGAACTATGGAAAACAGTATGGAGGCATCTCAAAAATCTGAAAATGGAACTACCTTATGATCCAGCAATTTCACTCCTAGGTATCTATCTGGAGAAATCCAAAATTCTAATTAAAAAAACTTTATGCACTCCTATGTTTATTGCAGCACTATACACAATAGCCAAGACAGGGAAACAACAGAAATGCCCATTGGTAGTTGACTGAATTAAGAAACTGTGGTACATTTATACAATGGAGTATTACGCAGCCATAAAGAAGAAAGAAATCTTACCATTTACAACAACATGAGTGGACCTAGAGAACATTATGTTAAGTGAAATAAGGCAGACAGAGAAAGACAAATACCATATGATCTCACTTATATGTGGTATCTAAAGAAAAGAACAAGTGAATGAACTATCAGAAACAGTTTTGGAGGCATAGAGGAAAAACTGAGGTTTGCCAGATGGGTGGGCGGGATAAGGGGGAAGTTGAGGGGATTAGAAAAAAAAAATCACTCCAGGGTTTAATGTAGGGAAAAAAAATCAATAGTAAAATTTATATAGAAATGTAAGTCATTAAACAGTAAAATAATTTCTGCAAAAAAAAAAGGGTCTGTTGACTCGGATGCTATGTTTGACAATACTTTAAAAATCATGTAACCATGCAAATCAAACAAACGTCATGGCACTTAGATAAATTGTTAAATTATCCAACTGTGTGTGTGCCTCTGTGAACAAATCCAAAAGCATGTTTAGAATGCATGTTCTCTCTCTCTCTCTCTCTCTCTCTCTCTCTCTCTCTCTCTCTCTCTCTCTCTCATAGACACACTTATAGACACAGACTCATACTCTCGCAAATACACACATACTGACACACACTCACAGACATGTGCTGCTAATATAAATTTCAAGAATCATAACACTTCCCAGCTCCTTGCCTTGGAGAGTGATTTTTGAAGCTAGGAAAGTGGCCATAGTTTTTGGCTCATGGGGATATTGAAGAGATGTCTCAGCAAAAGTCAAAGAACGGGGATGAACTGTTCTATATCAATGGTTCTCATCCCTGGTTGCATGTTAACATCACCTGGGGAACTTTTAAAAATGTATGGACCCAACTCCAAACCAATTAAATTAGATTCTCTGGAGGCAGGGCTTGGATTTTAGCAGTTTCACTTAAGAGCTCTCCAGATACTACTAATTAGCAGCCAGGGTTGAAGGCCATTGCTTTAGTCTCAAAATTTTAATTTCATTACCTCCAATTCTAATGCCAGCCAGGACTGCAGCAGCAAGCAACCAGTTTCTTTGCTGACTATTGTATAGGCAATTTTACCACTGCATTCTTGCTTGCAAACTATCGGTCAGCAAATACAGAGCATGTAAAAAAAAAATGTATACACATTTTAAGAGAGGAGAAAACTTTACTAAAATTGTAATACTCAATATACCTTGTACCGCGATAACAAAAGATGAATACAAGTCATGTGTATACATTTTTTTGGCATCCCTGGTATTAGCGAGAATGTACATGTGAACAGCTACATGTTTTGGGCTCTGAGGATACAGAGGTGAATGAAACAAAGACATGGCCTTTTTGAGCATAGGAAGAAAGCAAACAATAAACAAATACACAAATATACATATAATGTACAAGTAGTAATAAGTGCTATAAAGAAAAATCAAGCAAGATAAGGGGATGGAACAATGGCAAGAAGGATGGGTGAACTATGTTACATAGGATGTTGTAGAAGGTGCCTTTCATAAGATGACATTGAGCATAGATCTCAAAGAAGCAGCTGTGTGAAATCTTTTTTTTTTTAATTGAAGTTTATTGGGGTGACAATGGTTAGTAAAGTTACATAGGTTTCAGGTGGACAATTCTGTATTACATCATCTATATCTCACATTCTGTGTTCACCACCCAGAGTTAGTTCTCCTTCCATCACCATATATTTGATCCCTTTTACCCTCCTGTACCCCCCTCTTTCTCCTTACCCTCTGGTAACCACTAAATTATTCTCTGTGTCTATGAGTTTTTGTTTATTTGTCTTGTTCCTTTGTTGTTTTCAGTTTTATGTACCACATATCAGTGAAATCATATGGTTCTCGATTTTTTCTGTCTGACTTATTTCGCTTAGCATAATAATTACAAGATCCATCCATGTTGCAAATGGCACTATTTCATCTTTTCTTATGGCAGAATAGTATTCCATTGTGTATATATACCACACAGTGGTATATATCCAATCATCTATTGAAGGACACTAAAAAGCTACTGCACAGCAAAAGAAACCATCGACAAAACAAAGAGGCAACAAACCGAATGGGAGAAAATTTTTGCAAACAATGCCTCCAATAAGGGGTTAATATCCAAAACATATATAAGGAACTCATGCAACTCAACAAAAAAAAAAACAAACAATCTAGTTAAAAAATGGGCGGAGGACCCAAATAGACATTTTTCCAAAGAGGACATACAAATGGCCAATAGACATAAGAAAAAATGCTCAACATCAATAATCATCAGAGAAATACAAATAAAGCCACAATGAGATATCACCTTACAGGAGTTAGAATGGCTATCATCAACAAGACAAATATTAACAAGTGTTGGAGAGGCTGTGGAGAAAAAGGAACCCTCATACACTGTTGGTGGGAATGCAGCCTGGTGCAGCCTCAAAAAATTACGAACAGAATTACCATATGACCCAGTAATCCTTCTCCTGGGTATCTACCCAAAAAATCTGAAAACATTTATCTGTAAAGATATATGTGCTCCGATGTTCATTGCAGCTTTATTTACAGTGGCCAAGACATGGAAACAACCAGCTGTGCGAATCTTGTTATTTTGGGCAAGAGCACTACAGGTGAAGAAAAACAGAAAATTTAAAGACCCTGAGGGAACAGACTATTTTTAAGTGATGCTCAGTAAAAAATGTTTAAATGGTACATATACTAAGAATGAAAGTTGTCATTGTAGAAATGTTTCCAATTGCTTTAAAAAATCGTTTAAAAACTTTATTGAGGTGTAATTTACATTAATAAAATAAATACATATTAAGTGCACAGATCAATAAATTTATAAGTGTATAAGTGCATTTAATTATTACCAAAATGTGGATTTAGAAAGTTTTCTTGTGTCCCCTTTTCACTCAAATTTCCCACCCCTACCTAGGCGAGCACAAATCTTAGTTCTATCATGATAGATTCATTTTGTCTGTCTTACAGCCTATTTGAAATGAAATCATACCATATGTGTACACTGTTGTTTCTGATTTCTTTCAGTAAGCGTATTTATTTTGAAATTCATCCATGTTAACGCTTGTATAAATAGTTGTTTTTTTTTTATTTCAGAGTAGGATTCCATTGCATACGCGTAAGTATATCACAATTTGCTTATCCATTCAGATGTTGATGAACATTTGAGCTCTTTTTGTTTTTGGCTATTATGAATAAAACTGCTATGGACATTTGTGTATAAGTTGTTTTGTGGACATATGCTTTCATTTCTTTTGGACAAATACGTAGGAGTGGAATTGCTGTGTGGTATGGTAATATTTAACTTGATAAACAAATGTCAAACTTCTGTTCAGAATAGTTGCATAAAATTATACTATCTCCAGCGATGTAGTATGAGTATTCCATTTGCTCCCTATCTTTATCAATAATTGGTACTCTGACTGTCTTTAATTTTAACCATTGTAATGGATATAGAGTTGTACAGCATTGTGAAGTTTTCTAGATTTCTAGGAAACTTAATGGGCCTCAAGCCTATATTGCCATAAAAACGGTCCCTCACCAATACTATATAATACTATGATGGCCTCATTTACACTGATTGCATCAAGAGGTATTCTGATTACAATTGTCACAGAGTAGGGTATGGTCAGAATGAGGGTAACAGTCACAGCATGTCTGAGCTTTCACAACGAGATGAGGTCACATTCAGACTCTTCTTATTTGTTGCTAAGTCCCAGGAAAGTCACTTACCATTTTTGAGCTTCATTTACCTAACCTACAAAATTGATGTAACAAGTAGCACCTTGAAGATTTTTGTTTTGTTTATATTTCTTGTGATATATATGGCTCACACTTACCGAACAGTTTCTATGCACCAGGAATTGTTCAAAGCATTTAAAATACATGATCTTGTGCCATTCTCAAAACAACTCCTTGGAGTATGGTGTATTAGCTTTCTTTTCAAATGGTGAAACTGATGCCCCAAGAAGTGGCCTGATTAAAGTCATGTAGGGAGCAAGTGGAAAATAGGTCAGAATTGAAACCCGATAGTCTAAGTCCATAACTTGGTTACCTAACCACTGTATTTATTATCTCAACATCTGACCCAATCGTTTTACTTAGGGAAACAACTGCCTTTGTTTGGAAAAGTAAAGTTTAGAGAAACTGAGTGAAGGCTGAAAAACAAAATGTGCAAAGAAAAAGTCTGAATCATGCAATAAAATTAGGAGAGGATTGTTGTTTTTATTGTTCCACAGAGGTAAATACGAAGAGAAGAGTCAGAAGGGAGAAATGGATGACTGCGAATGTGAAGTGATTAATTAGAACTTTACTGAGACTTGGTGAGTGCAGGGCCAATGAAACTCCACTGGACAAGATGGCTGAAAGATGTGTTGAAAGCAATGATGCCTATTTTCCCATCTGAAGTTAACTGTGTGGCTCTTAAGTACACACATACATATTAATATCTGCACTATTTTGTGTAATGTAACATGCTAAGGGCTAGATAAGATTAGGAGGAAAGGGTCTTTATCAATAAAAGCTACATGACTTTTGCTGCTAGCCCAGAGAGTGAACAGTGACCAGATTTACCCTTCCACACGTAACTGCTAAAAAGTTGGAAAACAATATATAAAACATCTATTTTCAGATATTTGCAGTCTTCCTAAGTGGAAGAGATTGAGTTCAGAGTCCAAGAATGCCCAGGTAATTAGAAATCACTTGACAGAGTACAGTGTTTCCAAGAGAATAAGAAAAAGAGAGAGACAGAGAGAGAGAGAGAATTAAGAGAGTCTCCCTAGAGTCTTCAACTGAGCATTGATCAGCATTTGCATGTGAGGAAATTACCCAAGGCCAGGGAAAGAACCACTTGAAAGGAGCAGAGGGAATAATCCCTATAAGTTTACATGGGGTCAGGAATAGTTTGCATTTCCACTTGCCAAAGTGTAAAAATTTAAATTCATTTTGCTTTTTGTAGAGTGTTCCAATGGTATCACCTTAATAGTAAAGTGAAATTATCCCTAGACCAAAGATGGCTCTGTTTCTACCTGATAAAACTTAAAAACAAGCCTAGAAAGATGAAACTGTTTCTATGTAGCATAACTATTATCCTACAAAAACAGCTTAAGAATATTTATAGGGATCTCTTCATACTGTGTAGATGCACGACCAATGCGTTGTATACCTGAAGCTGAAGTAGGACCATATTGTATGTCAACTACAATTTATATATATATATATATATATATATATATATATATAATTTCTTTTTAAATTATATATGTAGTTATATTATATATATCATATATGTATACATATATATAAAATCATCACGGGATGTGGATTATAGCATAAGGAAAATAGTCAATGGTATTATAAAAGATATATACGATGTCAGAGGGGTAGTAGTTTGGGGGAGGGGTGTTATCACTTTGTGAGGGGTGTAAATGTCTAACTGTTATGTTGCTTTGTACATCTGAAACTAATAAAAAATAACATTTATAGGAATATAAAATTTCCAGACCCAATAAGTTAACATTCAATCAAATATTACTAAGCATGAAAAGAAGCAGGAACATACAACCCATAATGAAGAGAACGATTAATCAATATAAACAAACCCAGAAATGACACAGATTATAGCTTTAGTAGACGTGAGCACTAAAACAGTTTTATATTATATATTACATATGTTAAGAAAGGTAGACGAAATATTAATTATATTAAGTTGAAACATGAAAGATACAAAAAAAGATCAATACTGAACTTCTAGAGACAAAAACTACAATGTCTGGAATGAAATATATGTTGGAAGAAATTAGTAGCAGATTATACACTAAAGATGGGGACATTTGGAAAATTAGCAATGGAAACTATCTAAAATAAAATAAAAATCGAAAAAATAAAAGAGGAAAATTCTATGTTCCAAACACTACTTTAAGCATTTTACATATATTACCTCATTTAATCTTAACAGAATACTAGGAAAGTACTATTAGTTTCCTAATTGTACACATTAACACACTGCAAAGAAAAATTAGTTAATTTGCCAAACAAATTCACATAGCAACCAAAAGCCTGAGCCAGTATCAAAACACACACAATGGTGGCAGAAGTTTCGAGCCTCGCATCCTGCTGAAGGCAGATTTAGTCAGGGAAGCATTAGTCTTAAAACAGAAATTGGAGTTCTGGAAACATCATTTCAATTTCAAAGCTATTGAGCAATATATAAACTTACTGTAGGATGATATTGTGGGTTTGGTATGGGTTTTACGAAAAGCAGCTTTCTGAACTGTGTTCTGGGTAAATTCTTCAGTACTATATTGCCATTCACTAATTCTCTTGACTTGTAAGTATGGAGTTTGCCTAATTACTTTTTACATAAATAGCTATATTTTTATTTCTATGATTTTTATTGATTCCTTATCATTTCTATATGCTATTAGCTTATAGTTTTCTGATTGTGTTTCTTATTTTTATGTGTACCTTATTTTTATGATTAGCAGTGCTTATCTCTTCTACTTTTCAAATTTAATTCCTACAAAATAATTATAATATACGTAAGAAATACCAACAACAACGATAACACCTAAATACTCACCTCTCACTATCATTCCATTGGCTACTGTTGACTTTTGAAAGGCCAGGGCATATACTGGGCATATGAGTAGTTGCCACTACAGCTGTGCAGATGCATGAGTTTCTTTAGGATGGATGCCTAAAAGTGGAATTCCTTGGCATATATTATGTGTATTTTCAACTTTGCTAGACATGGCCAATATGTTTTCCAGTGTTGTATCAAATTCTACTCCCCCAGTGGTGTGTAACAATGCCTGCTGATCCACGCCTTCCATAAAACTTGTCCATTTCCCCTGTTTTGTGAATGTGAAATAGTGTCTGAGTATGGTTTTTGTTTGCAGGTTGTTTTCTTACCTTTGTATCCCCAGATGCTAGAACAATTTCATCAAGATTCAGTTGACAATCACTGGGTCTTTATTTGTTGAATGGATGAATAAAATTCAGGATTCAGTACTGGTTGATTAAGAGAACGGTGATGCTGTTAATAGAAATAAAGAGCAAAGAGGAGAAATATGATGAGATTGTTTCTGTGAAAGTCAGGTAAAATTTACAAAATAAAATAAATTGAAAATTAGATTGTCATTTGAAAGACACAGTGGCCAGGTCAATTGAAAAAGTCATATATTACTGCTGTCTTTTCTTTCTATTATTGGCTCCCAAAATTCAGCCAAGTAAAGATAAAGTTATTTGCTATAACTTATTTTCTTAAGACTATTTTCTTCATAGTAGATGAAGAAAAACATCTTGTCTCACTTTAATATTTTAAAATTTGGCAAGAAAGTACATGTAAGTTTCATGTGTGTGTGTGTGTGTGTGTATGTGTGTCTTTTTAGCCATCACTGATATTAAGTCATTGGATTTTTTTTTATGATTAAGACTGCATGCTGAGTTAAATGAGTCATTTGTAAGAAACCTGTCCTGATGATGAATCACCCACTATTTCAAAAGATATAAGCATTGCTAATGCATACTTCAATGTAAGAACTGTTTCACTATTAAAAAAAGGAAGTGCCCTTAGAAGTAGAGAGAAATAAAACAAAAATCCTGAAGCCATAGTAAGCTTATAAAGCAAAGCAGAGTTTGATGTCTTAATTCACTTAATATATTTAAACTAGCTTTGTGATGAGGCTCTACATTCAATGAATAATTGCTCAGACTTTCATTTTAATTTGGTTATGCCTACCTGAGCACTCCAGCATTTCAGCATGTCATTCAAATTGTCATTTTCACACAGATATACCTGTTGCCTTATTATGGAAATACTTAAGAGTAATTTGATATTGCACTTCTCAGTGTTGGACAGAAGTATTCTTTAAACATATTGTATTAAGTTTTGTATAATCTTGAATCAAAACTGTAATCTCTTTTAATATTTAGGTAAGAACTAGGGTCCTGTACAGAGTGAAGATTACGTTTGGTACAAAAAGTGATCAGCAGTTATTCCATTGAAAGATACAGTTATATTTGAAAAATAAACACACACAGACACATACACACACACACCACACAAACAGCTTTGTAAGGTTCTGAAATTCTTGTATTTGACCATTTGAGTATTTGCATTGTTGGCTTATTAGATTCATTAGTGTTGGCAAAGGGAATTGATTTTCAGAGGATAAAGTGTAGGATTGACAAAATAATGAAAAATGAAAGCAGAAAAAGAGGAACTGGTAGAATTCACACTTTCATTCACTCATTCACATATTTTCTCATTCACATCTTAATATCTCACTTATGAATTTACTTAGTTTCTACTGTATTCAAAGTTCTGTGCTGAGTAGTGCTATGGGTTGGATTATGTTCCTCCCCAAACCCCACCGTTCATATGAAGTCTTAACCCTCAGTAATTCAGAATGTGACATTATTTGGAAACAGGATTGTTGCAGATTTAATTAGTTAAATTAAGATGAGGTCATACTGGAGTAGAAGAGGCCCCTAATCCAATATGACTGGTGTCTTTATAAAATAGGGGAAATTTGGACACAGACACATACACAGGGAGAATGTCCTATAAAGATTGGAGTTAGGCAGCCACAAACCAAGGAACTACCACAAGTGAGAAGAGAGGCCTGGAACTGATGCTTTCTCAGCACCTCCAGAGGACACAAGACCCTACTGAGACCCTGATTTCAGACTTCTGGCCTCCTGGGCTATGAGACAACAGGTTTCTGGTGTTCTAAGACACCCAGTTTGCTGTACTTCATTATGGCAGCCCTAGCAAACTAATACAGGTGGGGGCTGCATTATAAAGAAGTAGTCATCTCCTTCAAGGAGATCAAAATATGTAACTGAAGAAATATATAACATAGATAAATTGCTTAATAGAGTGATAGAGCAGGTGCAATATGATTTCAGAGGAAGGAAAGCATACATGGAAACCCTAGCTGGGGGTCTCTGAAGAGACCCCAAGCTAGGTAGATGAGATGATATTGGAATGGTTGTTTTGTTTTTAGGAATAATTTTGCTTCTTCTGAGAAAGTAACTTGATTTTATTTTCTGGATTCTTTTTTTTTTTTTTTTTTTTTTTTTCCATTTTTCTTCTGTTAGAACCAAATTTGTGGTCCACCTAAAGCATGTTTATTGGCCTTTTGTGGCATACATTTTTGTATTTCCTAACTCTTTTAGTGCGCCTGTCATTATTTTTCTTTCTTTTTTCTCTCTAGCTTCATGTTTATTTTTACCTTGATGATTTTTATGTGTCCTTAAAAGCCACTCTTAAGTCCAACCCCAGTAGGGAGTCAGATTTGGAAATATAAATAAAAGCTAGGAATGAAATGAAATTGGGGTGGGATAAGAATAGATACAAGAGTTGCAAGACATAGTAGGTATGCTCTGTCACAGGGGAACTTGACATCAGGTTTCCAGGGAAAGTATTAAGTGTTCAGGTCAAGAACAGCAAAAATGTAGTGCTGGGATTACATCTCTCTTCCATATAGGTAACTGATCATATTTTTTCCCTCTTAGTCCATTGGAAGCTTTGTCATTCTTTTCCACGTAGAACTAGGTTAACCATTGCCCACAGATCCCAGTTTGTACAAGAGATGAAACTTCATTTTCATCTGTGCTGAGATGAAAGAGGGCTGGGCAGAATATGGAGCATCTATAGGAACTCGGTTAAGGAGAAATCAATCTACCTAACATATTTCAGCAGAATAGAGAAAAAAAAAACAGGTAAATTGGACAATTAAAAATATGCGTAATGCTCTAAACACTTTATTTTAGCCTAAAATATATAAATGTAAATTTACCATTTTTTTGAAGTCCAGCCTTTTCTTTTCACTGATTGAAATTCAACATCATTCTTTTGGCATAAACCACACCCATAAGGCATCATCTAAGATAAGGCATCATTTAAAATAAGGCATCATCTAAGATTTCTAGTTTGGGGATATTTAAAATAGAATAAGGATATATATATATATATATATATATATATATATATATATATATATCTCACATACTGAGTAAATAATTCTAGATATTTATGACATATTTTTCCCTTAGCCAATAGCAATGTTTCCAAGTACAAATCCCATTTATCAAGTCTTTCCATGTCATCCAAATTAGTTTTCACAGAAACAACAATTTTTCCATTCACATTTATATCATTGATTTACATAATAATAAATGACTTTATGTAATGACACTGACAAGTCCAACTGGTAGAAACAGATTGGGAACCAATGCTATTGATTTACTGGTAGAAGTAAGTAAGAATACTAGCAAGTAGTCTAACAGCTGAGATTTCTGTGTTCTCTAGACATCAGACTTTATAGAGTGAACAAATGACACTGGTTAATCTGGAAAGCTGAATTAGTAGAGATTTATTAAAAGTGTTTCTACTAGTATTTTCAAAGGGCAGAGGTGTAACAGAAGAGGAAATTGGTGAGCAAAAGTGCTGAACAAAATCTATAGTCAATTGACAAGTATGAATTAAGTGCATCCCGTATTATATGCATTGGAGTTACAGCAGGGAAGGAAATAAACTCCCTATTCTCAAGGAGCTTATATTCTTCATAAACAGTGAACTATATAATTCATCAAGTTGTGATGAAGGCTAAGCAGAAAAATAAACCAGATATGGATCGAGAAAACGAGTGTTATTTTAGATGTTTGTTCGTGAGGATATCTCTGATAAGGTGAGATTAGAATAGAGATATTAATAAATTAATGGAATAATCCAAGAGGATATGCGGAGGATAACCTTTCCAGATAGAGATAGGAATGACTTGGTATAATTGTGGACAAGTAAGGAGACCACTGGGGCAAGAGTAAGTGAGCAAGGTGGGAAGTGACAGGATATGGCTGCAGTGATTGCAGAGGCTGAGATCGGGTGAGGCCTCGTAGGAAGATGGGAATGCATTTTATAATGCATTTTTATAATAGCGGACAGAAAAATGTTCTGCTTATATTTCAAAAGGATCTTTCTGTCAACTGTGTGGAAAACACACCAGGGATGAGAGGTAGCAATAGTCAAATTTGTATTTACAAACTGTGTGAGACCCAGATTATGCCAGGTTGGTCCCCTTTCAGCTCAGAGGCATCTTCAATGAGGCATCCCCATTCTGCCCTCTCCTAGAATAACTCCCAACTTGCTTTAACTTTGGTGAATTCTATGTCACTACATGACCTTTTCAATCTCTTCAGATGTTGATAACATCAATGTAAAATTCATTCCTAACTTTATCTCTCATTGCCCACATCCAATCAGCCACTAAGTGCTATTGTCTTCTGTTCATTTCCACCATTATAAACTGGTCTAAACTAACCTCATCTCAGACCCAATCTCTACTCTTGCCTCATTGTAACACATTTTCAACTCAGCTGCCAAAGTGAAACTTCAAAAGTGTAAACCGGAGTTTTCAAAAATGCATTTCATTCTCTTGCTTGAAAATCTTTCTCTCTTAAAATCTTTCCCATTTCAGTATCCACAGGACCCTTTGTGGTCTTGATCGTGCCTACTCCCCTACCTCTGAAGCCTTATAGCCAACCACTCTTCTGTTCCTGTTCGGTATGGAGCTACTATTTGGTCTTCTCTTCTTTTGTTAAATGTTCTAAGATCTTTCCTGCATTACAGCATTCCAATTTAACATGAAAGCATCCATTCCCTGGTTTCCCCTTCATTTGAAGTTTTCTTCTCTAAATCTAAATTTTATTGTTGCAAGAGTCCACTGACTTCTTATGTGGACCTGGATTGCACCTATGTTTCCATCATAGCTATAGATTGACCCTTATGGACTATAAGCTCTGTGAAGACAGGGGCCATATTTCTCTTGTGTCTCCTGAATCTTCAATGTCTAGAATGGGATACAGCTTAGTAAAAACGCCATGAATACATGATTGTGTTTCCTTTTCATCCTATATCAGCAATGTTTACTGATAATCTTTTAAGTCCATGTTCAGTAGCAAATGTTGCTTTTCTCCATGTAGAGACCAGATTTTATCTAGCATTATTCTTTCTGAAGGTCTGCAGTACAAAATGAAATCCTGCATTCCAGATTAGAGTAGACTGGGGGAAGAAATACAAATATAGTATGATAATAATTATTATGCACTGAATTTCCTTCTTCCTCCACAGAACACTCGAGGAGGAAAGGAAGGAGATGGTCTCTATTTTTTTAATTCTTTGCTTAAATGAGAACTTCTACTGAGTCTTTTCCTACTATGTCATTTAAAATAACCACATCCCACATATAAATATATTCTAGCCAGCTGCAGACCGTCTTCTAACAGTCCTTTCCTTCATTTAGGTGGAATTCTTAGGGTACTGTGGGCTCTGTCACTCTTCTCGTTCCTTCTGTGTACTCGTACTTCTAAACCCTGTTCTCCTACTTTCCTTATCAGCTCTCTCTTCAGACCCCAGAACTAAGCCCGTAACTTAACTCTGTATGTGGCATTCTTTTTCACACACGGTTTTTAACTGCTGACGACAGGTCAGGGAGAACGTAGTAGCTCTCCCCCACATACCTGTGTTTTCCCTGGCTTCTAGCTAACTCCTTTCTCTGAGTCCCTAATGTGCCCTAATCACTCACTGTAGAGTCAGCACATTGACATGGGGTGGCCTATTCACCGGATACCTGGTCAGGGACAAATCCTGACAGACAATGGTACACTTACTCTATAGTGCCTTGTTGCACCCGTATGTTAGGCTCGCATCTAGTGGTATATATTACTCATTGGATTTATTGTGGTATCCAAGATGTAGGGTTGGGGAGAGTTAGTTGGAGTTCATTATGGACGTTTACTCTGGGATATATTAGAAGCAATTGTGGAAATGCCTATCTGTGGGAGGTGAGCATCTGGTAGTTAGAATAAGGGCTCTGAAATAGGAACAGAGGGAAGAGTAACTAGGGCAATTATACTGGGAGGAATCAATTCTTTAGCTTTGAATAGCTTGTGATGGGTCACATATACACTGTTGTATAATATCATAAAGGCAATATCAATTACTTAGTCATTCCAACTTAAAGTGATCTCTTCCTCTTCTAAATAGTCCATTGTTGGTTGAGTTGTTTTAATATTAATTGCTAATAAAATTTTTATAGAATTATATCTTGCCTCTTCAATTGTAATTTTTTAAAGGTAGGCAAACCTCCAGCAACATAGTACATTTCACCTTACAGTGATCAATAAATACACACTATATTTACTCAAGATTCTTCTGTGACAATAGAAACTATTGGGGGTAGTTGGGGGTAGCATTTAAAAAAGATGTCAAAGAATCAAACTGAACATTATTACAGTTCACATATTTTTATTCTCACATTTGTGTATGTATTTGTATAGGCTTCTAAGAAAGAGTATTCAGGAAATGCCACAAGGTCACTTAGAAAGCAGTTCAGGGCTGGTTGGAGGATAAAATGACTTAATCATTTTAAAGAGAGAATTTGATGAGTTCAGTGGTTTCCTTAAACACAAGTTATTTTATGTTTTTAACTTT
Source organism: Rhinolophus sinicus (assembly GCF_057876585.1). Classification (NCBI taxonomy): domain Eukaryota; kingdom Metazoa; phylum Chordata; class Mammalia; order Chiroptera; family Rhinolophidae; genus Rhinolophus; species Rhinolophus sinicus. Next base: position 61,418,606 of record NC_142501.1, on the reverse strand, counting down.
GCAGGTAGAAAATGATAAAAGCTGCAAAGTTTCATTTTATTGCCATGTCTCTCATCCTTTCAGGAAAAAAAAAAAATTCTAGGACAAATCTAAATTTAGGATAATACATAAGCTGTTCTAACTTGTCCCACACCAGATCTGTGACCTCTGTGCAAGCCAAGCTAAAAAATACAGAACGCAAGCTGTTCCAGTTAATATTAAAGATGTCCTATCTCATTGAAAAGTTGCAAAGAGACATTCCATTGAGTGCATAGGTTTTTTAATGAGAGTTTACCACTCATCCTTCTTGCTTTTTCCCTCATTGATTTTTTTAATGCCAGAAATGCTTTTAAACTTCTGCCAGAAAACAAGTTTCTCTAAAGGACCACAAAGCTCCTTTCAGTATCATATATAACATATTTGACCAAGATGGTATCAGTAACCACAGGAGCATGTATGTTTTTAAAGGTTTCAATTTTGTATATCTTTTCAAAAAACAGCTCTTGGTTTCATCGATCTTTTGTATTTTATTTTTTTAAACCTCTGATTCATTTATTTCCTCTCTAATCTTTAATATTTCCTTCCTTGTAGTCATTTTGGGCTTTGTTGGCTGTGTTCCCCACCCCCCACCCCCAGTTCCCTTAGAGGTAAAGTTAGACTGTTTATTTGAGATTTTTCTTGTTTCTTTAGATAGGCCTGCATTGAAATAAATTTCCCTTTTAGGACTGCTTTCACTGTGTCCCATAGACTTTGGGTCATTGTGTTTTTATTCTCATTTTCTCAAGGTATCTTTTGATTTCCTCCTTGATGAAACTGTTAACCCATTCATTATTTAGTAGCATGTTATTTAGCCTACATATGTTTTTTTCTTGTGATTGATTTCTAGTTTCATATCTTTGTGGTCAAAGAAGACGCTTGATCTGATTTAAACCATCTTAAATTTATTGAGATT